>NC_057862.1:48125655-48763810 GCF_019393635.1 Dromiciops gliroides
ACATTCCTGGCATTCCATGACTTCTTCACTTCACAGGATCCATGATGACGCCAATTCTGTCCTGGTCGCCAACCCTATATGAGGTCAAGAATGCAGCCTTCCTCCCTATGTCTGGACATCACTGGCTTCTGAACACAAGGTTATATTGCCTCGAGCTTTGGTGCCACCTTGTGACAGAATGTTAAAAGGAGGGTTGCTTTTTGAGTTTTCTTTGGTTGGTTCGGTTTGGTTTTTAGCTTGACCCCAAAACACAAAATTATTGGCAATTGGTGGAAGTTACAGGGAGGAAGATTTTAGACTCAGCATCTAAAAGAAACTTTGATTAATCAGAGCTGTCCAAGCATGGATGGTAAGGTTTTTTTTGTCTCCAAAAGCATTAAGCAGAGGCTAGATTATCTACCATTAGGAGAAGGCAACATGCATGTAAGGAAAAGAAAGCTAAGTTTGGGGTTAAAGGACCTGGTGTTCAGTCCTGGGTATCACACTTACTACCTGTGAGACCTTGGACAATCAAATTTACTGAGCCTCAGTTTCCTCATTTATAAAATGAGAGGGTTGAACTAAATGGCCTCTGGCATCTTTTCCAGATTTAAGACCATGATCCTGTGACTGTAAAATGTTACACTACTGGAGGAACCAAACGACACATATAAATATTCTTGCTACTAATGGAATGAGAAAGCAAAAAAAAATTGCCGCTAAATAATAAATATTGATTGATTAAATAATAGAAAGGGATGCCAGAGCTGCTGATTTCCATCTGAATTCACCTATACAATAAATTGTCACGACAACCTGTTACAATAAAACTGTCTTGCTAGTAACCAACTATGAGCTCTTCATTTACCTTCCTGAGATTCTTTGAACTCAGCAAGTTCCTTCCAAATGGTCTGAGAGTGAAGACACTATCTTGGAGATCTGAAATTTCCCACCAACTAGCAATGTGATCTTGGGCAAATCACTTCCCCAATTATAAACTGCAAAAACTAGACAGGGTGACATCCTTAGACCTGAAAAGCCCCCACAATTCCCTTAACTTAGCCCACATGGGTCACTTCAGTGCCTATGAGTACCCTAGTTTCACAGTCCCTTGTGAGGGGCCAAATCCCTCATAGGTATAAGGGCCTGTTGCTTAAGCCATTGCCTATATTCATCTGGCAGACTTGTGTAGGATATATTGTAGGGAAAAGACTAGACACAGGGAGACCAGTTAGGAGATCAATTCAGTGATAGATGCCATAAGGGATGAGACCCTCGACTGAAGGGTCTTTGGTGGCAGCAGAGGGGAGGGGACAAATCTGCTTAAAAAATAAGCAAGTAGTCTCTCTCTACCATCTTCAGGCACTCCCCAGTTCTATTTCTGTCTCTGGGGCTGAAAATGACCAAAGATATGGACCAGTGTTAAAAGAGAGGCCCTCCAAAAATGTAGGGACAATTTTTTTTGTAATTGCAGGCACTTCATCTACGGATACAGATACCAAGTCTTCCGTGTCTTAGTGGATAGTTTTTGTGAATTGCTCTAGATGAGAGGCAGTGTGGTTCAGTGGATAGAGGACTGGCCTCAAAAGTAGGAAGATCAAGACCCACCTCTGAGGCAGCTAGGTGGTACCATGGAGTCAGCAAGACCTGAGTTGAAATCTAGCCTCAGATACTTCCTAGCTGTGTGACCCTAGACAAGTCACTTAGCCTCTATTTGACTCAGTTTTCTAAACTCTAAAATGGAGATAATAATAGTATCTTCCTCCAAGGGTTGTTGTGAGGATCAAATGAGGTAATTTTAAAGTGCTTACCAGAGTGTCTACATAGTAAGTGCTATATAAATGTTAGCTATTATTATTATTATTAGCTGTGTGACCCTGGGCAAGTCACTTAACCCTGTTTGACTCAGTTCTTCATCTGTAAAATGAGCTGGAGAAAAAGATGGCAAACCATTCCAATATCTTTGTTAAGAAACCCCCAGATGAGGTCATGAAGAGTAGGAAATAACTCACAACAATTTTCGGACTCTTCCATGAGATTGTTCCCCATCACTTTGTGTGTTTGGGTTGGCAAGGCTGGACTTTCTGAGGTTCCTTTCTATTCTCTATACTTTATATATACTTTGAGTAGTTGCTACCAAGTTATAGTGCCTGGATTATGGCTGCATGATCCAACTGGTCAGGTTCCTATAGGTCAATGCCACAAAATCACAGATGGTCCCGAAATTTCACGTCACTGTGCTTTTCCAACCTCTCCCAAAGGCCTCCTAAGCCTTATTGTGCTAAAGAGGTGACCCTGGGTTCTGTCTGAGGCCAGATTTAAATTCATAAAGCTGCCTCTTCCTGGATCCAAGCCCAGTGCTCTATTCATTATGGTGCCACCTAGCTGCCCTAGTTACAAAATACCGGTAGTTAACTATAGATATAGCACAGGCAAACAAAGCTAGACCCATTTGGGTACTTTGTAGGGGGCTTTACTGCCATCTACATTGACCACTAAGAAATAAATTTACAGAAAACAAACAACTACCATTTACCAGTTTTAAGTCTCCTGGAGTCTGGGGTTGTTTTGTTTATTTGTTTTGTTTTTTCTAATTGCCAAAGATCAGCAATTATTCCCTGAATAACCTTTTCTAGAGTAAGTCTCAGGGGTGTTCTTTTTGTCCCACAATCAATGGTTATTTTCTAAGTGAAAGGTCTTTCTTCACCCAAAGCCTGAAGGGACTGAAATATGGACATATTGATGTTTATATCTAGACGAGTCAAATGGCAGGCAGACCTTGCATGGTCCTTAATGTTAACTGTATATAAGAAAGTGAAATGATATGAGAGTCACAGGATCCTGGTCACTAATTAAGTTGTGGAACCTCCAGTAAGTCACTTTGCCTCTTTTTGCCTCAACATTTCTACTCTGTATAATGAGATTGGTATAAATGATCTCTAAGGTGCCATAGAAAAGTGGAATCAGCTCATGAGGTAGTGAGTTCCCCATCTTCAATCAGAGGCTGTATTCTCTCTTGCCAAGAATGCTGGAGGGGAGGGGTCCTGTTGTTAAACATTTACAAGCATGCTCCTGGATATAAATAGGCCATTTAGGTGTAGAGGAAAAAATCTGGAGCAGGGGCTTATTAAGCAGAAACAGCCTTTGAGAAGAACAGACTCTTTGCTTTCTCCCCTAGAGTAAGTAGGTCATATCATTTCAAGACAATGACTACCAGTCTTCCAGACATACTAAGCCATTAGCCTCAAAGCTTCCTATTGCTACACTTACTATTACCAGGTTTTAATCAAGGAAATATGTCCATGGTCAGGTATTTGAGACTCAGCCCTCATCATTTGCTCTAGACTCCTGTATCCTGTGTTACGCATGCCTGGACTTCATAGAGATGAAGGAACACCATCAAGACCAGCTAAAAGTCCTCCAGAAACCCAGTCCTAGACACACACACACCACACACACACATTCTCAGGCAAAGCAATAATAACTGTCATTTGGGGTTGGACTGAATATCCTCTTCCTCATTCTTTACCCCAAGAGTGAAGGAAATGGGGTTCTGATAATTCTATGACAACTACAGCAATGTTAGCTCCTAACACAGGGCTCTATATAGTGTAAATGCTTAATAACTTTGTTGAATGAATGAATGGATGAACAGACATATATATATATATATATACATGTGCATATATATCTATATCATATGCATGCATATGCATATATACATGCATGTGTATGCATGTATTATATGTGTGTTTATGTATTGTGTGGATACATATACATATGCACATGCACATGCACTGCATATGCGTATGCATATATATGCACACATACACATGAATTTCTGCACCGTGTCTAGAAATACAACTTGCAAGTGCACACGCTGCCAATAGTAGGTCCTGGCCAGCACTCAGAATCATGGGATTTGGAGCTGGGAGGCGCCTCAGGATTCTCCTTATCTAAAACTCTCATTTTACAAAGAAGAAAACAGATTCCAAGAGATTCCATGGCATACCCAGAATCCCACAGTCGGTAAGGAGCAGAGCCAAGAATAAAACCCACATTTTTCAGGCTCCAAGAGCATATCTTTTCACTTACACACATTGCCTCATATTCATATGAAAAATAGCATATCTGTGTGTCTCTTCCTGTAATGGCTGGGACTCCATCTGCTTGGATTAGGTAAAAATGGGAACAAACAGGACTATGGGACTAGCAACAAGGTTTTCCTCTTGTCCTCAGATAGGCTGGCCCCTCCTCCCATTGGTGAGCTCCTTCTGGAGTCTCCATTCTGGGGAGGAGCCGAGGCCACCTTGCCTCCATCTTTAGCTCTGTTCTTGACTTCCCTCAGACCCCAAGACCATGGCCCCACCCTTGGGACCTCCCCTCTCCTCCTCCTGCTTTTATGTGTTGCTTTCCTCCATTAGAATGGAACTTCTTGAAGACACGGACTATATTTCTTCATTCCTGGTCCTTAGCACAGTGCCTGGCAGTTGGTCAATTAACATTTAACTAACATTAAGCTACTCCAATGAGCCAGGCACTGTGTTAAGTGCCAGGGATACAAATATAAAGAAAAACTTGTTTGGTATATTCACCAAGGCTGGAGTGCATTCTTTCCACCCCTCCATCTCTGAGGATCCATGAGATCAGCTCACTTTCCATACAAGGACTTTCATGATCCCTGCCCCCAGCTGATGATGCCTTATTCCAAAACAACCTTGTTTCTATTTTGTGTTTAGTTATGCATGTCCAAGTTATGTGTTTGGAAAGAAGAGAAGCTCCTTTTGTTTTTGTTTTTTATTACCAGGGCTTAGCCCAGTGCCTGGAATGTGGTGGAAATTTAATAAATTCTTGTTGATGAATTGATTGATTCCTTGAAGACTAGATCAGAGAAATCCAGAGATTTAAGTCACTCTTTCCTCTTCTCTGAGAAAGGTTCCTCAGGACAGGTTCTCCAATCAGCATATATCCCCATCAGCCCTTAGCTGATTTTCCATCATCATCTCCTACCTCTCTGGGTGTCTCTATCTCTATCTATCTCCTCTCTGTCTCTTTCTGCCTCTCTGTCTCTGTCTCTCTCACTCCGTCTCTCATTCTTTCCCTCTCCTCTCTCTTCTTTCTACCTCCTCCTCATCATCATCATCATCCTTTCTTCTGTTTGCTATCCCACCCACCCCCACTACACACAGGCACACTCCTGATATGTTTGGAAGGTAAAAGAGGCAGAAAAATGAGGAAAGGAAAAGGAAATGGAACAGACAAGCTCCTCATATTACTTAAACTCCAAGCTGAGATCCCATAAGTAGAACAAAAGCAGAACCAGAAATCAACAAATATTGGCTAAGAATTTTCTAAGAGTAAAACGCTGGGAGGGCATCCAAAAAAAATGTTTCATGGCCCCTGCCCTCAAGAAGATTACAATTTAATCCAGGAGGATGCTACCAAAAAAAAAGTAGGCTACAAATCAAAACATGATATGGGGTACAACTAGGTGGTGCAGTAGATAGAACACCAGCCCTGTAGTCAAGAGAACCTCTGAGTTCAAATCGGGCCTCAGATACTTAACACTTACTAGCTGTGTGACCCTGGGCAAGTCACAACCCCAATTGCCTCACCAAAAAAAAAAAAAAAAAGAAAGAAAGGAAGGAAGGAAGGAAGGAAGGAAGGAAGGAAGGAAGGAAGGAAGGAAGGAAGGAAGGAAGGAAGGAAGGAAGGAAGGAAGGAAGGAAGGAAGGAAGGAAGGAAGAAAGAAAGAAAGAAAGAAAGAAAGAAAGAAAGAAAGAAAGAAAGAAAGAAAGAAAGAAAGAAAGAATATGGGAAAATAAGGGATGTGGACAAAGGGCAATATGGAATTTGAGGAAGAAGAGACCACTTTCAGTGAGGGACCAGGAAAGACTGTGTGGGAGCTGCCTGTAAACTAGGGCTTCCTTTATATAATCTCTTTATATTTCCTGCTCCCTTTCCCAGACCTCTAAACAACAAATTAAATCATTCAAAAGGAGAGAGGGATGACTCGAATCCAGACAGGAATGGGGAAGGGGGAGCAGTTTATGAATGAGAATATGGGACCATAACATCACTCATTCATATTCATATTCATGTTTTCTCTCTCTTTCTCTCTGTCTCTGTTTCTCCCTCCTTCTTTCCCTTCCTTCCTCCCTCTCTCTCTGTCTCGATCATTCTGTGTCTCTGTCTCTCTTTTATTCTTCCCCCTCCTCTTCTCCCTCCCACTGGGTTCCTTTCAGATTATATAGTACATTAAGACTAACTGGGTGCCCCTTCCTAAATTGAAATAGACAACTGCAGAACTAGAAATAGAGCCATTACATGCCTTCTCGATCCAGGAACAAAAATAGAAAACTTCTGTTTGGCTGATTTTGATTCATGAAGGACCATATTTAGGGGTGGCTGCCTGTGGGGAGAGGCACATGCATAGGGAAAATGTGTGACCAAGGCACATGTGGGAAGAGACAACTCTCTTATCCAAGGAAGAAGGGGAGGAGGAAGGGAAGTTAGTAAATTAGCTTCCAAATTTCTAGATCCATCAGGTTGATCTGAGGCTGATGGATTTCAGGGAGGTCCCCACTGGGGTTGGGGAAATAAGTAGAGAGGAACTAGGAAATGAAACCAAACAGGGGAGACATTTGGACCTGGCGAGGTCTATGACCTGTGATTAAGCTGTGACCATCAAATTTGAAGATCTAGTTATATCGTTTGTGCTTTGAGTTGCTCTTCTCTCCTAGTAAAAGATATCCTTGCAGTCTACATATACATACAAGGGGCAGCTAGGTGGCACAGAGGATAGAGCACCAGCCCTGGATTCAAGAGGACCTGAGTTCAAATCTGGCCTCAGACACTTGACACTTACTAGCTGTGTGATCCTGGGCAAGTCACTTAACCCTCATTGCCCCGCAAAAGAAAAAAAGCATCAATCAATTAAATATACATACAAAATGGCTATGGGTCTGATGTGTCTGATGAATCCATGCAAAAAGCCATATCAGTGAATGCCCGGCCTTAGGTGGGGGCAGTAAAAATGACCAGCACTGGAAGCAGCAATCCTTTGGAACCCAACAGGAATTTAGCATCAGCCATGACAGCCAACTGACTCTTCTGTGCTCTGAGAATTCCAGGAGAAGATATTGTGTAGTTATCCTTAATAACTGACTAGGCTAAATTATTCAATTGAAAATTGATATAATGATCTAAGTGGACAGATGTGCCTCATGAGTGGCTTGGATAGATATCATCTGAGACTTGACTCACTTCTAAGGAGATGAGGAGAGTTAATGGCAGTACTGACACACTAGATGGAGCAGGGAGCAGTGATCAGGGCAGGGAGAAAAGGGAAGAGAAGGGAAGAGGAGAGGGCTAGCCCAAGGAACATCACTGAGAATGACTATTTTTCTCCAGTCTCCAAGAAGCATATCAGACTGCAATTGTACCCATCTGCCACCCTTCCGATATCTGTTTGATCTCGGGGCACAAGTCTGGGTTCATTTGAGCAGTCTATGAATTTTAAGTAAACCCAGGGATAGTGTAGATTAGATTGCAATGTGTATCTACCATTCCAAAGTCTTTTTCTCCCCTTTCTGGAGTGCCTCGTGTCCATGTGGCTCTCCAAAAAAGCTCTAGCATCAACTCTATAAGTTGCACAAGTCTGTATCACCATGCTCATCATTCTCTCCACCACTCAGGAGTTGTATCTCCCTCTGTGATAGAACTAATGGCTTTCCCCCACTCCCTTTATAACATGAATTGGTTCTCCCTAAAAGAAACAGAGCTTCCCCAAGATACAGTTAACTCTACTGACACATCAAGTCCTGCCCTGGTCACTAGAGTTCATGTTGGGGAGGGAGTATCTATGAAAGCCAAGGGGATACTGTATCTTTGTTGCATATCCTTGCTATGTCAGAGCTAAATAAACCTCCTCTGTTAACTGTTCCATGACTCATTTCATCCCAATGTTGATGTTAAACTATCAGAGTGATGGTACTGGGCCAATGCCTAAGATCCTTCATATGCAGCATGTTGCCCTGACCTGTCTTTTCTCCTTCCCCTCCAGTGGGAGCTCTGGAGTAAACCAGGTTCTTGGTTTCTGTTTCATATGCACAGAAATTGAAAGCAATTAGAGGACTATATAAGGAGGTCTGGAGTGTCCTAGTTACCATTCCCCAGAAACGTTTCTCAAAGACAAGGGAATACTGCACTTCAGGGTAGCTAGGTGGCTCAGTGGATAGAGTGCCAGCCCAGGAGTCAGGAATATCGGACTTCAAATCTGGCCTCGGACACTTACTAGATGTGTGATCCTGGGCAAGTCACTTCAGCCTGTTTACCACAGTTTCTCTTCTGTAAAATGAACTGGGAAAGGAAATGGCCAACCACTCCAGTATCTTTGCCAAGAAAACCCTAAATGGGGTGACAAAAAGTTGGATATGACTTAAACAACCAAACAACAACACTAGACTTCCACAGCGCTGAGAGCATTCTTTGAACCCTACTCAAACTCCTAACCAAAAACAACTAGGTCCTGACAGAATTCAACAGCATATAAGCCTAGATCTATTCTAGAATTTTCCCAGCAATCATTTAAGTGACAACTATGTGTCAGGCACTGTTCAACACTGGAAATAAAGACAAAAATAAAACAGTCCCTGACCTCAAGGAGTTTATGGAATGTCAGGAGACAACATGAACATATGCAAAATAAATACAAGATAATTTGAGTGAGTAGGGACTCTCAGCAACTGAGGGATCAGGTGACCTCATTTAGGAAGTGGTATTTGAATTTTGGAGGAAACTAGGGGTTCTAATGGGAGGGAGAATGTGAAAAGGAAATAGATTCCATGCATGAGGGGCAGCCTGTGCAGAGGAATGGAGATGAGAATTGGAACAGAATGTCCAAAAATAGCAAGGCCAGTTTGGTTGGACCATAGTTTTTAAAGAGGAGCAAGATTAATAAACTTGGACATAGGGATATGGGGCAGTGTCCTCTCTGTCACCTACAAGGATTGACATTGTTATGGTAGTAAGACACAGTGGAAAAGGGGAGCAGAACTTTTACAAAAAGTGACCATGTACTAGGGGACAGAAATATTGCAAACAACAATTAATTAGAAATAATTAATACATCCTCTAAAGACAATAACACAATAATAAAAGTCATTTGTAGAGGAATCAGAAATAAAAGACACAGTACCATACTAAATAATGAGTGAGTCAAAGAACAAATCATAGAAATAATTATGTAAAAAAATGATAATGATGAAACAGAATACCAAAATTTCTGGGATACAGCTAAAGCAGTCCTCAGGGAAAAATTATATTCCTACAAACAAACACTTTAAAAAATAGAAAAAGAGAAGGTTAATGAACAGAATATTCATTTAAAAAAATGAGAAAGACAATGAACGAACAAAGTTAAAATAAGCACAAAAGACAAAATAATAAAAAACTACAGAAATAGATAAATTAGAGACAAAAAACCCAAAGAAATAATAAATAACCAGAAAAGCTGATTCTTTTAAAAAGACTAATAAAGGGGACAGCTAGGTGACACCGTGGATAAAGCACTGGCCCTGAATTCAGGAGGACCTGAGTTCAAATCCAGCCTCAGACACTTGACACTTACTGTGTGACCCTGGGTAAGTCACTTAACTGTCATTGCCCTGCCCTCCCCCCCCCAAAAAAAGACTAATAAAATTGATAAAACTTTAGTTAATCTGATTTTAAAAGAAGAAAATTAAGTCAATAAAATAACAAGTGGGATGAAATCACAACAAAATTAGAAGAAATTAAAAGAATAATCAGAACATATTATACACAGAAATATGTAGAAAAACCAAACTAGAGAAATACCTTCAAATATATAAAATACCCAAGCTATTCATAAAACCAAGACAAAGTCCAATCTCAGAAATGAAAATAGATGATGTAGCTATGAAGTACCGAAGGAAAAATCCCCTGGTCCTGATGGATTCACAGGAGAATTCTATCAAACTTTTAAAGAACAATTGTTACTCATTCTTCACAAATTATCCTCAAAACCAAAAAGAGTGGATAGAGCACCGGCCCTGGATTCAGGAGGACCTGAGTTCAAATCTGGTCTCAGACCCTTGACACTTACTAGCTGTGTGACCCTGGGCAAGTCACTTAACCCCAATTGCCTCACCCAAAAAGAAAAGAAGAGAAAAGAAAAGAAAAGAAAACACCCTACTAGAATCTTTTTATGAGACAAATATAGTCATAATTCCTAAACCAAGGAAAGCTTAAAAAATAGAAGGAAAACTATAGGCCAATATCACTAATTAATATTGACTCAAAAAATTTTAACAAAATCCTGTCAAGCAGATTATGGCATTTAATCCAAGAAAACATTTTTATGACCAAGTAGGATTTGTACCAGTGATGCAAGGATGATTCAACATTAGGAAAACAATCAAGATAATTAAACATATTGAAATAAAAACACCCCAAACCACATGATTATCTGAAAAAATGTAGAAAAAAACCTTTAACAAAGTAAAGAATCCATCTATGCTAAAAAACAAAAATCCCTCAAAGTACAAACATCAAGGGACTTTTTAAAAAATATCATAAAAAATATATATCTAGGTGGGGCAACTACAACACCCAAAGGCCCCAAACAGAGGAGATTGATTTAGATTGATTAAGTGAGACTGACAGGGTGATTGACTTCACTGATTAACCCACTTAAAGATGATTAAATTGAAACCACACCTGGCTGGCCCTCGGGGAGGTATTGTTCTCAGAAGCTAAGGACTTTGAGCTCAACAATGAGATCACCCTCAAGTCCAGTGAACCAATGGATTTGAGGGATGCTGACCAATCAGCTTGAAGCAGTGTGTAAGGATGGCCTTTCCAGGGGGAGGCAGGAAGGGCTGAACTTTCTCAGTTCAGGTCTCTTGAACAGGTTTGGTGGCAGGAGATTAGAGAGAAGAACCAGGTCAGGCTCTTGGTGGGTGAAGCTGAGGACTCTAGGTTAGATAGGTCTTTTCCTGGCTCTCTGATCCAGGTGTTCTCTTTTTTCACTAATAAATGCTTAGTGCCAAACTTGGTGCTAAAGCTTCTAATTTATAAGTAAACCCTAACTAGTTTTCCCTACACTTGGGACAAGAATAAGGTGACTGCACATTAGATTTTACTTGTTACAATATATATAATACTAATCACCATTCCTCAATAGAAAAGTGATCAAAGGATATGAACAAACAGTTCTCAAAAGATGAACTGCAAAATATTTACAGCCACATGAAAGAATGCTCTGAATCACTAATAATAAGATAAACATATATCAAAACAATCTGAAGTTTTACCTCATACCCTACAAATTGGCAAAAATGATAAAAAATAGCAATAATCAATGTTGGGGGCAGCTAGGTGGCGAAGTGGATAGAGCACCGGCCCTGGAGTCAGGGGTATCTGAGTTCAAATCAGTCCTCAGACACTTAACACTTACTAGATGTGTGACCCTGGGCAAGTCACTTAACCGCAATTGCCTCACTAAAAAAAAAATAATAATAATAATGTTGGAAGGGTTACAGAGTAATAGGTATGCTAATAAATTGTTGGTAGAGTGAAAAAATGATACAGCCATTTTAGAAAACAATTTAGAATTATATCCTTTGAACCATACTCTGATGCTAGACTTATATGCCAAGAAGCCACCAATAAGAAAGTCCTTATATACACAAAAATATTTATAATATTGCTTTTTGTGATAGAAAAGATTTATAAACAAAAATAGAGATCTATTGATTGAGGAGTGAAATGAGCAGAACATGGTAAAAAAACAAAGAAGGAAGCAGCTAGGAAGCACAATGGACAGAGTGCTGGGTCCTAGAGGCAGAAGACCTGAGTTCAAATATGACATCTGAAACTTATTAGCTGTGTGACCTGTAGGGACTGATTTTTAATTGGGGAGTGTATTCTTACAAACCTTAGGCAAGTCGTTTAACCTGTTTGCCTTAATCCACTGGAAAAAGAAATGGCAAACCACTCCAGGATCTTTGCCAAGAAAAGCCCATGGACAGTGTTGGCATGTTATGATCCACAGGGTCACAGAACTGAACAATACAACTGAACAACAATAAAATATGTTTGTCCTAGGACAGCTAGATAGTGGATAGAGTGCCAGCCCTGGAGTCAGGAAGATTCATCTTCTTGAGTTCAAATCTGCTCTCAGACAATTAATAGCTGTGTGGCCTTGGGCAAGTCACTTGACTTTGTCTCAGTTTCCTCATCTGTAAAATGAGCTGGAGAAGGAAATTACAAATCACTCCATGCCAAGAAAACCCCATACGGGGTTATGAAGAGTCAGATACAACTGAAACAGCTAAACAACAACAACAAAAAAGAACTTTATAAAGAACTCTGATCAACACAATGACCAACATATTTGTACGAAAATATTTATAACAGCTCTTTTTGTGAATTTTAGTGGCAAAGAATTGGAAATTGAGAGGATGCCCATTGATTGTGGAATGGCTGCCCAAGTTGTGGTATATGATTATGATGAAATACCATTGTGCTATGAGCAGGATGCTCTCAGAAAAACCTAGAAAGACTTACATGAACTGATGAAAAATTGAATGAGCAGAATCAGAAGCATACACAGTAACAACAATATTGTATAATGATCAGCTGAAATTACTTAATGATTCTCAGCAATACAATAATCCAAGGCAATTCCTAAAGACCTATGATGAAAAATGCTATTCAGCCCCAGAGAAAGAACTGAAGGAATTGATGAAGATTGAAGCACACTTTTTTACTTTATTTTGGGAGGATTTTTTTTTTTTGGTCTGTGTTTTCTTTCACATGACTAATATGTATATATGTTTTGCAAGATGGACACGTGTATAACCCATGTCAAATTGTTTTCCTTCTCAATGGGCGGGGGGAGGTAGAGAATTTGGAACTCAAAGTTTTAAGAAACAAATATTAAAAATTGTTTTTAAATGTAATTGGAGAAGGGGCAGCTAGGTGGTGCAGTGGATAGAGCACCAGCCCTGGAGTCAGGAGGACCTGAGTTCAAATCTGACCTCAGACACTTGACACTTACTAGCTGTGTGACCTTGGGCAAGCCACTTAACCCTCATTGCCCAACCTCCCCAAAAAAACAACAACAACAAAATCTTACCATATAAATGTAATTGGAGGGGGGATAAAAAAAAGTTCTTGTGTGAATCAAATGAGATAAACTATGTTTGCAAACCTTAAAGTACTATATAAATGCCAACTGGTATTATTCCTTTGTTTATCAAACATATCTGAAAGTAGCTCAGTAACTAACTACATCTCCCAGTTCTTTTGGTGCCTAAAGACATAGTTCATTTGGACCAAACACCTTGAATTCATCAAAAGCAACAAGATAATCTCTTGTATGTGAATTCAAGGACAACAAAGTATTCTCTTATGTATCCCAGGTACCAACACCATGCTAGCAATTTTTGTTGTCCTTCCCAATGAAAAGGTTATTCTCTTTGGCAAAGAAAAAAAGAAGAAAAATGAGAATTATACAATTCCACCTTCTCTGCATTGTCAGTTACCTCTATTACATTCTCTTTTTATTTTCATTTCTTTATTTTGATATTCATTTTTTTAACTTTTGAGTTCAGAATTCTCTTCCTTCCTTCCACCTTTCCCCCACCCATTGAGAATACAAGCAATATGATATCAATTATATGTGTGAAGTCACGCAAAATATTAGCCATGTTACAAGAAAAAAAAGCAAGAAAATTAAATGAAGAGAAAAAGTTTGTTTCAATCTGCATTCAGAGTTCAGTTTTCTCTCTGGAGGCGAATAGCATTTTTCATCATTTGTCATTTGGAATTGTCTTGGATCATTTTCTTGAGCAGAGAAGCTAAGTCTTTCACAGTTGATCATCATACATTACTGTCACTGTATACAGTGTTCTCCTGGATCTGCTCACTTCACTTTGTATCAGTTTTTCTGAAACCATGCTGCTCATCATTTCTCATAGCATCATAGTGTTCCATCATAATCATATGCTACAACTTGTTCAACCATTCCCCAATTGACGGTCATCCCCTCAATTTCTAATTCTTTGCCAACAAAAGCAACTGCTATAAATATTTTCATATAAATGGGTTCTTTTCCTTTTTCTTTGCTCTCTTTGGGGTGCAGATCTAGTAGTGCCCATCTTTCCTCTCCCTCGCCATCATAAACCCTAGGAAGGAATGGGCACTTTGCTCCAAGATTTCCATTATTTACACTGTAGCAAGCAACTCTTCCCTGATAGTAAAAATCAGATCCAGAATAAGATTTCTTTTTATTGTTTCCTACACATTTTGAGGGACAAAACTATCATTAAGGAAAGAAGTTGTTTGCTTTTCTTTTTGGCAGAAATGGAGAAATCTAGATAATTGAAGTCTCCCATTGCCATGAGTGAATAAATATGACACAAATATAAAAACTAAATCAATCCCTAACTTTAAGGAGCTCTCATTCTAAATGGAGAACGTAATTCATAGAAGTTGTCTAGGAAAGCACAGGAATGGAGAGGAAATAAGAAAACACTTTCCAACCTGCGCTTTTAATTCTCACAGAATCCCAGAGTTGGAAAGGGCCTCAAAAGCCAACCAAGTTCAACCTATATCTGAGCTTGAATTCCTTCTTCGATTCCCCAGAAAGTAGCCATCCAGCCTTTGACTGAAGACTTCCAGGGACAAGGAACTCACTACTATCTCAAAGCAGCCTATTCCATCTTGGGCTAAGCTCAGGAAATGACCATCATTTCATGCAGGCCAAACCTGGAGGTGAGTTCTTTCCTGAGAACTTCTTAGACAACTGCTTTACTCTGACTTTGTTTCTTTCCACTGCTCTACATTCCCTTTGAGGTGATGTTCTGTCTTTTTTTTGTGAAGGAAATTTGGAGAGCCCAAAGTTTTCTGACCTATGCCACCATCTTCCCAGAATTCTCTCCAATCATGAGTTTTAATCTATCAAGTCTCAATTGATATCATGAGGTCAAATTTGCTGCCTCAAACAAAGAATTTTTATGTTCCAAACATCTTTGTACATTGCCTAAACTTTGGACAGGAGGACCTGAGTTTGAATCTCACCTCAGACACTTGCTAGCTGTGTGACCCTGGGCAAGTCACTTAATCCCAATTGTCTTAAATATCCAGAGCCATCTCCAGTCATCCTGATGTATACTTTACCACTGGACCCAATTGGCTCTGGAGGAGAAGGTAATGTTGGTGACCCTGCACGGCCCTCCCTCATTTAAAAATCCAATTCAGTACAAGTCATGACATCACCCTGAAGTCATGGTCCTGGTTGAAAATGAAGGACAAACAACAACTATTTAGGTTTAGCAAATGTGAAGTTTGGATCTTCTGAGTGTATAGGCCTCCTGTGGGATTCAAAAGAAAGGACTGAAGTGGGGGAAATGGGAACTTTGATAATGCTTTGCTGTTAGGGATTTCTGGGGCAGAGGAAAGACAGTAAGCTCTTGGAACTCATGACACAATTGCTCAAAAAAACCTCTGAATAATGCCATAGGACAAATCCTGGAGCATCAGAATCCACAAAAGAGCGGGCTGAGATAATTTTCCAGACAAAGATGGCTTAGAAGGTAGGCAGGAGGGGGCTGTTGTGCCAGGAAGGGAGTGGAACCGAACCCCTCAGTCTCACTGACATAGATCCAGTCCCAGGCAGGCCTCACCAGAGAAAGAGAATCAGCAGCTTCGCCAGTGTCTTCTGGAACTAAGTTCATGGTCTGGTGAGAGGGCTGACTGGTTGGCCAGGGGGAGATTACACGGGTCTCTGATCGCACTGAGGTGGAACTTGGGTGTTTCACCCCTGCTGGGAACCAGCAAGTAGGCTTGAATGGTAGTGGCACAGGTTGGGGAGGGACAGAGGCTCATCAGAGCTAACCACAGCACACAAAGTTTCACTGCCTGGTTAATTAGAAAGTTGGCCTGGGGTTATCTACAGACCAGAGAATAGGCCAGGCAAGTGAAAAACCTGCCCCTCCTTAAACACCACCTTAGCCCCCCTGAAGCTTGGGACAGTACATCCTGGAAGCAGTGCCCCACTTTAAGAAGGAGTTAAAAGTCAAGTAAAAGACTGTGAATATGAGCAGACAGAGAAAGATGAGAACCATGGAAAGTTTCTTTAATGACACCCTCAGAAGAGGATAACAATGTCAGGGCTCCTACATCCAAAGCTTCCAAGAAAAATATGAATTGGTCTCAGGCCATAGAAGCACTCAAAAAGGGCTTTGAAGATAAAGTTAGAGAGATAGAGGGAAAAGTAAGAGAGGTAGAGGAAAAAAATTGAAAGAGAAATGAGAGTTATGAAGGAGGGTCATGAAAAAAAGTTAACAGCTTGAAAAGCCAAATTGGCCAAATGGAAAAGGGGGTACAAAAGCTCTCTGAAGAAAACCATTGCTTAAAAAATTAGGATTGAGCAAATAGAAGCAAATGACTTTATAAGAAATCAAGACACAATAAAGCAAATCAAAATTAATAAAAAAAAAAATAGAGGGCAATGTGAAATATCTCCTTGGAAAAACCCCTGACCTGGAAGATAGATCCAGGAGAGATAATTTGAAATTTATCAGACTACCCGAAAACCACAATCAAAGAAAGAGCTTAGACATCATCTTCCAGGAAATTGTCAGGGAAATTTGCTCTAATATTCTAGAATCAGAAGGAAAAATAGAAATTGAAAAAATTCACCAGTACCAAAATGGCAATGCTTTGCTGTTTCTATTGCCATATCTGGTATGCTACAAGCAGTCCCCAAATCAGGGCAAAATAAATGTCCCAGTTAGTGATGCTATTGCACAGACACAGAAAACTTCCCCTCTGAAAGTCATTGTTCCTTTGTGTAGTGGGT
Organism: Dromiciops gliroides; assembly: GCF_019393635.1. Taxonomy (NCBI): domain Eukaryota; kingdom Metazoa; phylum Chordata; class Mammalia; order Microbiotheria; family Microbiotheriidae; genus Dromiciops; species Dromiciops gliroides. The sequence continues at coordinate 48,142,526 of NC_057862.1, forward strand.
TGAGAGCCTTTTAGATCTTTAGGCTTATATGTTTACTTCAAAGACTTGCAAAAAATATAATATACAAACTTTTGCCCAATACTGCAGGGGCGCGCGTGCGCGCGCATACGCACACACACACACACACACACACACACACACACTACTACCTCCATCTGGGGGTGGGGGGAGGTAGGATTAAATTCATAGCTTAGCTCAGTTCCCACCAAGTTCAAGTCTAAAGCTAGCCTGGATATCTTTTACTAGGCTGAAATCCTGGGACCCTCACTCTTCAGTGCCTCCGTGTTAGACTAACTGCAACACCCAGCCTGGATTCCCGGACTAGTCAATCAAAAAGAATTTATTAAGTATCTACTATGTGCCATGAAGTATGCTAAGTGCTGGGGATACAAAAGGAGGCAAAGGATAGTCCCTGCCCTCAAGGAATTTACACACTAATAGGAAAAACAACATGCAAACAAATATGTACAGCCAAGCTATACACAAGATAACTAGGAAATAATTAACAGAGGAAAGGTATTCAAATTAAGAAGGGTTAGGGGAAGGTTTCCTATAGAAGGTGGAATTTTAGCTGGGATTTGAAAGAAGTCAGGGAAGCTGGAAGGTGGAGATGAGGAGGGAGAGTATTCTAGGCATGGAACTAGAGAAAATTCCTTGAGCCAAGAGATGGAATGTCTTGTCCATAGAACAATCAATCAATAAGTAAACATTTATCAAACATCTACTTTGTGTCAGCCACTTGCTAAGTGCTGGAAATACAAAAAGAGGCAAAAAACAGTCCCTGCCCTCAAGGAGCTCACAATCTAATGGGGGAGACAAATTTATACAAAGCAAGTCAGATACAGGCTAAACAGGAACAGCCAGGAATCAACTGTTACTGAATTGAAGAATGTGTAGAGGTGTGAGGAATGAGAAGACTGGAAGAGGGGGGGAAGTTGGTTAGGTTATGAAGGGGTTAAAATACCAGAGGATTAACTATAAAGGACATGCGAAGAAAGATGCTATCTGCATCCAGAGAAAGAACTGATAAATAAAAGTATATCTTGAATGATTTTACATATATATACACATTTGTGTCCAATGGTAGCCATCTCTAGGGTGAGAAGGAGGGAAAGGGAAGAAAAAAAAGGGGGGGAAAGGAAAATTACATGATAACTTTATTATATATTTAAAAGGAATAGCAAGTTGTACTCCATTATAGATTATTTTATTCCATAAATTAAAAATAAAATTAATTTTCAGAAAAAGAAAAAAATTCCAGATCTTGAAGGTGACCAAACCACTGGAGTTTACTAAGTGAGGATGGGGGTGGGGGTGGGGGTGTAACATGGTTAGACCTATAGTTTAGGACTAATTCTTTGCTGCTTGATCTTATAGCCCAGATCAGAGACTCCACTCCCTGGACCTATAATTTGAAAGAACAAAGAGAAACTCTAAAGACCTATGGCCCCTTTCTCACAACCCCATGACCTCAGGAGGAAAGAAGGAGCTCCTAAGACCCTTACCCCTTCCAGCAGAGCCTGAGTGAAGGAATCACCCTTTCACCCTCAGATGGGTAAGCAGCAAAAGCCCCCTGCCATTCACTGCTGGCTGTCATATTCTGGCTACCCAGTGGATGGAACAAGTCTGCTTTGCTTGATTCTACCTCTCTCCACTTGAATCATGGCCCCAGTTGGTCCCTTGTTTCAGAACTTATGACACAGTGGGGGGCTAGAGTCTTGTTAGTCTCAGCATCCTGTCCCTGCCAGAGCTTTAGGCTGTGAATAGTCTCTTTCCCTCATTCTCTTCAGCCCATCCCCTTCCCCATGTAGACCCAGCTGCTATTGAGCCTAGGTGGGTTCCCGGGCAAGATGTCTCTGCCAATTGGAATGTACCACTTGGCATTCGGTTATGATAATGCCCTGGAGGACCCCACACAAATGGCTCCCCCTTCATCTGGCATGTGCAGTAAGGTCCTGTGGGAAAAAGTCAGTCACTCCAGAGCCAGAATACAAACAAATTTCCAAAACTGAGGAAAGAGAATCTAACCCTCTCGACCTTCAGGGCCCATATGAGCAAAGTCCCAGTGAAGAAAGCCAAGGCTACAAACATCATCATCATAAATTCTCTTGTTACAAAACAGACACAACGGAGCATCCCATGTTTTGAGCAGCAAGCAGAGTTAAGAAATGATAGATAAAAGTCCCCATAATGGCCTGACCACAGAAGCCAAGGAGCATCATGTATCAGAGCCCATCCATAAATTAAAGTTGCAAAATGGTGATTTGACAAAAGAAGATAGACTCACCACTTCAAGGAGCATGCCTCATTCTTCTCCCAAACAAAAGCCCAAAGGCTAATTGACAAATGGATCTTAAACTCCATTGTCTGACCCAGATACCAGCAACATGGGTTCTAGGAATATATTCAGAAACCATCACCAATGGGGAAATTATCTCCATGCTGGCCAATCACCTACTGTTTCCTTGCTTCTTTGAATCCTATATGATGTATAATTGGGGGGAGGGGAGTGGGCCAACCCCTTTTTTGGCTCTCCCCTCTGCTGGATGACTTAATAAGCTTCTTTCTAAATTTAAAAAAGAAAAAAAAATGAGATAAAGGTATAGATAGTAAGTTTCACTAGTCAGCAAAAATAATACTAATCAATTTGAAAGCAATTTACTAAAATAAAAATATTTAGAGATATTTATACAAATTTATAAAATTCTTTTAAGAATTATTACTTTAAATTTGGAACTATGCCCAAAGAGCTATGGAACTGTGCATACCCTTTTGACCCAGTAATACCACTACTGGGTCTATATCCCAAAAAGATCATAGAAATGGGAAAAGGATCCACATGTACAAAAATATTTATAGCAGCTATCTTTGTGGTAGCAAAAAATTGGGAGTCGAGAGAATGCCCATCAATAGGGAAATGGCTGAACAAGTTGTGGTATATGAATATAATGTGCTGTAAGAAAGGATGAGCAGGCAGATTTCAGAAAAACCTGGGAAGACTTAAGTAGACTGATGATGAGTGAAGTGAGCAGAACCAGAAGAACATTGTACACAGTAATAGCAACATTGTGTGCTGATCAACTGTGATAGACTTGGCTCTTCTCAGCAGTGCAATGATCCAAGATAATTCCAAAGAACTCATGATGGAAAATGTTCTCCACATCCAGAAAAAAGAACTGTGGATTCTGAATGCAAATTGAACCATACTGTTTCTACTTTTTGGTTGTTGTTTTCTTCTTTTTTGAGGTTTTCCCCTTGCATTCTGATTCTTCTTTCACAACATGACTAATGCAGAAATATGTTTAATGTGATTATACATATATAACCTATATCAGATTGTGTTCTGTCTTGGAGAAGGGGGTGGGAAGGGAGGAAGGGAGAAAAATTTGAAACTAAAAATCTTATGGAAACAAATGTTGAAAACTATCTTTACATGTAACTGGAAAATAATAAAATACTTTTATGATTTAAAAAAAAAGAATTATTGCTTTACAAGGAAGGCATATAACATCCTAACCAGGAATCTTGTGGATTCTTGTTCAGAAATAGTCTGTGATTCTGGTGAAATGTCAATATCAGGCTTGCAAGATCATTGTGCTATCAAAGAATGAGAACCTACCTCAATATACCAGTTTATCAATCTGAAATACAAGGGATTTAGCAGTGGGAGAGCCCCCTTGACCAGAAAGAGAGATTGTGATGGTTAAGAGTGTGTGAACTGCTGAAAACCAGTTTGACTGGTGCAGTCACAGTGTGCCCCATGCACACAGCTTTAAGCTCCCTGTGTCCCTGCCTATCATTCCTTATTCCTTATTAGACAATTTAGAAATCCTCTCATTTCATTTTTCCTGACTATCCTCCCCCACGCATGACAGTTTCCTAGGGGTGCCAACCTTCCCTTTGTCTACACTGCTAAATAAATTTGAGTTCTGAAGGGCTCTGATCTTTGACTGGAATGCAAAAACCTTTTTATAGCCCCATGACTGGAGGTCACCCCACTGTCTGATGCCCTCAGCCAAGGGCAATGGGGGCCACACACCAAGACTGTTTCCTGGTGACATTTGTTCTCTTCCCCTTGTAGGTAGTAATTAAGTTTTGTTAACCACAATTCTCCCACACTAAAAGTGACATTGTCTCAAGCTTTGGAGGCACAATGACCCCCAGTTGTCACTATGGTGCCCAAGAAGAGCCACAGACAGAGACTCTCCCATAACTTGGCCCTTATAAGGTGGGAAAACAGGAAAAAGGAAGTGAAAATTGAATATCTAAATAGCTAAATCTGAATAGCTAAAGAATAGTATAATAGACATTTTCTCTTCTCTTGTCTCACCACGTTCAGAGGACTGTGTTTAGTTTGAGATGGTACATTTTAGGAAGGATATCAATAAGCTGGAAAAGTGAGGTGGTTAGTGGATAGAAAGCTTGCCTTAGAATCAAGAAGATGCATATTCAAATCTCTTCTGTGACACACTGGCTGTGGAACCCCAAGTAAAACCACTAAGTTACAGAACAGTTACTGATCTCCTTTAGAAGTTTTCAATATCTCTACTTAAGGGCATATCAATGAAGTGACAAAAAAAAAACCCTGATAAATTGTAAAATGTCCAAAGAAGACCAATGACTATGGTGAATAACCTCAAGTTCATGCCATATAAGCATCAGTTAAAGGACTTGGGGATGTTCTATGTGCAGAAAAGAAGATTCAGGAGTGACATGATCATAGTCTGTCTTTTTTTAAAATAATAAACATTTTTATTTATAGTTTTGAGGTCCAAATTTTATCCCTCCTTCTATCCCTCCCTTCCTCCTTCCCTGAGGTGGTAAGCAATCAGATATAGGTTATACATGTGCAATTATGTAAAAATCTCCCTATTAGTCATTTTGTATAAGAAAACTTGAATAAAAGAAAAAATGGAAGTGAAAAATAGCATGTTCAGTCATTATCAGTTCTTTCTTTGGAGGCAGATAATATGCTTCATTAACCCAAAGGATTATTTGGGATTGTCTTGGATCACTGTATCACGGAGAATAATTAAGTCATTCACAGTTCTTCATCAAACAATATTTCTGTCTCTGTGAACAATGTTCTCTTGGTTCTGTTCACTTCACTGTATATCAGTTCATACAAGTCTTTCCAGGCCTTCCTGAATTCATCCCACTTGTCATTCACTGTCTGTCTCAAAGTATATAAATAATAGGCAAATGGAAAAAGAAGTGGTAAAAGCTGAAAGAGGCAAAATCAAGCATGAAATAAGTATCACAGGGAACTGATATTCTTCCACCCACCTTGTTCTTTTTAACAACCATTGATCAGGGGCAGCTAGGTGGCACAGTGGATAAGGCCCTGGATTCAGGAGAACCTGAGTTCAAATCCAGCCTCAGACACTTGACATTTTACTAGCTGTGTGACCTTGGGCAAGTCACTTAATCCTCATTGCTTCACAAAAAAAAAATTGATAAACTCTCCCAGAATAAAATCAACAACATCTCACTGATGTTGACTCCTAAGGGTGCAGGTAAGGTTTGGGGAGTATCTTTCTCTAATGCAATTGGCTCAAGCCAACAGTGTGGTCCATCCACTGTTAATCATTTGAGACTAGCACCCCAAGTCCAGCTAGACAGCCAATCAAAGAGCTTCCATAACTGCCACACAGTTATGGTGATTGAACCAGTTATAAGATGTCTGCATGGGCTCCAAATCTCTTCAGGGCATTCCTATGACATGTCATTATACTTCTCAGGAAACAAGCTTTTCCACATGGGGAATTACATCAGTCAAAAACAGCAACTATATTGTGAGCCTAGAGTGATTAAAAAGATGATGGTGCCCTTGTCAGTACTGAGAAACTTCGGAAAGGTAATGAGTTTGGATGAAGATAAAGGGTTCGGTTTAGCACATGTTAAATTTAAGATGTCCATGGGACATCCAGTTTGAGATGTCTAATAGAAAATTGGAGATATAAGTCGAGAGGTTAGGATCAGAGAAACAGATCTGGCAGTCATGAGTGCAGAACTGATGAGATTACCAAGTGGAATAGTATATATAGAGAAAAGTAGAAGATCCAGAGCCAACCCCTGGGGAGCACCCACCTTTAGCAGCCATGATGTGGATGAAGATCCAGCAAAGAGGACTGAGAAGGAGTGGTCAGAAAGGTAGAAGGATACCTAGGATAGAGTAGTGACCCAGAAATGTAGAAAGAAGAGGGAACTGAGGAAAAGAGTATGATTGACAGTGGCAGAGATTTGGCAAATGAGAGATCATCAATAACTTTGGAGGGAGCAGTTTGTTGAATGATGAAGTTGGAAGCCAGACTATAGAAAGATGAGAAGTGGAGGCAAATTTCTTGAAAGCACAGACTGGTTTTAAAAAAATGTATGCCCAATTCTTAGTACATAATATATTTTAATAAATATTTTTAGAAAATTGTTGACTGAATGTCCTGAACTAAAATATTAATGCATTAAAAATATTTTATCTGTATAAGAGGGGGATGAGAAAAGTATGACAAATTCTCACTTTTCCTACATTATGTAATAAAATATTTTATGCAAGAGTTAGTCATTAAAACAACAGATTAAAAGTCTATCAGGGGAGTCCATCAGTCACTGAGCCCTTGAAACCTACGAAGGAGTGAACCTTATCAAGGCCTATGGTAACTACCAAGGCCTGCCCTGGTCTGGTATGATAGGAAAACCTTGATGATAGAGCCCTTCTGTAACAGCCAAGGTTTCCTAAAAGGACCAAGGTCTAACTGACTTGGCCTAGTACCTAAGAGCAAGGGCCTTGCATATCTGGCAGGCCCAGAGAGACTGAATGAAAGGAATGGTGGATTCCCCTCCCCTTGGTTGTTTTTAGTTTGGGTTTTTTTCAATTACTGAACTTTTATTTCCTCTCTTACCCACTTCCCCCCTCCCCATGCCCACTGGAAAAAAATAAAACGATAATTTTCTAAAACCCTCTAGGAAATAAGCATTCATAGCTTAAGTTGAGCAAAAACAGGAAAATGACAAATGTTGGAAGGGCTGTTGGAAAATAGTCACATTCAATGCACCGTTGATGGAGCTGTGAAGTGGTCCAGCCACTTTGCACAGTAATTGGAACTATACCTAAAAAGCTATTAAACTGTGCTTGCCTTCTGATTAATAGCCTCCTGTTGGGTCAAGGTGGGTCCTAGGGGAGGGTCAGCAATATGAGGGGTGGCACCATAGTATGGGAGTTGGAGAGGTTGGTATGCTGGAGATCTGGTAAAGGGAGGAAATGAGCTCCTGAGTGTTGGTACCCAAGAGCAAAACTCGTGTCAACCTACCCTAGCTACAACTCTGAGCTGTGAGAGAAGGGTCCAGCCATCTCTACCAATTGCGACCTATTAAGTAGGCAAGTCAGGGGGCAGCTAGGGGGTGTAGTGGATAAAGCACCAGCTCTGGATTCAGAAGGACCTGAGTTCAAATGCGGCCCCAGACACTTGATACTTACTAGCTGTGTGACCCTGGGCAAGTCACTTAACCCCCATTGCCCCTCAAAAAAAAAAAACTAAGTAGGCAAGTCAGCCTAGCTGAAGCCACTTAAAGGGGACATGGGAGAGAAAACAGGTTTCACAGTGTCACCAACCCTTCCTGCAATGTAGAAGTGTCACTGAAACCAAGTGCTAAACATTGGGGCATGGCATTCTCAGTTTCTCAATGAGTAAAAAGAATTCAATCTTTTGTTTCTCTTCCTAGACATTCTTGATGTCTGGTTAGTGAGTATGAGGAAATCTGGGGTGAAAACAATTTCTCTAATGAGCAAAGCAATGATTTCTTCTTCTGTGCCCTGAGAGTATGACTCCAACCTTTGTCATCCTTTGCTTCTTTGCTGTTTACAGTTCTGGGGCATCATTTACAACAAGCTGGTGGGGAATTCACCCGTGGCTTTTTCCTCCATACTTAATCTCACTTCACTTATTACTCTCCTCTGTGTACTGTGCTTCAAAATGCTTCTCCTAAAATGCTCCAAGATGGCAACATCTTCACAAATTTGTAGTAGTATCCTGAGCACTTGTATTGCTATGCTTGTATTGGTAATGTTGACCAGCACATAATAAATGTTTGTTGAAGGCAGTTTTCAGGCAGTTTTCAGACAAAGAAATCAAAGCTATCTATAGTTATATGAAAAAAATGCTCCAAATCACTATTGATCAGAGAAAATGCAAATTAAAACAACTCTGAGGTGCCATCTCATACCTATGAGAGTGGCTAATATGACAAAAAAGGAAAATGTTGGATGTAGGAGGGGATGTGGGAAAGCTGGGACGCTAATCCACTGGTGGTGTAGTTGTAAACTAATGCAACCATTCTGGAGAACAATTTGTAGCTATGTCCAAAGGACAATAAAACTGCATTCCCTCTGATAAGCAATACCACTACTAGGTTTATAACCCAAAAACATCCCAAAAAAGAGAAAAAGACATATTTGTACAAAAATATTTCTAGCAGCTCTTTTTGTGAGAGCTTAGAATTAGAAATCAAAGGGATGGGGGGGCAGCTAGGTGGCACAGTGGATAAAGCACCGGCCCTGGATTCAGGAGGACCTGAGTTCAAATCCGGCCTCAGACACTTGACACTTACTAGCTGTGTGACCCAGGGCAAGTCACTTAACCCCCATTGCCCCGCAAAAAAAAAAAAAAAAAAAGAAAAAAAAAAAGAAATCAAAGGGATGTCCATCAATTGGGAATGGCTAAACAAGCTGTGGTATATGGTTGTAATGGAATATCATTGTGCCATAAGAAATGACAAGCAGGATGGTTTCAAAAGGGCCTGGAAAGACGTGTATGAATTGATGTATAGTGAAGTGAGCAGAACCAGGAGAACATTGTGCACAGTGACAGCAATATTGTTTGATGAAGAACTGTGAATGACTTAACTTTTCTCAGCAATACAAGAATCCAAAAAATTCCAAAGGACTAATGATGAAGCATACTATCCACCTCCAAAGACAGAACTGATATTGATTGAACACAGACTTAAGCATGCTATTTTTCACTTTCTTCCATTTTTTCTCTTATTCAAGTTTTCTTATACAAAATGACTAATATGTGACCCTGAGCAAGTCACTTAACCTTCATTGTCCCACAAAAAAAAATGACTGGTGATTTTTACATAATTGCACATGTATAACCTATATCTGATTGCTTGCCACCTCAAGGAGTGGGAAGGGAAGGAAAAGAGTGAGGGAGGGATAGAATTTGGAACTAAAAATTTTCAATAAAAATGTCTAAATAAATAAATAAATGTTTGTTGACTTGTTGAAGGGAGACTGGCAGGCTATAAGCAAGATGGCAGGTTGACCCATAAAAAAACTACAAAAGTGAAGAATCCAGAAAAAACTTGTGAAGACTTGTATGAACAGATGCAGAACAAAGTGAACAGAACCAGAAGAACCTATACGATGACTTCAATCATGTGCTAGAACACTAGAACAAAGCCAAACTCTTTGGCCATTACTGACTGTCCTGACCTGTTCTGGCCCTGGAGAACAGATGAGGTCTTTTGTTTAATCCCAGAAGAGAAAAAGGACCAACAGAATGAAGCTATCAGGAGGCAAATATCACTTCAATATAAAGAGAAACATCCTAATAATTAGAACTGCCTGGCATCAGCATGGGCTGTCTTAGGAGGGCTAAGTTCTCCATCACTGTAGTGCTTCAAGCAGAGGTTAAATGGCCACTCATTGGGGAAGTTCTAGAGAGTATTCCTGTTCAGGTTAGGGCTGCACTGGATGGTCTCTGAAGTCCCTTCCAGGCCTGACATTCTATCATTCTACAATGCTACAATGCTTCAGGGTACACTATAAAAAAATAGATCAGCACGGGACACGGGCTGGGTATTTTCTCAGGCCACCCACAGACCAAAGCCTAACTATGTTTCCATCTACCAAATGAAACAACTCACTCCAGTAAAATGCAGCCATCTTAGGAAAACACCAAAGAAGTGGTTTTTATGATAAAAATTTTAGGCACAAGGGAGAGTATTATTTGTAGTTAAACATTCCCTTTTCTACACCATTAAGTCACAGAATCCCAGTTGCAGAAACTGAGACTTAGAGAGAAGAATCAATTTACAAACATTTATTAAATACCTACTTACCATGTACAGGGCACTGTGCTTCATAGCCTTGGGAATATAAAGATCAAAATTTTGACCTCAGGTCAAACCCCCACCAGTTGTATGTGGGAATTTATTGTGATGTGGGGACCCTGCCTTTGGGTTGAGATTAAAAAGCCTTAGGCCCTCAGGGGTCTTCTCTGTGTAAGAGGGGCTGGTGCCCCTCCCCCTCCGCTTCAGCAGAACAGAGAAGCCCATGAACCTTAGAGAAAGCCAGCTGGGTGGACAGCTGGGGAAAGCCCCCGCTCCCTCCGCCCTGAGGGGAGCTGCCCGGAGATCCCAGGCTTGTCTTGCCAAGTCCAGGGCACACAGTAGGGGGCAAGGGCCCCTTGAGCCCTGGGTTGGTACGCATGGGACACTCAAGCCCCCACCACCACCACCACCAGCAGCCGCAGCCCTAGCACGGCCAGCAGATTAGCTTGGCGTGTGTGGGGGCACAGGGAGCCCGAAGTTTGAGAGGAGACAAGGAAAATATATACCGGGGAGTTAGACAGTAAGGGGGGACAGAGGAAAGAGGACGGAGAGAAAAGGGAGGCTGGAGGACTAAGAGAACACAAGGAAGTCGGAGGACACTAAGAAAGTTAGATGGCAAAGAGTAAGCACAAGCAGTGGCAGGAGGGAGATGAATGGAAAGCAGTCAGGTCTCATATAACTTTGTATTTCTTATCTCTCACATTTATTTTTATAAATAAACCCTGCTTTGATTATTTAGTTAAGAGGCTTCTTAATCGTTTGCTTATCAATTTGGGAGCAGAGCAGTGTGGAGAAATTTTTTAAAGGCCCTAACAGATTGGCTTAGGAAATTAATAGCAGTCAGATCACCAGCCAGTCAAAAGGTCCCAGATTAGGCCCCCCAGTTAGATTAGGCCCACAAGTTAATAAATTATTTTAACATGTGTCTCCCTCATTGGTAGGGGAAAGAGACAGAGATTTAGAGTGAGAGGAAGGCAAGGGGGAGTGAGGAGGAAGAGTAAAAGAAAGGAAGAAAAGAGAGAGAGAGAGAGAGAGATGTTTGGACCATTGGCAGAGAATCAGGTCATGGGACAATAAATAAAACCCAGGAAAGGCTTAACTTTGAACGAGTTCCATCAGTGGGAAGTCACAGGTCAAAAACAGGAAACTAGGTAGAACAAGATCAAATAGCAGGAGCTCTGAAGCCAAGGCTTTTTGACAAAATACCTCCATCGAGTTCTGACTTTGCCCTGGGCTCTTTCCTTCTCATTTTCCCTTTCCATCATAACTCTTTCCCTCCTTCCTTCCTTTACCCTCTCTGTCTCTCTCTCTGTCTCTCTGTGTCTCTGTGTGTGTCTCTCTCTGTGTCTCTCTCTCTTTCTCTCTGTTTCTCTCTCTCCTTGAGAGAGGCCGTGGAGAAACAGAAACACTAATACATTTTTGGTGGAACTGTGAATTGGAAACCATTCTGGAAAGCAATTTGGAATACCTAAAATATCTATGCCCTTTGATTGAGAGATCTCATTGGTAGTTGTTGTTTCATTAATTTTAGTCATGTGGGACTCTTTTTGATCCCATTTGGGATTTTCTTGGCAAAGATACTGGAGTCCTTTGCCATTTCCTTCTCCAGCTCATGTGACATATGAGGAAACTGAGGCAAACAAGGTAAAGAGACTTTCCCAGGATCACACAACCAGTAAGTATCTGAGGTCAGATCTGAACTTAGGAAACTTAGTCTTCCTGACTCCAAACGTGGCGCTCTATCCACTGTGCAATCTAGCCACTCTCTCAATGATAGGCAGGTACCCAAAGGAGGTAAGAAATAAAAAGCCAGGTATCACATAGACCAAGACATTTGTAGCAGCATTTTCATACTAGCAAAGAACTAAAAACAAAATAAATACCCTTGGGCAATGACTGAACAAATTATGGTATATGAATATATTCAAAGATTACTCCTGGTAAGAAACACTGAGTATGAAGAATACAGAGACGTATGAGAGGACCTACATGTACTGATGCAAAGTGAAGAAAGCAGAACCAGAGAATTATATATATATAATGACTACAACAATTAAAATGGAAAGAACAAAAATAGAAAAACAAAAACCCTAAAACTGAGTGCTGTGTGATTATAATGACTGAGCCTGACCCCATAGAAAAGAATAGAAAATGTACTTCCCCACCTTCCTTGTGGAGGTGGGGTACTAGAGATGTGAACCATTGAATATACTGTCAGATTCCATCAATGTCTTGGTTAGTTTTGTGGAACTATTTCTCCCCATCACTCCTATCACCTCTTAAATTCTTTGTTATGAGTGTAACAGAACTTTGACATACATCCACATTTAGGTCCAGATCAGCACAGAGTAGTGGGGCATCATCTCTTGTTCAATCTCATCACAACCGGGCAAAGGGTCACGATGGCAACTTCCAGGATAGTCCCATCTGCTCCAGATCCCCAGGCAACCAACACAGTTCTTGCAGATCTGTTCCTGCTATGCTCAACTCTACTGTACTTGGTTACAGCAACTGAAGACTATTCTGATTCAGCTCAAGTACTGTGTCCTCCAGGATTCCCTTCCGCATCTCCCCAGCTGTTAATGCCTTTTCTTCTAAGGTCACCTTGTATTTGCTATGTATGCATTTTGTCTATATTTATTCATGTGCATGTCTCTGTCACTGCTCCTTGAGGGCAAAAGCTCTTTTCACTTTTTCTTTGTATCTCTAGCATTTCGCTCAGTGCTTGGAATATAGTAAGTGTTTAATGAATGATTGTTGACTGATTGATTAAATGAATAAATGAATGAATCATCTTGGCAGTGACCTTTTCTCAAAGTCTCCATCTTGCTTCTCTGGCAGTCTGACCCAGGCTGCCCTTGATCTCGTTTTCCCCTTTTCTCTCTCCAAGTCAGATCAGTTTGTCCCTTCTTGACAGCTATGCCCATTTAAACTCAGACACTGGGCCATGCTCGTCATCTTCCCTCTCATGTCTAATGCTTGACTTTCTCCCTTTCTTCCAAAGCTGTAACTAAGATGGGATGATAGGGGCTTTTCCCAAAGGCAACAAAATCTAGAGGGGAGCTAATAACACTTTAGTCCTTCAGAAACACAGAAATGATTAGCAAGAATAGTTACCAAGATTTCATTTATTTAATTCATTAAAATGTCTTCTTATGGTCAGATCTGGTACCAGGGCAGTCTCCCCAGCAGTAACCTTGTGGCATTCCAGGATCTTTTCCCCCTCCCCCCAAAGTGAAATGCTATTTGCCCTGGGTTGTTTTATGAAGCCCTGGAAGTAAAATGTGCTAATTATGGTGCTGTGTGACCTTTCCCCCATGTCTGCACAAGGGCTTCCAGTAGAACCTGCAGAACTGCCTTTAGGCTAGATTTACAACAGCTGCAGGTTACATTAATCCTTGGCTTTTGGACATTCTCCAGATGGACTCTAATAAACTTACATGATTGATACCTAGGTTTGATGCCGAATAAGATGTCCTGAGACATGTGCCAAACAGCTAAGATATTTGTAAAGTGTTTAGCACAGTGCCTGGCACATAGTAGGCACTCATTAAATATTTACCAACTGATGGACTATTAGGTGTACACTTCATGGTCCTTTTGAAGCTATAACCATCCACAATATAAAAAGAAGCCTGATGTCAATTAACCACAGCAGATGTGGCATTTATTTTGGCCACAAGGGGGCTATATGAGGCTGTGGTAATTGCCCTGCAGTTTTCCTAAAATCTCCAAAGAAAAAATTACTCTTAATCCCATATGTGCAAATCCTCCTGAACTAGTAGGAGGAGGGGGAACCACTAATCTTAGGGTCCTGTATAGATCTAGAAGTTATGATCTGAAATATGCTTTAGAATCACTAAAATTAGGAAAATCTTTCAAACCTGCTCTTGAGCCCTGATCCCCATTTTTGCAGTTTCCTGTTATTCACTGCTGATGTATTTCATTCACTGGACTCAGGAAATTTGTCTTTTAATGGCCAAGTGGTTGACTGAAGCACAATAAAGTCACTATAAAATTGTAGAATAGCCAATGAACGGACTTTCATGTATAGAGCTACAATGAAACTGCTTTGTTTGCTGGATTCCACTGTCCCAATTTCTCCTACTCAGTAGATGAGAGGAAACAATAAGGGAAGTGATTAGAAGCCTGGGACGGGGGTGGGGAGTAGAGAATATAGTAAGGAAGGGAGTCATTGAAAACTTCTTGGCAAGCACTCCAACAAAGTAAGAGGGAAGCAGAGTGGTTGGGCATCATCTCTTGTTCAGTCTCATCACAACCGGGCAAAGGATCATGATGGCAGCTTCCAGGATAGTCCCATCTGCTCCAGATCCCCAGGCAACCAACACAGTTCTTGCAGATCTGTTCTGCTATGCTCAACTCTACTGTACTTGGTTACAGCAACCAAAGAGTACTCTCTCTACTTTCATACACTAGAAAAGTCCAGCCTGGAACTCAGGACCAAGGCATCCAACCACTCTGCTCTGGCCACTTGGAAACATTCAAGTCAGTCGACAGGCATTTAAGCACTTACCATGCACCAAACACTTTGGTAAATGTCCCTGTCCTAAAGGAGTTCATATTCCAATGGGGAAATGATATGCAAACAACTGTGTACATACAAGATATACATAGGGTAAATTGGAACTCATCTCAAAAAAAGGCACTAGCTATGAAGGGGGTCTGTAAAGACATTTTACTGAAGGTGGGATTTGAGCTGAGTCTTGAAGGAACTCATGGAAGCCAAAAGTCAGAGACAAAGATGGAGAGGAAAGAATCATGTAGAAGGAGGGCAGACCAAGAGTATTCCCCCAACCAAAGGCTGTCAAACAGATGGGGAGGAAAGAGCCAAGACCCATGGGCCCACCAATGAAATCTCACCTGCTCCTCCTTTTCATGCTCAGTCTTAAACCACCTTAAACTCACAGTCAGCTTTGGGGGATGGAGAGGGGTTAGTAAACACATTTTATTTTTAAGTTATTAAAAAAGAAATTTATATAGCACTTTGGCTTACAAAGAGTTTTACTTAAAATAACCCTGGAAGTAGGCAATGCACAAGTTTTAGATGAGATTACTCTCCTAGGAGGTCCCTTTCAGCTTAGAGAATCATGGTTCTATTAAAAATACTCTATCTTACAGATCAGGACTCTTGGTGACATTCAATGCTTTTCCCATGAGCACATAGTTAATAAGGATAAGGATAAGGACTACATCTCTTAAGAATGGATAGAAAATAACATCAACAATCACTCCAATAGATATTTTCAAATTACCACAACATGTAATCAAAACCAATCATGTCATCTTACTGAGCAGTGGGATGTTCATGCTTGAATTTTATTTTTTAAATTGTGAAAATTATATTGACTAGGGAAAATAAAATCTTTGTATACTAGCCTCTGCATATTACCTTAATCATTACCTTTCATTCATGTTTTTAAAGGGCAGTGTAGTATAATAGAAAAAGTATTGGAATGAACCTTTATGAGTAAGGAGGCCAAGGCAAGTAGAAAATGTATTACTTTTCCAGAGAGACCATTCAAATTCTACCTCTAACATTTGTTAGATATGTGACCAGTGACACATCACTTAATCTTTCTGAATCAGTGTGTCTTCATCCATAAGATATAGACAAGACTAGTGCCTCCATCAGAATGTCATGAAGCTCAAATGAAACAGTGTATAACACATCTTGTAAATGGGAAACCTCCATATCAATGTTATTGCTCTATTCATCATAATAGCCTACATGACAACTGTGGGAGCTTACTGAGCACTCCCCTCTTCCCTAGACCCCTCTGCTTTCCCTTTTTAAAGCTACATCTTACAAACTATGAGGACAGTGCTTTAATCTGAAGTCCTTGATCCCACCTGAATGAGAAATCCTTATTAATCTTTCTCTACTTATTAATTCCTAAGCAGTGTCCAGCACCGAAATCTTTTTAGTTAATTCTTATGGAAGGCCTAATCAGTTTCTTTTTTTTTTTAATTTTTTTTTTTTTAGTGAGGCAATTGGGGTTAAGTGACTTGCCCAGGGTCACACAGCTAGTAAGTGTTAAGTGTCTGAGGCCAGATTTGAACTCAGGTATTCCTGACTCCAGGGCCGGTGCTCTATCCACTGTGCCACCTAATCAGTTTCTAAAGGCACAGACCTGGTTAGCTAGGAAGGGCTCCTCCCTGAAGTAACAAGGGTAATGTTCAGCCTAAGAAAAGGAAGAGGTCCTCGAATAATCTTGTTAATAGAAATACTTCTTGAGTTTATTTTTTAACAGACTGAAAGTAGAATCCTTAGAGAGAGAAGTGGGAGATGGAATGATTTTTAGGTCGATAATTGTTTGGGGAGCTTCAGAAGTTAAGTGAGTATTGCTCCATTTGATGAATCAGGACTGTTCACTGAATGTTTGCCTAAGCTCTCTTACTATGTTTTTGTTTTGTTTTTGTTTTTTGTGGGGCAACAAGTGTTAAGTGACTTGCCCAGGGTCACACAGCTAGTAAAGTGTCAAGTGTCTGAGGCCAGATTTGTACTCAGGTCCTCCTGAATCCAGGGCCACTGCTTTATCCATTGCACCACCTAGCTGCCCCTCTTACTATTTTATCTTATTGTGGCACTGTGTCTCTGGGAATATTATAAACTGGAACTTGAAAATAGTTTGTATTTAAAGATTTTGCAAGGGCAGAACAGATTTCTGTCCCTCTAGATCTTCTCACTCCTTAGGTAGAGATTCTTAGAATTAGAATAATTTAATTATTGCCTCAGGCGAGTTTGTGCCAAAAATGCAATGTACCAAAGCTTGTCTTTTCTGCTACATTATTCCATATTTTAATGCTAATAGTTGATTGGGAGGACCTAGGAGCAAGGAAGGGGAAAGAAAAGTGGGGCAAGTTTCTTTCTGTCACTTCAGGTAAGAGTTCTCTAAGTGTCCTAGGCTAGCCAAGAGGCTACTGGTTAATACTTTTTAAGGATTAGCTTTTTCCTGAACTACTGTGTGTCTGAGGGCTGGTCTCCACGGTCAGGTCTATTTAACCAGCCTTGAAGCTCTAGATGGATGGTCCCCAAAAGAATCCTCTCTACTCCTCTCCTCCTTCACCAGAGGTCTCTAGGTTTGACTCCAATATGGGCTAGGATTTTGCACTTATACTATACTTTCATAGGCATTGCCCATTCCAGATTTTAGGATTTCTCTCATGGGCTTTGACTCTCCAATGACTAATTTTAAGGACTTCAGTGTTTAGGACACATTATTATAAAATGTGGGGCAGGCAGCTAGGGGGCTGGCTCAGTGCCTAGAGTGCTGAGCCTGACATTAGGAAGACCTGAGTTCAAATTTTACATCAGACATTTACAAGATGTGAGTGACTCTCAGCAAATCACCTAACTCTGTTTGCCTCAGTCTTGTCATCTGTAAAATGAGTTGGAAAAGGAAATTGTAAACCATTCCAATATCTTTGTCAAGAAGAGTCTGACATGATTGAAAAATGACTGAACAACAGCCACAACAATTATGAAATGTGGGTAAATTAAGAGTGCGAGAGGAGGGCAGCTAGGTGGAGCAGTGGATAAAGCACTGGCCCTGGATTCAGGAGGACCTGAGTTCAAATCCAGCCTAAGATACTTGAAACTTACTAGCTGTTTGTCCCTGGGCAAATCACTTAACCCTCATTGCCCCACCAAAAAAAGTGTAATAGTACCCCCAAGATTAATATGTCTTTTTTCCTATGAGTTACCTTACCAGGCAGGTGCACTGAACACAGAGTAAGCTTGTTTGTGGAAAAAAGCCAATCAGTATCCTGCAGTGAGCCAAAGTCTTGCTAACTCCCAGATGCATTTGCTGGCGTTTGCTGGCTGGCCTTGCTAAGCTGTGCCCCGCCCCAGACCAGCCCAAACAAGGCTTAAGGTCGACTGTTCCTGCAAAACATCCTGCTTCTGTGTCCCACCTGTTCCTGGCAATCACTGTCCATTCTTTACCCTAGCCCCTCCCACAACCTCCCCTTTATGATTTTAAAGCATAAATCTCCCCCACCTCTCCTGGGCTGTGGGCTCCTTTGTACTTTGTATTGGGGTGCCTCAGCACTGATTTTCCTCCTAATAAAACTTTTCTGCCTTCGACTCAGCTTGGACTGCTCAGTACTTTGAGGGGCAGCCTTCACCCAGCTGACAAGAGTCAGCAACATTGGGGCAGCTAGGTGGCACAGTGGATAGAGCACTGGCCCTGGAGTCAGGAGGACCTGAGTTCAAATCCGGCCTCAGACACTTCATACTTACTAGCTGTGTGACCCTGGGCAAATCACTTAACCCCAAATGCCTCACTAAAAACAAACAAAAAAAAAGTCAGCAGCATTTCATTCCCTTCTACCCCTTCCCTCAACGAGGAACTTAAACTCATTTTATTTATCACTATCCACTAATATCTTAATTTAGGGAATATGCTATTCTGGTTAATTATCAGACTACAAGACACCATAGATTACCTGGACTTTAGCAAAGCTGGTGAAAAATTCTTTGATTCTGGGGCAGCTAGGTGGCGCAGTAGATAGAGCACCGGCCCTGGATTCAGGAGTACCTGAGTTCAAATCTGGCCTCAGACACTTGACACTTGCTAGCTGTGTGACCCTGGGCAAGTCACTTAATCCCCATTGCCCCACAAAAACCAAAAAAAAAAAGAAAAAAAAGAAAAATTCTTTGATTCTCATCATGTGGGCAAGATGGGGAGACATAGGCTCCACCGTAATATAATTAGATTAATTCAAGACTTATTGAATGGCCCAGAGCCAAAGGATGGTCACTTAGAGGAAACAACAGGGTACCTTGCAGGAGAAGAGTTCTGAGTCTGAAGGCAAAAGACCTGGGTTTAAATCCTGGATATAGTACCTAGTGTGTGTTACATTGGGCATGTTCCCTCAGACATGTCACCTAATTTCCATGAGCCTCAGTTTCCTTATAAAGTCCTTATAAAAGTCAAGTCAATGAACATTTATTAAGTACCTACTATGTGTCAGACGCTGTGCCAAGTTCTGCAAAATGAGGAGATTGGACTAGATGGTCTCTGAGACTGCTTCTAGTCCTAATCACAAGATTATGATCCTGCAACATAGCTTCAAATTCTTTCTTTGCTCCATGTTAACCTGTACAATTTGGGGCAAGCCCCTTAATATCCCTGATCCTTAGCTAAAAGAAGAAAGGGTTAGAATAGATGGCCTCCGAGATTTCTTCTAGCTCTAGAACTATAGTCCTCCAGCTCCTTAGAGCTCACAAAAAGTCCTCAGGGATCAGTGCTGTTAAACAGTATTTACCTATGATTTTAAAGTGGGCATAGGTAGAGAATTTGCAGATGACAGAAAACTAGGAGGAACCATTGCTAATACTTTGGATGAAAGGGACAGGACCCAAAAGGATTTTAAGTCTAAGAAGATGAAATTTTATAAGGATAAAAGCCAAATTTTATACTTGGGTTCAAACAATCGATTTCATAAGGACAAGATGGGGAAAGTGTGGCTATATAATAATGAGGAAGGGAAAGAGATTGAGAAATGGCAGCACAAGGGGTCACATGGATTGCTTTCTTCTTGGAATATATTTATTCCTATACTTGAATCTGAGAATGGACACAACTAAGGAGATCAAATAGTTATGGAAGCAAAGGGTGTTCACATATTAAGAGGGATTGAGCTCTGAACTAGAAACAGATGCTACTTCTGCTCACTGACTCATGTGTAATTACCCAAGCGTTGGGTGTCCCCTGGTGGTATATTGTGGTATTGCACTCAAAGTGGCTATTTCCTTAAGTGCTTCTTGATACCCAGTTGGTGTGAATGAGTGTGGAGGCAGGTTTCAGAATCACAATTAGGGCTTTGAGGGACCTTAGAGACTACTCTGTCCAAACTCTTTCTTTTCCAGAGGAGGACATGAAAGTCCAAAATTAATTTTATAGCAACAACATCCTTCAGTTCATCTGCATTCTTTCAACCAGTTTGCTGAACTTTGTCCACTGTGGGAGAGGCACTCTGCCAAGGTAGAAAACAGGCAAAGAGAGTGATTCCCAGCGTAGTTGTCTTTGAAGGAGAAATCCCTGATTCTTTGATGTGCTGGAGGGCCTGGCCTTCCTGAGAATGCCTCCACTTCTCCCATCTTTAGGAACTTTCTTTACCTTGAAGCTTTGCCATCTTGAACTTTCCCACTGAGCAGAGGCCAGTTGGGTGGTGAGCTTGGGGTTAGAGAGCACCCAGAAGAACCAAGGGGCCCCTTCTTTACTCATGTGAGTAGGGACAATAGAAAGTTATACAAGACAAGCAGCAGTAGGAGCCCCAAAGGGTGGCTTCTGTTTAGGAGTTGCCTGGGAAGGTTCCCAAAAGTTGGGGAGCCTAGAGAATTAGTGTAACATAGAATAAAGAATACTGAATTTGGAAGTAGGACACGTGTTCAAATTCCATCTGTGATAATTGCTAGCTAAGTGATCATGGGCAGGCCATAATTTGTCTGTGCCTCAGTTTCTTCATCTGTAGAAGAGGCATAGCAACACTTGAACTACCTACCTGACAGTGAAGTTACTATGGAAAAAGTAAACATTTGTAAACATCAGAGTGTTAGAAAAAGCTGTGTTGTTATCAAGGGTTCAGACTTTTCTCCCCAATTTTATGTTTGGGGTACACAGTGAATCCCATCTTATAATACCCGTTAGTAGTGGTAGTAGCAGCAGCAGTAATAATGCGGTTCAATAACAATAACAGCTGGCACTGCTACAGCACTCTAAGGTAGCAAAGCACTTTATATTTTATCTCAATTGATCCTCATAACAACCCTGTTGTCCCCATTTTATAAATGAGGAAACTGAAGCAGACAAATGTTAAGTGACTTGCCCAGGGTCACACAGATAATGAGTGTTTGAAGCTAGATTTGAACTCAGGTCTTGCTGCTTCTAAGTCCACTATCCACTGTGCCACCTCGCTGCCTAAAATAAAAGACCTCCAAAGAGAAAAAAGGAAGAGAGAAAGAATACATCAGAACAATGATATTTATTGCAGCTCTCTCTGCTTAGCAAAGAACTGGAAACTAAGGGGGTGTTCCTCAATTGGAGAATGATGGGGGCAGTTAGGTGGCACAGTAGATAAGGCACCAGCCTTGGATTCAGGAGGACCTGAGTTCAAACCTAGCCTCAGACACTTACTAGCTGTGTGACCCTGGGCAAGTCACTTAACCCCCATTGCCTTGCCAAAAAAAAAAAAACAAAAAAAAACTGGTTCAATTGGAGAATGACTGAACAAATGATGACATATGAATGTAATGGAATATTGTTGTGCCATATAAATGAATAGTTTCAGAGAAACCCAGGAAGACTTTTATGAACTGATATAGAATGAACAGAATAAGGAGAACAATTTATGCGATGACAACAGCATTTTAAAGACAAATATCTTTGAAAGACTTAAGAATGTTGATCAACATGATGACCAACCGGGATTCCAGAGGACCAAGAATGAAGCCTACAACCTACCTCCTGAAAGGGAAGTGATGGACTTAAGATGAGATGTGCATCTTTAGACATGGACAATGTCGGAATCTGTTTTGCTTAACTAGGCATATTTGTTATAAGGTTTGGGTTTCACTGTTTGATTTGTGGGAAGAGTTAGGGGAAGTAGGAGGAAGAGAAAATAATTTTTTTATTTAAAAAAAAGGAAAAACTCAAAGGCTTTTGGGGTGATGTCTTGATTCATAGGCTTATAGACTTACAGCTGGAAGAGACTTTAGGAGCCACTTCATCCTACCTCCTCATTTTACACATGAAGAAACTGAGTCTTAGAAGGATTGAGTGATGCCCAGGGTTACATAAGTAACAGAAGCACTTATCGGAGGCAGGACTGAAACCATGTCCTAAGTAGTATTAGTAAAACCTAAAGTGGAGACCAGCCGAGATGGCAAAATATTAAATACAGTTCAGCTTCTCATCGCCCACCACATTTCCTCCACATAGATCTAGAACACACACAATCCTGAGTCCTCATTGGAAAATTCAAGAAAAAAAACAATGAGTCACTTTTCTAGCCCAGATCACTATAGGGAGACAGACAGAGAAGTCTACAGATACTAGGGCAGGGTTGAGCCAGGAGCTGTGGCTCAGAGAATTCCAGCACAGGGTCTAAAAGTAGATGAAAGCTGTCCACAAAAGCACAATAGAGGTCCCTGACCTCTAAAGAGGCTTTACCTTGTGCAGGCTGCAGGAACAGCAACTCTGATTCTCACTCCCCAGTTCAGGATCACCGATCCAAGGCAGACTGGGGACGGGACCAGCATCTAGGAGTTGTGGTCCAGGATAATAAGGGTCTCAAGTCCTAGGCTGTGTCCTGAGAAAATATCAAGCTCAGAAGCAAGAAGCATCTGTGTGTCTCTGACCCCAGGAGTGGAACAGGGGCTCAGTTCTAGCCCCCAGCCCAATCTGAAGCCTTCAATGGAATAACCAGAGCAGGAATTCCATACCAAAGGGGAGCCTGTAGTTCTGCCACTTTGAACCAGCGGGACTGATAGAATAGGTTATCAGAACACTGATCTAAGGTTGGAAGACAGCTCAGAGGACATCTAATTCAAGCCCCTCATTTAACAGATATAGAAACGGAGGTCTGTGGAGTGACAATCTCAAGGTCTCATAAGGAGTGAGCATCAGAGGTAGGATTTAAACCCAATGTTCAGAAGCATCTACTATAAGGTTCTGTGCTGGGTGCTGGGGATACAAAGACAAAACCAAAAAAAAAAAAAAAAAACACTCCTGCTTCCAAGGAGAAACAGAATGGATGGATGCATGGATGCATGAATGGTGGATGGGTGAATGAATGAATTGATTGATTAATTAATTAATTAAAAGGCATTTATTAAGCATCTGTGCCTAATATTTCTCCTCTGCAAACAGCCTTAAAGCACATATGTCCCCTGGGCTAACATGAAGTTGTGGATTCAGATGTCGGTAGAAATGGGACAGCTCCTGGGAGAAATGAGTCATTCTTTCCCAATTCCTCACCTCCACCTCCTGGCTTCCCTGACTTTCCTTCAAGTCCCAGCTAAAATCCCACCTTCTCCAAGAAGCCTTTCCCAATCCCCCTTAATGCTGAGACCTTCCCTCTGTGATTACCTCCAATTGATGCTGTCTATATCTTGTTTGTACATAGTTGTTTTCATGTTGTTCCCCATTATACCTGAGCTCCCTCAGGAAGGGCAGGGACTGTCCCTTTCTTTGTACCACCAGTACTTAACTTGGTGACTGGCACACAGCAGGCACTTAATAAATGCTTGTAGACTAATTGCTTGAAACAGTGAGTTGCCAGACATTTGGGGGTTTTATTGTTGCCATTTGATTTTCATTTTGTTCCACAAATGCATTCTAATCTGTTATAGGAATGGGAATTCCTTTAAGTCACCAAGACCAAAAAGAAGCTTCAGTACCTTAATGCAGATGAGGACTGAGCCAATTATAACAAACCCATGAAATAGATTGGAGCTCCAGTGGGCAGCAGGGGCTGCTGGGAAGCGTAGTTTCCTAGCGGGAGGAAGCGACAGAAGATTCATGGTGCAGTAGAAGGCTCCAGCTGCTCAGGATTTTAGTCAATTCTATAATCCATTCGGGTAGTAGCACCTTCACAGGCTGCTCCCACAGCTGTTGCACATCTGTTGGTCCCCTCCCCAGCCCTGCAGCAGTTTCCATCATCCCTCCAGCTCTCCTTGCAGTTTTCTTCCCAACAGTCTCCGCTGCTCACCCGAGGCTACAATTGTCTCCTTTACATTTGTAACCTTCGACTCCACAAGAAGAGAAAATCTAGACAGGCACATGTATGTGTCTAAAGTTCTAGGGCATTCTAGGGCATCTAAAGGGACCACTGAGAGCTTTAACCAAGTTTAGATGGGCAGAGCTAACTACTCAGAGTGCAAGCTCTCTATAAGCCACCAGGCGGAGCTCCAAGCTTGAACTGGTTGCTGCAGGCATCCTCTCAATCTCATTTCTGGCTTGGGTTCTCCACTTTCTACCAGATGGGAGCTTGTGAGCCATAGTACTAGAGAAAACCACCCTCTCCCTGAAAGAGAGAGATGGTCCCTCCCCCACTCTAGGGACCCAACCTACCAGTTCTAGTGGATGTTTGAATAGTGAGCCTAAAAATTATATGTGCTATATTCAGAAATGTAAGAGACTGGAAGACTAGAATACCCCAAACCAGGAAGGGATAATCCCAGAGATCACTGACAACTTTGCATCCTTTTGGCCTTGATCATACAGTACTTCATAAAAAGAATTCAAAACTAAGGCAGACAGAGCAGACTAGGGAAGTCAATTGTGGACCTCCAATAGGACCCACCATACTTTGCCTTCACACATGAATGGGGCATGAAACAAAGTCTCATCGGGATAAGAGTCCAACAGGACTCTGTCTTTGCAGAGAGAATCTGCGTGGGGTGGAAGTGAATTTTGGCAGGGAGACCTTGGTCTTCCTCCTTTAATTCTCTCATCCTTTTATTCATCTTCCCTGAGGCCTGGGGATTGAGCTGGCTCTTCAACACATCCAAGTTAGATACTAAGAACTATCCACAGAGATATTTAACCCTTTGATAAGTTATCAAAAAAAATTATAGCAACTCCCTTTCTTGGATCCAGCAGCCCAGAATAGACATTTAACTGTTGGAATGCTGCCCAAATTTGTGCTAGGGTATCTGCTGCATATAAGTTGGATTATATTATAATCATAGCTGTCATTTATGTAATGCTCTAAAGTGTGCAAAGTGCTTTACAAATACCTCATTTGATCCTCACCACCACTCTGGGAGGTGGGGACTATTATTACCCCCAGATAATTTCCCAGGAAATTGAGGCAGACAGAAGTTGAATGATTCATCCAGGGTCATACAGCTGCTAAGTGTCTGAGGCAGGATTTGAACTCAGGTCTTCCTGATTCCAAGTCCAACATTCTATTCACTGTGCCACCCAGCACAAAACAATGTTAGATTCAGTGCCAAAATGAGTGATAAAAACAGAAAGTTATATAAACCCCAATCTAGACCTCTAGGGATTTACAATCCAATCAAGCCACCAGAGTCTGAGAATAAAGAATACAGTAATGGTGAGGTCAGGGGAAGGAGAATGTTTCATTGAATCAAAAGTTGAACAAATCAGAAGAGACACCAGTGGTCCCTCAGTTACTCATACCATCAATGGATAGAGTATTTGGTCTGGACTTAGGAAGACCTGAGTTCAAATCCAACATCAGACATTTTCTAGCTGTGTAAGTCTGGGCAAATCACTTACCCTCTCTCTGACTCAGTTTTCTCAATTGTAAAGTAGGGTTAATAATAGCACCTACCTCCATGAGTTGTTATGAGGATCAAAGGAAATAACATTTGTAAATGCCTTAGAACAGTGCCCTAGACATAGTAGGCACTAGAAAAAAATGCTTAACTTCTTCCCCTTTCCCCCATCCTTTTTAGGGGGTGGCTAGGGCTCTTGGAAGAACTGTTGGGTACCAAGACTCAGGAAGTCATCAGTGCCTGGGATAGGATGTTTAACTCTTCAGAGGCAATTCAAACATGGTCACTCCTGCCTCTGGGCCACCCACTCTCCAATAAATCCAAATTGAATCACATGATTATAGATTTAAAGCTAGAAGGTACAATTTGTCCAATTCCCTCCTTTTAAAGATGAAGAAAGGGGCAGCTAGGTGGCACAGTGGATAAAGCACCGGCCCTGGATTCAGGAGTACCTGGGTTCAAATCCGGCCTCAAACACTTAACACCAGCTGTGTGACCCTGGGCAAGTCACTTAACCCCCATGGCCCCACAAAAAAAAAAAAAAAGAGATGAAGAAACTGATTCCCAGAAAAGTTAAACGACTTGCCTGGAGTCACAAGGGCAGTAAGCAGTTGTGAGCATCTAATCCAAGATCACAGGATCACAAATCTGGAGGCAAAGGGATGTCAGAAGCCATCTCATCTAACCTCCTTATCTAATAGATGAGTTCACTTTATGAGGATTTGGCTGAGATCACAAAGGCAGTGAAAAATCAGAGACAGCATTTGAACCTTGCCCTCTGACTCCTAAGACAACTTCTTGGTTCTTACTGCTGCAACTCCCTTCAGAGATGACTTCAAGGCTTGCAAAGCATTTTATCAGGGTTATCTCATTTGAGTTTGTCACCTGCAATCTTTGGTGCATTACTTGGATTTGATCTATGGAAGGGGGTGGGGGAGTGGGCACGGCAGGGGATGGGGGAGATAAGGGAAGGATTTTCTTAACAACTTCATTGTTTTCCATGACTGACAGGTGTGCACACCTGGCTCAGATTTTCTCTCGCTCTCCAAAAGGGTTGTGGGTAGAGGTGATAATAGCTGGAAATTCTCACACACCACCCCCCACCTCTGGGGAAGCTAGATTAGACCAGGGTTAACAAGCTAACAACTGCTTTTCATAGCCTTCCTCACCTAACCTTTGTCCCAAATTTGCTTTCTATTCCCTCTCTTAATCATATATTAAATTTTTATTCTGTGATAGCACTCATTTTTCTTGTTATTATTCACATCAGTTTAAAAAATCTTAACCACCCTTCTCAATATATGAATATTTATTCATAAATTACATGATGTATTATTGTATAAAATTATAGAAATTAATTAGAGATAAAGGTAAAAATTTTAAATAAATTAAAGGGGATAAAGTTAAATATTTCAAATGATTTTTAAATTGTGTTGTATTATTAACATGTAATTTATTAATATAGCAATATATCCAATAATTTAAGGATGTGTTGTATTTATTAAGAATTACTCTTGTGTATGTTTTATTAATAAATAATTATGTTTGTTGATATTTATTAATTAACAAATTGGTATTAATATGAAAGAAAAACTCAAAGATAGCCAATAATCAACAGAAACTTTTACTTATACTCAATGGAGAGATAGTATCTCTGAGTACAAACCTACCTAGATTTTTCCATGGGGCTTATTTTATATAAAAAAGAAACAAAACCAAATTGTTTTCTCTATTCTGATAAGAGATACTAACAAAGTACAGGAATACAGAAATGCACCAATAAAAAAAACCCTTCAGATAAGAAATATCTATTCCAAAAAGATATGGGTGGTGATATGGGTGATATAGGTGAAATATCTATTCCAAAAAGATATGGTACAATTAAAGCAGGTGATAGTACAGGCAATTAACAATAGTTATGAAATGTCTGTTCCAACAGGATCTAGGGAATAGAAAGGGGTTTTTGAAGATATGGCTTGTTGTACATTTTGCTTACAACAGATACAGCAATACTTTGCTTAAAACCAAGATAAAATCACTGAGGTTCATTGTAAGTTAAATAGCTTTTCAAATAGTACAGAAAACCTTTATGCTTTCACAAAAAAACAGTAATAATATTTAAGTCAGAGCAATGTGGTTGAAAATGTGTGTTTATTTTTTTAACCTGGTTTAACTTGTGGTGATACAGCAAATCAAAGGTCTAGTTCTAAATTCAATTTATTTCATTGAACTGTTTTTAATGGCTGCCCTGGCTGAAAAAGTTAACTCACAAAAGTACATAGATCCAAGTGGAACCAATAAATCTATGTCTCCACTAATTCTGCTGCTCTTCTCCCCCACCCCTGCTCAGGGCATTATTTGGAGGTTTTTTGAAGTGATGTCGTAGTGAGTCCCAAGAGCTTACTGCCTTTTTTTTCCACTCTTTTTTTTGGGGGGGGGCGGGGCAATGAGGGTTAAGTGACTTGCCCAGGGTCACACAGCTAGTAAGTATCAAGTGTCTGAGGTCGTATTTGAATTCAGGTCCTCCTGAATCCAGGGCCAGTGCTTTATCCACTGTGCCACCTAGCTGCCCCTCTTTTTTTTCCAGTCTCATCCAACACTTACGCAAAGGGTTTTGTTGAAATTTGGCCAATAAATTTATCTCTTCCCTGATGTGTTAGTTGTTCTTGCAAACTAATTAGGAGGTCCTGCCTTATTTTTAGCAAGTGGGTTCAAATCTACTTCATTTGGAAGAATTTTTTTAAAAGATTAGGAAATTCTGTTTCAAAGTTTTTTTTTTTTGAAGTGAGCAGTTAAGAGACATTTTTAGAGGTGACACATGGTTTTCAGCCAGAAAAGATTAGTTTTTAAATCCCTTCCAAATTATGGTGGCTTACCCTAACATTAACTTGTATCTCAAGGCAGAATATAAACCTAAGGAGAAGTAACTTGTTAACAATAGTGGACACAAATCCACCGTTGAAATAATCTTCTGGCTAATTTCAAATTCTCTTGGGAGGGGGGGCAGTTTACAACCTTATCAGAGCTGATTAGATTATTAACATTCTTGTTATGTCCTAAAATGGCTGGTGGCGAGTGAGTCTTACAAGACTGCTGCCATTTTCTTATTGTTGGCTTGTGCAGACATTATCAGTAAAATCTTCAATCCAATAATTTCTTTGCAGGAATCTTTTAAAGCCATTTGTTCATTTTATGAGGTTTCGTTTCTTTAAATCTTGATAATATAATCTATTTTTTAAAAAAAACACTTACCCAGGCACACCTAGGCTGCAATATGATTCAGTACCCAGAAATTGAACAAAGGAATGAGGGCACCATTGTCCCAGTTAGGGGACTCTCTTCCCTCAAGATAACTTGTCATGTGATAGTCTGATACATGCATTAAATGAAGGTGCCAGGGTCAACTGCTGGATATATACATATAATTAAAGCTTAATTTCTTTCTTATTTTTACTAGATAAAAATAAATTTTAAAAGTTCTTTTTTTAATTTTTATTTTCAATTCCTAATTCTCTCCCTCCAGTTCCTACCCTACCTATTGAGAAGGCAAGCAATATGATATCTATTATACATGTGAAGTTGCACAAAACATGCTAAGTAGAAGTTCTAACATTTTCTTTGAATATTCCTTAAATGCAAGGTGGGATGCACCTTGGAGACCACTGGCATGGGGGATAGAATATAGGAGTCAGGAGAGATCAGCTTCTGAAATTTACAAACTGTGTGACCATCAGCAAGTCACCCAATCTCCTACGTGTCAATATCAATCAACTTCTAAAATGGGTATTCTCATACCAGTTGTCTCTAACATCCTGGGGCTGATGTTGAAGGGAAACAATACATGTTAAACACTTTAAAACCTGAAAACATTTTTAAGTGTCCAATGTTACCATGTTACTAAAAACAGTTTCAGAGGGAAGAATCTTAGAATTTAGAATTCTGACCCTGACATCGATTACCTTTGTAATCCCCAGCAAGTCTTTTTTCTTCTCCAGCCCCACCCTTTTCGTCTGTAAAAGTAGGAATTGGACTCAATGACTTTTTCTTTTGTTTTTTTCGGGGCAATGACTTGCCCAGGGTCACACAGCTAGTAGGTGTCAAGTGTCTGAAGTCGAATTTGAACTCAGGTCCTCCTGAATCCAGGGCCAGTGCTTTATCCACAGCGCCACCTAGCTGCCCTCTCAAGTGACTTATTTAGGCTTACACAGCTAGCTAACTATAGAGCTCAAATTTGAACCCATCTACTCCTGATCCAAGTCCATTGTTCTTTTCATACCGTCCCCTTTAATAATAATAATATCTTTTGGTTTTATATCATCTACATTTCTCTAGAGCCACCCCATATAACAAAGAATATTTTAAAAGAAAAAGAAAGGGACAGCTAGGTGGCTCAGTGGATAAAGCACCAGCCCTGGATTCAGGAGTACTTGAGTTCAAATTCGACCTCAGACACTTGACACTTACTAGCTGTCTGACCCTGGGCAAGTCACTTAACCCTCATTGCCCTGCCAAGAAAGAAAGAAAGAAAGAAAGAAAGAAAGAAAGAAAGAAAGAAAGAAAGAAAGAAAGAAAGAAAGAAAGAAAGAAAGAAAGAAAGAAAGAAAGAAAGAAAGAAAGAAAGAAAGAAAGAAAGAAAAAGAGAGAGAGAGAGAGAGAGAGAGAGGAAGAGGGGATAAATCACCAAAATTGATTAATGTACCCCAGATCTGAAAAAGTATACAACGCTGACCACCTGGAATGGGCAGATGTGTCTCCTATCTCTTCTTTGAGGCTCTGCTTGCTCTGGGTAATTTTGCATTGTCATTGCTTTTGTGGTTGTTGCTATCTCTTTTCACATCATCACTGCCATGGGATGGATTGTTTTCTTGGATAGGCTTCCTTTCCTCTGCTCTGGGATGCCTCTTCACCAGTGATCAGCCTCCAGTTCAAAGGATTTAAGACTTGAAACCCTTTTTGAAACTCAGTACATTTGTCAGTCTCCAGTTCTTCAGCTTTTTCAAAGATTCTGCTTCATTTCATAGGCTCGAGATGGAAAGGACCTGAGAGAGCCTAGCACGGAACAACTGCCAACCCTTTCAGTAGGAACCAGCCCATTGCCTCCCTGGGCAGCCCCCATTTCATCCAGCAGAGGTGAAATCAGGAATATCTACACCAAGGACAAAAATAGTATGTCGGGAAGGCAGCAGACACTCGCAGAGCAGAGGACAGTCTGACCACAGGAGCAGTCAGAATAAAATAGGGCCTGCTCTGACCCTTGCCCCTACATGAGTTAGGGAGAAAGGGGAGGAGAAAGGTCCCACAAGAGGGGCACCATGACCATGGAACCCTCAGTATACGGAGGTTAGGGATGAGTGTGTTTGAAGACAATTATCTGGGAAGGAAATCCACCCCTCAGGCATAAGCACCCTAGGACAAAGCCCTGTTTATCCCATCTTAGTTACTGTGTGCCCTGTAGCTCAGATTGTTAGTCTACCTTACATCTAGACGAAGCTCTCTCCCTCTAGGAATGTCCCTCCACCCACGGGCCCTGGTTATGCCTTGTGAGGTCTTCTCTGTAATTAAACATTATACCAGCAGGCGGCACCAAAGCTCAATGCAGAGATTTTTGGCTCAGCAGCAAGATTTTAAATCTGATTTTTAAAAAACAGCTGTACAAACTAACAAAGTGAAACAGATCTGGGTGGTCTGTGTAGACACCCATATCACATCAAAATCAATTTTTATGATGTTATTAACCTAGATGATCAAGCTTGACTGACCCCATGGATCTAATAGGGCTCTGTTTCTTGAATGAGAGGACCTGGCTTCTAATCCCACCTCTGACCCTTACTATGATATGACCCTGGAGAAAGTCGTTTCAGCTTCTTGGATCTCAGTCTCATCTTCTGTAAGATCAGGGGATTATATGAAATGACCTCTGAGGTCCTTTCTAGCTCTAAATATATATTGTTGTAGTTTGTCCTTCATTCTGGAAGAGGACCATGGCATCAGGATGGTGTCATGACGTGCAGTGAATGGGATTTAAGTGAGGGAGGGCTGTGCAAAGTCACCAACCTCACTTTCTTTTCCAGAGCCATCTGGGGCCAGTGACAAGATATAGATCAGGACGACTGGAAGTGGCCCCTAAAGTTTAAGGCAATTTGGGGTTAAGTGACTTGCCCAGGGTCACACATCTAGTAAGTGTCTGAGTTGAGATTTGAACTCAGGCCCTCTTGATTCCAGGGCCAGTGCTTTATCCACTGCACCACCTAGCTGTCTCACATAATGTGTGTGTATGTATGTGTATATATATATATATCTGTATACATCTCTATCTCTCTATCTATATCTATCTCTATAGCATCTCATAGAAACTTTCAGCTAGAAGAAACCTTAGAAATGATCTGATCCTTCTGTTTGCTCCTCTGTAAAAAGGAGGGGGCAGACACCCCCTGAGGTCTCCTCCAGTTCTAACACATTTGATGCTCTAAAGTCCCCTTAAGCTCTGAATCTCTAATCCTATGATTCTCTGTTCAATCTTCACCTTTTGCAGACCCTCAACCAAAGCTCAGAGGTCAAACAACCTTCCCTGATCTCTACCTATAAATGGAAACCTTCCTGCAGATCTCACTTCAAGCTATTTTATAACTCTCAGATGTGTTCTAGTTCTGTGTGCTGGGGTCTTAGGACTTATTCAGGAAGGTGCTGGTAGATGCTTTTATGATAGGCTCTCTGAGAAAAAAAAAATGTTTGCATGACACACTTTCAAGTTTAATGGACATTAACATTTTCTCTGAATTGTAAGGTCAGGGGGGCAGCTAGGTGGCTCAGTGGATAAAGCACTGGCCCTGGATTCAGGAGTACCTGAGTTCAAATCCGGCCTCAGACACTTAACACTTACTAGCTGTGTGACCCTGGGCAAGTCACTTAACCCCAATTGCCTTACCGAAAAATAAAAAAATAAAAAAAATAAAAAAAATAAAAATGAATTGTAAGGTCCATGGGCAGTTAGGAGGCTCAGTGGGTAGAACACTGGGCCAGGAGTCTGGAAGACTTATCTTCTTGAATTCAAATCTAGCCTCAGATACTTACTAGCTGTGTGATGCAAGTCACTTAACCCTGCTTGCCTTGGTTTATCTATAACAGGGCTTCTTAAACTTTTTCCACTCGCAACCACTTTTTCCCAAAGACATTTTTATGCAACCCTGGGTATATAGGTATATAAAGTATGTATACATAACCTTTTACTCCTGCCAAATTTTTTGTGCCCCCTACATTCAGTTCCATGACCCTATGTGGGGTCATAACCCACAGCTTAAGAAGCTTTGATTTAGAAAATGAGCTGGAGAAGGAAATCTCAAACCACTCCAGTATCTCTGCCAAGGAAAGCCCAAATGGGGACATGAAGAGTCAGACACGACTGAAACAACTGGACAACAGCCACAACAATGGTAAGGGAGTGAGTATTATCTGAGTATTCACATGAGGGCAGGGAATGACTATTATCTGAACTTCAGATCTCCTTCGCCAAATTATTATACTATCCTATACTATACCGTACCATACTATACTATAAGTAGTATATATATGTAATGTAGTAGCATAATTTATATAATGTTTGTTCAATGGAATTGACTTGATTTACCCAAGGGTTCAATGCAGGTGAACAGCAAAAGCTGAACTAGAACCTCCTGACTCCCAGTTAAATATTCTTTCTATAAGCATTACATAATTTATAGTAGCTGTCCCCTTCTGGTAGAGATGATGAGCTAATTACTATGATATTTTTCATGCCACATGGAATTCCAGACCAAAAAGAAAATTTGAGTGATCACTTCATCAATGTCTCTCTGTTTATCTCAGGGGCAAATTATTCCATCTATCTAAGCCTCAGTATTCCTATCTGTAAGATGGGAATGGTTTGCATTCAGTATTGTTGTGAGGAAAACATTGCAAATGGCCAAGTTCTTCCTTAGGGAGCTCCAAATTCTAATGACTTCCTTGCCTTCAGAAGGAATATCCCTCCCCCCCCCCCCCCCCGACAGACCAATAGGGTCCTATTCGTCTGTGCAAGGCCCTCTCCCAAAGTAATTCAAGAATCTAGGATAATTGGGGCAGCTAGATGGCACAGTGGATAGAGCACCGGCCCTGGAGTCAGGAGTACCTGAGTTCAAATCCGGCCTCAGACACTTAACACTTACTAGCTGTGTGACCCTGGGCAAGTCACTTAACTCCAATTGCCTCACTAAAAACTTTTTTTAAAAAAGAATCTAGGATAATTATATTGAACAGAGGTCAGGAGTCACATCGAGTGCTGTATTTGGAAGTCAGGAAAGCCTGAATTCACCTCCAACCCACACTAGCTTTGTGGGTATGAGCAAACAGTTTATCTGAGTCAGCTTCTTCATCAGGAAAAAATGAGAAAAATAATATCACATAGTTCATAGGGCTGTTGGGAGATTCAAAGGAACTAATATACAGAAAGGGTTGGGGAGTCTTTAAAGTATTATTATAAATGTCAGTCACTGTTAGAATCTATGTGGATCCTCCCTCAATACATAGTCCCCCTATATTCATCTCAGGAGATGGTGTGTAAAAGTTTCTCTAGGGGGCAGCTAGGTGGCGCAGTGGATAAAGTATCAGCCCTGGATTCAGGAGGACCTGAGTTCACATCGGACCACTTACTAGCTATGTGATCCTGGGCAAGTCACTTAACCCTCATTGCCCCCCAAGAAGTTGCTCTGGTCCATAAGTTCATCACCCAATGGCCAACATGGTGAGCAGTCTCTCCAGACTTCTTTAGGTTGGTCTCCAGATACAAACACAGTTTGCTATTGTGCCAATAACCAAAGTCTTACCCACTTGATATGTTGTTGTTGTTGTTCAGTCGGTTCAATCAAGTCTGACTCTTTGTGACCCCATTTGGAGTTTTATTGGCAAAGATACTGGAGGAACCACTTCCTTTTCCAGCTCATTTTACAGATGAGGAAACTGAGGCAAAGTGACTCACCCAGGGTCACATATCTAGTCAGTGTCTGAAGCCAGATTTGAACTCATGAAGTTCTTTCTGACTCTAAGCCTGGCACTCTATGTACTATGGTACCACCTCACTGCCCTAAAGGCTTGATAAAGCCTTTGAATATACAAGATCACCTTTATACCTTGAAGATGTCTTTTAACCTCTTTATGTTTTTCTTATCTGGAAAATGGAACCAAATAATACCATTTATTTCACAGGGTTTTTGTGAAGATCAAATGAAATCAGTAAATGGATATACTTTGCAATCTTTAAAGTCCTACATAAATACTATTGTCATTATTAGGATGAGGTTCCAGAGCAGGATTTTATTCGGGAATTTATAGAGAGAACAGAAGAGATATAAAGTCTAGTAATCTCAGATCTTGGGAATTGTGGAGTCTCACTGGGAAGACAGAAAGAACAGAGGAACAAAGCAATGCACTCCAGCCAGCAGCAATCCTCAGCATCTCTTGAATTCCTAAAACCTTTCATATCTGTGCCATTCAGGAAACAGTCACCTTGTCGGTAGCTATTTCAGCCGTGGGT
The DNA here is from genome assembly GCF_019393635.1 of Dromiciops gliroides. Classification (NCBI taxonomy): domain Eukaryota; kingdom Metazoa; phylum Chordata; class Mammalia; order Microbiotheria; family Microbiotheriidae; genus Dromiciops; species Dromiciops gliroides. Next base: position 48,177,457 of record NC_057862.1, read on the forward strand.
GTCTTGTCACCAAAACAGGATTGTAAATCTACCTTCTTAACCATTGACTGGGCAAGGAGTGGGAGTTCACAAATTACTCAATAGAAATTTGCCATCCAGAACCAGGACAATGGTAGTGCCCATTGTTTTCTGTCCTGCTTCAATCATAGCTCCATGAAATATTATATTTAGTTCTTGACATCATTGTCTAGGAAGTCTGTTAACAATCTAGGGTATAATGGGGCACCTAGGTGGTGCAGTGGATAGAGCACTGGCCCTGGAGTCAGGAGGACCTGAGTTCAAATCCAGCCTCCTACACTTGACACTTACTAGCCATGTGACCCTGGGCAAGTCACTTAACTACAATTGCCTCACCAAAAGGGAAAAAAAAAAGTTTTCAAAAAAAAAAAACAATCTAGGGTACATCTAGAGAAAAGTGAGCAGGCTGGAGATCATATTATACTGGGAGGGAACTAGAAATGTTTGTCTTGAAGGAACACATACTTAGGGGCACTTGAAAGTTGTCTCCAAGCATCAGAAGGACTAGTGTATGGAAGAGAAATTTAGGCTTGTTCTGTTTGCCCTAAGGGGCAAAATTGAGACCAATGAGTACTTCCAAGGAAGCAGGTTTGAGTTCAATATAAAGAACATTCATTTTGTCTCTTTTTTTTCTATTTTTCTTTTTCCCAATTAATAAGCATTTCTTTTTCTCTCCCTCCCTCCTTCTTCCCACTGAACAATTAAAAGAAAACCTTCACAAGCAATATGTATAGTCAAACAAAGAAATCCCCACATTGGCCATGCCCCAAAACTTAGGTCTCCTCGTGCATTTTAAGTCCATCAGCTCTCTGGTAAGAGGTGGGCAGTGTCCCTGATTTTTTCTCTTATAACAGGATTAATGCAGAAATAGGATTAATGTTATTATGGATATATATGTGTGTGTATAGATATATATATGTATATGTATATGTACATAGATACATAGATATAACCTATATCAGATTACCTGCTGTCTAGGGGAGGGGGGAGGGAGGGAGAAAAATCTGAAATTGGAAAGCTTGTATAAACAAAAGTTGAGAACTATCTTTACATGTAATGGAAAAAATAAAATACCTTATATGTAAAAAAAAAAAAGAGGTGGGCAGTGTGCTTCATCTATGATCATCTGGATTTCTTGTCATTGCAGTATAAATGACCATGTAAAGAGCTTCCTAATGATCAATGTGGTACAGAAATGAAATGGGCTTTCTCAGGAAGGGATATATCTCTCCATCATTGGAAGTGTTAAGATCAATGAGATCATAAAAAAGAGTCCTGGAGCAGCTAGATGGCGCAGTGGATAGAGCACCGGCCCTGGAGTCAGGAGGAGTACCTGAGTTCAAATCCAGCCTCAGACACTTAACACTTACTAGCTGTGTGACCCTGGGCAAGTCACTTAACCCCAATTGCCTCACTAAAAAAATAAAATAAAATAAAATAAAAAATAAAAAAGAGTCCTGAGCAATGATACCTTATGAGAACTGAGGACTTTAAGCAGATGAAGTGGGGGAGCTGTGGAAGGGTACATGGAGACAAGTAGCAAACACAGGTGGGATCCCTCTGTGGCATCTCTACTCTCCGGGCAATGCTACAAGTGAGTGGGACTATCCATCCAGGTATCTAGGGACAGTTGGCAAGTACAGCTATGGTCAATGGGCTCTGGGAGAAGTTCTATTTCTGTTCTGTGACCTGAAAATAAATTCATTCATTCTTTGAGTCTTGTGAACCATTTGCTCATAAGAGGTGTTAGTGATACCCCACTGGCTGGTGTTAGACAGGATGCTTCCAGATTATCTGGGTGGGAGCAATGAGCTAAATAAATGACAAATCTAGAGTCAAAGGCCCTGGTTTTAAATTCCACCTTCAAAATGCATGCTACCCATGTTTCCTTGGGCAAGTAAAACAAGGGAGTGGAACTAAATGGATTCTGAAAGCCCATCCATCTTTAGATTTGTAGTCCCATGATTCTATGTTTCCTAGGTGCACTTGGGCTCAGAGTGACGGTGAGCCTGAGGGTTGCTGGAGCCCAGGAGTGTCGATCTCAGGCAATGAAAGCATGGGGTTAGGGAGAAGGCTCTCTCTTTTGTTTTTCTCCTCTTCTCTATCTTCTCCTTTTATTTTTTTTCTTCTTCATCTTTCTCCATCTCCTTACCTTACCTTTAGGCTTGCCAGCTTTTCCCATGCATGTCAAAAGAATTGTTGCCCACTGACTTAGGAAGGCTCAGAATCTGTGCTGTTCATCCTTTTTCTCCTCCACTAATGATAAAAATAGATTTTAAAGACAGTAAAGTCCTAAATAAATGTGATGTAGAGATTTTTAAGTGTTACGGTTTGCAAAACGCTTTACATATGGGGCGGCTAGGTGGCACAGTGGATAAAGCACTGGCCCTGGATTCAGGAGTACCTGAGTTCAAATCCGGCCTCAGACACCTGACACTTACTAACTGTGTGACCCTGGGCAAGTCACTTAACCCCCATTGCCCTGCAAAAAAAAAAACCGCTTTACATATTGTTGTTAAAAAAAAAACAAAGAAATAATAACAGTGGGTAACAGTGGGGTTAGAAGTATTGATTTTTTTTACCCTGCCCTTAGAGAATCCCCTTGATAAAGAGCCTGATTAAGGTTTTAAAAAAATACTTGGGAACCTGGCCCAAGTGGACACCAGGGAGCAGCTCTCCTAAGGCTTATTGTAAATCAGAGAAGAGCTCAGTAGGCTGAGACTCCCACCCACTGCAGCAATGCCTCCGCCTCAAAGGTGGAGCATCTGGATGGGGTCCCAGCCTGCATCAGTCATTTGTCTTGGCTCAAAGGGCCTCTCCTGAGAGGTGGGTCTGCATCCCCCCGCCCCCCAGACTGAGAATCCAGAGTGTCTTTACTGTCTGCCTGCAAAAGATGACTCCTTTTTGGAAATGGAAACCAAGTGTACTTAATATTTTTTGTGTAATGAATCCCTTTGGCATTTGGTGAAGCCTATGAACCCCTTCTCAGAATAATGTCCCTCATCTACATTTTTTTTAGTGAGGCAATTGGGGTTAAGTGACTTGCCCAGGGTCACACAGTTAGTAAGTGTTAAGTGTCTGAGGCCGGATTTGAACTCAGGTCCTCCTGACTCCAGGGCCGGCGCTCTATCCACTGTGCCATCTAGCTGCCCCTCATCTCCATTAACAAAGGAAAGGAATGTTGAATTTCACTTAGAGATTAGTAAAAATAAAGGTATCATTTCTATCTCATTGAAGTTCACAGACCCCATAAAATCTAACCATTACATACCGCAGACTAAGAACCCCTGGCATAGAGATTAATATAGCTCAAACCTTCAATTATTGAAGTGAATAATAAAAGGTAGAATAATGAAACCCTTCAAACAATCCAAAGCAGGCTTATAGCTACTGCTTGTGTAGGAATGTTCTATCTCTTGTGCTCTGTATTGATGCTTCATCACGTATGGTCAGGTTCTGACCAGAATTGACGCAGGTTGTTACAGAGAGAGCTCATATCAGGAGATCCCTGTGACCTTGATCCCTAGGCCTCAGTCCCTTCATCTGTAAAATGGGGATTTTCCCCACTTGTTCAGGGCTCCTTCCATAAGGAACCCCTGCTTTTTCTTCATTTTCAGGGGGATACAATGAGATGATAGGAAGGTCCTTTGAAAGAATGGAAGGGAGTTTCCCTGAGTATGATTGTTCCAGGATGGTAGGAAGAGAGGGCTGTGGTTAGAGTGTAGGGGTGTAGGGGAAAGGACACCCCAGAGGAAATGGGAGTGGTAAACACAGGACACAGATGTTCAGAGTGGTAGCCACAGACACCAGATGACCCCAGGGGACTACTCAACTACCCAGGACATGGAGAAATTGTGTCTCCAATGCAGGGAGCATCCTTATTTTCTTTCAAAGTAAATAAAGAAAAGGAAACAAAGAAAGGAAGGAAAGAAAAGAAGGTCTCTTTATTTTTATTAGGCTGGTTATCTCCCAATTCTGGGACCATTCAACCCTTGGTGAACTTAAGTCTCCCTGAGGGCAAGGCTGTGCCCCTATCAGATTAGCGGCTCCCTTGTCATTGTCCCTTACAGAGCCAAGAGTGAGCCATGCTAAGGAGAAGGGGAAGGGCCTCAGCCACTCAGTTTCATCTGCCGGCCCCACTGATGGTATCCTTCAGCTTCTACTGATGATATCTCCCTTCAGGTTCCAACCCCATTACTCTCATACTTGAGGATGTTCCTAACAGACCCAACACTGCTGTGCTTGCAGCTGCCCTATATTACCTCCTCCTCGCAAAGAAGGCAGGAAAGAGACTAGCATTTATTATGTGCTTCCAATATGGAAGGCACAGTGCTTAGCACTTAGCAAGCATTATCTCATTTGATCTTCACCACAACCTTAGGAAGTAGGTTTTGGTTTTTTTTGTTTTTAAGTGAGGCAATTGGGGTTAAGTGACTTGCCCAGGGTCACACAGCTAGTAAGTGTGTGTTAAGTGTCTGAGGCCAGATTTGAACTCAGGTACTCCTGACTCCAGGGCCGGTGCTCTATCCACTGCACCACCTAGCTGCCCCAGTAGGTTCTTTTATTATCCCCATTTCACAGTTGTAGAAACTAAGGCAGATAGAGATTAAGTGACCTTCCCAGGGTCATATAGCTACAAAGTGTCTGAAGCTGGATTTGAACTCTGGTCTCCCTAACTCCAAGTCTGGTGTTCTATCCACTGTGTAGCCTATTTACAAGAGCAAGGAATTGTCATTCTAGCTCTGACAATTACTAGCTGTGTATCTGAAAACTGGAAGCAGTAAGACACACTGCCCATCTCATGGGGTTATTGTAAGGACAACACTTTTTAAAGCTTAAAACATTAGAGAAATGTGAGATATCGAGCTTGTTATGTGCCCTCCGCTGACCTGTTCTGAGTAACTCCAGCTCCCGCTCCAGCTCCTTGCCATTAATTAGTCTTTGGGGTTTGAAGCTATAGAACAGCAGAAATGATGCTTGTGGTAGGGAGGTACCTGGCACCAAGCATGAATGGCCTCACCCAGAAAAGGATGTTTTCCCCTAATGACCTGCACTATCTTTTTCCTCCCAACCAGAACATTCCAAACTGTCCTTCCCATCAGGGAGATGCTCTCATGTCCTCATTCTCCTCCCCCACCCAGCTTATTAGCTCATGTGGAAAGAGCTGTTGGTTTGGCTGATGAATGTCTTCACGATGGAGATATGAGAAAACTTTGGAAAGTATGAGGACTCCTCAGTCAGAGTAACACTTCAGACTCACTCTCAGCCTCTCAGTGCTGGGAGTTGTGTTTCTAATACTCAGAATATTTGACGTTGAGCCATTCATACCCTATTCTCTGTCCGGTTTGTGATCAATGGTGTTTATAAGATGGCTGGGCCAGTGTATGGCCAAGAATCAGGATCAGGTTGTGCCTGAGTTAGGGTTCAGTCCTTGATATTGATATTGATGTTCTAGGAAAGTCTCATACAACGGCCTTCACGAGCCCATAGTCAAGAGGACCTGGGCCACAAATAATGTTGGAAGTTTTGCCAAACATCAGGGTATTTCCCTATTGGCATCTCCAAGGTCAATTTCATTCAGGCTGATAAATCAGAAGGACTGTAGGACTTTAGTAGAAAAGTAGTAGTGGGGGGCAGCTAGGTGGTGCAGTAGATAAAGCACCAGCCCTGGATTCAGGAGGACCTGAGTTCAAATCCAACCTCAGACACTTGACTCTTACTAGCTGTGTGACCCTGGGCAAGTCACTTAACCCTCATTGCCCCACAAAAACAAAAGAAAAGTAGTGACCATTGGAGAATGAGGAGAATAATCTTAGTGTCTTCCCTTTGAGACTACTCCCCATTTATCCTGTCTATATCTTCTTCGTAGATGTCTCTCTAAACAATGTCTTCACCATTAGACTGTGAGTGCTAAAATATTAGGTCTGATTTGCTGTTGATGTTGTTTTCTTTCTTGGTTCCCCAGTGCCCAACACATAGTAGGCACTTAATAGATGGTGATTGACTGATTGTTGGTTATGAGTCATTTTGAGCCTTTTATGTGTTTTCTGAAATTTTTAATGGGCTCCTATAAATAGTTTGTGCCTTCTGAACTTTCTGTGAAATAAAGGCTGTCCTGTCCCTATTTATACTTTTTACCTTATGTTCTTTTAGGGGAGCTGGAGACAATGTTATTCCTATGTGAAAACCCAGGCAGAGTTAGACACAAACTATATGCACATATTTCCCAGAGTAAACCCTGAGTTGGGGGAAAATAAGCCAAAGAGATAATAGATATTTGCAGGAGGCCCACAAGATCAGATCCCATCCTTGTAATTAAAGAACTTAGAGGAGGGAATTGCTCAGTCACTGGTTACACCAAGACTTTGTGCACGTATAAAAGCAATACAAGAAGAAATTAAACCTGCGTCCTTGGCCTCCCAAGCCCTCAGTTTTAACTCTGACAAACATAGAGCCCAGAGAATGGATCAGACGGAAGAGAGCGTGGGGGAAAGGAGGTGACCAAGTACCCAAAGCAAATTCTTCCACCTTCACATTGTTTTTCCAGGCTCTCTACCACCACCATCACCACCACCCCAAATCCCAATGTGACCCATCTGTTCTCTTGTCATAGTACTTACTGATTTTGGGTTCCAGTAACCCTCAAGCAGGATGAGTGACTCACTGGGAACCAAATACCTCTTGAATGATTTAGGAACTCTCTCAGACTGTGGGAGAGGAGAGAACCACACACCGAAGTCATCAGGAAGAGAGGAGGAAGACAAAATGGTCCAGGATGCAATGGGGAGTTGACAGAGCAGTGGGATTGGATCCATTTTATTTATGCTTATTAAATACTCCCACCCTAGTTAATTTCCTTCCTCTTTCTGCAAATCAACAAGTCCTGCATGCCCTAGGAGAATCCTGGCTCTAATCTCCAGACATACCAGACACCCAAATAAGTGTTGTAATTTCTTATAACAACATGCCATTCCCTAGCCCTCCCAAGCATTACCAACCCATAGCTACCAGAGAGTGGTGAAAAGCTTTGTGCCCTGCCCTTCATCCCAAGCACTCCTCTTTGCCTTTAGCACTTCCCTTGGAGGCCCGGGATCCTCAGCCTTCTCCCCAAACTTCATTCCCTCAAGGGTCAATGCCAGACCTTCTTTCATATCCCCAGACTTTGTTGTTGTCATTGTTCAGTAATTTTTCAGTCATGTCCAAAACTTTCTGACCCCATTTGGACTTTTCTTAGCAAAGATACTGGAGTGGTTTGCCATTTCCAGCTTAATTGGTGAATAAGAAAACAGGCAAACAGGGTTAAGTGACTTGGCCAGGAAAACACAACTAGTAAGTATCTGAGACTGGATTTGAACTCAGGAAGATGAGTTTTCCTGACTCTAGGCCTGGCATCCTATCCACTACACCACCAACTGCCCACATATTGACTTCGAAAACCACATATCAATATTATTTTATGTTTTATTGTATTTCTATTTATTTTGTTAAATATTTCTCCATTTTATTTTCATCCAGTTTAACTGCTCAGTTCTCTGGGGAATTGAGGGCTGGAAGGGGGAGTGGGGAATCTGCATGTTTGACAGCTCTGGTAAAGTACATTCAATTAATTAATGGATCAGTGAATGCTTACTTTGTGATAGTCACTCAATGGGCACACAAAGACGGGCAAAAGCAGTTCTTGTCCACAGAGAGCTTTCCTTCCAATGGGGAAGACAATTCGCCAACATTGTCCATACAAGATCTGCATAGAAGAGAAGACGGGTAACCAGCCTTAAAGAGAATACTGGGGAGAGCAGGAGAGGAAGGGCACTGGCAGAAGACCTTGAGCTAAGTCTTAAAGGAAGCTGGGGATGCCAAGGGGCAGAGGTGAGCAAGGAGAGCATTTTAGGGGATAAACAAAGGCATGGAGACAGGGGATGAATTATCCTGGGCAAGGCACTTGGCCAGTGTCTTTGGAGCCCAGACATAGGTTTGAATGCCAGCTTTTTCAGCAAGTCACTCTCACCCCCCACACACACACACACACACACCTCCCACACATACCCTCTCCCCTTTCTGGCCCTTGGCTTCCTCCTCTATCAAAGAAAGGCATTAGACTCAATGATCTTTCAGCTCAAAATCTAGGAGCCAGCATGACTCACCCCAGGTCATTCAGCAACTCATGGGTGGATCAGAACTGGAACTAGGCCCCTAGAGGAGTGGGCTCAGATCTCTCTGCCTTTGAGGAGCCCAGGCTCGCCCACTCTGCTCTCCCCTCCCCCACACATCCACGGTGGTTTCCATTCATCTCACCCACTAGATCTCCCCCCTCTCATCTTAACCTGAGGGTCCCAAACTTTAACCCCTCCCTAAGGCATCTGGGGCTCTGGAGTTAGGCAAGGGGAGTTAGCCAAGGAAGGGCTGGAAAAGGAGCTTGCATTCCACAGCCTGCACAGCCCTCCTCTCCTCTCAGGCTTTCTGGCTGCTCCATTCACTGGCCGGCCCTGGAGCTCACATAATCATAGCCTGGATTCCATTGTCGTTCCTTTCTTTTCATGGCAGCTTTCATCCCAGCAAACCTTTCCTACGTCCCTTTTAACTCCTTGCTGCCCACTACTGCACTGAGAGAGGGTAGGGTCCCGCCCAAAGAAAGTAAAAGGGAGACAGGAATGTAACCCCAGAGTCCTGGCTCAGGGAGGAGGTATTCCCTCTGGGGAGCCCCCTCCATCAGGGATCCCTCATCACGTTTGGAGACAGGAAATATCAGATTGCTATCCATTTGTGCTTTCAGAATCTCACCACGTTAGGCTGGAATGAGGCCTCGGAGGTCGTTTTACACATGAGGAAAATAGAACCCAGAAGAATGATTTGCCACAAATTGTACAGCAAGTGAATAGCAGAGACAGGTCACTGAGACAGACGGAATTCGAGAGTTAGAAAGGACCGTGACATTTCAGCCAGGAATCTTAATGCTCAACTCCAGGGCACTCTCTGCCACCACACTGCCCCATTTAAGAACATGCTGTGAAAATGGATACCTTGATTTGCTTGAGCCCCCCAATTATCCAGGTAACCAGAACAACTGTATGAGGACTGGCTTCACTGGCTAAAACACCAACAGTCCTTTGCCTGACCGAGAATAAACCTAGCTAGATGTGCCGGGAATCAGTAACCCTGAAGTCAATCAAAGAGTTATCTGACTGTAGGATATGCAACATGAACCTTATCTTCAGCTATTCCCTAATTTAGGAATGATTCTTTTTATTTCTTCTTCTTCTTCTTCTTCTTCTTCTTCTTCTTTAGTGAGGCAATTGTGGTTAAATGACTTGCCCAGGGTCACACGGCTAGTAAGTGTTAAGTGTCTGAGGCCGGATTTGAACTCAGGTCCTCCTGAATCCAAGGCTGGTGCTCTATCCACTGCACCACCCAGCTGCCCCAGGAATGATTCTTTTTCTTTCTGAAGGGATCTCCTTATCAAGACATCTTCTTAATCAAGCCTTGAACTGAACCCCAGGTTCCTTTCCTTTTAAGAAGAAGGGGGTTTAGGGGCAGCTAGATGGAGCAGTGGATAGAGCACCGGCCCTGGATTCAGGAGTACCTGACTTCAAATCTGACCTCAGACACTTAACATTTAGTAGCTGTGTGACCCTGAGCAAGTCACTTAACCCCAATAGCCTCACCAAAAAAATAAAAGAAGGGGGTTTAAAATTCAAGACTGGCATTTGTGTTCTCTGGTCTTCCCCTTTGGGGAAAGAGAGATCTAAATTCCATTAAGAAAGCATTTGCTGGGGTAGCTAGGTGGCACAGTGGATAAAGCACTGGCCCTGGATTCAGGAGGACCTGAGTTCAAATCTGACCTCAGACACTTGACTCTTGCTAGCTGTGTGACCCTGGGCAAGTCACTTAACCCCCATTGCCCCACCAAAAAAATAAAAAGCATTTGCTTGGTTTACAAAGCCCATGCAGATAAATTCTGTCTCTGCATCTATAGCTACAAAGACTCTTGGGTCCCAGGTCTAACACCACCTTCTTCCAGGCATCACCTTCAGGCACTGGACTTGGGTGAAGCCTTGAAAGGACTCATTTGCTGTTCTCTAAGAGAGTGACTTTTCCCTATAGAAATACCCCAAATCAACCACATCCCTTTCCTCCGGTCTTGATGCTATCCTAGCTGTAGAAACATTAATTGTTCATGGGTAGGTCAAGCCAATAATATAAAAATTAGGATGCTACTTAAATTAATTTTCTTTTGTCAGTTCTATGCCAAACTCCCAAAAGAATATTCTATAGAAGTAGAAGGAAAAAAGAATAAATTCATATGGAGGAACAAAAGATCAAACATCTCAAAGGTGATAATGAAAAAAAATCTGGAAGGAAGTGGGGGGGGTGTTCTATCAATACCAGAACTCAAACTACAAAGCAATAATCGTTAAAAAACAATTTGGGGGGCAGCTAGGTGGCGCAGTGGATAGAGCACCGGCCCTGGAGTCAGGAGTACCTGAGTTCAAATCCGGCCTCGGACACTTAACACTTACTGGCTGTGTGACCCTGGGCAAGTCACTTAACCCCAATTGCCTCACTTAAAAAAAAAAAAAAACCACAATTTGGTACTGCTTTTTAAAAGATCCAGTTCCCACAGTGGAACAGATTAGGTATACTGTACAACATATGGAAGCAAATACAGTTGCATAGTGTTTTATAAACTCAATGTGTTAAAATTGTATCTTCTCTGTTCTCCCTGTCCACCCTCCCTCTTCTAGTCACTATAGTAAATTTATAAGTAGCTGGTATAAAGCTGGTTCCTAGGCCAATGAATTGCCTGGGACTAACCAGACATTATGATTCTGGCTTCTGATTATTTCATAAAACCCCCAAACTCTCCCCTACCAGAGATTCACAAGCTTTCTTCATGGACTTTAGCTTGTTATGCAAAAGAACTTATATGGTGAAAATGAGATACTTAACCCCCTCTTTCCCCCAAGGCAGTCTTGTCACTCTCTTGGTCTCAGTAGCCTGTATAAACCCTGTTCCTGGCCCCACTCTTTGGATACTGAAGAGTTTCGTGTACAATACCACAAACTACAACTCCTCTGTCCTGATTAAAGACCTCAATTTTGTTGTATTGACTGTTTTCATTCAAATTTCAGGTTGACAAGGGGCAATAGCAGGAAATAAGATTGCAAAGGAAAACCTGGAAGTCACATACAAACTATTCCAAAGATTAAAGGATCATAATTTACAAACTGCATATTAACCAGAATACTCATCCTGTCAATATGTGTTGAATCAGTGGAAGCCACCTAAGTGCTCCTGTCAGGATCCTTTGGTCCTGTGATAAGTAAATCCCAGACATTTCCAGACCTCCATAATAAAGACCAGAAGATGACCAAATGGTGTTGATAATGTGAAATGATGTGGACATGTTAACTTTAAATTTCACTGCCAACTTTGGAATGATTTGAACGAACCTTGACGTAGCATAGATAAGAGTCAGTCTGTTCTACCTCCCCTTCATTACAAAAAAAAAAAACAACTATAAAAATGAGAACCCAAACTCCTGTCCCATCCCAGAATTCCTCCATCTCCATTGGGTCCATAGTGCTGAATACTCCCAACTACAATCCATGGTTTATGAGTGATACTCTGTGTCTTTTTCCTTCTTCATGCTGCCTGTCTTCCTTCATCTATTGCCCCCATCCCTACACTGTCTGCTGCTTGTCTCTACACTTCCTTTACTGTTTGTCCCTACACCCTCTGAGGTTATTCAAGTGTGATTATAGCCCTAAAATCTGGTGCCATCTTGATCTTTCCCAGAGAGTGCCCCCCAAAACAGGCATGTCTGTCCCCATTTCATAAATTAAACATCAATTCACTCAAAGACCCCAGTTACTGGGAGAAGGAAAGCACTCACTATTTTTCAAAAACTGCTAAGGAAACAGGAAGAAATTGGATTTAGTCAACATTTTACAACACATACCAAAATAAACTCCAAATGAATACATGCATTGTATTGATAGGTCTTAAAGGTCACATCATAAACAAAATAGAGGAACAAGGAAGAAATTACCTTTAGGATCTATGGAAATGGGAAGAGTTCATGACTAAACATGTAATTGGAAAAAATAAAAATATTAAATATCTGGAAAATATGAGTGACAAAGATGCTCACACAAGATAAAAAAGAAATAATTTTAATTACATGAAATTTTCAAGTTTTTGTACAAATGAACCTAATGTAATAAAGATTAGAAAGAAAACAGATAACTTGGGGAACAAACTTTGCCACAAGTTTCCCTGGAAAAAGTCTTTTTCAAGATTCATAAGAAACTGATTCAGATTTAAAAGACAGAGCTATTCCCCAATCATTAAATGATCAATGGAAATTCTCAAAGAAAAAAATCCAAGCTATCAACAATCTTAATACTTAGTAAATTAGAGATTTTGAAATATAAGTATCACAGGAATATAAATTAAAGCAGGTTTGAAGTTTTACCCTATATCTATCCAACCAGCAAAGATGACAAAAGAGAAAAATGACAAATATTGGAAGGGCTATGGGAAAACTAGGGTATTGTTGCTGAAACAACTAAGTCCAGAATGTTATAAAACTATGCATATTCTTTAACCCAGTTATACCACATCTAAGCCTATACCCCTCAAAGAAATTAAAGGGAAAAGGGATCCATAGTGTGAGAAATGAACGTTTCTCTCTTGTATTTAACAATTAATTGTATTAGGATCAAAGTTTTTCCCCTTTTCTACTTCCTCATCCAGAAACCAACCAGTGTGGGAAATCTCTCTTAGAGATTTACTCAGGCCAAGACCTAATCAGACAGTAAAATAAATTCTGAGTTTAGGTTAATGGGTATGTCTTGCACATCTTGTTTGCTCAGACAGATCTGGGGGAAGATTGATTCTCCCTATTAAGAAAACAAGTGATATGAAAATTGATATCTCTTTGACCAAGATTTAAGTGATCTAAGTCTTGTACCCCAAGACCTTCATTTTAATATAACCCACACCTCCCATTGTGTTAATCAACACAAGTTGATTTCCAAATAACTATCCTTTAATTGATAACATGCAGGCCTTATCAATAAGATGATTAAATTACCCAGAAATTATGTCTCCCAAGCCTTTTTAATCACCACAATAGATTCAAAACTATTTTTTTGTGGTAGCCAAAAATGGGAAACTAAGGTGCTGTCAGCTAAGTCCTGTCCTGGTAGCTAGATGGCACAGTGGACAGTGCCAGGCCTGGAGTCAGGAAGACCTGAATTTAAATTCAGCCTCAGATATTTACTAGTTGTGTGACCTTGACCAAGTCATTTAACCCTGTTGCCTCAGATTCCTCATTTGTAAAATTAACTGGAGAAGGAAATGGCAAACCACTATTTTTTCTAAAAAAAAAGGGGGGGGGGAATCACGAAGAGTTAGACATGACTGAAACAACCGAACAACAACATTATAGAGAAAAACAACTTTGAAAGACTTTAGAACTCTGATCAATGCAATGATAAATCAGGAGTCTAAAAGAATGAGGATGAAATGTGCCACTCACCTCCTGCCAGAGGTGATGAACTTAAAGAACTTAAAGATGAATAGAAATTACAGAATGAGACTTTTTGAGTTGCAAAGGATTTTCAAGGTCATCTCGTCCCCATCTGATAAATGAGGAATGATTCCCCTTAATTCTACTGTCTCCCCTGTATTAATTATCTCCAATTTATCCTATACATATCTTATTTGTACACAGCTATTCATTCATGTGTTGCCTCCTCTATTAGGCTGTGGGCTCCTTGGGGGTCAAATGAAATAATATTTATAAAGCACTTAGCACAGCGCTTTGCACATTGTACTGCTTAAAAAAATGTTTGTTCCATTCCACTTCTTAAGAGTAGGAACTGTCTTTTGCCTTTCTTTGTATCCCTAGCACTTGGCACAGTGCCTGACACATAATACTTGCTTAATAAATTCTTGTTGACCGACTGATAAAGAACATACATTTTTCGTGATGGTTAATGACCAGATTGTGAACTCCTCCTTTAGACTGTAAGCTCCTTGAGAGAAGGGAATGTCTTTTGCCTTTATTTTTTGTATCGCCAGCATTTAACACAGTGCCTGGACCATAATAGGCCCTTATCATGTTGATGGACTGATTGAATTTGTTTTGCTAAACTATGTGGATTTGTGTTGAGAAATTTGTTTTTCCAGCTTGTTTTTTAAATATGTCTGATGGGTTGAGGAGGGATAGTTAATTAATTTTTACATTTTAGACTAATTTTAAAATTAAGTTTAGATTAATTTTAAAATTAAGTTTGGATTCATCTAAAATTTTAAAATTTAGGTTAATTTCAGATTCACCTCAAAATTTAAAATTTCGATTAATTTTTAAAAATACTTGTTCATTGAAAAATAAGGATAAAAAACATTTTTTTAAAAAAGAACTTGTATCTTTTCCTGTTTGTACAACATGGTACCAATGTGGCATATAATGGAAAGGGCACTGTACTGGACCTCAGATCATCTTGGTTCAAATCCAGCCTCTATCATCCATGAGCTGAGTGGCCTTGGGACAATTCATTTAAGCTCTCTGGTCCTGCCTTCCTCATTCATCAAATAGGGATGAGATGACCTTGAAGGTCCTTTCCAACGCCAAAATTCTGATTCCCTAACTAGACTATGGAACTGTGTCTCCTTTTCCTCCTGCCTCCCACACAACAAAGCAGACCAAGCAGAAGCTGTGGGATAAGTAAGGAAGCTAGCTAGCTTCATGACTTCCTTGATTAAAACATCTCTTCAGTAAAAAGAGCTGCCGTTTGATTCCCTGAGGGGCTTCTCTTTGAAGGGCAGTGAGTGTACTGTAGTTGAAGTGACACACTATTTGAGGTCAGAAGGCAGGGATCCTTTGCTACTTGCCTCTTTACTGACCCTGGACAAATCACTTTAACCTCTGTGCCTCAGTTTCCCCATTTGTAAAAATGAAAACATTGAATTAGATCATCTCCAATTTAGGCTTCTGTGATTCCTGCCCTATCTTCCAAATTTTGAGCATTGAGGGACCCTAGGGTCTTCATGAGGTTAAGAGCCTGGGACTGTGGTTAGAATAGGTCACTGGTCTATTCATTCCTGCACAATCCCCCTCCCACCTGTTGTCTTTCCTCTCTCTCCATCCCTACCCCCTCCTATTCCTGAGCTGTTCCAGCAGGAACTTCTGACCCTGGCTGGCAGCCCCACTGGACTTTGGCAGGAGACCAGCCTTTCAATTACTTCCCAAATCCTTTCAAAGCAGGAGTGTCACTTCCCATTAGGGGATGCAGCTGGGAGAGGTCAGGGCCACAGGGAACTGGAAATGATGGAGGCAAAACAGAGCCCCAGCTCAGGGGACAACAATGGCCTTGATAGGGAAAGCACAGGGCAGTATTTGCCACAGCATCCAGCAAAACCACGTGAAGCATGCCTTCCAAGGCCTGAGAGGATCAGCTGTCACTCATCACCTGTTTCAGGCAACAGCAAAATTAGAAGGTTCTCCACCCATTCTACACAAAGGGATGAGAGACTATCAAGGGCTTAGGGGAGGGGAAGACTCAGCCCCAAGAATCTCCCTTGCCCCATCTTTTGTTTCAGTCATTCTTTCATTCATTCGTTTATTGTTTGTTTTTTGCGGGGCAATGAGGATTAAGTGACTTGACCAGGGTCACACAGCTAGTAAGTGTCAAGTGTCTGAGGCCGGATTTGAACTCAGGTCCTCCTGAATCCAAGGCCAGCACTTTATCCACTGCACCACCTAGCTGCCCCCCATTCATTCATTTATGCATCTCACAAAGCTCTTGTGAGGACCAGATGAGAACTACCACATACATAAAGAGCCATTTAGACCTTAAAGTTCTATATAAATGGTAGCTATTCTTGGTATGATAGCTGGATGATTATATTCAAGTCACTGAACATCCCGGAGCATCAGTCTCTTTATCAGTAAAATGGACGTTATGGTAACTGTGCTTCCTTTTGTTTTCGTTTGGGGATTTTTTGGTACCTCCTTCTTTAGCCAAATTACTAATCTACATCAAAGTATGAATGATTGGAAAAGGGTCAAGCAGCCCTCTGACTT
This sequence comes from Dromiciops gliroides, assembly GCF_019393635.1. Lineage (NCBI taxonomy): Eukaryota > Metazoa > Chordata > Mammalia > Microbiotheria > Microbiotheriidae > Dromiciops > Dromiciops gliroides. The sequence continues at coordinate 48,193,565 of NC_057862.1, forward strand.
CTCGGATTTGCCTTAACCCAAAGAAATGAAGCAATAATGGGGAAATGTTAAGCATCCTGGTGGCAGATCACTTCCTCTCCCAATAGGTGAGGTTGTTTTCATGGGGGCAAGGGGTAACATTCAGACAACCCTCCATCACCCCCCTCTATGCAGCCTCCTACTCCCATGGGCCAGGGTGTGAAGGAGAGCTGGGCAGGCCAAACCCCCTCTATTTAGAAGCCAGAAGCAGGTCAGGGCCTTGGTTTTGTGGAGACAAAAGGCACATTCATCTTCATCTCCCACCAGATGTGTGGAAGAGAAGGAAGCAAAGGGTGGGGGGAGGGGGAATGGGTCTGAAACAGGGTGGAGAAGAGGGCAATGTACTAGATGCAACATACTAGATGGACACCCTCCCTACCCCCAGCAGCCAGGTGAGTGCATAGATGACATCTCTCCCATCCAGGAGAAGAAGGCTGTGTTTTTACAATGTGACTTCATATTTACACATGGGGGGCGGGGATAGAGCTGTGGAAGAGAGAGAAGAAATGACCCCCCCCCCCAACAGCCATAGCACTGAGATAGACAGTATCTCTATCTTCCCATTTCTGCTATGGGGGATGCATTGTGGGTTGGAACCCCAAGTTCCCCATCTCCCTTTGGCTTCCCCAGAAATAAAGAAGAGGCACCCAGTAAGTCTCCACAGGACACAGAGAGCCCAAGCTTCCCTACACACACATATACACATTCCAGTTTGTGTCTTTATCATAAAGGCAGAAGGGGGCTGCAGCTCCTGGCTCAGACCCAGGAAGGGAGAGAGTCTATTTCATTGAGATGCCAGGGAGGCAGGCAGAAAACTGCTGAGTCGGCAAGGAAAAGACTGGAAGAACAAAAATGAGAGGTTAGGGGGTTGGGAGGTGGGGAATGGCAAGGGGGTGCTGGGTTGTATCAGATCCAAAGAAACTCCTGCTGGAGGAGACTGACTGTAAGGGCAGAAACCACGTTTCTCCAACATGGCAGAGTGGGGCAGGCTTCTGTGAGGGAGGGAAGACTATCTCTTCCTCTTTGAGTCTCTCCCCTGCAGTGCCCAGCCAAGCTCTGCCTACAGGCTTCAGATGGTAGCATCCTGATCAAGTCAACAGAAGGGGGAAATGTCATTTAGATCATTAAGCCTGACTCTGAGGTCCATTCTAATTCTTTTTCTTTTTCTTTCTTTTTTTTTGGTGGGGCAATGAGGGTTAAGTGACTTGCCCAGGGTCACACAGCTAGTAAGTGTCTGAGGCTGGATTTGAACTCAGTTCCTCCTGAATCCAGGGCCAGTGCTTTATCCACTACTCCACCTAGCTGCCCCCCTAATTCTTAACCATTTATGGATCTACAAACACTCATTTTACAAGTGAGAAAACCACAATGTAGCTTCCTACTCAAATCACCCCCACACACACACAGCTGACCAAAGCTATTTCCCTTCAACTCACATTTTATCTGACCCTGTCACTTTCCTTCTCCTGTAAATTGCAATGGCTCCCTAGTCCCTCTAGGATAGGGATAGAGACTGGATCTATCTGTGGTTTCATGGATATGGAGAACTCTTTGAGAGCTACCTAGGGAAGGGAGCAAGCATTTCTTAATCACCTGTTATGTCCCAGGCACTGTGCTAAGCACTTTTCAAATCTTATCTCATTTGATTCTTCACAACAATCCTGAGAGGTGGGGGCTATTTTAATCTTCATTTTACAGTAGAGGAAACAGAGTCAGAGGTTAAGCTACTTACCAGATGTCAGAGCTAATTAACTGTGAGGCTGGATTTGAACTCAGGTCTTCCTGTCTCCAGGCTGGGTGCGCTGTCCACTGCACCACCTAGCTGCCTGGGTACTTAGGGCACTGAGAGGTTAAATAACTTATCCAAGGTCTCACAGCACCTATATATCAAACATAAGTCCTGAACCCAGGTCTTCCAGACTCCAAGGCCAGCTTTCTATCGCTATACCCCACTACATCTCCTTGCCTCTAGGCTAAATATAAACTCCTCTGCTTGGCTTTTAAAGCCCTTCACAAGTTGGCCTCAATCTATCTTTCCAGTCTCATTATGCAAGACTCCCCTTCCTGAATTCTTCAGTCCAGCCAAACTGGCTTTCTCTCTGCTCCTCACATATAGCATTCCATCTGCCACATCTCTTTGCCTTTGCACTGGCCGTCCCCCATGCCTGGGATGCATTCCCTCCTCACCTCCAACTCACAGCATCTCTCGCTTCCTCGGAGGTGAAGCTCAGCCACCACCTTCTACGTAAATCCTTTTCTCTTCCCTGTTTGCTACTGCCCTCCCTCTCAAACTGCCTTGGGTTTAACTACCTCCTGCATATTTCATATTTCCTCTGTATATGTTTATTCTTTATATACTCATATATGTACATATATGGAAGCCCCTTGAAAGGTGGGGGGGGGCTTTGTGTTTGGGGGGTTTTTGTCTTTGTAATCCCAGTGTCTAGCATAGCACTTGGTACATGATGGCCCATAACAAATGTTTCTTGATTGATTCACTGTAAGAACTAGAGCTGGGATTAAAATCCAGATCACCTGGCTTTGTTTACTCATTTATTCAACAAATATTGATTGAATGCGCTATGAATTCAGTACTTCTTCCATGGCATCACCCTCCCTTTCAAGACATTAGAGTTGTCCTAAAGTATAACGGGTTCCCTGGAAAGATAATGAGTTTCCTATTTTTTAAGATATCCAAGAAAAGTCTGCATAGGCTCTTGTCAGGAATGATAACAGAGGGAAGTATCATTCAGATGCGGGTTGGAGTCTGAGGTGTTTTCCAGCTCTGTATTCTGCGGAAGAGACATGGGTTAACTGAGTACAAATAAATGCATGCTCAGTGCTGAGTGTATATATAGATCCTTTATTCTCCTAGTCTAGTACATGCCACACACACAATCCCCCCACCCCATTGTTCTAGGACTGGAGTATAGGGTCATACCTGGGAGCAGTGTAACGATTCTGATCTCCCCCAGTGGAGCCCAACTCAGGTCTTGGTGCCAACTTAGGTCCAGCTGGGGAAGCTTGTCTCCATCTTCTCATTCCCCCTTCATTGCCTTTTCTTCTATGCCTAGGTTACTTTGGCTGTCCCAGAAGAAACTGTTCAATGCATTCCCTTCTCCCCAAAATTGAGTGGAGAGAGATGAGATAGGATACTGGATAGAGAGCTAATCTCAAAGTCAGGAAGAGCTGGATTCAAATCCCTCCTATGGCACACACTGACAAGACATTTAAATTCTCAAGGCCTCAGGCTACTCTTTAAAATTATAAATTGTGGGGCAACTGATGGTCTCATCTCCATTGCTAGAAGGAACTCGTTAAGAGTACTCTGTTACAATGAAATCTTAGCTCCAGTCCACCCCCTCACCCCCTCAAAAAAGTATGGACTAGATGGAGTGGGTTCCCTATTCTGGAATGAACACTGCAGCATGAAAGAGAACCCTGGAGAGGTCAATGTTGACTCCAAAGTGAATCATTCTCCCATAGCAATACTAATATAGCACTTAGAACTAAGGGTTTTCCTTCCAACAAACCATGGAGGCAAGCAAATCCCTAGAAGTGCATCCCCACGTTGGAAAAGAGTACACTGCCTCAGCTAATAAGTCTTCAAGGATGCTGGGATTTGAATTCAGGTCTCCAGACTGCCAGCCAGTGATCTTTCACCACCCTGGGCTGCCTCAAATAGGTCATTTCAGGCACTGCGACAAGCCAGCAGGGGAGTTATTTTTGTCTTCCCCGGCATCCCTCACATTGCACCAGGTAGGTGGCTGCCTACTCTGTCTAGCCTCAGGGAAAGCCCTGTTTTTTCCTCCCACACCCCCACCTCCATTTCTTTTCTCATGGGGAGGGTCTATGGGGACTGAGGGGCCCGGGGTTTGACATGTCAAATACCATCAAGGATGTGGAGCCCTGATGTGAGGGGGGCAGAATGGGGAGGGGGGAGCTGCCATCTCTGAGTGAAGTGTTCAAAGCCCCAGGGAAGAATGAAGTTTCATCCAAATGGTAAAAATATAATAGAGTGCTGTCATTTCATCTTTCCATCAGGAACTGAATAGTGGGGAGACAGGCTCAGCCAGGCAGCTAGTCACCTACAAGGGAGAATCTTCTGTTTCTTTGGGGAGCATAAGTTTGAGAGGGGATGAGTTACTATCAGCAGCTTTCAATTCCTTCCTTACCTCTCCATACTTCTTACCCCCTACTCCCTACAACAGTCAGTTACTCTGTGTTTACCAAGGACTGAGACCTCAAAGGAGGGCTTTTATGACTCAGTGAATTGAAATAAGGTGTCAAATACTGTCTTCCTGCCTGGAGACAGGGGAATGGACTAAATTAGTGGTTCCCAACTTGTCAACCTCAAAATCCTGATAGATAAAAGGGGTGCCACTGGGATTTTGTAACAGATCCCTAAACCCTTAGATGAATCCATAAATAACCACATACTTATATACTGAAAAAGTGACATATCTTACCCATAAATTAGTACTGTTTTTCAAATGTAAGTAGGCACTGTTAAGCTAAATAAAGTACAAATTTATAGAATCATAGATTTAGGGCTTAAAGGTATCTTAGAAGTCATCAAGTCCAACCTCCTCATTTTGAAGATGAGGAAGTGAGGCCCAGAGAGGTTAGATGATTTTTTTTCATGCATAGTCAAATGGCTAACGAGTGTCTGAGACAAGATTTGAACCCAGGTTTTTTCTGTCTCCAATCTAATCCCACGCTCCAGCCATGCTACCATACTCCTGAAGACCTGAAAAGGGCAAAGTTGCTGTCCAGGGTGACTAACAATTGAGCCAGCCTGCTTCTGTGAAAGCAGGGCTGCTCCAGACACCTACTGGCAGATGAGTTCCCTAGCAAGGTTTCCTGGGTCCCAGCGGGTCTTGGAGCCAGGTAGTAGGGTCTGAGGAAGAAGAGCTATGGAACAAGAGGTTAGGACTAGGGGGGAGAGAGAAGAGGAAAAAAAAGAGAGATGTAAGGAGGAAGATGGAGCAGAAAAGATGAGAGAAGTGAAGGAAAGGGAGGAGGAGGAAGAGGATGTAGAAAAAGGGAGAAAGAGAAAGATGATGAGAAGAAGAGGTAGCCAAGCAGTTCCTCACTCCAGCCCTGGAAAATGAACTGTCTCAGCATTTGGCTCCCTAAGGTAAAAACTGGAAAAGCCCCAGAGTGCCTTTAGTAGCAAAAGTTTAGGAATTTCCTCAAGGCATTTGGTGACCTGAGTGAGGAGGCTCCAATATGTGCCTGAGCCAACACTCTGCAAGGACTCTTATTGGCTATTCATGTCAACTCCTCTGACAGCTTTCGAATCCTATGTGAAATAGCTACCCTTCTCCGCCACCCCCCCCCACCCGCCGCAATCAATTCCCCACAAACGCCTACCTGTCCAGCTGGGCTCTGGACATTTCTTTGTATTTCTCTTCATTTTCCTAGGCTGCTATCTACTGCCTGGAATGTTCTCCCCAGGCACATGCCTATCCCTACCTCTCCCGGATTCCATTTTTCCCTCAAGGGTCAGCTCAAGGCCTGTGGTCTTCAAAAAGTGCATATGTGTGTGTGTGTGTGTGTGTGTGTGTGTGTGTGTGTGTGTGTGCATGAGAGAGAGAGAGAGAGAGAGATTGTGTATGTATGTACACACACACACACACACACACACACACACACACACACACATATGTACACTTCCCTGGCTAAACTGAGCTCTCAATATATAGCATAGTGGGTGAGAAGATGGTTTCTCCTGAACCGAGTGGAATTTATGGAGGAGAGGGATTCCCCTCAGACTGAAGAGATTCATGCGTAATGAACCCAAGAAGCTTTACTAGCTCAGAAATGCAAGCACTGCAGTAGACATGGCAAAGGCAGGGAAAACCTCCATTTCTCCGAATGTTGTGGGTCAGAGTTGGATGGAAGAAAAATCCTGAGGGTGAGGGCAGAGGTGTACAGAAGTAGGGAAAGCAAGTCACAAAGGGCCAAGAGGCCCTGGAGTGAGGGCAAGAGGCAGCAATGGCATTAATAATCATAGACAGTGGCTCTCCAGCCTTATTTCCTCTAGGATCAAATATCAGATCCTTTGTGTGCCTTTTAAAGTCTTTCCCAGGGGCAGCTAGGTGGTGCAGCGAATAAAGCAACAGCCCTGGTTTCAGGAGGACCTGAGTTCAAATCTGACTTCAGACACTTGACACTTACTAGCTATGTGACCCTGGGCAAGTCACTTAACCCTCATTGCGCCCCCCCCCAAAAAAACCTTTCCCAACCTGTCCCCTTCTTAACTTCCCAGGTTATACTTTATTTTACCCCTCCTCTTCCCCCACCCCTCACACATACATGCTCTGGGAACCAGTGGACACTGGCCTTTCTGTTCCTCAAACTCAACACTCCAACTCCTAACTCTGTGCCTATACTTTAACTAACAATCTCTGCCTCTTAAGTTCCTTGCTTCCTTCAAGACTCAGCTCAGATCCCATCTTCTGAAGTCAGCCTTCCCTGGTCTCTACCCTAACCTTCACCCCAGCTGCCAGTGTCTTCCGTCTGAGATTCTTGTATGATAATAAAATCCATAGTCATATGTAGATAGTTTGCAAAGTACTTTACATAAGTTAGCTCATTTGCTCCTCATAACCATTCTGGGAGATAGGTGCTATTATTATCCCCATCTTCCAGCTGGGGAAACTGAGGCTGAAAGAGGATGGATCACTTGCTAGTAAGTGTCTGATGTAGAATCTGAACTCAGATCTTCCTGACTCCAGATCCACTATATCCACTGTATCACCCAGCTGCCCTATTAAGTTTTATTAAGTACTTATTAAGTTACCATACCCCCTTGCCAACTCTTTTCTTCTCTAGGCTGAATGTCTCCTATTACTTTATATATTTTTTCTTTTTGGGGGGGGGGGGTGGGGCAATGAGGGTTAAGTGACTTGCCCAGGGTCACACAGCCAGTAAGTTTTAAGTGTCTGAGGCCACATTTGAACTCAGGTCCTCCCGACTCCAGGGCCGGTGCTCTATCCACTGCACCACCTAGCTGCCCCCCTATTCCTTTAGTAATCAACAGATGGCTCAATATCCAGTTCTCTCATTGGGGAGGTCACCCTTTTTTGGAGGTGTTTCAAATTGTCCATGTCTTTCCTAAAATGTGGTCCTAAGTGAGTCTAAGGTGCTGCTCCCAGATACATCTTATGAAAATGCAGAAGAAGCTCCAGTGCAGAGATAGCATACTAGTCTTCACAAGTGACACATAGCTCCCTCTCCTCAGTGACCTGTTCGTTCTGTGCAAGGCCAGTCTGAGATTCTTGTATGATAATAAAATCCAGTCAGGGAAAGTCTTGGGTCTGGCATCTGTTTCGAGAGCATGAACTAAAGAGCTGTAACTATTGGTCAAAATAAGAAAGGAGTCTTTGAACACACACACATATACACACACACACGTTCTGGGACTCTCAGGAAAGCTGGTAAGAAGTAGAAGGGCATCAAGGAAAAAGTACTGACTTTTGAGTCAGAAGACCTGGGTTCAAATCTGACTGCCTCATTTGTATGACCCTACGAAGTCACTCCACCTCCCTGGACCTCAGTTTCTTCCTCTACAAAACGAGGGAGTTGGGCTGGGTTCTAGCCCTGGATCTCTGATTCTGTGGTCCCTTTGAACAGCCGAGAGAGACATGGCAAACACTGGAGCAGCACTGATGGCAGTAGACAACACACAGTGTGGGCCCACCACAGGACCAACTCGTGATGGATTCCCACATGAGAAAACTCTGCAATGACTATGATCCCCTCCCACCCCCCAATACTCACTATGGGACTGTGCTTCCCATTCAGAGCCCAATCTAACCTGGCAAATGATTGCAAAAGCTTGTGCTTTTGACTTAAAATGATAACAGCAACCCAAACTCCCATCCCGAACTGTCTTTATAATAAGAAATCCTTCCCTTTGTATGTTGCTTAATGGTTCATCAAGTGTCTATCAAATGTTATCTCCTTTGGTTCCCACGATAGCCCTGAGAGATAAACCAGAACTGGGGGTATCTTTGTTTTACAAAAGATGAAACTAAAACCCTTCCCCATACCAGATGTATGAGCCCCAGCCCTGAGAAAGGACCAAATGAGCATGGGATTTCCCCCGGACCCACCATAGGCACCCGTAACTCTTGCGGGAAATAATCGCTTACTTTTACATATCACATTAAAGTTTTGCAAAGCAAATCTCTTTACAAGAATTCTGTATGGTTCAAGAATTCTCATTCCTGTTTTACAGAAGAGAAAATTGAAGCCCACAAAGCAAAAAGGACTTGCATATGGTCCCAAGGCTTTTAACTATAAAAGCCGGGGCCTTGAACTCAGAGCTTCCGACACCATGTCAAGATTTACCCTTGGCCCCTGGCCCTGGCCCTGGCCCTGGCCTGATCCTACTGTGATGGGGAGGAGGAAAGGGGAATTCTAGATTTCCCTATGAGAAATCTAGTACTCTTCTCATCCACCAGGTTTCTGTCTCCTTCCTCTTGGCCCATGTTTAGAACATCCCTTCCATCCCCTTCCCTGATGAAGGGACTTTATATTTACATTCTCCCACAACCATCTGCCCTGCCACATGCTCCTCAACCCATCAGCACCTGGCCAAGTTCGGGGGGCCCCTCACAGGAAAGGTGGGGCAGCTCCTCCACTCAAGTATAGCCCCCAACCAAGCCAGGAAATGACTTTAGCCACCGAAGCAGCCACAATGTCCTGGGGGGATTTTTTTTCCTCTGCCCCTTATCCAGACACAATCTTCATTAATCAAGACAAATTCACCCACAGGATCTTAACACCATAACACCTAGAGCTCATCAAGGATCTTAGAAGTAGTGTCATTAAACCCCTTGCTTATGGGTGAGAAAGAAAGGTCAAGTCATGGGCTCAGGATCACACAGTTAGGAAGTACCAGATCCAAGCAATGAGAGGGGATGAGAGCCTTCCTTCTATCAACCAGTAAGTCAACAAGCATTTGTTATGGGCCCAGAGCACCACAGAAGTTCTCTGGGGTAACCAGGGCCCATGTGTCTCCTCTCATCCTCTGGACCTCACATCTCCTCACACTCCGGACCAGGCTTTCTCCACTTCTCCCCTCCCCGTCCCCTGCACCGTGATTTCTTCAACCCTGATCAGCATGAAGCAGTTTCAGAAGAAGAATTGTCACCCCTTTTCCTTATATTTAGAGAAGTGTAGAATGTTATGGACCCAGAGAACCCCAGAAGTTCTCTGGGGTGCATCAAAGAACCTTCTCCTTGAGAAACTAAACCAAAGAACAGACACACCTAAAGAGATAAGTGGAACCTGATCAGGACTGAGCTAGCTCCAAGACCATCACCCTTCATACCAGTCTCCCTCACCCCTGGGGAGATGATTGGGTGTGGCTGCTGGATTTGTGCCAGGAGGAGGAGAGAGATGGCTTTAGAGAACTGCAGCCACCCCTCACCCAACTCCCCCAGCCACCACCAGTGGGGGATGGTCCTCCCTCAATAGGGGACCTTTCCACAGTCAGATGATCACCTCATCAGACCACCATTGGACCTCTATAAAAGTATCTGCCTGTCTCCTGCTCGAGGAGATTGTTATCTCAGAGCCACTCTCTGTGCCATGCCTTTTCCCCATGAGAAGTCCAAGGATTTCTCTCTTGGTTTCCCTTCCCCAGCCCCTAAATAAACTATTATCTTATTCTATTGGATTTGTGTACAAGAAGGTGTAATTTTTTTAAAGAGGAATTCCTAAGGACCCCAAACCCCTACCCCTATCCCAAACCCCCTGCCCTATTTCCCCACAACACATTGATTAGACTACTATCATGTGGCAGGCTCTATAGTAAGTGCTAGAGGTACAAAGTGTAATGGAGTCAAATGTCATCACCACACATGGGAGACACTGGGGAACTTGTCTTGTTGTGAGTTGTGTAGACCCATAATGCAGATGCCTCAGAGAGGCATTGGGTCATGTGTAGACATTCTGTAACTGCTTCGGATCATCTCACTGAAGAGCAGGCTCATTGATTGTCTGCAGAGATGTTCAAAAAAATTGTGTTAGTTTGAGCCTCAGCCTCATTTCTTTCTGCTGCTCTGGTCTGATGCCCTCCTAGCTGATAAGGTCCCTGCTGAGACAATGCTGGAAGAGGAAAGGCCCTGGGGCTTTCTCCCCTCTGAGCCCCTGCAGTCCTCAAAGATGGACCTTAGTCCTTGGCCTCTGGGGTTTGCTCCTTTCCATTCCAGGTGAAGGAACTGGAGCTTCCAATTTTGTGAATTTCATCTTCCTTGGGTTCCAGAGTCCAGGTTTGCCACTAGTGCCCCATCAACATCCTGAGGCTCGAGGAGTGACCTTTGGGATCCAGCCCAGCAGTAGCTGGGACAAAGACTCAACCTTTGGACATGAAGTTGGTGGAATTAGTAGGAACTGAGCTAACTTTTGAGCCTACTCTTGACCCAGACAGTGAACTGGTAAATGGGGAGAGTGTGTCCCCATGTACCAGGAGAAATGTTTTTGCTTTGTTCTGTTAAATGAATATATGGATCACCTGGATTTGATGGAGGTACCTTATTATCCAAATGGATTTTATGAGACCCTGGAAAATGCCCTTTGACTAAAACTTCAGGCTGAACCCAGATAGCTAGCAGATAAGTCTCTGTTTACTAACCTCTCTCCCCAAGAGAGTAAACAAATCAAAATGCCCCTTTTGACTAAACTTCAACTAATGAGTTCCCATTTGCTATCTTCTTTCCCCCAAAGAGTAAATAGAGCAAATATCTAGACATCCTTGTCCTTGGTAAACCTTTCCTGTGTTTTTAAGTTGCCTATTATAGTATTTGCTTTAGGTTAATTTGTATCATGCTAATAAAACTAGCATCACCCTGAAACCAGTGAGCAGAGGAAACTTTATATACCCTCAGAAAGAAGGAATCTTCAGGCTCTCTTGGGAGGGGAGACTCCACACATGATCTTGTGTTATTTCCTTCTTATTGGGAAAACAAAATAGTAAATTGATATTATGTTTTTTTCTGTCTGTCTCTGATCTGGTTTTATCTCGCAGAAGATATTAAATCTATGATCTGGTTCTTAACCATGTTCTCTGATCTGTTAATATGTTTTGTAGGAGGACAGGTACAAATTGTAGGAGATATTATAAGATATTATAATTTTTCTGATCTGCTTATTAATTTTGTAGGAGAGATTAAACATTATTTATCTGATCTGTTTGTAGGAGATGGGCAGATACAAAAGCTATATTTTAATATTCAATAGTTCTCACTATACCTTCAAAATGAGTTTTTTGGTGAAAGCTGATTGACATTAAGTAGTTAAATGGAACTGGGGGCTGGTTACTGGCACCTAGCCATGCCAGGGGTCTGAACTGATGCTATTAGAGAAGAAACTCTTCAGGGTACCCTTGAACCCTGAGGGGCAGATGTATGCAGCTGGCCTGGCCCTGGAATTCTAGGTCAGAGAAAAACAGACTCACTCCAAAAGACAAATGTGAAATTAAGCCTTGCCCTTCAGGAGATTACACAACATAGACACAGGGACTTGGGTTCAAAGTCAGATACAAAGTAATTTTCAAGGGAAGGTATTCACAGCTGGAGAAATAAAGAACCTTATAGAAGGTATCATTTGAACTGCTCCTTGAAGGAAGCTAAAGATTCCAAGAGATAGAGAGATAAGGAGGAAGTTCATTCCAGGCATAGAGTTCAAAGGCAGGAACAAAAAGAAAACCTGTAGTGTATGTGAAAGAGAGTAATGTTGAATAAGGTGGAAAGGTAGATGGAGACCAAGTTGTCAAAGGACATTAAATGCCAAGCTGGGTTTAATATTTGATCCTCAAAGTAGTAGGGAGCAACAGCAGCTTATTGAAGAGAGGAATGATGTGGTCTGACCTCCACTTAGTGGAAATCTCTTTGGCATCTGTGTGGAGGATGGATTGGAGTGAAGAGAGATGAGCTATGGAGAGCAATTAGGAGGTCATTCTGATGGTCTGGGTGGGAAATGGTGAGGATTCAAGTGAAGATTATGGATGGAGAGGGGAGACAGATGCAAGAGACTCAGGGAGGTGGAAACATGATTTGGTAATTGATGAGGGGGTGGTGACAGTGGAAAGGTATCTTTGCTATGCAGGGGCCACTCTGCAAGATGGGGTGGGAGACCCATTAAACACATGATTTCCTGGGACTTTCCACACAGGCAAAGCAGAATAAGAGTTCTTAAGGGGGGCTGGCCTCCTGGTGGTTAGATTATTGTGCTAGTAAGGACGAGATCAGTTTGATTCTGCGTAAACCAAGTAGTGTCACACGAAGACTCACCTCCTACCCCCACCACAAACCAACTCCCCCACCCCCTACCCCCAACTCTGGCTATCATTGGGCCTCAGTCCTGGCTAGAAACATCCCTTACATCTCACAAAGGCAGAAGGTCACATGGAGGACCAGGTGAGAGGATGCAAATGATCGGATACCACCCCTCTCCACTTCTGGAGAATTAGCTCGGATTATGCATTTTACTGCGGATGGGCCAGAAACAGTATCTAAATATACAAGTATGGCCTGGTTTCAAGTGGGGGAACCCGGAGGAGAGAGAACTGAAAAAAGGTTCCAAGAACATGATGATATAACTCCAAGCAATGAGAAGGAACCGGGGGCTGCTGGAACACAGGAGCAGATGGAGCCCCGGAGGGAGGAGGAAGGCTCATTTTATGGCTGAAACATCAGGCAGTCCTGATGGGCAGGGAGGAAACCGGGGAGAGCAGCAGACCCAGCCCTCAGGCAGACAACCACAGGTTCATAGATTTAGAACCATAGAGAAGTAACCTCAGAAATGAGCCTCATCCGGTCCAGTCATTTACTTCACAGAAGAGGAAAATGAGACTTAGGGGTATGAAGGGACTTTGCCCAAGGTCACCCAAATAATAGGTAGCCCAACCAAGGTTGGGTATGTTGGAGCCAGCTTGAACCAGCCTGTGAAATCAATTGTTAAATTTTCAGTGTGAGCATTTATTCTTCAGCAAAAGCTACAAATCGTGGCTTAATATGTTATTTTGGTAATTGTCTAGACAGGAAGGTGATAGAGAAAATGTTAATGAGGCAGATTAAACTGAAAAGTGTGTCATTTGTGAGGAGCTACATGGTGCAGTGGGTAGAGCATGGACCTTGGAATGTGGAGGACCTGAGTTCAAATCCAGCCTTAGATCCTTAGTAGCTATGTGACCCTGGGCAAGTCACTTAACCCCTCTGTCTCAAAAAAAAAAAAAGTGTGTCATTTGTGCTTTTTTATTTTTTGCAGAGCCAGGTGTTAAGCATTTACCAGCCTATCCCTGGTGAAACTCCTGATCCTTTGACTCCAAATCCATGTCGCCTACACTATACCATGCTGAAGCCCACAAAGACTTTATGAGAGGAACTATCCCCCCACCTCCTCCCCATTTTGGGTGCTCCATTCCTGGCTCTCGTGGTTAACCTTCAGCAAAATTAGAACAATGGTGCTTTGGCCCCTGTCCTTCTAGGGCCACATTGTTATCACAAACATTTTCTGAGCACCTACTGTGTGCTCAATTATAGCACCGGGAGGACAGTGAGGTCTAATGGAAAGACTATTGGACTTACGAGTAAGAAGAGACCTGAATTCAAATCCTGGCTCTGACATTTATTACCTATGTAAGCACATATCTAACCTCTCTGGGACTCAATTTCCTCATACATAAAATAGGGATAATGACAATCTATACTTAACATGTCTCACAGGGCCTTTGTGAGGAAGACCCTTTCTAAACTGATAATAAAAGCTACTAATGACACCGTTTCTGTCCTCAGGGAGCTCATAATCTAGTAAAGGAAAGAATACACACACAGAAAGCAAGTCAAAATAGAGTCAACCCGTGGTGTAGTGGATGGAGCGCTGAGCCGAGAATCAGGAAGACTAGAGTTCAGATCTGGCCTCTGCCACATACCTATCTGTGTGACCCTAACACAAGTCACTTAACTGCCGTCTGCCTCAGTTTCCTGAACTGGAAAATGGGGATAATAATATTATACCCACTTCGCAGGATAGTTGTGAGGATCAAATGAAAAAATATTTATAAATCACTCAGCACTGTGCATGGCACACAGTAGGTGTTTAGTAAAGGCGTTTCCTTTCTTCCAATATAAGGCAATTCAAAGAACCTCAAAACAGAAGAATTGAACTAGATGATATTGAAAGTCTTTCCTGTTCTCTCAATATATGAAACTCTGGGTCCCTGGAAATATTCCTGACCCCATGAAAACATCTTCATTCTTGGTTTCTTCATTTCAATTCAAGTCTATTCAGCAAACACTTATCGAATGACTGCTATATGCTAGACCCTATGAGACAAAAATGAAGCCATTTTTGCCCTCAAGGCTCATGCGATCACCTGAGGGAAAATGGTCCAACCATACAAAATACATGCAGAATGGATACAAGGCAATGTTGGGGTGAGATTACAACTTAAGTATCTGAAGTTATAACACTGAAAAATTTTGTCAAGGCTTCATATATAATTTATAGTCTTACAGTACATCTTCACAAACAAAAGTACAAATTTTCAGAAGTAAAATATGCCTTGGTCATGTCAGGGAAATCGTAACTCATAAATGAATGTACAAAATCCCCATTTAGCAAAATGAGAATTAGCCTGAGCTGTTAGTTATTCATATGACAGGTTTAATCTAAACAGCTTCTGATAATAAATTACATGCTCTTCATTCTGCTTGGAGATGGAGTAATAAAAATACCTCTCGCAATTATGGGGAAATAAAATTAACACATGAGTATATCTAGTACATAAAAGGTAAGTAAAGTCAGGACATGGTTGGGGAGTTTCTGCAAGCTATAATATCCACTCATGATAGAAACTCATAGTTTCACAGAAAAGACAAGTAGAGACAGAAACAGAGATAGAGAGACAGATAGAGATAGAGACAGGAACAAAAAATATTAGGAGGGAAATGTCAGAAAAAATGCTTGGCAGGCTCTGATAATCATGTTCTTAATTTTCAATTTGATCATAGTAGTGAATGAATCTAGAGTAATTTAATAAGGAAATTTAATCTCTAAAACCAATTTTTCCCACATAATTTGTGATTTCAAATTTAATTTGGAAATTTAATATATAAAGCCATCTTTCCTATTTAATTTATGATTTCAAATTCAAGAATTATATCCTATATAATCGGATATATATAATAATTATATCTTATTTTGATTTATGTACATTTCTTCAACTAGGGAGCCATAAATTTAGTCTCAGGGAGAAGGGAGAAAGGTGGGGGGTTTTTCTCCTTTTCTGATTAGTCATATCAGAATCAATCAGTCTTTATATATTTATTTATTAAGTACCAGACACTATTCTAAGCACAGGGGTTTGTAAAGGCAGTAAATGAAAATTCCTTACTTGCAAGAAGCTTACATTCTAATGGGCAGAGTCCACGAGGACATAGATAAGCATCTACAGGATAAATACAGAGAATTAATGCAACGCAGTTAAATAGACTGAGAGGAAGGGGCTCTAAGCTTCGTCTCAAAGTGTTCTAAAGGAAAAAAAATTAAAAGACGAGATGAAATAAATGTTCAAACTGAACTCAAATAGCAGACATTTGGTAATCTTAGGGCTCTCTATTGAAAAGATTCCCATTCCCCAAGTACAATACACCAAGAGTAATTTCTATTTCTTCATTTAAGGGTTTGCTGCATACAGAACACGTATTTTCATCCACATTAAAAAAAGACTTGCTTTTTTGTTGTTGTCAAGTCACTTTCAGTCATATCCGACTCTCGTGACCCCATACAGGGTCTTCTTGTTTGCCATTTCCTTCTCCATCTCATTTTTTTTTTTTTTTTTTTTTTTTTTTAGGCAATGGGGGTTAAGTGACTTGCCCACGGTCACACAGCTAGTAAGTGTCAAGTGTCTGAGGCCAGATTTGAACTCAGGTACTCCTGAGTCCAGGGCCGGTGCTTTAACCACTGCGCCATCTAGCTGCCCCCTTCTCCATCTCATTTTACAGATGAGGAAATTGAGGCAAATAGGGTTAAGTGACTTGTCCTGGGTCACACAGCCAGTAAGTCTCTGAAGCCAGATTTGAACTTGTAAAGATGAGTCTTCCTGACACTCTATCCACTACACCACCAGACTTGCTAGAATTTATCTAATTTTGCCAGGTCAAGATTATATTCCAGGTCATACAATTTTCCCTACCATGTTGTCTTATTTAATAATTCTTTTGTCTTATCAAATTCTCAATTCTGAGAATTGTTTGGGCTACTCTGGAATAGCTAAATGCTATCTTAAACAGGCTAGAGAATATTTATTTTTCCTCTTGCCTGGGACTTAGAGATTGTTTTTCTCCAAGATTCTGCTAAGAAACTGTAACATTCCTAGGGGTGTGTGGGGAGATAGGGTTGAAGGAGTCATGCCATCTATAACACAATTCCGAGTGAGAAGATCAGGAAACAGTCATTTCAGAAGTGTCTATTTTGGGCAAACTAAATAGTTTGCCTATATATGGGGAGTAGCTAAGCTTTCCTGTTTTTGCAGGCCTGCCCTGGGAGGAGGTATTGTGGGGCAGGCATGACTTCGTTGTGCCCCCATTTAACCACTCCCTGTGGGTAGTCACATGCTCTTTCTACATACAGTTTATGATTAATTATGGTTTACAGGTCATAGGTCATGAATTTAGAGATAGAAGGGACCTTATAGGTCATCTGGTCCAACCCTTTTTTTTTGGGGGGGGGGGACAATGAGGGTTAAGTGACTTGCCCAGGGTCATACAGCTAGTAAATGTCAAGTATCTGAGGCCACATTTGAACTCAGGTCCTCCTGAACCCAGGGCCGGTGCTTTATCCACTGCGCCATCTAGCTGTCCCAACCCTTTCTTTTTCATTGAAGAGGAAACTGAGTTACAAAGAGGTTAAGTGACTGCCCAAGGTAACCTAAGAGGCAAATTGAGGATTTGAACCCAGATCTCTCTCTCTCTCTCTCTCTCACACACACACACACACACACACACACACACACACACCATTAGAGCTGAGAGATCTGCCAGTCAACAGCAATCCATAGGAGATGGAAACAAATGTTTTATTACTTACTTCACAACTTGCTATACGACTTGAAGCAAATCTTCTCCCTTCTTAGGTCCTCAGCTCCTTTCTGCATAAAATGAGGGGGTTGGGAGAGAACATCCTTTTCTAGGGCTTATATTCTAAGATTCTATAATTGCACCAGCCAAGACTAGATTGAATAAGTGCTAAATGAGTAGCAGCTTTAAATGCCACGAGAATGGAGAGTAGATAGAGATCCCTGTGGGAGGTGGAGTAGCCCGAGGAGGGTTTTTTAAGGTGATGAGCCTTGAGCTGTGCCTTGAAAATTGGGTAATACTGAGATGGAGGAGGGCTGAAGCAGAAGGGCCATCCCCAAGTCCCCATGAGCTATCTCCCATGCCTGGATGCTCTTTCCTCATCTCTACCTTTCAGAACCCTTCTCTTCCTCCAAGTCCGAGCTCAGGAAGTACCTCTTCTGGAAGCCTTCTTGAATTCATCTTCCTCTCCCTTCCATGAAATCGTGTTCACTCTCTTCCAGTTTCCTGGGATGCTTTTTTTTTTCTAGATTTCTCCTTTCTTCTAATACATATTTTATAGTAAACCCATCTGTCTTATCATTTCTTATGCTCAAATCCTGACACCCTCCCCCAATAGAATGTCAGCTCCTTGAGGAAAAGGAATGTGTCATCTTCATCTGTGTGCCAACAACACCTAGCATGGTGTCACGCATGTAATGTTGCTTAATGAGCAATGATGATTGAATTTAATTGAATTCTAGGAGAAGGAAACCTTGAAGTGAAGAGTCGGGAATGAACAGAGCTTCCTCAGGAGACACTAGCCTGGTTGAATGCTTTCCCATGTACCCCTCTCACTTCCAATCCTAATTCACTCATCATGTCCTAGGAACCAATATAAAGTCTTATATTGGTATATTTTATAGCTTTGACTCAGTCAAAGTGAGAAGAACTCTTGTATTTGAGTCAGAAGACCTTGGCTCAAACTGCCAAATCTGTCACTTAGCCTGTATGAACTTGGGTTTATTTCTCTCTTGGCTTCAGTATCCTTTCTAGAAAATGAAAGGTTACCCTCAATAATAGCTAAGATCTCATCCACATCCATGGGGGATGAGTAACAGCAAAGAGAAGGGAATACCAGTTTGGGTGTTCTAAGTCTTTTATGGACTGGCTGGAATCTTGAATCATTGGCCAAATGGGTTTTGGTGATTCTACTGATTTGGATTGGTACCCTACAATTGCTCCTATTAATCTAAGAACTAGATGATGGAGCATGAAAGTGTAGACTGATCCTATCAAAATCATTATGATGAGCAGCCTGACACAGAGGACAGAGGCATAAGTGGCACTCTTATGCATTCTGGTACCACCAGAAGGCAAAACATATCCAAACAAATCAGAAATCCCAATATCCCACCTGCTAGAAATGCTCTGTTGCAGATGGCACTGCCCACTAAAGTGGGCAAACCATGAGTTCACTTGAAATAACTGAAGCTATAAATGCCCTTAGTACATGCCAGTCAGTACCCCATGAATCATAACAAATTTGGAAACATCAGATCATTTACAGCAAAGATTTCTTACAACTTTCTGTCAATTATATTCTCAGCTCCAAGTTATAAGAAAATGTATTGTGTATCAGTGCCTGGTAATCCTAAGATACAACCATTCTTCAACTCAGATCAGATGAAGTGAGAGCAGAAATTGAGGAGATACTTAAGTCTGAGGGGGAAAAAATTGGAGAAACCAAAAGAGTTGAAAATCTCCATTTAATATGAACTCCAGGATTGATACATGCTAATAACAGAATGGATAACAAAAATACCACTACTATCCTGAATGATTTTTTTTCATTTTTAATAAACATTTTATTTACTAACCAAAAGAGTATTTCTAAAACTGTAGCTTCTGGAAGAACCACTTGTTTTTGTCCGTCTTGTACCTCTCCTCAAACTTGACCTTGGTCTCCCTTCTCACCTTCTGTTTTAGTGCAGGGTCAACAGAACACATCCTTGTTGACAACTGTTTTGTCCAATAGGATATCCACAGAGTATCTGGTAGGCATGAGGTGGTTGAAGTTATAAACTTTCACGAAGGACTTGATTTTCGATCTCTTGGCAATCTTCTTTTTGCCCATTGCTGCGGTCACCTTTCAAGGGTAGCAGTTGATGCCTGCCACCAAGGCATGGCTGTAGGGCCTGTCGGATGTCCTATCATCAACATTCTTGACAATGACGGCTTTGTGCCCAGAGTACCACCTGGCCAGGACTAGCACCACCTTCCCGGGTTTCATGAACTTGCCCATTTTGACACGAAGTGGGACGCTCCTACAGCCAAAAACCTGAATAATTTTTAAAAGAAGACAGGCATACTTGGGCTGGAATTTTGGGGAAAAAAAATTTTAATGGCATGCATCCAACTAATGGACCAACTCTACCCAAAAAGAGTAATTTTTAAAAGCCGGCATATGGGGAGCAGCTAGGTGGCACAGTGGATAAAGCACTGGCCCTGGAGTCAGGAGTACCTGAGTTCAAATCCGAGCTCAGACACTTGACACTGCTAGCTGTGTGACCTTGGGCAAGTCACTTAACCCCAATCGCCTCACTAAAAAAAAAAAAAAAAAAAAAAAGCCAGCATCTGTTATGACCTTCATTAACCAATGATTTCTCCCTCAATATTTGACCCCCCAAAAATGTGTAAAAATAGTTCAGGATCTATAGATATTGCAATGGTAAGAACCATATATAGTAGAAAATGTAAAAAAAATCTAATGATATTCCCAAGAGCAGAGGCCAAACACCACTGTGGCAGGAGCTTCAAAAAACTATTGAACATCTGTGGGAAAACAATAGAAGATGACAAAAATACCCAGCCACTGGCAAAAGTAGACAACTTGAATGTCATATTGACTATTTGGGGATAACAAAAAAGAAACATGCAAAATGAAAACCAGAAAACACAATTTCATAAGAATTTTTAATTCCCTTAGTCAACAAAAGCAGAAGCCAGGAGTTCAGGGTATTACAAGGAATCAAAGCAGTACTAAGGAAAAAACACCCCAAATCAACAACAACAACAAAAAAAAACCAACCTCATGTCTATTAAAAGCCATAATATGGAGGCTTGAAAAGGAAAGAAATTAGAAGAAAGAGAAAACCCTCAAAGAAGGAGGATAAGGAAAATTTCTGGTTGCCTAGTTGGTCAAAAGAAATCCAACCCAACAAAACCCAAGTTAGCTCAAACCCAAAACAGAAAGCTTGTATAGCATGAATTCAGTGACAGAATGCCTACGTCAAGTAACTGAAACTCCAGTTTCTCTGCAAAACCAGAAAGTGGAAGCTCTGAATAAGAGTCACAATTATTGACTCAAATACTTCACAGAAGCATTGTTGGCAAAGCCCTTTACCAGCTTATGCTCCAATGTAAGCTTAAAGCATATTATATGTGTGTGTATGTGTGTATATGTGTATGTATATATGTATATGTATATACTTCTAAAATATTAAAAGACCAATGAAAACTCCAAATATAGGCCAATTACATGTTTATATACTTTATACAAAACAGTCCCAACTTATATCACGCCAAAATGTCTCTAAGAGGGACAGCTAGGTGGCGCAGTGGATAAGAGCACTGGTCCTGGAGTCAGAAGTACCTGAGTTCAAATCCGGCCTCAGACACTTAACACTTACTAGCTGTGTGACCCTGGGCAAGTCACTTAACCCCAGTTGCCTCACTAAAAACAAAAAAACAAAACAAAACAAAACAAAATGTCTCTAAGAACTTGTGAGAAAACAGCATTTTTACTGAAGAACAATAAAAGGTCTGCCAATGGGTCCCACAGATGTGAAGAACAACTGACATCTATTTGGAGATATCAAAGACCAACCAAAAGTGTCACAACAGCTATGCTTCCTTTACTAATGGTCACAAAGCCTTTTTCTTAATTTGGTACTACTACATTAATCATGTACTGCATATATATAAGAAATACCCAAGCACAAGAAAGATCCTAGATTATTTAATTGGAAAATTCTAGAAATACATGGAAAATATGTAAAAATATGTGGAAAAACTATTCTCTATTTAAGACATGCCACCAGCACAATAACATCAAGAACATGATATAAAACATGGCATCTTCTAGGGTGACAATTTAAGCCCACCTGATTTTTACCTAGCTTTAAATCCATCATCATCATTCCTGAATATGACTTTCAAGTAAATGAGGGAATTGTACTGTCACATCATATTAATACATAGATGAGGGAGCAAGATGGCACAGTGGATAGAGCACTAAACCTAGAGTAAGGAAGACCTGAGTTAAAATCTGGCCTCTGATACTTACTACCTGTATGTCCTTAGACAACTTATTTTTAAGCTCTATTTTCCTCAGTTTCCTCAACTGTAAAATGGGAATGATAATAGCACCTGTCTCAGAGGGTTGTTAAGAGAATTAAATGAGAAAGCATTTGTACAGTGCTACTAGCACATAGTAGGTGCTAAATAATTGCTAAGCATTGTTATTTTATATAATGCCTGTAAAAACCACTCAAACTGGATACTATATCTTGGGGAAGTTCTGTCCAACAATATCAAAATGAAATTGGACTTGAGCAATACAAAATTCTTAATATGTGTCAAGGAAAAATAGAAGCTCTCAATAACTTTGAACTTGAATCCAGAGGCTAAATGCGGGCAGCTATATGGCGCAGCGGATAAAGCGCTGGCCCTGGAGTCAGGAGGACTTGAGTTCAGACCTGGCCTCAGACACTTGACAGTTACTGACTGTGTGACCCTGGGCAAGTCACTTGACCCCAATTGCCTTGCGCGCGCGCGCGCGCACACACACACACACACACACACACACAAAAACAGAGGTTAAATGGAATCAATGGAGGAAAAATAATATATGTAAATAACTTGGCTAGGTCCATACAAGATAGATCAAACATAAAATTATCTATCAGTTTGACTGGCACCCTGAAGTCAAAGTTTAACAGAAAGAATACTCTTAGAGCAATGAACACAAACACAATACCAGTGTAGATGTGTAAGTAGCAGGGGACCACCCCCATGGAGCACAGCCAGAGTTGTGATTTCTGGTTCCGATTGACCATGTTGACCTACTTCTTCTAGACAACCTCATGTGTAACTCAGCAATTGGGAATATCAGAGAGGACAAATTCTCTGGCTGCTTCTGGTCAAGGAGTTACTCATTGCTAAAAGGACTTGACATTTTAGAATGATGTGGCAAATCTTGAATGGTCCCTTGGACATCCCTATGTTCTATGAGAGCTGTAGAAGTTGGGGTGAGTAATGCAGGGAACTTCTATGGGGGAAAAAAATCTAGCTTCTGGCTGGTCCCTTTCGCTGCAACTTTTCCTTTGAATGAAGATATTCCAGTGAGGGTGAAGAAAGATTAATCCTCATGCTGGTATGACATTAACCTCACCAACACTGGACCTAGTATTGAGGGGAAGCAACTAAAAATTCCAGAAAGTTTATTCTTAAGGATCCCACATTTTTCAATCATTATAGATTATGCAACAGAGTAGTGGAAACTGCAATATATAATATTAAGTTGAAAACATTTAACATATACCTAGAAAGAAACAATTATCTAGAATTATACACTAGAAGCTCATTATCCTTTATAAACTAACAAGTAGCAAATCTCACTACTACAAATATAAACCACAAAATATTCTTGAGAATTCAGTAAATGGTGTAACATTATAAATAAAATTATTGCCCACAAACATCTGAACATAAGATATTTAATTCTAGTAACACTATACTTAATATCATAAAAATTCAATACCACTATTTTAATACATGTTGCCATACTGACAGCTCATAATGCCCATACTACATGGAATGAAAAGCTTTCAAAATATATAGACCTAACAAAAGAAATTAAAACCACATGGGAACAGAACAAGGCACTTATCCTATCTGAATAAAATAATCAAACATAAATAAATAAATAAATGGAGTTCTTAAAAAAAACCCACTTGTCATCCTATCTGTTATGGGAATTATCCCAAAGATACTTTCAGTAACTTATTAGGAAACAAGCTCATAGTCCAATCGACTTATTCAATTTTGAGAAGCTGTCATTTTGTTCACCTGTGCAACTGTCCACATAACATTAAGTATAAAATAACAATAGTGTGGTAATAACTCACTTTTGGACTATTTCGATCTGAAATCCATCAAAAAAAGGTGAGAAGAATGAGACATTAATATTAATATTAATAGCTAGTGTGCATGTGTGCTTTAAGATTTAGAAAGCACTTTCTATACATTATCTATATGTATCCTAAATTCCAAAGCCCATTGGTATGGGTCACAGGGGGTACTGATCTCTAGAAAGGAGGAGAGTCTCATACCAATAGACCTTGGGGCTTGGGTTACATACAGATTATCTTATTTGAGCCTTGTACCAACTTTATGAGGTTGATTATTAGTATCTTCATTTTATGATTGAGGAAACTGAGGTTCAGAGCAGTGAAGGGAATTTCCCAAAGTCAAATGGCTAATAAGTATTTAAAACCTATTCAGAACAATGTTTTCCTGACTTCAGGTATCCATAATGTATCCACTGTAATAAATGAGAAATCACTAAGGTCTCTTTCATCTCTAAAAACTATGAGGTTATAATGTTAAGTCCCCAAGGGCCCAAAAAGTGAAACCAGAATTAATGTCAAACCTTCAGGGACCATCACTCAACACAAATCTAGTACCTAGAATTGCCCCCAAAGAAACCAAATGAATGTTGAGTTGGGAATGGCCACATCAGAATGGGGAAGTGAGTCCTGCCCAAGCCCATGGGGTGGGGATTCTAAGAATTTCCCCAAGCACTTGCATCTCTTGACTCCAAAGAAAGCCACCACCAACTTCAGCCACCTCAGAAACCACATGGGATGATGCCATGGGACCATCCCCATGGGATGATGCCTAGGAAAGGTCTCCAGTATAAAATCCTGCCTGGGACCAGAGTTGAAAACTGGAATCAGAAAATAAAGGGAGTATTCTAGGTCCAGGAAGGAACTGGAAGGTTAAAGGAACCTTGGAGACTTTCTGATATATCTGCTTCCTTACCTCTACTCATGGCTTGAACCAAACTGACAATCAGAAAAGAGGGCTGATGGGGACTCCTTTGGCCAACAAATAGTAGATAAGGATTACAGGGAATAGAAGAAGGAAGTATACCCTACCTCCCTTCAGCCACAAGGAAATATGATGGCTTTATTTAACTAAGTTCCCCTTTCTACCTAACCAGGTCTTCTTTGCTAGAATTTCACAGCTATGGCATTAGGTCATCAATTTAGAGCTGGGATAGACCTTAGAAATCACCTGGTAGAAAGCTGGTGTCTGAGGCTGTATTTGAACTCAGGTCTTTCTGACTCCAGGCTCAGCACTGTGCCACCTAGCCTCTGACTCCAGATACTTGTCTTTTTCTACACAGCCTTACTCAATGTTCTTATGGTGTTTTCCATGAACTACATCATCTGTTCCTTGTAACAGCTCTGCCTGATAGCCAATGTAACGTGATTTATAGAGAAGGAAACTGCGGCTCAAAGAGAATTCGCTACACAACTAATCAGTAGCCAAAACCCAATCTCCCAATTCCAAGTCTTTCCACCATACCGTGAATGAAGAACTCCTTTGATAAAGGCACCAAAATTGCAACAATAGAAAAGACAATAGATCACCCTCCTCTACCTAGTTTTTTTAAAATAAAAGTATTCTGTTATTTTCCAGTTACTTGTAGAGATAGTTTTCAACATTTGTTTATATAAGATTTCCAATTTCAAATCTTTCTCCCTCCCTCTCCTCCCTCCACCCCCAAACAGCAGGTAATTCGATATAGTTTATATATATATATATAATAACATTAAACATATTTCTGCATTAGTCATGCTATAAGAGAAGAACCAGAGCAATAAGGAAAAACCTCAAAATAGAAAAACAAAAGAAATAGTATGGTTCAATCAGCATCCATATTCCACAGTTCTTTTTTTTCTGGATTTGGAGAGCTTTTTCCATCATGAGTCCTTTGGAACTCTCTTGTACCGTTGTGTTGGTGAGAAGAATCTAGTCCATCACAGTTGATCAACACATAATGTTGATGATACTGTGTACAATGTTCTTCTGGTTCTGCTCACCATCATCACTCATCATGGGTTCATCTCTGCCTAGTTTCTAATTCTCTCTGGAAATGACTTTGTATTGTCTTGCCTATGTAAATATCACACGTTGCATCTATTACTCAGTAGAATATCAACTCCCTGAGGACAGGAACTGTTTGCTTACTATCTTGAACAAAGTAGGCTCAAAGGTTTAGAATTAGGAGGAACCTCAGAAGAAGTCGGCTACTCTAATCCCTTCATTTTCAAATGGGGAAACTGAGAGTCAGATAGGTGAAGGTACTAGCCCAAGTTTGCACAGGTTATTAAATTGAATATTTCATAATAATCTACAATGCTAACTGAACAAAGGAAACCTCCTGAAGGAATCTGCTGAGATGGGTTGAAGATGAGCCATGCTCTCTCCCCAACAAAACTGCCTTCTGCTTGCTTGGGGATACATAGACATGAATACATTCTCACTCTCCTTGGCTAAGTCATGAGCTCCTCAAAAGTATATTCTCTCAGGGGGAAGCTAGGTGGCACAGTGGATAAAGCACTGGCCCTGGATTCAGGAGGACCTGAGTTCAAATACAGCCTCAGACACTTGACACTTACTAGTTGTATGACCCTGAGCAAGTCACTTAACCCTCATTGCCCCACAAAAAAAAAAAGTATATTCTCTCCCTGCCAGAGAATCTTACAGGATCTTAGAACTAAAAATGTCCAACTCATCCAGTAGCAGAAACCTTCTCCCAATATCTCTACCAGGAAGTCATTAGCCTCCATGTGGATTCCTCCAGAAATGAGGAACTCCTTGCCTCTTGTGGAAGCCCATTCCACTGGTAAATAGCTCTCTTGTTTAGCAGGTTATTCTTATATAGAGCCAAAAACATACCTCTCTCCAATTTTCGCCCACTGCTTCCCTAGTTTTTAAACCTTCCAACAACCTGAAGCTAGCTGTCATGCCCCTACTAAGGATTTTCTCCAGCCTAAGTGAAGCCATTTTCAAATAGTTTTTATCAGGCATGGTTTTAAGTTGCCTCACCACTCTGGTGTCTGGCATCTGGATCTGTTCTACCTTGTCCTATGTCCTTCCTAAAATATGACACTAATAGGTCAAGCAACATTTTTTAGGAATTTGGGGGTACTATAGCCCTTGATTTTTAGGATTCCAGAGGGCCGAGCAGATGCAACAATAAACACACCAAGTGTTTATATGATGACATGTTTGTGTAAACACTTCAATCAGGCCATAAAAATGCCACCCAATTTCTGATCCACATCCTACCAGTCATTCTTTCCTTCTATAAATGTGATTGAGCTCTTCCTCTGTGCCCAACCCTGTAGAGAAGGCAGGATGCAAAGAAACCCCCATCTTTGCCCTTGGGGAGCTCCCAAATTTATTGGAGGGACAAGATGCCCTATTCATTAGATGTTCAACAAGAGTGTGGTACAAGAGATGTCAGTATACTAGGTGAAAAATGCCAGATCCAGACAATGCAGGAGCTATGAGGTCAGAGGAAGAAGATATTACTGTGAGCTAGAGACATAGTATAATGGTTAGGTCATTGGACCTGACCTCAAGAAGACCAAATGTAAATCTTTCTTATAGATACTAACCTGGGAATGGCTCTGCAAAAATGGGAAAATCACAAACTCCCTAAGTCTTGTTTTTCTTATCTGTAAAATGGGAGGTTAGATTAAATGACTTCTAAGGTCCCCTCAAGCTCTAAAGCTATAATCATGGTTGAGCCCCAGAAGTTTGGGACAGGCACAGAGGAGTAAGGAGGGCGTTCCAGATACAAACAAGAATAGGAATAGGAAACAGTGTGGGCAAAAGCACAGACTGAGAAAAAAGCCTGACACTTGAGGAAGTTGGGGCAAAAACAATGGATGAGGAAAGAGGCCTATCTGAAGTAAAAGGTTAATACAATAATAAATATTACTGGGGCAGCTAGGTGGCACAGTGGATAAAGCACTGGCCATGGATTCAGGAGGACCTGAGTTCGAATCCAGCCTGAGGCACTTGACACTTACTAGCTGTGTGACCCTGGGCAAGTCACTTAACCTTCATTGCCCCCACAAAAATAAATACATAAATATTACTGGTATTAAGTACCTAATACCAAGCACGTATGAAGTATTTACTATGTCCAGCTCATTTTGTGCTAAGTACTTGAGGATCTCCAACATTTCAGTCAGAAACAGGAATAACAAACCAACAATCAATAATAAGGGGTTGGGGGGCAGCTAGGTGGCGCAGTGGATAGAGCACTGGCCCTGGAGTCAGGAGGACCTGAGTTCAAATCCGGCCTCAAACACTTAACACTTACTAGCTGTGTGACCCTGGGCAAGTCACTTAACCCCAATTGCCTCACTAAAAATAATAATAATAATAATAATAAGGGGTTGGGGGTAAGGGTTTTTATTGGGAAACTGATGGAACAAAGTTAAGAGATAAGAAAGTAGTCCACAATGTTTGTCTTCCCTAACTATTTACATAGAGGCTTTGCCTTAAGACTCTTATAGATAAGAAGTGCTCATCCACTAGCTTGGAATAGCATTTTGTAAAGAAATTTGACCCAGCAAGAAAACAGGATCTAACTGGATGACTGAAATAAAAGTTTGAGGTGGATGAGGGGGTTCCCATGTGAACCTAGGGGTCATGTTCCTTGTTTTTAAGTCACTGAAAGAATAAACAGAGTAGACTTAAGTTTGGGGTGAGCATCGATTCTCTTCATTGGGCCACACTCTGATTGGTGAATGAAACCATGACAAATGTTTACATAATGAAGTGTTCAAGCCTTTCTTCTTGGTTGAGGTAGGGGTGAAGAACACACCAAAGACCATCAGCTAAGTTATAGAGAGATCAGGATCTACATCAATGTCCACGTCAATGAAATCATGCCTCCTTGGAGTCTTCAAGCAGTCTCTTTGATTTCTTGGTGTCAGATGAAGGGTTGGGAGAGAACCAGCTTGCCAAAGAAGAAAGCATAGAGAGAAAAGAGGACCAAGGACTGGCCCTCGGGGAATGGCCACATAAACTGGAAGAAAGAAAGGATATGGAGCCAGTGAAGGAGTCAAAGAAGAGGAACTTAAGGAAGGTAGAAGTAGAACCAGGAGGTTGTGGCATCTCTGCAGCTGAGGAAACAGAGAGCATCCAATAAGAAAGTAGCCAAAAGGTAGAGAGAAGGCAGGGAAAAAGGCTACTTGATTTTGGTGATTAAATCATTGAGTGCCTTTCATTTGTAGGAAGAGAGGCACCATTTCTCTGGAAACAGAGGTGCATTGCAAGGGCTTGGGAAAAATATTGAGCAAGTGAGTCAGTGGAGGCAGTGGGTATGCAGAAATTTTTCAAAGGGTAAAGTAGAAGAAAGGTCGGGGGGGGGCAGCTAGGTGGCACTGTGGATAAAGAACTGGCCCTGAATTCAGGAGGACCTGAGTTCAAATCCAGCCTCAGACACTTGACACTTGCTAGCTGTGTGACCCTGGGCAAGCCACTTAACCCTCATTGCTCTGTTAAAAAAAAAAAAAAGATAGGTCAGTAGCTGGAAAAGCTAGAAGTGTCGATGATGGGAGCAGTGGTTGTTTTGTTTTGTTTTGTTTTTATTGAGTCTGGAGATATCTAAACATCTTTGTAGGCAAAACAAACGGAATCAGTGGCAATAGAGAAATGGAAGATGCAAGAAAGTATGGTGGAGTTTGTTGTCCTAGAGTAGACTGAAGGAGTAAGATTAGGGAGCAGAGAGAATGGAAGTAAGGATATCTCTTCTTCTGTAAGTAAAGGAAAAGAGGAAAGAGCGGGTGATGATGCTGAGACAATTTGAGACATGGAAGAGGAGGATGGAGCAAGTTTAAGTACATTAACCTCAATTTTCCCACTGAAGTAGGAGTCTATTCATCTAAGTGGATTTGTCATTGATGGGGAAGAGAATAAAAAGATTTGGGGAACAGTCACTGTCAGGCTAGGATAAGAAATCCATTAAGCTTACCAAAGAGCATTAAGGACCAAGCTCAGTTTTTGTGCCATGAATTTGTGGTAGGTGAAATCAGCTCAATTTTGTTATGTATTCTGCTTACTCAAGAGCCATTGAGCAGGAATGGAGAAATCAACTGAGGGGACTTACCCAGGGAGGAGAGTTTTCAGATCAAAAGAAACAGAAGCCTCAAGAAGAGGAAGAAAGGAAAGAAAGAAAATTAGCTTTTATATAATATCTACTACATGCCAGGTACTGTAGTAAATGTTTTTACAAATATTATCTCACTTGATCCTCACAACAACCCTGAGAGGTAGGTGCTACCTATGGAAGGTGTCAAAAGATTCTTAAGTAATAGTTAATGAGATTTCAAAATTGCGAACCAGAAGGCCAAAGCAGGGGAAGGAGGCAGGTGAAGCCAGAGACAGGAAGATGGGGAGATCGTTTGGGAAAATAGGGAAATTCCAAGGGATCAAAGTTCACAAAATAGGGGAAGAATAGGTTTGGTGAGAAAATAATAAATAAGGCTGCATTCAGAGAGGAATTTCAAAGTTCAAGATTTTGGACATGGTACAATTTTGAGAAAGGGTAATACCTAAGGTGTGGCCCCATTAGATGTGTGCCTGTACTGCAGTGGAGAAGTTGGTCAGTCATGGAAATTAAGGAAGTTGAGGAATTGAGGGATCCAGTTGCTAGGAGGGGTCACCAACACAAATGTTAAAGTTCCTGTGGATTGAAGCAGGGGATAAAGACCATGAACCAGATACCAAATCCATTTTGATGAAAGCAGCAAGGTAGATGATAGCCACCAAAATGGGGAGAGAGTGTCATAAATGTATTGAATGGACCTCAAAAGAGGAAGAGTCATTGAGGGACCAATACCCACCAGTACCCACCACATGCCCAGCACTGTGCTAAGCTCTAGAGTTACAAAGTCAAAAATGAAGCAGTCCCTTCCCTCAAGGAGATTACAATCTATTGGGGAGAGGCAATGTGTATATAAATAAGTAGAAACAAAATATGTAAAAATAAGTAGGAGGTAATTTTGTGGGGAAGCATTAGTAGTTGTGGGAGGGGATCAGGAAAATCTTCATGAAGAAGATTGTTCTTGATCTGAGCTCTGAGGAGGGTTTTGGAGGAATTGTGTATATAAACATCAGTAGGGATGAAAGAGAATACCCACCACTCCTCTGGGGAGGAGGGGGAATGAGAGTACATACAAGGGATATGATATTCTCAGGGGAACGTCAGGCTACCATTAAAGTTAAGAAAGAAAAATTCAAGAGATGGGTGAACAGTGGAGCAACTGGGGCTTCAGAGAGCATTGTAGAATAGATGAGTCAGTGAGTGAATTGGTTGGAGTGGGACTGGGCTAATTAGAATGAGGTGAAGATTCTGGGAGATGGTTTATGACAGTACCTTAGGCAATGGGCATGGGTGGCAAGGATGGGAAAACCAATAAAATAACAGATTACTGAGACATGATCCACCAACAGAAATGAGCCCCCAAAATCTCTGCAGAAGGAAGGAAATGAGAGTTCAGAATTTAGAACCTTCATGCTAAGGACTCTATCATGCCATTGTGCATTCTAGATGTGTTGTGAGTACGTGATTGAAAGCCTCCCCAGGGCTCTCTTAGGGCTCCTATTTCTAAGGTGACCTAGTGTTCTAGGTTAGAAGCAGAAATGGGGAAAGGAAGCACTGGAGAAGAAAATGGTGAAAGGTTATTCAATGGATGTCCAGCCTCTTCAGGTTTTTTCTCTTCCTCGTATATTTCTCAATGTGATAAAAGTTCAACTATGATCCTGAATCCTACAGTCTTTCTCTCCATTCATCGGAGGCCACACAGTACAGACCCAGAAGCATCTGTATCTATAGCTTTGAATGTCACCTTGAGAACTAAAGTGAGGCAAAAAAAAATGACAAAGAAGGAAAGGCAGCAATTACTAGAGAAGAAGACAGTCCTAATGATGCACTGTTGATAAAGCTGTGAATGAGTACAGATATGCTGCAAAGCAATTTGTAATTGTGTGTAAAGAGTCATTATACAGTGCATACTCTTTGACCCAGCAAGATTACTACTAGACCTATGCCCCGAAGAAAGCAAAAAAAGAGAAAAAGGAACCCATACATACAAAGATATTTATAGCAGTTCCTTTTTTGGCAGCAAAGAACTGGAAACAAAGGGAGTGCCTGTTAACTGAGGAAAGGTTGAACAAATTATTGTAAATGAATGTAATGGGATACCACTGTGCTATAAGAAATGTTAAAAGTCCTCAAAAAAAAGGGGGGGGCAGCTAGGTAGCGCAGTAGATAGAGCACCAGCCCTGGAGTCAGGAGGACCTGAGTTTAAGTCTGGCCTCAGACACTTAACACTTACTAGCTGTGTGACCCTGAGCAAGTCACTTAATCCCAATTGCCTCACCAAAAAAATTTTAAAAAAAAGTTAAAAGTTTCAAAGAAACTTAAGAAACCTCATATGAACTGATACAAAGTGAATTGAACAGAACCAGGAGAACAAATTATATAGTAACAACCACTTTGTGAAGAAAAACAACTTTGAAGTGCTTAAGAAATCTGGTCTAGGCAATGACCAAACATGCTATCTACCACCTGACAGAGGTGACAGATTCAAAATGCAGAATGAAACATACTTTTTTGGACACAACCAATATGGGGAAATATTTTTTATTAACTATAGACAGGTTTGTTTATTTGTCTTGATTAAGAGTAGGGTTAGGGGGGCAGCTAGGTGGCACGGTGGATAGAGCACCAGCCTGGAGTCAGGAGTACCTGAGTTCAAATCCAGCCTCAGACACTTAACACTAGCTGTGTGACCCTGGGCAAGTCACTTAACCCCAACTGCCTCACTTAAAAAAAAAAAGAGTAGGGTTAGGGATAGGGAGAAGAAAGGGGAAGGCAAAGGAAGGGGAGGCAAGGAAAAGAAAGAACAAAGGAATGAAGAGAAGGAAGGAAAGAATGAAGGAAGGAACAAAGGAAGAAAGAGAGGGCGGAAGGAAAGAAGTCATTGACATTTTTTAAAAGAAAAACCACAAATAATCACAGACAAGCACAACAGCTTCTAATATTATGTCAGATTATATTTAAAAAGAAAAGCAAGCTGCCGTTTCACATACAATCTTTCTTTTTCTGTTCACTATGTATATGGAAATGCCCATTTTATTTGGTGTTTAAGTTCAAAATAAGAACAAGCAAATAAGTAAAAAAATAATACCATACCATGCCAGTCACCCAGATCTGCACCTTCTTCTGTATAGTCAAGAGGCCCTTGGAAGGACATTAGCACATGAGGCATATGCAGGGGGCCACACATCTAACAAGGATCTTAGAGGCCACTTAAATCCAATCTCCACATTTTACAGATGAAGAAACTGAAGTACAGGGGAACTTAAGTGATTTTTCAAGGGTCACCAAGGTAATAAGTGTTAGTGGTGAGAGATGAACCCAGGTCCTCTGACTCCAAAGCCCCTATTCTTTCCACGGTACTACTCCATCTCCTGATTAAGGGGCAGAGAGGGGTTGTCTTCTCCCTGGACTCATCCTCACATTGTTTATTAAATTAACCTGGCAAATAGGCTCCTAGAATCTGCCAGCCTGCAGTTATATTCAGTAGCCTTTTATAAGGCTATCTACCCTTCCATTTTCACCAGCCTCAAGGTCAAAAGCATGGAGATGAGATATTTATCACTTTCATGCATATTATGGATTCATAGAACTTTAGAGATTGAGGGGCCTCAGACTCATTTCTATGCCTTGGATGCTGAGGGCACTCGCTCTCTCTCTCTCTCTCTCTCTCTCTGTTTCTCTTTGTCTCTCTGTCTCTGTCTCTCTCTGTCTCTCTCTCTCTCTCACACACACACACACACACACACACACACACTCTCCTCTCTTCTCCTCTCTCTCTCCTCTTTATCTCTCTGTCTCTGTCTCTCTCTGCCTCTCCTCTCCTCTCTGTCTCTCTCTCTCTATCTTTCTCTCTCTCTCTCTCTCTCTCTCTCTCTCTCTCTCTCTCTCTCTCTCTCTCTCTCCTCCTCCTCCTCCTCCTCCTCCTCCTCCTCCTCCTCTCTGTCTTCTCCTCTCTTTTCTCTCCTTCTCTCTGTCTCTGTCTGTCTCTGTCTCTGTCTCTGTCTCTCTCTGTCTCTCTCTCTCTCTCTGTCCCTCTCTCCCAGATCCCATCCCATAGACTTCTTGCTCTTATCCTTCAACTCTCAGGGAATAGCTCTCGTGCAGCCTCATTCCCTATGAGTAACTCACTGGACCTCTCTCAGTCTTCATTTCCCTATGACATTTGACTTTGCTCTTGGTAAACAGAGTGTAGACAACAACAAGTGTAGGAAGGAGCAAGGTAGGGACCCCACCTAATAAAACCACACCATGTACATAGCCATCCACTCCACCTATATATAATGCCCCCAATTATTAATCTTTTCCTCTTCTAGAGAATTCTCAAGATGGCTCAGATGCTGATTCAAGCCCAGAAATGAGAGGGAGGGAGGTTGCTATTCTAAGTTGGTCTGTGTGAGCACTGGTTCATGTCTTTAAATCCCGTGGGAGGGGATGACATTACTACCCAGGACTGACCTGCTCTGAGCTCGAGCAGAACTGAAAGTGGGGAGTTGAAATGTTCTCCTTGTAGCAGGCTTACTATGTGTGGCCACAAAGCAAGATAAACCAGACCTGACACAGATTCCCTCCCCTCCTCCCAGTCAGAAAACTAGCCCAGTAGGAATGTTCATTTCCTCTTCTGGCATCAGCACCAATAGCTGCCTCTATTCCTGGCCTAAAAACCCTCCCAGTGCCCCTTTTTGTCCATGACCCCTGACTGATACTGCCCCATGTATGCCTGGGCCCAAAGCCCCAGGTTCTCCTCTCCTTTGTCCCTTTCCTTTTGGGACCTTGTCCACAAATACCTACCAACTATTGAAAAGAGCTGAAAGGCAGCCTAGCATGGGGAGAAAAGCACTAGACCAGACTGGGTCAGGAGATGTCTGCCACTACTGGCTGTGTGACCTCAGACAAATCATTTTCCTCCCTGGGCCTCAGCTTCCTTATCCCTCAAATCAATTGAACTAGAATATCTCAAGGTTCTTTCCAACTATAAAAGGATATGATTCTATGATGAGTTCATTGAGCTGAGGGTGACCTATAAGGGACCTTCCTGTGTTTCTTCCATATAGAGCTATTTGCTTCTCAACCTGGGACAAGGCCTTACCCAAAGGAATTCAGCTACATAATGAAAAAATCATTGGCCCTGCGGGGCAGCTAGGTGGCACAGTGGATAGAGCACCGGCCCTGGAGTCAGGAGTACCTGAGTTCAAATCCGGCCTCAGACACTTAACATTTACTAGCTGTGTGACCTTGGGCAAGTCACTTAACCCCAATTGCCTCACTAAAAAAAAAAAAAATCATTGGCCCTGAATTGAAAAATCATCAGTCCAGTTAGAGGACCCGGATTCAGATTTTGCCTTTGAAATCACCTGTGTGACTTCAGGCACATAGGGTGTGACTGTACAAACTAAATCATACAGTGGAGAGAGTGTTGGGCCTGAAGATGGGAAAACCTGAATTCAAATCCAGCCTCAAATGTTAACATGACCCTTGGCAAGTCACTTAATCTCTGTTTTCCTCACTTTCCTCAATTGTGAAATGGAGATAAAAATAACACCTACCTTATAGGGTTGTTGTGGGGATCAATTAAGATGACATTTGTGGGGCAGCTAGGTGGCACAGTGGCTAGAGCACCACCCCTGGAGTCAAGAGTACCTGAGTTCAGATTCTGCCTCAGACACTTGACACTTACTAGCTGTGTGACCCTGGACAAGTCTCTTAATCCCAATTGCCTCACAAAAAAAAGTGCGACAGCTAGGTGGC
The DNA here is from genome assembly GCF_019393635.1 of Dromiciops gliroides. Taxonomy (NCBI): domain Eukaryota; kingdom Metazoa; phylum Chordata; class Mammalia; order Microbiotheria; family Microbiotheriidae; genus Dromiciops; species Dromiciops gliroides. The sequence goes on from NC_057862.1 coordinate 48,228,662, forward strand.
ACAGTGGATATAGCACTGGCCCTGGATTCAGGAGGACCTGAGGTCAAATCTGGTCTCAGACACTTGACACATACTAGCTGTGTGACCTTGGTCAAGTCACTTAACCCTCATTGCCCTGCAAAAAAAAAAAAAAGATGATATGTGTAAGACTTTTAGCACAGTGCCCAGCACATAGTAGATGCTTAATAAATGCTTATTTCCTTCCTAGTAACTTAGCAAGAGGGCACAGTAACTTAAGCTCTGTCTGCCTCAATTTCCTCAATGATAAAATGCGGATAATAGCACCCACCTCCCTGGGTTGTTGAGCGGATAATGAGATAATATTTATAAAGTACTTAATACAATATCTGACACATAGTAAAGTAGGTGCTTCATAAATCCTTGTTCTCTCTCTTCCCTCCCTTCCTCTCCCCTTTACTTGGACTTCAGTTTCCTCTTCTGTAAAAATCCAGGACTGGACTAGACTGCCGCTGAGATTTCTTCCAGGTCTAGACCTATGATTCATCCTATACAAAGCCACCTCTAATTAGGTACCTGAGGTCACTGAGTCAGACTTTGCCCCAAAAGAAAGTTTTAAGGAGGAAGGGTTTTTTGGTCGTGGAGATTTTTATTCCCACAGGATCAAACATCACCACAACCCAGTAGGAGTTTGGCGGTATTGCCCAATGATTAGGACCCCATAGCCGCAAACCTGGAGAACATTGGGAACTAGAGGAGATTGAGAGTAAGCCCAGCTGGGCCTCCCTACCTATATTTATCAAGGTAGCAAATTCCCAGAATCCCAACCCCTCCTCCCCCAGAACTTATCACTACTTGAGTCTTTCAAAAACAAAAGAACTGGAAAGTTTTGTGTGTTGGTTTTAAAAAAAAAAATCCATTTATGAGGCTGTTTTGGTTGACTTGATACCAAACAACTGGTTGGACTTGTCTGGTGGTTTCTCTGCATGATCTAGCTGTCTGGGGGGCACAGAGTGGGTGTTAGCCTAAACAGTGTGGTTTCAGAGGCCCTGGAAATGACCCAGATTCCTTTCTGTGGAGTCAGGAGGTGCCTTTCCATCAATACCAGTTTTCTCGCTCTTCCTGGATCATGGCACTCCAGCATCCAGCTATATGCCTATTCACTGGCTATCGCATATGCATGCCTGGAATACCCTCAATCCTCATTTCTGCCTACTGGCTTCCTTCAAGGTTCAACTTCCCCAGTCTCCGAGATTACCTTCCATTTACACTGTATTTGTCTTGTCTATCTAATTTCGAATGTTATCTCTGCCATCCAAATAGGAATGCCCGGGGGCAGCTAGGTGGTGCAGTGGATAAAGCACTGGATTCAGGAGTACCTGAGTTCAAATCCGGCCTCAGACACTTGACACTTACTAGCTGTGTGACCCTGGGCAAGTCACTTAACCCCCATTGCCCCGCAAAAAAAAAAAAAAAAAAAAAAACAAATAGGAATGCCCAGAAGGCAGAGAGACATTTTTGTTTTCCTTTGTTGTTGTTGTTATTGTTGTTGTTTGTCCTTCCTTCTTGAAGAGGACCATGACATCAAGGTGATGTCATGACTTGCAGTGAATTGGATTGAAGTGAGGGAGGCTGTGCAAAGTCACCAGCCTCACTCTCTCCTCCAGAGTCATCTGGGTCCAGTGGCAAGATATACATCAGGACACCTGGAGATGGATGGTCCCAGATGTTTGCCCGGGGGTCGTACAGCTAGTAAGCATCAAATGTCTGAGGCTGGATTTGAACTCAGGTCCTCCTGACTCCAAGGCCGGTGCTCTATCCACTTCACCACCTAGCTGTCCCCTTTTGTTGTATATCTATCACTTAACATAGTACCCAGCACATAGTAAGCACTCAATAAATGCTTGTTAACTGACTGTCATTCTCCCTTAGAATACACATAGCCCTGAGAAAAGGAAACCCCAAGGACATTCCATGCATTCTCAGGGATCATCTCAGAACCTCTCCAGAAAACACATGCAAAGGAGGTTAGGAGGGGAATTATAACCAGAGAGTCTGTTGCCTCCAATTGATGCTGCCTATATCTTATTTATAGATAGTTGTGTGCATGTTGTTTCCCCCATTAGACTGTGAGCTCCCTGAGAGAAGGGACTGGCTTTTTGCCTTTCTTCATATCCCCAGAGGCTAGCACATAGTAGGTGCTTAATAAATGTCTATGGACAGACTGAAGGATCAGAGGAAGAGGAGTCAAATGTGGGAGAAAATGTAAAATAAGGAAGGGCAAGAGACCAACTTTTCCCAGTTATTGAGGGGTGACCCTGAGGTCTAGCTCCTATAGCCAAGAACTGGAGACCAAGGGGTCATTACAAATATGGAGGAAGAAAGTTGGCACCAAGGCCTGGAAGCACCATCTTCTCTTAATTTCAGTCACACCATCTCATTTCCCCACACACGTAGGGGTGTAGCAGACTTGGGGTCATATCTTGGCTCTGCTGCTGACAGCCTGTGTGACTTCAGACATCACCTAAATGCTCCAGACTTTCATTTCCTCGTCTGTACAAAGAGTGTTGGACTTGGAGCTGTGACCTTGGTGCTCTAACCCTACAGTCCTGTAATCCTCTATGAGCAATTATTCCTGAGCTCTAGCTAGTTCTGACTCTGTCTCTGTTTGCTGAGTCATTGAGGAAATCACTTGACCTCTCTCTGCCTTAAACCTCCACATCTACAAAATGAGGATGATGCCAGCCCTATCTTACTCGACACAGTGACATAAGTCAAGTCCAGAGCCGATCAAGTGGACATCCAACAGGACAGGGATGGACATCAGGAGGTCTGGGATCTGGTCTGCCCATTCCCATCCCCCTCCAACTTTGTGATCAATTCCCAATGTTCTCTAGGGCAAGATCAATAAACTCTCCAAACCTCAGTTTCTTCATTTGTAAAATAGAAATCATAACACCTACCCTAACCAGATCTAGCTAGACAAGGAATGGGAAAAGCTCTTTGAAAAATTAAAAAATATAATCAAGTTCAAAGGGATTATCATTATTAGCTTCTTCTTCAAGACATCTAAAGATAAGTCTCTATCTCCTCCTGGTCACATACACCTCAGGCATTGGGGAATTCTTCCTTGTATCTGATACTGATCTCTCCTACTTTAACACAAGCATATCTCCTCGTATTTAATCCCCCATTGCCACAGAGGATATTATTAGTATTGTGTAGTAGAAAACCCTAGACTTGGGAATGAGAAAAGCCTGGGTTCAGCTCCCATCTCCGCCCACTTCTGTGGCCTCAGGCGAGCCACTTAAATCTTCTGCAGCCTCAGTTTTCTTGTTGGTAAAAGGGGCATAATCATCTCTTGCCCTGCCTACCTCCCAGGGCTGTTATGGGGATCAAATGGGATAATGATGTATGCGGAATTGCTTTATAACTATAGAGTGCAATGAAACTGCAAGCCATTATTATTTATGTGAGTTAGTACTCTGATAAAAACTCTTCACAGACTTGAAACCAGCAATTAGGTTACCTCTGCACCCCCTAGCCTTCTCTTTCCCAGGCTAAACACCCCCCCCCCAATTCCTCTCACCTTTCCGTTCAGTACATTTCCCATATCTTTGATCAGAATGAACTCTCAGAAAAAATGTCAGTGAAGTTTGCTTCCATAATGGCCAGGTGAGGACTCTCTAGAGAGAGCATGGTATTGTGGATCTAGTCCTCAACCTAGAATAAAGATCTAAATTCAAATTCTGTCCCAGATACTTATTATTCAGGTAATCCTGGGAAAGCTGCTTAACTTGTCCAAGCCTCAGTTTCCTCATCTGTAAAATTAAGACTGTGACCTCCTTGAGAGCATGTATCATTTTTGCCTTCTTTGCATTCCCACCATATTTACCAAAGTCCCTGGCACAGAAGAGGTGCTTAATAAATGCGTGTTCACTAACTGACTGCCTGACTGCCTGACTAGAAGAGGCATGACACAGGGCAGCTAGGTGACACAGTGGATAAAGCACTGGCACTGGATTCAGGAGTACCTGAGTTCAAATCCGGCCTCAGACACTTGACACTTACTAGCTGTGTGACCCTGGGCAAGTCACTTAACCCTCATTGCCCCTCAAAAAGAAAAAAGAAAAAAAAGAAGAGGCATGGTAGTCACCTGCCTCCCAGGATTATTGTCATAGTCAAATGAAATAATGTTTATCAAGTGTGATATCATTCTTAGTTCTTCTTGTAACCTCAGGAATAAAGTCTTCAGAGGGTCTCAGAGGTGAGTCAGTCAACCTCTTATCAGAGCAAGAATCCTCTTGGATGACATCTATTGATGGGGATCTCCTTACCTTTTAAATCAGCCCTTTTACCTTTGCCCAGTTCTAATTGCCAAGATGTCATTCTTGGCATTGAACCCAACCTTGCTTCTCTACAACTTCCATCCATTATCCACCTACCTTGAGAGCATTCAATATAAATGAATAAGAACAGACTAGCGGCTTGTCTTAGAAACTGCTTCTATGTGAACATCTCCAAAAAAGACGAAAACAAAATATTCATAATGACTCACTCATATAGCTGTCTTTGGTTTTCCACAACATGAGATAGGTACAAGAGTGCAAGTCTCACTCTCATCCTTTCAGGAAGAAGAGTCAGAGAGGCTAAGAGCTTTGGCAAGGTCCCACAGCTGGGAACTGTCCAACCCAGGTCTCTCTTGACATCTTGTCCAGCCCTCTTCTCATTAGCATGTGTTTCTAGAGAACTGGATCTGTAATTTCACTCATGTAAGAAACTCCCCATAAGCAAAGACCCTCCACCAATGCATAGCAATGCCCATTCCTAAATTTATGGTCTTGGCGGCTTGCACATATGTGAGAGGAGAGACTTGAATACAGAATTCCCCAATTCTGAGGCTTTTTAGACCCCTATGCCCCTCCTTTGATAGGATACCCCTTGAATACTTGAAGACAGAAAGCATATTCCTGTCTCATTCTTCTCTTGCGCAGTATAAATACCACCAGTTTCTTCAACTGATCATGCCTTGGCACTACTTCAAGTCCCCTCCATGTCCTGGATGCCTTCCCCTGGATGTGCTCCAACTTGTCAATGTCCTTCCCTGAATGTGGCACCCAGGCAAAGATCTAATTAGCTATCTTGGCTGCTACACCTTAAATTAAATGAGATCATTTAGGGAACTATACCAGAATGATTGATCGATAAGAGAAGACTAGGGAAGACCTCCATCTCTTCCAAGGAATGTACTTGCATTTTAACAGGGGCTGCACACACACACATACACTCACACAGCCTGGCTCTGTGCTGGATTAAGCTAGGGGGCAGGGAGATGCCAGAAAATACTCTGGTAAGGATGGAGAGAATACTTGCACAAGAACCTCAAATTGCCTTACCTGGGCATTTTACCCTGTAATAGCATCTTAGATATGTTTTTACCTTGAGGGTGAGACAGCACTAATCCATCTGTGGTTAGACCAAGGCAGCACTTATACAAATGTGGTCAAAGAGAAAAGACGATGGGAGTCTCATTTCACCATTCTGTGCTGTGCTCCTTTATTCTAACAGAGATGAGAGTCTATTGTCCTCTGTTCTAGTCAAACAGCTTTGGGTTATTGGCACCACATGTTTTAGGGGGCATGATGAGGTGAAGAATATTCAGAGGAAGAGAAAGATTCAGGATAATGAGAGGCTTGGAGAACGTGTGATATGAGGCTGAGTCGAAGGAACAGGGATCATTTAACCCAGGGAAGAGAGGACTTAGTGGGTACAAGACAGTTATCTTTAAGTATTTGAAGGATTACCAGCATAAAGAAGGATTAGTAGACTGGTTTTCCTAAATTCCAAAGGCAAAATTATGACCCATGAATAGAAGTTTACACAGAGGCAGACTTGGACTCAATACATCAAACTTCCAAACAATTAAGAGGGGCAGCTGGGTGGTGCAATGAATAGCATGCTGGCTACCTGCCTTAGAAGTGATGGACTATTATGCCGAATGAGAATCCCTACTTTTGCCACAGTCCATTCATCTTTGCCCAATTCTAATTATTAGAGTGTTTTTCTTTGCATGGAGTGTAAACCTGCTTCTCTACATCTCTCATCCATTACTCCTGGCTTTACCTTCCAAGACCAAGGAGAACCAGTCTAATGATTCTTTAAGCTGTCAGTCCCTTAAATACTTAAAGATGGCTATCATCTTCCCACCAAGTCCTCTCTTCTCCAGGTTAAATGAACTTCAATCCTTCAACCCATCCTCCCATGACACATAATGATAGTAATAATAATAATAATTTTATCCAACTGTCAGCGTAGCATTAAATATAAAAGAATGATAGCAGGCTAGCGATTTGTGCTAGGACTTCTTCCATATGAATGCCATCAAAATTATGAGAACAAGATATAAGTAAGACAACAATCCATTTGAACAATGTGAGAATTTATTTTGTGTAACTATGTTTATCTCTTACAAGGGTTTTTGTTTTCTCTTCTTTTTCCAGTGGGGAAGAAGAGGGCGAAGGGAGGGGGAAAAATGCTTGATCATTGAAAAAAATGAAGATAGTGAGTTCTCCAGAGACATTCAAACAGAGGCTAGACAACAATTTGTTACGGATGCTAGGGAAGGAGCTGTTTTTAATAAGACTGTTGTGAGCACTTTGTAAACTATATGTAGCATGCTCCCTAGATGTGAGCTAGTACTCATTCATCAGGAAGAAAAGCTGGACTAGATGAGGTCTGAGGTCCCTGTCAACTAAGATTCAGTGATGAGTGACTACCACCGCTGTGCACCTGACCCCCACCATCCTATCTGAACAGAAGTATGGAGAGCCTCTTCTTGAAAGGCAATGTACAATGTAACTATATCAGATTGCTTGCCATATTGGGGAAGGGGAAGGAAACAGAGGAGGAAAGAGAGGGAGGGAGAAAAATTAGGAATTCAAAATCTTATAAAAATGAATGTTCCCAATTACATGTAATTGGAAAAATAAAATACTATTTACATAAAAAGAAAGAAAGGCAATGTGCTATAATATAAGGACCACTGGACTCAAAAGAAGTAGTAAAGTCAACAAGTTAATCAGTATTTATTAAGTGCTAGGAATACAAATACTAGCAGAAAGAAAAATAGTCCCTGCCCTTAAGAAGCTTACAATCTAATGAAGGAAAACAATTCATAAAGGTGGGGGCAGGGAGATGAAGGTACCCAAAAGGGGTGCATTGTAGAGAAAGAAGAGAATCAAGAGTTCAGCCTGGAGAGAAGAAAAAGGAGGAAAGGAGGAAGAAGAAACTTTTTTTAAGATTTTGCCTAGGTATGGGGCGGCTAGGTGGCACAGTGGATAGAGCACCAGCCCTGGAGTCAGGAGGACCTGAGTTCAAATCCCACCTCAGACACTTGCCACTTACTAGCTGTGTGACCCTGGGCAAGTCACTTAACCCCAATTGCCTTACCATATATATATATATATATATATATATATATATATATATATATATATATGGTAAGGCAATTGGGGTTAGAATATATATATATCTTAGGTAACTGGGACAAAAGGAAAACAAAAGATCAAGACTAGAGCTAAAGACAACAAAATGTTGGAATCTTTTCATAAGATAACTTACAGTCTAGTCATAGATTGACTCATGTGGCTGAAAAATGCTGGCTGCCTCTGCCCCTCTTCCCATTTAAGTCCTCCCTTAAAAATGTTACTTGAGGATGACAATTTCCTACCTGTCCCTCGGACTTTCTAGTCATCAGCTTCCTTTGTCTTTTTCCCCGTTATCACAACCAAGATTCAATACATCTGAGCTGTGGGAGCAGCAAGTTAGCAACTCTTGCTGGTAATGAGAAGGGGGCACCAGCTTCTTTCAAGTTTTGTGGGCTGCCTTTAGGCAGGGAGAGCCCAGGCTTTTGACATGGTTGCCAATTCATCCCTCACAAATGTGGCTGTGGGGGGCAGCTAGATGGCACAGTGGATAAAGCACCGGCCCTGGATTCAGGAGGACCTGAGTTCAAATTTGACCTCAGACACTTGACACCTACTAGCTGTGTGAGTGACCCTGGGAAAGTCACTTAACCCTCATTGCCCTGCCGGGGAAAAAAAAAATGTGGCTGTGAATTGAATGTGTTGGAAGGAAGGACACAATGAAAGCCAAGTAGGATTTCTTTGAGGAGAGAAGCTTTGGGAAATCTGGGAAGTCACATGGCTTTCTCTGTCTCTGTATTGTGTGCCTGGGAAAGATGTTACAAATTGCACTGTGTTGTAAGTTGCATGAAGATTTAGGCACAGAATAATAAGGAATGAGTCAATGATGATTTTGTATCATAAGGGCAACAACATCTGTATCCTCAACAATTTCTGAGTTCATAAAAGATGGACTTCTGTCTCTGTCAGAAATTTCAGTCATTGCTAGAGAGACCCTAACACCTCAAGGTCTCTCTTCCTCCGGCCCCTAGAAGTTCAACCCTAAACCCTCAAATATTTCTCTTTGTCCAGAAGGGTTTTCCAGAAACACATTCACCAGGGGCAGCTAGGTGGCCCAGTGGATAAAGCACCAGCCCTAGATTCAGGGGGACCTGAGTTCAAATCTGACCTCAGACACTTGACATTTACTAGTTATGTGACCCTGAGCAAGTCACTTAACCCTCATTACCCCGCAAAAAAAAAAAAAACCAGAAACACATTCACCAACTGGTTTTTCAGGTTGCCTTTGCCATGAGGAGAAACTTGGCTTTTTCATCTTTAACTACCATTTGATCCAATCATACCACAAGGCCAGCAACCTACAATGGTCCCTGCATAATAACTGTCTTTGTTTTAAAACTTATGTCCCTCCATGGACTACCAAATTAGTCTGTATGAGAGCCACTTCCAATGATTCAATCATTGGCAAAGCGGGGATGGCTGACACACACTGAGCCCAGGGAATATTCCCTGGCATACCTTTTCTAGGCCAAAGTTATCATTTCCACCCACTTATCTTTAACAATTCAACCTCAGATGCCCTCAGAGATGTGACTCCTTAAATCTAATCTTAAACTTTAATAATATACAATATCATGAATTACTTTAGCTATGTAGAAATAACAATTTCTACCCTGTATTAAGACCATAAAATCAGGGAAATGGACTAGATCAGTGATTCTCAAATTTTTTGGTTCGAGGATCCTTGACAATTTTTTAAATTATTGAGGACCCCCTCCCAAAGAACTCTTATTTTGTGGGTTACATCAATCCATATTTATTATGTTCAAAATTAAAATGTTTTAGTATTATTAGAAAAATATTTTTTAATGTCAGAATCCCCTGAAAGAGTCTCCAGAAACTCCAGAGGGTCCCCAGACTACACTTTGAGAACTACTAGATTAGATTATTTTAAAGACCCTTCCAGCTCTGGAGACTATATTAGCCCTGAAGTCCTACCCACCTTATTTTATAGATGAGGACCTAAAACCAAAGAGATGAAATCCACAGCCTGTCCATGGTCACATGGGTATTAAATAGCAGAGCCAGAATGTCTAATATTCTAGGGTTTGTGTTCTACCATCTCTCCTCACTCTAACATTTTCTATGTTCCAAGGTCCTTTCAAGCTCTGAAATTCTTTTTCTGTCTTCTAAGATCCCTTCTGATGCAATTCTATTTTCTAGAGTCCCTTCCAGCCCTGACACACTACTGGTCTGGAATTCTACTCTTTTTAAAGGTTCATCTCATTACAGGAGGACAGGAAAAAGAATGCATAGTCCCTGTCCTCAGCCAGCATCCAGCTGTACTGGGGAGGTAAGATTCCAACCCAAGAAATAGTGAGAAAATAATGTGGGATGGTATAAAATCAAGCGCTAGACTGTGCAAGACAAGAGAGTGCTGAAGAGGGATAGAGGTAGAGAACATAGCTAAGGGCTGGACTGGTAGGAAAATGCTTCCTGAATGAGGTAGTCTTACTCAGGGATGGTACTGGTCATTTTAGGAAGTTGGCAAGAAGCAAGTTATGGGTACAGAGAAGGGGAGTTGGGGAGAGGGGAAAGGAAACTGGCGCAATGATCCTTGAACCAATAGCATGGTCATTGTTGGAGAGGTGGGCAATGGGAGGAAGGAGGAGGAATGAAAGAGAAGGGAGGGAGGAAAAGGGAGCCTTCCCTGGTCCCAGGCCAGGGAATAGTAGAAAGTCCCACACTTTCTGCTCATGCATTTCTATTCATGATGTTCTGTAAGAACGATTCCATTGGTCAGCAGATACTCAGTATATATTCACAGAAGGAATTTGAAAAATTTGATATGGACTTTGAGGGAACAGATTTCAGTTTGAATCATCCAGTCCTGGGGAGATATGAGAAGCGATAACAAAAAGGTCAGGTGGGTGGGGCAGGTTCCTTCTGAGAAATCCGGTCTTTGATGACAAATAATGAGCTAACATCCTCTTGCCCCTGATTCCCTTGATAGGGTCAGTGTGTGTCCTGGATCTACAGAGTAAACCAATAGCACCTGTGTTTAGGATGCATGAAGAATGTTGTATGGTGGTCAGGACTCAGCAGAAAGGAAGTCATGGTCACAAACTCAATCAACCTACTGATCCATTGGCTTTACCACTAACTCTGAATGCAGATAGATTCCTCAATTCTTTTTCTTTTTTTTTTGTGAGGCAATTTGGGTTGAGTGACTTGCCCAGGGTCACAAAGCTAGTGAGTGTCAAGCGTCTGAAGTCGGATTTGAACTCAGGTCCTCAGTGCTCTATCCACTGCACCACCTAGCTGCCCCTGCAGATAGATCCCTAATCCTAGACACAATATGACTCCTGACCCCCAAACCTTGGACTGAACATGACCTTTCATCCCAGGTGTAAACTGACCCATCACCCCAGCCACGAATTGAATCCTAACCCATCTTTCTCCTTACCCATATCTCATAGCAGGGCCCCAGGTAACACAGCTCAGTTTTTGATGGGCGCCAGGAGCTCCATATTTTTCTATGAAATTCAGTTTCCAAAGGGGAGCTGGAATGTGTGTTTTGAGAGGCCACATCCTAAGGGCCTTTTTCCAAGGGATTAGGGAGTAGCAATGGGTGGAGACCATGAATACTCAGGCCTATGGGTATGCTGGCTTCCTGGAAGCCAGCCCATGCAGCTGTGACACAGAATCCCACCCAAGGCACAAATAGCAGTGATGTTTTACCCCAAAGAATACTGATTGCAAGTGAACCAGAACAGGGTTTAAACTAGGAGCCTGCAGCTAGGACTTTGCATCAGGATACTGAAATTTAAAGGGCACTGGCAACATCTGAAGTGTAGAACTATACTCAGAACCTAGTTAGCAAAAATAATCAGTAGAAACTGAAAGCTCTTCCCCCTAGCAGCTATACCCCAGATGAGCTTCTTCTGGTCCCAATGCCCAACCCATATCCCAGTGTCACCCAATGGGGTTTTTTGTGGGGTTTTTTTTGGCAGGGCAATGAGGGTTAAGTGACTTGCCCAGGGTCACACAGCTAGTAAGTGTCAAGTGGCTGTGGCTGAATTTGAACTCAGGTCCTCCTGAATCCAAGGCCAGTGCTTAATCCACTGAGCCACCTAGCTGCCCCCTCACCCAATGGTTTTTGAGGGTGCATATAGTGTCACTTGCCTTGACTATATCTGCTATTACCTGCCCCCGGTTAGTAATGGCTTTGACCCAAGGGCCTTCACCTTGGCTCACACCTGGATATAACCCCAGGGACTTCAGAGGAGCCTTGTTCTCTGCCTGGAGAGGTCAGATGGATGGCCTTCTGCCTCTAGGATGACTCAGCTCCCACCCTCACTTCCCAAGCATTCTCACACATACTGAGTAGATACTGACTTGGCAGGAAGTGGATTTCTTCTCGCGGGTGTAGCAGCAATCGTTCCTTTATCTGGTCTTAATTTTGGTTTAGGTTTGGGAGAAGGGGAGAGAAATTTAAAACCCTATAATTTGGCCTTTCCCTCACCCCACAAACAGCAGACCAGAAGAGGTCTTAATTATGTTCATATCTCATCAGGGAGTGTTTGTGGAACACTTTAAGATTTTCTAGGTGTTCTACTATGTTTTTTATTTATTTGTTTGTTTTTTGCAACAGTCTTGTTAGGCTAGTACCATGGCATTCTCTTCCCCATGTCACAGATGAAGAAACAAACTGAGACAAGTGAGCTCACGTGACTCATACTCATGTGTGTCAAAGGCAAGATTCAAACCTAGTTCTTTCTCACTCCAAGTCCAGAACCCTTGATTATACCATGATGCCATAGGCAATTCAGTGACTGCTCTCCCAGCCCCCAATTCCATGGCTCTCTGACTCGCTATGGATTCAACCTAGCCCATCTCTTTCCATCGAATTTCACAACGACCAGGAATTAACATCCTAGGATCATAAGTTGTATAGCAGGAAGGAACTTTTGAGATCAACGAGTACAAATTCCTTACTTTCTACGAAACTAATGCCCTATGACTCTGAGTGAAATTGTCTGAGGCCATGCATTTGGAAAGGAACAAAATTAAGATTCGAACCCGGATCCTTGGATCCCTTTCCATAACACCACGTTGCCTCTAGGTTCTCAACCCAGCTCTGTCACTAACTAGCTCTGTGACTTGGGACAAGTTGAACCTGAATTGAACCAAGTCATCATTAAGTTTCCCCCACCCTTAAATCCTATGAACCTACACTAGCCTAGGATCATCTTTCCAAGATTCTATAATGAAGGAATGGATGGACAGATCAATGGATGGATGAATAAATGAAAGATATTTCTTAACTGCTTACTCATGCCAAGCATTGTGCTACTTGCTAAAGAAACAAATTCAATAGTGAGAGAGTCCTTATCTTCAAAGAGTTTACTTTCTAGTAGGGGGAGACAATAATACTTAACTACTTCCAAAATGCCTTTCCTCTCTGTCCCTCTGCCTCCCAACGTAGTTCAGGCCCTCATTTTATCACACCTGGACTACTTTCATAGCCTCCTCACCGGCCCCACTGCCTTCAGTTTCTCCCACCACCACCTATCCATGCTATGCACCCCACCAGATTGCTCTTCCTAAAATGCTACCTTCCTTCAATTAATCCCCTGTCCAAGGACCTGCTGTATCATCATTGTTATCAATATCGGAGGTGGAGAAGGAGGAAGAGGAAGAAGATCAATAAGAAGACAAACAAGAGCAAGAAGAAAAACAAAAAGAACAAGAAGGAGGAGGAGAAGGAGAAAGAAGAGCAAGAAGAAGGAAATTTTAAAAAAACGAAAAAAGAACAAGAAGTTTTAAAGCTTGGACATTTATTGCAAAAAAATTATTCAAGAATTACTAATAATAGTATTTAATATTACACTTTTTAAAAATCAATGTTGGGGGCAGCTAGGTGGCGCAGTGGATAGAGCACCGGCCCTGGATTCAGGAGGATCTGAATTCAAATCCGGCCTTAGACACAACATCTACTAGCTGTGTGACCCTGGGCAAGTCACTTAACACCAATTGTCTCACAAAAAAAAAAAAATCAATGTTGTTCTTCTTCCAGAAGTAGTAAATACACCTTATACTAAAACTATCCCAGAGGAAGGGAATTCAATTTCTGTCATCAGGTGTTTTGGGGTTGGGGATGATGTTTGATGATTGATATCAGTGACTATAGTAAAAAAAAAACTATAGTAAAATGCTTTGTAACAATTTCCATTTTTGCAGATGAAGCACCAGCCCTGAATTCGGGAGGACCTGAGTTCAAATCCGACCTCAGACACTAGACACTTACTAGCTGTGTGACCCTGGGCAAGTCACTTAACCCTCGTTGCCCCACCCCACCCCCCAAAAAATTTCTGTTTTCCCCTTTACTTGATCATATGAGTTAGTATTGAGGGGGGAGAGAGAAGGTGTTTCTGTGTATCCCATTTTTGCTTTAAAACGCCAAGCATTTTGTTTTCAAACTCACTGGGATTTGTTTGCAATGACTTTTGATATCATGCCAGAACCAAAGAATTGTGCTATTTTTAAAAACTGAGTATCATCTAGTACAGTACACCAAAGAATCCACAGAAGCAAAGCCAGAGGGGAGTCAGTGAGTCTCACATTTGAGCTTCTTCCTTGAGGGACCAGTGTGGATGCTTCTCTCATTATTAGAGGCATGCCTTGATTATCTTCTCTTCAAACTTTCCAGCTTTGTCTACTTATCCTTAACATCAGTTGTTTTTTAAAGTATGTTTTCAACGAAATAATAATGATTCTAGTGGATGATGAGAGTGAAGGCCTTGAACTCAGGAAAACTTGATTTTAAGTCTTGCCCTTAATCCATGTTGACCTCATGACCATAGGCAAGCCACTGAAACTCTCAGTGCCCAAGGCACCTAAAACTCTTAAGTTTCTGAGGTAATAATCAGCACTGATAGAAATATAGTCTTCTATACCAATAAAATGATAGGTCTGGACCAAAATAATCCCGTAGTAGTAGTAGTAGTAGTAGTAGTAGTAGTAGTAGTAGTAGTAGTAGTAGTAGTAGTAGTAGTGGTGGTGGTGGTGGTGGTGGTGGTGGTGGTGGTAGTGGTAGCGGAGTAAATATTCATACAACACTTTTTAAAGTGCTTTATATACATCACCTAATCTGAACTTCACAACTAGTCTGGGAGTTTTGGTACATCATTATTACCATTTTGCAGACTAGGAAATAGAGGCACAGAGGTTAGGTGATTTAAGAGCCCAGGGTCTGTATTTTACACTCATCATTCAGAAAAGCTGATAAGTTGATTAATGTGCTCAGTAATTGATTTCAGACTGATAAGAAGTCAATTCTTGGAGGCAGCTAGGTGGCACAGTGGATAAAGCACCGGCCCTGGATTCAGGAGGACCTGAGTTCAAATCTGGCCTCAGACACTTGACACACTTACTAGCTGTGTGACTCTGGGCAAGTCACTTAACCCTCATTGCCCTGCAAAAAACAAAACAAAACAAAACAAAAAGAAGTCAATTCTTTTTGGTCATCTTGGCTAGTTTTGACCATCCAAAGGATCTCCTTGTTGGCTAACGTAGAGAATGCATGTGGCAACGAGAGATGGAAAGAGCAAAGAGAATGGGTCTTCTGAGCATCCTTGCTCATCGGTATAGTTTTCTTCTCCTCAGAACTCCTTGGACTGTGTCAAGGAATCCTAGGTTCTGTGGAGCACAGATTGAGAAACACCAGCCTATGGGAGTCCAAACTCCTTATCCTGTATTCTATAATCTGGTACCCACCCACTATCCCATCCTTTGCCCTGAACTAGGCTGTACTGTAGGGAACACAAACTCAGACACATGATTCAGTTTATTAACAATACAAAACAAGTCTGGTGAGGCCCTTAACCCCATCCTTCAGATATTTCCACTATCTCTCTCTCTATCCCATTTGGATCTCAACAATCAATGATTCTTTACATATGGGCAACAGGCCCACAGAAACTAGAAAGAGTGAAGGTAATTCCAGATAAATTCTTGTGCAACTAGTCCCCCAGAAACCTCACATACAGTATCACCTTCCTTCTTGAAAAAGTTCCTCTTGTCCTCAGCCTCGTATTCAGTCCCCAAGACAAAGGACAGATAATGGCACCAGAAGGAACCTGTTCTGCTGGCCCTCTCCCATTTCCTTTCCTATTCTCTTATTCCTTAAAACACATACCTGGGTGGGCAGAGTCCCTCCCCACACAATTCATTAGTCACTGCACTACCCAGCCAAGTGCAGACCATAGCCTGGCTGAGTCAGGCCCCCTCCCTGCCTCTTCACCTAAAGTTACAGCAGCCATATGGCTGAGCCTCAGAATCTGTAGATGAAAACCAGCCCTGAAGGATTGTCATCTGAGGCTGCCACCAACAGAGGAATTACAGAAAGACAGTCAAGAGGGAACTTTGAGACCAGCTGGCCCAATCGTTGGGTTTTTTTAACAAGTGAAGAAACTGAGGCAGCAGGGAGAGAGGGACACAAATTGGGGAGCAGCAGAGTGTGACTTGCCAAAAATCAGAGAGCTGATATGGGTCAGAGCTGGGATGGAGGCCAGCAAAGGATGCCAATCAATGCATCTCCCTATGGGCTCCCCTGTTGGATTGGGTGGATCCATCAAACAGGAGAATCTCATATTATGGGGAGAATAGGTGGGGGTTTGGGATAGGGGTAAGGGTTCTTGGGAATTCCTCTTTCAAGAATGACACCCTCTTGCACACAAATCCAATTAGAATAAAATAATAGTTTATTTAGGGTGCTAGGGAAAGGAAACCAAGAGAAAAATCCTTGGACTTCTCATGGGGAGAAGGCATGGCACAGAGCGTGGCTCTGAGATACCAATCTCCTCTAGCAGGAGACAGGCAGATACTTTATAGAGGTCTGATGGCAGTCCGATGAGGTGATTGTCTGACTGTGGAAAGTTCCCCTATTGGGGGAGGACCATCCCCCACTGTTGGTGACTGGAGGAAGTTGGGTGAGGGGCGGCTCTGCATCTCTCAATCCATCTCTCTGCTCCTCATGCCACAAAGGCAGCAGACACACCCAATCCCATCTCCCTGAGGGGTGGGGGAGACTGTTTAGGTGTGTCTGTCCTTTGGTTTAGTTTCTCAAGGAGAAGTGATTTACCCCAGAAAACGGGGTACACTAGGCCCATAACACTCAGATCAGGGGAAAAGAACTTGGAGGCCAGCCAGTCCAGTCTGAATCCTAAGTCCTTTCTATGAAATGCCTGACAAGTTGTCATCCAAATGGTTCAGCGCCATAAGGGCTGGGCTTTGGAGTCAGGGTAGGCCTGGATTGGAAGCCTCACTCATCATCCTAACTGCCATGATTGTACCTTTGCTTAAACATCTCCAGTGAGGAGCAACTTCCTCCCTCTGTTGACAGCCGGTCCTACTTTTGAATGGTGCTAGTTACGGGAAGGTGAATTTCCTCACATCCAGCCAAAACGGGTCTCCGAAATTTTATTCGTTCAACGAGCATGTTCTAAAGCACTTTAACCACATTGGGCACCATGCTAAGCACAATGACAGAAATGAGACAATGCCTGCCTTCAGTGAGGTTACATTCTGTTGGGAGAGACGCGGCCGGTATACAGATTAAGTATGAAATATAATGGGCGTCCCAGAAGTCTTGGTGCAGTTCTGACCTATTAAAGCTCAAAATTGCATTAAGCTTTCTGCACCATGCTGTATGTAGCGTAATGGGGGAAATAACTGGGGAGGATCAACTTCTGCCTCTTGTTCTTAGTTCTGATGTCTAGGACCAAAAAAAGGAAAAAAAGCCCTGACTGGCCTCAAGGGCGGAAAGACAGGAGTGACTGAGAAACCACAGATGGGAGGGAAAGACCCCAAAATAAAAAACCCCAAACCTCCCAGCCCTGAACAAACGGGAATTGTTCAAGAGTCTGCCAATGATGGCAAAGAAACCACAATTCTTTTTTCTGCTTCTTGAGGATGAATTTCATCATCTGCTTCTAAATAGAGTAACCAGCCAGTGAATGGATCCCAGGGTGTGCACCTGTCTGTCTGTCTGTCTGTCCACTCATAAAAAGAAGCATTTATGTAACACCATACACAAATAACTTTGTTGGGTCTGCACAATGACCCTGTGAGGTAAATGGGGAAACAATGATGATCCTCAGTTAACAGATGAGCAAGCTGAGGCTCAGAGAAGTTAAAAGAACTGGCCAGGGTCCTACCCCAGGTGTCTGAGGGAGGATTTGAACCCGGGGCTTCCCAATCCCAAAGTCCAGGGATTTTTTTATAGGACAGCTCTGTGGACCTTAATGAGCAAAGCCTCCAATCCCTTTACTTTATAGATCGAAAAATCTGTAGATCTCTAACCCATGGTCACCCAGCCACTTAGTGACTCCGAAGAGACTAGAACCGAGGGCTATGGACTCCTGGTCAAAGTATGTTGTGCTCCAGTACACCTGTCTCTATGCACTTGTGTTTATCAGTCTGTGTATGTGCACATCTTGCTGGTTTGAATGGGCTCCCATTTGCACATACCTGCATGTATTGGTGTGTTTCCATGTCTCTGTTCATTCTTGTTTGTGGGGGTATGTTTTGTTTGTGTTTGTTTATAGGTGTGTGCATGCTCACACATAGGTGTATAGGCTTATAGATATAAGGTTCAGTGATATACCACCCAAGGTATTGCACAGCCAGGGAGAAACTTCTGGCCCTGAACAATTTGCCTCTTCCTTCTTCTTCCAATGCCACCGTACAATTATTGCTTATAATGTCACCTGTCACCCAAAAGAAGCCCTAAGATAGGATGAATGATTTCAGCAGGAGACCCAGGGCTGGAATTTTTCCTCACCTATAAAGAGTCTCCTCACAGTTACCATCACCCGCTGGCAAGTAACGCACCTAACTCCCCTTCCCAAGGCTTCAGTGTCTACAGAATATTATCGAGGAGCTGCTAGGTGGCACAGTGGATAAAGCACCAGCCCTGGAGTCAGGAGGACCTGAGTTCAAATCCAGACTCAGACACTTGACACTTACTAGCTGTGTAACCCTGGGCAAGTGACTTAACCCTCATTGCCCGCAAAAAAAAATAAATAAAATAAAATAATTTTATCTAGAAAACCAAGCGCCAATTAGTAACTCAGGGACACCCTCCTCTCCTCCGTGGTGACCTCCATGGCAAGCCAGGCTGACTCACTAGGAAGGGATGGGGACCCTGAGAGATGGAACCTTTGAACCAGGTCTTCTTTCCTAGACCCAGCTTTGGGGAGGAAGGGAAGCAATGAGTCAGAGACCACATGGCCAGGTTGTTACAGTTTAGCCTTCCCTTCTCATTCATTTATATTGGCACCTGGGGAGTTTATAGTAACTGGGTAATTTCTGAACAGAAACTGGAAAGTGAAAGGGCTTCCTCCATCACACCTCCCCTCCCTTTAACACCAAATGAGGCCTCTGATTGGAAAAGGTGACAACACCTTATTCCCCCCAGGCAGGCTAGTTCTAAGACTACATCTCACTCTGCCCCCATCAGTCCCCCAAACACATCCACTCAGAGAGTAAATAATTTCCCCTCCTTGAACCTCATTAAGCACTTTGTTTATACCCCTCTAATTAATAATACACTTATTATGTAATATTGAGTATGTCTGATATCTGACTTTGGGTCTTTTGCCCCCTGCAACATGAGGGCAGGGGATCCTATATGATATAAATTTTGACTATTCCCCCAGCTTTGAGCACAGAACTCTATACATAAATGTTTGCTGAATAGATGAGAGTGAATAAATGAATGAAAGAACAAGCAAACGAATGAATGAAAACTAGCAGGGAAGGAAATCAACTAAAGATTTATTTCCTTGTTTGGGGGCAAGGGGTGAACCCATGGGAGAGGGATGGCTCTGGAACTAATGGCAGCCCTCCCTCATCCATTTGCAGGAGAGAAGTACATTTATGGTAGAGTAGAGCTCAGAGTTAAGAGGCAGCACAGTATAACAATGAGGCTGTATGGCATAGCAGATAGGCAACTGCCTTTGAAG
Organism: Dromiciops gliroides; assembly: GCF_019393635.1. NCBI lineage: Eukaryota > Metazoa > Chordata > Mammalia > Microbiotheria > Microbiotheriidae > Dromiciops > Dromiciops gliroides. The sequence continues at coordinate 48,248,073 of NC_057862.1, forward strand.
TCAGGAAGACCTGGGTTCAAATCCTGTCTGACACATTTATTAGCTATATCACTGAGCATGTCACTTAACCTGCGTGTGCCTCAGTTTCTCTAAACAAAGGCATTGGACTCAGTGGCTTCTAAGGTTCTTTCTAGTTCTAAATGCCACAAACCTGGGATTCCAGCAATGGCTATGTCATTGACTTCTGGCATGATTTAAAAACAATCATACAAAGCATACTGTTCCACCTCCAAAGAAAGAACTAATATGGATTGGACACAAACTGAAACATGCTATTTTTTCACTTTCTCTCTTCCATTATTTTCTTTTGAGTTTTCTTGTACAAAATGACTAATATGGTAATGTTTTACATAATTGCACATGTATAACCTCTATCTGCTTACTGCTTCAGAAAGGGGGAAGGAATGGAAGGAGAGAAGGAGGGAGAGAATTTGGAACTCAAACTTTAAATAAAAATGTTTATTATCAAAAGAATAAAGACAATCATAATTCTGCCTCCCACTTATTGTGAGCATCAGATGAGATGATAAATGTGGGCATGTTCGGGAAGGCATGACACATGGCACAAACTCTCTGCTGGGAGAATGACCCCTCAGTCCTACTTGCCCTCTACCCTATCCTTCCCCGTTATCAACCCCCACCTAACAGGAAGAATATAGCTGTTTCTGAACAACCTCAACTTCAGCTTTGGTAATGAAGTTCATAAGCGTGGAACCCACAACCTCCCCCACCACCAGTAGTCATGGACCCACTATACCAGCAGCAGCCTCAATACCCACTTCCTGGAAGCCCCTTAAAGAGGTTCTGGTCGGTTAAGCTTTAAACAACAGAGAGAACACTGCATTTGGAACTGGGAGACCTCCGCTCTGAGTCAATTTCTCTTTCCCTGCATCAGTTTGCTTAGCTATATGATTCTATGATTTCTGAAGTCCCTTCTAGCCCTAAATATATGAATCCCTAGATCTGGAACCTAGCCATCCCCCCCAATGTATAGTCCCAGGTATTGAGCCTAATGGGGGATAACCAATAAATTTGTTAAGTACTTAACACAATGTCTAGCATATAGTAGGCACTATATAAATGCTTGTTCTCTTTCCTTCTCTTCCCTTTTCCCATCCTTTCCCTTCCCTTCTCTTCCACTCCTTTCTCTTCCTTCTCTTCTCTTCTTTCCCTTCACTTCCCTTTTCTTCCCTTCATACTAAAGGTGATTCTAAAACCATATAGTAGGGTTGAGGCTTGGACTGAGAATCAAGGGACCTGGGTTCTAATGCTAACTCTGCAATTGACCTTGAGTGACTTCTTCCATTTAGACTTCAGTTATCTCGTGCACAAAACAGGGATAATAACACCTGGATCAAATGACAAGTGATTAAAAAAAAAAAAGTGCTTTGGAAAGTAGAGAATGCCATGCAAATCAAGCAATAGATATTTATAAAGACACTGAACTAGGTACTGGGGTTTAAAAAGACAAACATCAAGGAGTCACAAATGTGAGGTAAATTGTCATCCTTTTCATTTTCATTAACCACTCCACGAATTGGCTCCAAGACTGGAGTTCATTGGACGTGGCAAACACTGGGAAAGTCTTCACCAATCAGTATGGGAGGCAGCAAGATGCTTGGAAAATGCACCCAGTGATGGGGAACCTCAGGTTCTCTAGCTCAGGGCCTCCTACTAATTCATTTTGTTCAGTAAGTTCCATTTCCTCTGGAGCCCAAATCCACAGCCCAGTGTGAAGTCCTAGGTTCTCGGGATCATGTATTTAGTCTAGCAGGGACCTTAGAAGTCTAGATAGCCCAACGGAGCTTCCTTCTTACAATTGAGGAAACCGGGATCTAGGAAAGTGACGTGTTTTTGTAAAATCACACAGGGATTAAATCTTTCACTCAGGCTTTCCCCAAGTGCCTGGAATTCTCTCTCCTCCTCCTCTCTTGGAATCCCTGGCTCCCTTAAAGGTTCAGCTGATAACCAAAATTGCTTTGTGTTACTTTGCCAATATTTTGCTTGTACTTGTTACCCCACTGCCACCAGGACAATGTAAGCTTCTTAAGGACAGGGATTGTTTCCTTTTTTTATCTTTCTATCCCCAGCACATAACTGGTGCTTAATACATAATTGAATTGAATGAACTAAATTGAATCAAGAATGTAATAGAGGGGCAGCTAGGTGGCACAGTGGATAGAGCACTGGCCTTGGAGTCAGGAGTACCTGAGTTCAAATCCAGCCTGAGACACTTAACACTTACTAGCTGTGTGACCCTGGGCAAGTCACTTAACCCCACTTGCCTCACTAAAAAAAAAAAAAAAGAATGTAATAGAGTCAAGATTTGAACCCACGTCCTCTAATTCCAAATCCAATTTTCTTTCTACCGCATCACTAAACTGTTCCTGCTCTGAAATACATAAAGCCTGTAAGACTTTGCCTCCCTCCTCCACAACCCCATTACCCATTCTTGCCCCAACCAAAGCTCACATAGAAACCATCTTTATCATGCTGACTCTACCTCCTTCAAGGAGGCTACTAAGGAGACTCACTAGGCAAAGAAAGATCTAGTTTTCTGCTGCTATTTATCCTTGATCTTTGGGAACATTATAGACACATGGGCAGGGGAGCCAATGAACTCATCAGAGTCTCTCTGATGAGAACTTTCCATGATCTGGAGCCTGGGAGCCACACCTTAGCATGTTTATACCCAAGCATAGGGGTAAGGCCCTCTGGAGTCAAACACCCTGATGTAATATGGATAACTATATGGGGAATCTTAAGAAATCAGAAAGTGAATTTGAAGAAAGCCTAGGAAGCATGAGCATCGTGACATCATGAAGACGGGGTACATCACTAATTCAAGGGATCTAATCTCAACTGGACTCTCATCTTGACTCATATCACATATCACTCTCACCACCGCATATGCTTGATTCAGAATCACATGATCATAGAATTCAGGGTTGGAAGAGAATGGCTTGATGAAGAAATCCTTATTCTAATGTCCCTGACAAGTAATCACCCAGCCTCTATCTGAAAACCACCAGGGGAGATCTTCTGATCTTTGTGTCCAAACAAAACAAATTGTTCACAAGACAGCTCTTCAGGTGTTTGAAAAAACTCACGTTCACCCTGAGTCTTCTCCTCTCAATACTAAACATCACAAGTTCCTTCAGCCTATCCTCACAGGATGATGACTTAAAACTCACTATCATGGGGCAGCTAGGTGGCACAGTGGATAAAAGCACCGGCCCTGGATTCAGGAGTACCTGAGTTCAAATCTGGCCTCAGACACTTGACACTTACTAGCTGTGTGACCTTGGGCAAGTCACTTAACCCCCATTGCCCCACCAAAAAAAAAAAAAGACTCACTATCATATCAGCTGTTCCAAACCATCTCTCCCCTTTCTTCAATTCCCCAATGTCATCCCATCCCACTATCAGCATTTGACTTAGCCCCCTTGTTTAATGAGAAATTCCTCCATTTGGGGCTCACTCAGCTCCCTGATTTCACACCTCCTTTGCTCAGAGGATGAGGTAGCCACTCCTGTCAAAGCTATACTCTCCATCCCTCTCCCTCAATTCATATCCTTTACCATATATAATCCTGTCACTAACATGGTATAGTGGAAAGAGCACTGAAAATGGAGTCCAAGGACCAAATGTGAGTCCCAGCTTTACCCATCAGTACCTACACAATCTAGACCAAGTCATTTTAGGTCTCTGCCTCAGTTTTTTCCTCTGTAAAATGTGGAGTTTGGAGTAGATGGGTTCTAAGCTTTCTTCTGGTTCTAAATCTATGATCCTGTGATACTAATCAAATTTGTCTCAAAGACTCTTCTTTTCCTCCTTCTTCCTTCTCCCTTTCGAACTCTCTCCCCGCCTCCCCTCCAACTTCCTTCCCTCCCTACTTACCTCCCTTCCTCATTTTCTTTCTCTTTCTGTCTCTCTCTGTCTCTGTGTCTGTGCTTCTCTTTTTCTCCTTTAGTTAAATTTCTCTCTTGGGTCCCTTCCTGAATCTACACGCTCCTTCTCAGTGTCCTGAGATTGTTTAATTCATTTTGCTTCTTCCTCCCCCTAAGCTGGGTGTTCCCAAGGTTCTCTGCTAACTTATCTTTACTCTCTACACTTTCTCCCTTGGTGATGTCATCCATTCCCGTGAATTGAATTATCACCTCTGTACATATGGATCCTAATTCTTTACATTCAGTTCCAATCTTTCCACTGAACTCCAGTGTTGCATCTTCAACTACCTGCCAACCATCTCTGCCCAGATGCCCATTGGCAGCTCAAATTCATTTTGTTGAAAATTAAACTCATCTTTTCTACTCTACCCCCAAACCTCCCCCATCCCCTCCTCCCAACTTACATAGCAAACACCCTAGTTCAAACCTCCATCTATTTCTCTCTGAAGCAATTGAAATACCTTCCTATTGTGTCTTTCTGCCTCCAGTTTCTGCCCTAACCAAATTATCCTTCTCACACATGTCAAAATAATTTTTACAATGCCTAGATAGGTTCCTAACACTCCTCTACTCAAAAACCTTTGTTAGTTTCCTATTACAGAATCACAGAATCTCAGGGTTGAAAGAAACTTTTGAAGCCAGCTAGTTCAATTCACAGAAGACTGAGAATCCCCTGAAGAAAATCAACAAATGGTCACCCAGCCTCTACTTGAAGATCTGCACCAAGGGGAAATCCACTACATTCTGAGGCATCCTATTCTACTTTGGAATAGTTCCAAATGTCAGGAAGTTTTTCATCATATCAAACCAAAATCTGTCTCTCTACAACTTCCAACCCATGCCCTTGGGGGCCAGTCAGAATAAGTCTAGTTCTTTTTTCCACATAACTGTTCTTCAAATGCTTGACAACCTCTCTCTCAGCTCTGCCCAAGTTAAAGCATGTTCTGAAGTGAGTGAGTGGGATGGTAAGGAGAATGGAGACCAAACACCACAAGGGCATATTTGAAGGATGTCATGTTGAGGCTGGAAAAGAAAAGACAAGGAAATGAAATATTGCTAACTTAAATACAAAAATAACAAAATCTCAGAGGTAGAAAGGAGCTCCAATCCATCTAGGCCAACCCATTACCTCCATAATACTCCCAACAACTGGTAATCCAGCCTCCACTTTGAAGACCTCAAGAAATGGAGAACTTACTACCTCCTGAGTCAACTGCCTCATCTTACTTCTCCACAAATTTATTAGGGCATATGTCTGGCACAATAAATTTCTCTGATATCAAGACTAAATTTACCTCTCTGCAACTCCTACCCACATTTCTCCTAATTCTGCCCTCAGGGACCACACAAAACAAGTCTAACAACTCTTCTACACACAACCTTTCAAATACTTAAATAGCTGGCTCAAAGTGAAATTGGCTGCCTTGATTGGTAATGAGTTCTGCCATCACTGAAAAGTGGAAGCAGAGCTCACTAGTCCAGGAGGATGAAGGGGGAATTCCTGAATCAGATCAGAGGATCTCTGAGGTCTCTTCCAACTGTGAAGTTTTATGATTCCATGACTTTACAGATGAAAAGTTTGAGCCCCAGAAAATGGAAGTGACTTGCCCAAGATCACAGCTAATTAGTGTTAGAGCCAGGGACTTGAACCCAGATTTAATGACTACCAAATTCAATGCTCTTTCCCTGTGCTGGTACCATCCTTTTCTTTTCTTTCTTTCTTTTTTTTTTCGGGCTTTGCAGTGTGATTGAATTCATCTTGAAAGCTGAAGAAGACACAAAGGAAATGCCTCCCTATACAACTGGCCAAGTGTCTGTGAGTGGCTCCAGACAAGAAGACAGCATCCTTGGACTCATTTGATTTGTGGTTGTGTTTCCAAAAACAACACATGGATTATTGGTTTCTTGTTTTCCTACAGCTTCCTGTCTCTTTGTCCCTCTGTGTACTCAAGGTCAGACAAGGGGTATTTTTTTTAAATTGACCTTTCATAAGAGTTCATGAACTATTCTGCCCTGCACAGAAGGGTTAACAAGGGTCTGAGTCCCTAAACTCTAGACCCAGGGGCCTCTATTGTAGGGATCAGACCAAAAAATTGGCCAGACTTCCTTGGAGAGAGAATCATGGTGTAGATGGCAAGAGCAACACTGTCCTGGGACTGTCCAGGAGACTGGGATTTGAGAACTGGCTCTCCTGATTGCTATCAATCTGACCCTTAGAAATGCCCTTCCTTCCTCTAAGTTTCTGTTTTCTCATCTTGGAACATCGCTAAAGTCCCTTCCACATCCTGGCATGAATAGCTCTTTTAATTGGGTCAGGTTGGAATGGTGGTGATGGTCTTTTCTCATGTCTATTTATTCTTTTTTGGGGGGGGGGTGAGGCAGTTGGGGTTAAGTGACTTGCCCAGGGTCACACAGCTAGTGTTAAGTGTCTGAGACCAGATTTGAACTCAGGTACTCCTGACTCCAGGCCGGTGCTCTATCCACTGTGCCACCTAGCTTCCCCTCTATTTATTCTTCTAATTTAGTATTGATTTTGATCTTAGCTTCAACTAGTCCAAGGCCTGACCCTAGTTCAGAAATAACACCCACTTCATTAACAGTTAGTGTTTATTTCCTGTGTTGAGATCAAGTCAATTTCCATTTTTGTGGTGATGTTCAGTACTTCCCATGTAATGACTTCTGATTCTGTTACTGAAGAAAGCATTATGTATGTCTGTGTGTGTATATGTGGGAAACAGAATTCTGACTCATCAATCCACCTTTATCTCTTTCATTACTTAATCCCAAATCATATTTTCCAAGATTGGTTGGGCTTTTTTAAAAATCACTTTCCATTTTCTCATTAAAATCATCATGTACCAAGATATCTCTTGTCTTATTTTGGAGGATCCTTGGGCAAGTTCTTTGTAGACTTTTTCTACTTCACCCTCTGTAAGAAATGTTGGCACACAAGCTGCAACTATCTTTAGTGCTCTGTTAACATGAGCTCTACAAGGTAAGATGAACAGGTGTCCCATGAAATAATGTTCTTGATGGCTCTGGGCACAAAATAAAGCCAACTGCTTTGTTCACCTTCTCCAAGGAGAAGCTGTGAGCCAATCAATCCAACAAGCATTTATTAATCATCTACTATGTGTCAGCCAAGATAGGTGTGAGCAGATTATAACACATAACAAAAAAGGGACCTTTAATGAGAAACCAGAATAAAGGGCATCTATCATTACAGAAATGTATGATAGGAAGAGCTGATGAGTTGGTCACATGATGAGTGGTCAGCCCAAAAGATCCCTAAGTATCCTCCAGTTAGGAAAAAGGAAAGGATTCCAGTTTGCTGGGAGGACCCTCGATGGTATACTTATGGGAAATGTGGACAAGAGTCACACAGGATGGAAAGGCATAGATCTCTGCCTTTTGGGAGGTTGAATGTTGTAGCATAAAGGGTGCTGGATATGAAATTAGATGACCTGTGTTCAAATCATGGCTTCCCACTTACAGCCTGTGTTGACTATAAGCAAATCACTTAACCTGTCTTGGCCTCAGTTTTCTCATCAGTAAAATGAGGAGATGGAATTCTCTAGATCATCTCTGGGGTCCCTTCCTGCTCGAAATCTACCATCCTATGATCCCTTTGAGGGAAGTGCCAAATTGATAAAATCACAAATACATTTTGAATATTTGAGATTATATGCCAGGCATCATGCTATGCACTGGAAGAAAATAATCCCCTCCCCCAACCTTCAAGAAGTTTATAATTTTCCATTTGGCTACAATATCTTTATATCTTCTGATTTCATTGATAGTAAATGTGTTAATATTGACATAACTCGGTCTCAGAGTCTCCCCATAGTACATTCATCATTAAACAAAGATCTCTTATTTGAGTACTAATAGTCTATAACATTAACATTAATGTTTGCAGATGGTCTAAAAACTCTGTAATCCTTAGCACCCCTTTTCAACCTCTCTGCCAATATTACTGAAAAAACAGAAAGGAGCCACACAGGACCATTTTTTAATTTGTCTTTGTCTCATGGATCACCATGGCCAAAGAATTCATCACCTGGGATTTGTTTGTCTATTTGCACATTTTAAGATATAAAATCCATCACTTGTGGCATAATAGCTATTTTCAGGTATTTGAAAGACTGCCATGTGGAAGAGAGTTTAGGCTTGTTCAACTCAATCCTGGAAGGCAAGCAAAGGATATAAGTTGCAACAGGGCACATTAAGGTTTGATGTTTAAAGAAATTTCCTGGCAATTAGAGATATCTCAAAGTGAAAAGAGCTACCTTTAAAGGTAATGAGTTTCCCCTAATTAGAAGTCTTCAAGCAAAAGACTGGCCACTTCTCAGATAAGTTGTAGAGCAAGTCCTTTTTCAAGTACAGATTGGACAAGATGGCTTCAAAGATCCCTTCCAGCCCTAAAACTCTATGATTCTTCTACCTAATGGCCAACATACTGATGACAAGCTTTCCACACCAAGGTAGGCTGGTCCTCCAATAGAAAAAACTATCTGGAACCACACTCAAAAGCATTCTAGAACCTTTCAGAACCTATGCTTTATTTGGAACCATACCCAAAAGGCTATCAAACTGTACGTATCCTTTGACTCAGCAATACCACTACCAGGTCTATATCCCAAAGATATAAAAAGGTAAAAGGACCCACATGTACAAAAATATTTATAGCTCCTCTTTTTGTGGTGGCAAAGAATTAGAAACTGAAGGGATGACCATCAATTGGGGAATGGATGAACAAGTTGTGTAATGGAATATTATTGTGCTGTAAAGAAATGATAAGCAGATGGATTTCATAAAAACCTGGGAAAATTTACATGAACTGATGCTGAGTGAAATGAGCAGAACCAAGAGAACACTGTTCACAGTATCAACAACATTGTGTGATGATCAATTGTGATAGACTTAACTCTTCTCAGCAATACAATGATCCAAGACAGTGCCAAAAGACTTATGGTGGAAAATGCTCTCCACGTTCAGAAAAAGAACTACGGATTCTGAATGCAGATTGAAGCATACTTTTTCACTTTTGTTGTTGCTTTTTTGTTGGTGGTGTTGTTTATTCTTTCTTGCATTTTTCCCTTTGTTCTAATTCTTCTCTTACAACATGACTAATGTGGAAATATCTTTAACATGATTGTAATGTATAATCTATATCAATTTACTTTCTAGCTTCAGGAGTGGGGAGGAAGGGAGGGTGAGAGAAAAATTTGGAACTCAAAAAAAATCTTTACATATAACTGAAAAAATTAATAAAAAAAAAGAACCTATGATTTACTAGCCAAACTTCTGAGTTCCCAGGATCAACTCCCTACTATAAGGAGGCCTCAAAGGAAGACTTTGTGGAAAGGCCCTAAGCTTTCTATAGTATGATTCCCTTTTGATTTCAAAGAATTTTTTCCTAGAACAGATGACATTTGGCAACCTAAGACTGGTCTGTCTATTTGCTCATTTTAAGAAATAAGAAAGGAGACATAGAACACAGACAGAAAGTAGCTGCAAATGTCTGTTTGTACTCTTCTTTGGAACATTCTGGCTCAATGCTGATGTATATCCCCTCTGTGTGAGGAATTTTTGGTATTCACAGTATGTGGTAAAGGAAGACAAAGTATTGTGCCTTGGATTCAAGAATTGTCTGGTGAGGGGGCAGCTAGGTGGCATAGTGGATGGAGCACTGGCTCTGGATTCAGGAGGACCTGAATTCAAATCCAGCCTCAGACACTTGACATTTACTAGCTGTTTGACCCTGAACAAGTCACTTGACCTTCATTGCCCTGAAAAAAAAAATAATTGTCTGGTGGAAGGGATAAGTAAGAAGCATTCAGGACTAGGAGTCAAGAGACCTGAATCTAAATCGACCTGATTCTCCTGTGCCATTCTATAGCTATGTAATCTTGGACAAATCACTTTCCTTTCCCTCCAAAACCTCTGTTTCCTCTTCTGCAAAATGAAGGGGTTGGACTAGATCTCTAAGTCCTATCCCAACCCTAACATTACATGATCCTGTGATTTTGGTTTTATCTGGAATCAGTTAGAAGTCATGGGCTCTGCAATTTATTACCCATGTCACCTTGGGCAAGTGATTCAAACTCTCTGAGCCTTAATTACCTTATCTGTGAAATGGGTCTAATGCTATTTTTGGTACCTACTTCTCAAAAAGTGTTGTGAAGATTTGGAGAGCTAATGAATAAAAAATGCTTTGTAACCACAAAGTTATGTATAATTGTGAGTTGTTGTTGCAGAAAACCCTAAATGAAATGGCCAATGTAGGAGGTGAAATAGAAAAGGTCAGTCAGTAGTCAACAAACATTTGGTAAGTGTTCATGGGAGTGGGGGAGAAGGAAGAAGAGAATAAACATTTGTGAAGTCTCTACTATGTGCCTGGAACAAGAGGTATACAGATGTTATCTCTGACATTTATTATTTACTTACTATTACTACTACTTTACTTACTATTTACTTACTGTTACTATGCACAAACTACTGTGGGCGGAGGGGATACAAAGAAAATTGAAAATATGCAAAAAATCTGGGTATCTACAAGGTATATATAGTGTAAATGTCAAGAGATCTCAAAGGGATGGAACACAGCTAGGGGGAACCAGGAAAGGCCTCCTACAGAATGTGGAATTTGAGTTAAGTTTTCAAAAAGGCCAAGGATGCTAGGAGTCAGAGGTGAGGAGGAAGGGCATTCCAGGTGTGAGAGACAGTCCCTGCAAAGCCATGGAATATCCTGTGTGAGGAATAATGAGGATTCCAGTGTAATGGGATCATCATGTACATGGAGAAGAATAAGATATAAAACAAGACAGATGGAAAGAGCATCTGGCCCAATCACATTACCCTTGTTCAGATCCCACCTCTGACACCTTGGGGACAGGGACTGTCTTTTGCCTTTCTTTCCATCCTCATCATTAGACCAGTACCTGATATATAGTAGGTGCTTAGTAAATGTTAATCAACTGACTGACAGGAACTTCCAACCTGAGGCAAGAAATACTAAACAAAGGCTGGAGGTGCAGTCACTCAACCCACCCAACTCCTTCATGCCACTCCAGAGAGACCAAAGGTATCTTGGGGTCAAGGTTAAGTGAGAAAAAATGGGGTACAGGCAGAAAGATGGAGAGTCAGATGACCAGTGTTTCAGATGACCAATCAGCACAGTGCCTGACACACAGTAAGGACTTAATAAGTGCTTGTCAATTGATCTGATGGGCAGACACACTTGGGTATTTTCTTACTCTTCTATTCCATACTCAACCTATGTGTCTCATTCTTTCCCTCATCCTCCAAAACCATTGGATGGACAACCAGTCTTTCTCTTTACCTTTGCCACTAATACTTACCTACCCTAGGGGACGTTCTTTTCCTTTCCCTTCATTTACCCCATGCAGAGGCCAGGATTTTAAAAACTAACTTACAGGGCAGCTAGGTGGCACAGTGGATAAAGCACCGGCCCTGGATTCAGGAGTTTCTGAGTTCAAATCCGGCCTCAGACACTTGACACTTACTAGCTGTGTAACCCTGGGCAAGTCCCTTAACCCCCATTGCCCCGCAAAAATAAATAAATAAATAAACAAACAAATGAACAAACAAATAAATAAATAAATAAACTAACTTACAAATTAAGGAAGAGTTTTAAATATATATATATGTACACTAAACTAACTGTGCTGAGGGGAGGATTTTCCCTGAAGATAACTTTGATATGCCCATCTAGGCCTGGCTGCATCACTTGACCAGACACCATGCTGCCCTTCCTAGGTCTAGAAACGGAGTTCTTTTCTCTCTACCATGAACTTCCATATTGGCAAATTCTCTAAATTTGTCCCACTAATTTCTAAGGTCAGCATTTCCAAGCTCCCCATCAGCAAGATCTCGTCTAGACTGATGAGTCATCACTTGGAGCTCTTCTTCCCTGTCCCAGGGAGACTCCTCGCCAGTTTATCACATCCTACATAGAGGAAAAAATTCTATGATTCCCACCCTAGGCAAGGGAAGAGAGCTGGGAGTCATGGGAAAGCTGGGAGGGAAGAAACAAAATGAGGAACTGAAGTGTGGAGGCAGTTTCCCAATTAGGTGGCTGAGGGGGAGGAGGAGGAGGAGGCTGGGATCTGGAGCATGGAGGGGGAGGCCAAGAGCAGGCTATTTTTAGAGCTTCCACGTTGGCTTCCTTAACAAGACTCTGTTAGAATTGAGAGACAAGAGGCTCCATCTCCAGCCAATCAGCAGTGCTAACCATAGGAAGCCACAAAAATAGCCCCTTCTACCTAGGATTTGAACCCAGGACCTCAGGCTGACCCTGTGGCTTCCCCTTTTTGCCCCCATAGGGACTAGGGAGACTGAGTCAGAGTCCCTTCCCCCAGCAGAGGCAAGCCCTGATACAGTCCTGCTACAGAAAAGGCCCCAATAATAGCTACTCATTTACATGCTGCTTTGCATATCATTTGCATGACATTCATTTAGCATTGGAATGAACTGAAATCCTGCCCCCAACACACACAAACACACACACACACACACACACACACACACGTCCCTCCTGAACCCATTATCCCCCAAATTTACCCTTGTACACAGGGGCAGGCCTCAGAAAAATTGAAACTAAACACATCTTTGGAGCCTAGGACCCCCATTCCCAGGAAGAAAGTTGCTATTAACCTCTTGGAAAAGCTAAGTGAGATTCCCATACCAGAGGGTCTTGGAATAGAAAGGAAATTGAAGAGAACAATACTGAATCAAAAGGCACCACTGATCATGGAAGCACTGTTAGGCGCTATTTCAGGCAACATGGTATAGCCATGGGAAAGGGAGAAGATTATGTGTGGAAATATTGGGAGGTTGGAGGCAGCCTCATTCATACCCTTCACATTACACCAAGACCTATATGTAAAACCAATCTGGGCTTATATTATACACTAATAAATCAATCAAACCAGTTCTTCCTTAGTCCAGTGGAATTGGCCCAACCTGAAGCATGGTCCAACAATAGGCTGGGCTTCTTGACAAGACCTCTCTAAAAGAACTGTATTTCCTTTATTAGCTTTTCAATGGATTGATTGTGGGATCTCCTGTGGTTCTTCAGCTATTTCAGGAGCTGGAAGGCAGAGGAAACAAACGAATTGCTCAATCCCTCTCTTAAGCCCTCACTCCTACACATGGCTGACCTACCTCCTCTTCCATTGGTATAGTGGAAAGAACATTGATTCAGGATCAGGAGAGGGGATGGGGATTTGAATCTGTCTCCTATACCTACTAGCTGTGTGACCATGGGTAAATCACTTAGCCTCTCTGTATCTCAGTTTCTTCATCTGTAAAACAAGGGAATTGCATTCAATGACCTTAAAGGTCCCTTCCATTCCTAAATCTATGCTTTTATATTAAACAAGAGGGCCAAGCCCAGAATCTTGTGTTGCCCCCTAAAAGGGATTTCCTTCCAAGTTGACATCAAACTATTAATGACTAATCTTTGAGTCTGGCCATTCAACCAGCTTCTAATCTATCTAAATTTGCCATCATCTAACCTATATCTCTCCATCTTTTCCATAAGCATATCATGAGAGTTTTTGTGGAATGCCTTGCTAAAATCTAAGAAAATATTTCCTTGCTCTACCAGTTCAGTGACATTGTTAAGAGAGAGAGAGAGAGAGGGAGAGAGAGAGAGAGAGAGAGAGAGAGAGAGAGAGAGAGAGAGAGAGAGAGAGAGAGAGAGAAATTAAGTGGATAAAGCACCAGCCCTGGATTCAGGAGGACCTGAGTTCAAATCTGAACTCAGACACTTGATACTTACTAGCTTGTGTGATCCTGGGCAAGTCGCTTAACCCCCATTGCCCTGTCAAAAAGAGAGAGAGAGAGAGAGAGAGAGAGAGAGAGAGAGAGAGAGAGAGAGAGAGAGAGAGAAATTAGGCAAGTCTAACATGACTTATTCTTGATAAAACCATGCTGACTCTTCATGATCCATTTCCTCTTTTTCTAGATGCTCACCATTCCTTTAATACTCCATTCCAGACTTTTTCCAAGAATCAAAGTCAAGCTCCTTCCTTTTTTTTTTTTTTGCACGGGGCAATGAGGGTTAAGTGACTTGCCCAGGGTCACACAGCTAGTAAGTGTCAAGTGTCTGAGGCCGGATTTGAACTCAGGTCCTCCTGAATCCAGGGCCGGTGCTTTATCCACTGTGCCACCTAGCTGCCCCCCCCCTTCCTTTTTTTTTTTTTAATTTTTTTTGTTTTTTGCAGGGCAATTGGGGTTAAGTGACTTGCCCAGGTCACACAGCTAGTAAGTGTTAAGTGTCTGAGGCCAGACTTAAACTCAGGTACTCCTGAATCCAGGGCCGGTGCTTTGCCACTGCGCCACCTAGCTGCCCCCCCCTTCCTTTTTAATGTTGGAAAATCAGGACACCATTTGGCTTCCTCTGATCCTATGCCTTCCCCTTTTTTCCATAATCTTTCAAGATTTTTCAAATATCACCAACAGCGGTTCAGTAATAACATCTGTTTGTCTCAACTGGGTCACATGATTTCATCTAGCTCAGGTAAGTACCTTCTTTTTCCATATTTGTCTTGCCTATCAAACAGGCATGTTGATAAATATTTAACAAACAATTCTCAATAAGAATGTATGCAAGGGGCAGCTAGGTGGCGCAGTGGATAGAGCACCAGCCCTGGAGTCAGGAGTACCTGGGCTCAAATCCGGCCTCGGACACTTAACACTTACTAGCTGTGTGACCCTGGGCAAGTCATTTAACCCCAATTGCCTCACTAAAAAAAATAAATAAATAAATAAATTTTTAAAAGTATGCAGGACACACTTTTAAGTTTAATCTTCATTATCAGTTCTTGAGAGTTAAAGTTTAGTACAGCACACCCTTACACTATCAACTTTCATCAGCTTTTTATTTAAATCCTTCCCAATACAAAGATCATTGCCTTTAGCAGATAAAACTGGAAAATAAGGGTTAAGCAGCTCTACTTTCTCTCCATTGTCAATTATCACCACCCCATCTACCCCATAGAGTAGGCCTATCTCTTCTTCTTCTTCTTCTTTTTTTTTTTTTAGAGAAGCAATTGGGGCTAAGTGACTTGCCCAGGGTCACACAGCCAGTAAGTTAAGTGTCTGAGGCCGGATCCCAACTCAGGTACTCCTGAATCCAGAGCCAGTGCTCCATCCACTGCGCCACCTAGCTGCCCCAGCCTATCTCTTCTTTGATCTTTCTCTTTTCCCTATGGAATCCTACCAATTCTTTCTCTGAACCCTTTGAAATCTGCTCTCTGGGTCTAAGATGCATACCAGACTTTTTCCAGTTTTTGTCTCCTCTCTCACAAGTTCCAAGATGGTGAATCTACTTCCTCTCAAGGTTTCAACTGCAGCAATCAATCCCTCCTTATTGGTAAGAATCAGATCTAGGTAAAAATTTCCCCTTGTTGGGTCCTCTACCTTTTGAAGGAGGAAATCATCATTAAGGTAAGTTTAACAAAATTACTCATTGCTCTGATGTTGGGTGGGAGGAAAGAGAGGGGGGAAGAAAGAGAAGAAAAAGGAGAGAGAAAAAAACAAGAGAGGAAAGAGAAAGAGAGAATTCCACATAATATAGATAATTGAAATTTTCTCCACCCCCATTACTCCTACACCATGGTTCGGTGGTAGTCTGTAATCTCTTTCCAAAACTCCTTTATCAATTTCCTCTTTCTGTCCAGTTGGCCTCAATCATGACCCAACAACAATATCACTTCTGTTTCTGCCTTTGTTGATCTACATTCACACGATCTCTGCAATGCTTCCTGACTATGGTGGCTAGATCCTCTCACGTGAATATTTCTTCTTAATACACAAAGCTACTTCTCTACCACTCCTCCTCTACCTATCCAGTTTCTTCTAAATAAGGTGTGTCCTCCCCAATAAATCCCACCCCACACCAAGCATCAACAATACCTATGAGGTCAAGTGTACACACCCTTGTTTTAGGATTTCTAGCTAATCTTGCTTGTTACCCATATCTTGTGTATTTGTGTACAGTATAGACATCTGAAACCATGGGTTTTATAACTGTCTCCTTTCTTAGATTTTGACTCCCCTCGTATAATCTTGTGGATATCTCAACTGTGATCCATCTTCTGATAGCAAGACTGCTCTCTGTGTCTCAGTTGGTGAATATGTATAGGTAATTCTCTCCTTCCTTTTCCTTTTCAGTTTAAAGATTTCCTGATTAAATTTGCAAGACTCCAGGCAAATACAATTTTATCAGCCCAATTTGGTTGCAATCTAAGAACCCATCATTCCAATATTGTAACCAATAATTTGGAAAGACAGTTTCTATTCTTATTCACCATTTCCTTAACTAGCTTCTCATTCCCCAAATCTGCTTTTCTCATCTAAAGCTCCTCTTTAATGGACATTAGTGATGACAACAAAACAAAAACAACCTGGAGGCAGTATGGTACTAAGGAAAGACTGCTGGATTTGGAAACAGAGGACTAAGTTTGAAACCTAATTCTATCCCTTACTACCTGTGTGACTGAGAGAGTCACTTGAAATCTGGGTCTCAGCTTCCTTGTTAGTAGAATCAGGCTGGTTGGACTGGTCGATCTTTAAGACCTCTTCCAAACCTAACTCCATGATCCTCTGAAGCTCTTTGAGCCTCATCTATGAAATAAAGGAATTGGACTAGATGATTGTTGAGGCCCCTTATAGATTTATTATACTTATGACCCATGCCCCTAAGGAGTTCAATTTCTTGGCCAAGACTTCACAATCTTTAGCAATTCTTTCTAGGTTCCTGCAGATCATATCATCTATGCCCACATACATCACCAGAATTGGATAGTGGGAATCCAGTTTGGTAAATCTGTCACATCTTGGATCCATGCTCTGGGAAGATGGAGGACTTCTTCATTGTATCACATCATCATATAGCTGACTCTCAACAAAGAGTCACCATCTATCTACTCCTTGTGTCTATGTCCTTTTGATGGAGGTGGCCAGAAGGGTTAGCAGAGAAACTAAGACCTGAGTCCTTATCCACTAGAGGGTTTATCAACAAACACTATCAACAGAAGTTTAAGGAAACAGTAGCCAGGGATTAATAATCCTGGATGACAGGAAACAGAAACTGTACCTAGAAACCAGATCTTAAAGCAAAGAGATATCCTAAACAGAGAGACCCTTGGAGTCTGACAAGTTTAAACAGGTTTTAGGAACCTGAGCAGGACCAAATGTGTCCTTAAGTTCACCACATGATGTTTAAACCCCAAAAACACACCCCTAGTGAGAAAGGTACCACCTTGGGGGGACATCTTAGCACCCCAAGAATTCCAAAATAGGATATGAACCTCCTACAAGGAGGAGATTAGAATAATGAAGAAGTAACCTACATTTTTCACTATAAATATAACCATTTTCATCTCTCTATTCGAGACAACTTTGGGTGTTCTACCTGTGGCCATCACAGTCTTTTAATAAAACTTAGGAACTGAGTCACTGAGTCTTGTAATTCTTTGGGATGGCTCATGACCAATTTGATCAATTAAATCCATCCTTACATAACTTTGACTCACCCTGAACAATCTCACCCAGCAGCACCTGTGGACGCACATCATCCTTACCTAAAGGACAAGCTGCTACTTCCTTCTTCCCTCCTCCAGGTGTCAACCCCCTTTGTCTTTGGGGAAAAAAACCTCACACTTCTCTCTTAGCTCCAAGTTTTCACTGGTCCTTCTTTCTCTTCTCTTCTGTGTGCCATTCTTGTATTCTCCAACCTCCTGGGGCAGATTAAATTCTCCTCGGCCCCTTCATTAGAAACATCCCAACAATTGGAGCTGGACAAGAGTGGAACAAGCTGCCTCAGAAAGTAGGGGGAAAGCGGGACCATATTTTGTATATGGAAGTTGTCAGGCACAGGATGAGTGACCACATATTGGTCAAGTTCTAATGAAGATTTCTTTCTGGGGTGTGGGTTGAGCTAGATGGCTGTGGTGGTCTCTTTTCACTCTAAATTCTGTGATTCTTTTGTTGTGGTAGTGATGGTTGTTTTGGTTCTTGAGAGATATTTGACCAGAAAAAGAAGTGGTCCAGTCTTCCAGAATGAACAACTAAATGTCATGGGGTGCAGAGCACCCCAGAAGTTTTCTGGGGCACATCAAGGAATCTTCTCCTTGATAAACTAAACCAGAGGACAGATAATGCCTAGAGAGATAAGTGGAACCAAATCGGACTGAGCTAGCTTTGGATTCCCACACTTCCCTTCCCTTGGCCCTAAATAAACTACCACCTTATTCTAACTAACTTTTGTGTGCAAGACGGTGTAATTCTTTAAAGAGGAATTCCTAAGAATCCCAACCCCGTACCCCATTTCCCCCCATTACATAACAATGAATGGATAATTCATCTGTTCTATCATTAGCATCCAAACAATGTCAAAAAATCTAGGGAAAGGCCTAGCTTCCATGTTGAGTGAACCCTCTGTATGGGATTTAGCAGAAGGCATGATCAAGAGTCACATAGGATAAGATAACAAGGAAGAATTGCAATCTCTACCGATGGAGGGAATACCTACATTGATGAGATCACAGACTCAATGAAGTAATAATGACACTTACCAGATGTGTTGCCAGTTGTGTGTGTAGGGGAAGTTGCTTAAGCTCTTTTAGGCTGATTCCTCATCTATAAAATGGAGATAATAATAGCACCTTCCTCACATGGCTGTCGCGAGGATT
The DNA here is from genome assembly GCF_019393635.1 of Dromiciops gliroides. Lineage (NCBI taxonomy): Eukaryota > Metazoa > Chordata > Mammalia > Microbiotheria > Microbiotheriidae > Dromiciops > Dromiciops gliroides. The sequence goes on from NC_057862.1 coordinate 48,266,749, forward strand.
AAATGAAATAACATTTGTAAGACACTTTGCAAGACTTAACGCAAACTGTAAGTGCAAACTATTACCAACGGATTCCTGTCAGACATGTCCTTGAACATGTCCTTCAAACCACTTACTGCATTAAAGTCTTCATTGGTAATACACTGAAGCCGGCTTTCACCTGCCATGAGTCTTTCAAATCTAATTGGTTTTATACAGAGGAGTGATCCTTTGGGTCACTTGCTATTATATTTCTCTTGAGATCATAGTATTTCATAATCTACAGCCAAATAACATCACTGGAAGATCTGGGCATTAAAAAGATGGTCCCCGCTCCTGTTGGGGAAATGGTTTAACAAATTGTTATATGAATATAACAGAAAATGATTGTCATATGAAACAATGAATATAAAGCCTAGAAACCTGGAAAGATCTATATGAACTGGTAGAGAGGTGAAGTAAACAGAGTCAAGAAAATGACTTAGACAATGATTACAACAATAGCAATAGAAAGAACAACAAAACAAAATCAAACACTGTATAATAAACAATGGCTATGTTTGTCCCTGAAGAAGAGATAAGGGAAACCATTTCCTTTCCAAAGAGGTGGGTAACTATGAGAGTTAAGTATTGCATATACTATCAGACTTGATTGACGGATTGATCAGTGTTAATTGCATTTTTGTCATTTAAATAAAAACAAGCATTTACATAGTGCACTTTACAAAAATCATTAAATCATAATAAATAATAAATTATGTAAATCAAAGCCTTTTATAAATATTCTTTCCTTTTGATCCTCAAAGCAACTCTGTGAGATAGATGGATGTTATTTTTATTCTCATTTTCCAGATGAGGAAACTGAGACTAAATGAGATTAAGTGACTGGCCCAGGGTCAAACAGCTAGCAAGTGTCTGAGGCTGGGTTTGAACTCAGGTCCTCTGGACTAAATTCTAGTACCCTATCCATTGTGCCACTTAACTACCTGAAAATGTTTTTATTTTTTATTCGTTTTATAAGAGATCATTCTATGATTAGGAGAGGACATATTCAAAAATGAAAGTATTTTAAGATAATGGTATCAATATTTTTTTTTGTTTTTTTAAAAAAAATAATAAAAAGATGAACTTTGGCAGAAGCAAGCAACTTGAGACCTCTGAAAGTACTATGTGGTTTCCCACATCCAGCCCAGTCTCTTACTCTTCAACTTTTTTGTTGTTGTTCAGTTGTTTCCATTGTGTCTGACTCTTTGTGACCCCATTTTGGGGTTTTCTTGGCAAACATACTAGCATGATTTGCCATTTCCTTCTCCAGCTCATTTTACAGATGAGAAAACTGAGGCAGAATTAAGGTGACTTCCCAGGGTCACAGAGCTAGGAAGTGTCCAAAACTGGGTTTGAACTCAGGAAACTGAGTCTTCCTGACTCATGGTTTGGCAAGGTTGGTCTCCATAATGGAGAGGGGGCATCGTTATTGAGATAGCAATCTCAATTAAGTTTGAGAGTTCCTCTCCTCCCCTTGCCCCCCCGCCAGGGTTGGCTATAAGGAGTCTTAGAAAAGGGAAGACTCATGCTAGAAAGAACTAGAAGTGGGGTGGGTGGCTAAGTCCTCAGTAGTCTAAGAACTTTACTTTCCGGACATGCAAGATTAGAGGTCTTTCCTAATACCCCTTCTCAGATGGTCTTGCTCACTTGGCCTATGCCCACACACCGCACCCACACTCTACGCCTGCCTATGGCCTACCATCCTGCTTGGGTCTGTCCAATTGCCTACTATGGTTCTTATATTCAAGTAAATTATCCTGTTTCCCCTATCAACAAACACTTGCTCAATACATTGTTGTCTTCAGACTGAGAAAGGGAGGGGAAGAGAGGGCAGCCAATGTTCTGGGAAAGGCAGCTGCCTGGAGATAGGAATGAGTCCTTCCCTGGGCTCTGCTTCTTGTAAAGCATCGTCGGGCTTCCAGTGCACTAGCTCTCCCTCCTGCAGGTGAACCAGGGGCCTTTACCTTCTTCCTCAGCGCCTTCACCTTTTGCTATTTTCTAAACTTCTCTGAGTTCTGAATCCCAATCGGGTTGAAAGCCCATAAAAAAAGCCCTGGATCTACCTGACTGCCTGAAAGATTTGCTACACCTGTCTCCTGTCTCCAGCTGCTACCTTCTGAATGCCTATATCCAGGGCCCACTTCCTTCTTTTGGGGGAAGCAATTGGGGTTAAGTGACTTGCCCAGGGTCATGCGGCTAATAAGTATCTGAGGTTAATTTGAACTGCCACTCCAGGCCAGATGCTCTATACACTGTGCCACCACCTGTATACACCCTGCCCACTTCCTCATCTTCAAAGGTACAATCATAGAACTAGAATTGGAATGGACAGCCAAGGCTTTTTAGTCCAAACCCCCTCGTTTTACAGCCAGAGAGGACAGATGACTTGCTCAAGGTCACACAAGCAGTAAGTATCCTCTGATGGTCCTCTGGCTCCCCACCTCTTTCCACTAATACCACACTGCTTCCTCATCCATGCCTCCATTTTTCTAGGATTTCCTGAGTAAATTCTAGTAAATTCTAGGATTTATTTACACCGAAAGAGAAAACATACAAGTTCAAGCATAACACAATGGAGTCAGGTAATTCATAATTCACACAAAATAAATCTGCAGAAGGAGGCTCTCACCCTCAGATCCTCAAGCTTTCCAATTCCACTACAGCCCCACAATGTGCTCCTCTCTAGTGCAGAGGGCCTTAGCTCTTTGTGTGTCATGAGCCCTTTTGCAATCTGAGGAAGCCCTTCTCAGAATAATATTTGTTGGGGCAGCTAGGTGGCACAGTGGATAAAGCACTGGCCCTGAAGTCAGGAGGACCTAAATTCAAATCCAGCCTCAGACACTTAACACTTACTAGCTGTGTGACCCTGGGCAAGTCACTTAACCCCAATTGCCTCACCAAAAAAAAAAAAAAAAAAAAAAGACTCATGATGACAGAATAATACTTGTTGCCTACACCCAAAATGGAAAGAAATGCTATATTTCAGTTATAGGTCAGTCAACAAGAAGAAGAAGAAGCACTTGTTAAGTACCTACTATGGGCTAAGTGCTGACTTAGTGAAAATATTTTTTTCCTATCCAAGCTCATGAATTCCTCTGAAATTGATCAATGAACTCATGGAGAAGGAGGGGAATTTTCTTATTTCTTCATCAAGGCCAAGCTTAGTCAGTGTAAGTACAGTGTGTAGTTTCAGGGAGTTTATGGGGTTGTTATTTTTTTCCATTTACAGTATTATACATTCAGTGGCATGCTAAGAAATTAACAACCAGCTTTCTGAAGAGAAAAATGTGCCTATGACTCACTTAAATTTAACCCATATTGTTAATATTTTCTCCATAACTTTCTTAAGCCCCACTGTGGAGTATTTGCCCATTTCTGAAGGATAAATGCTTACACTGAAATTTTAATAATCAACCAACTCTAGGGAACCAGTAGGAGTCAGCTATAATGCAGTCTTTATATATTATTTTTCTGGTCTGCTTACTGCACTCTGCATCAGGTTCACTTAGATTTTCCCATACTTCTCTATAGGCTTAATATTCATCATTCTTAGGATGTAGTCATATTTTATTCTACCCATGTACCAAGTTTATTAACACTTTCCTTTTATTTAACACTTTTTAACACTTTCTGTTTATTTTAACACATCTATTTTGTCTTTGAAACCACAAAAAAATGTTGCCATAAATGATTTAATTTAAGTAGGATCATTCTTTTTGTCTTTGACCTGTGTGACAACTTTTGACTTATCTAAAGATTGTTTGATTACTGGACCAGCATTGAGCGCCAGGGCACAAGGCTCTCTTCTCAGCCCCGTTTTGTTCAATGTTTTTATCAGTAACTTGGTTAAAGACATGGATAGGGGCAGCTGGTGGCACAGTGGATAGAGCACCGGCCGTGGATTCAGGAGGACCTGAGTTCAAATCCTGCCTCAGTTACTTAACACTTACTAGCTGTGTGACCCTAGGCAAGTCACTTAACCCCAATTGCCTCACCAAAAATTTTAAAAAATTAAAGACATGTATAACATGTTTCCCAAATGACTTGAAGCACATGGGAAGGGTTGGGTGGGCAGCTAGCCTATTGGATGACAAAATCAGGGTAAAAAAAATAAATGTTTTTAAGGAGCATACTATGAGCCTGCTGTTCTAACCCCAGCTCTTCCACCTTTGTGATGTTGGAAAGGGTTACTTCTCTCTAGGTCTCAATTTCCTCATCTATAAAATGAGAGGGTTAGACTCAACTGTCTCTAAGATTTGTTCCAGTTCTAACATTCTATGACTGATTCCATAATCTAATTTAACAGACACTAAATGTAAACTATTGCTCTGGCAATTAAAAAAAAAAACCTGCCTGCATATAGAATGGGGAGATATGGCTAATCAAAAGTTCATGTAAAAATGACCTAAAGATTTTAGCAGACAACAGGCTTGACGTGAGTCATCAAGGTGATACGAGAATTTTGTGGGTTTTTTTTTTTAATTAATGTGATATTGTACTACGGTGATAGAAGCCTGGTATTCAGAGAGAGGCAGAGTAGGCTATTAGACAGTGTTGGGCTTGGAACCACGAAGAGCTGGGTTGGAATTCTACCTTTACCATGTACTAGCTGTGTGATATGAAGAAGTCACCTAGCCTCGCTCATCCTCAGGTAATGCCTTAAGATGACAAGTTAGAGTTGGGTTACGATCTGTGATCTGTTCCCATTCCTGTAGAACCCGGGATAAGGGAGGTGATTGGTAGCCCTGTTCAGGAAGACCACCACTGAGTAGTTGAAATCTGATCGTTTGAAATATTATGCCTCATTCTGGGTACCCCCCTTCAAAGAGGGGGATGTCTAGATAGAGGCTGACTAGGAAACTATGTCATTCAAAGGACAGCTAAAGAAATGGGTGTGCTGAAGTGATAGAAAGGACTTAAGAGAGATATGATTTCTGTTATCAAAGAGCTGAGAAGTTGTCTTTGGCAGAGAATGTAGGTCTTTTCTACTCTGCTCCAGAGGACAGAACTGACCCATGAGGCTAAGTTCCAAGGAAACATTTCAGTTAAGGAAACACCTCCTATGGCGCAGTGGATAGAGCACTGGCCCTGGAGTCAGGAGGACCTGAGTTCAAATGTGACCTCAGACATTTAACACTTACTAGCTGTGTGACCCTGGGCAAGTCACTTAACCCCAATTGCCTCACTTTAAAAAAAAAAAAAAAGGAAACACCTCCTAACAATGAAAACCATTCAACAGTGGAACTGGCTACTTTGGGAGAAAGTGAGCTCCCTGTCACTGTCAGTGTTCAAGAAGAGGTTGTCTGGGATGCTGCAGACAGGATTCTTGCATTGAGTCTAACATATCTGGGTCTGAGGAAGATGACCTGCAGGATATGGGGAACCTTATCTGCTCCTCCCTTTTTTTTCCCCTGGAGGAGGCAATATCATTGACCCAAATACCTTCTACTCGTCTGCGAGGCCCACCCAACCAGCTCTAGAGATGTTTCTCACCAGTCATGGGCAGGGGAGGGGGGCGGAGGCAGTCTAGCTGGCAGTGAGAGTGAGATAGATGGTTTTATACCCCTAAGTCTTACAGAAAGTCCTCAAGGTTCTGTTGGAGAGAGCTCTGGGAGAGACAATGATTTGTCCAAAGTCATAAGATCATAGATCTAAAGAGCTCAAAGGCCATTTTATAAATGAGGAAACTAAGGCCAGTGGTGGCTAAGTGATTCCCCTAATCTTACACAGAAAGTAAGCATCAGGATTTGAACTCGGGTTCTCCAACTCCGGTGTCAGTGTTCCTTCAACTATACATCAAATAATGAGCCCATGGCTTTGCTGGGATCAGAGCCAAACCTCACAAAGCCTGGTCTTGCTCTCTGTCTTCCACAGGCTCCTCAAAGCCTACTCACTGACCCCAAGAATGTGTTTGAAGTCTCCCTTTCTCCAAGTTCACCAAAACCAAAGGAAACATTTGTTGTTGTTTTTTTCTTTCTGTGGGTGAATCCTGCTCTCTTCTTCTTCTTCTTTTTTTTTTTTTACTGTCCCCTCTGGACAGCAAATGATGTTTGTTTTGTCTTGTTCTGCTTTGTTTTCCCCATAGGAACCCAACCAGAGTGACAATTCCAGGCCTGTTCCCTTTTCTATTCTTCTTTATTCACAAGGAATACTGGGGGCAACTTCCATCTCCGGGATATGTAGCTCATGTAGGAAATACATTGGTCAGCAGTCCTCAAGAGCAGGTCCCATCTTGTCTTTCTTTCTCAGCCAACTCTATAAAGAGTACAAAACAAAACAAAGAACAGTCCCTGCCCATCCTTCAAGTCTCAGCTCAGGAGCCACCACATCCACTTCCTTCCACCCCAGCCCAAAGTATTTTCAGCTTCTCATAGCTGTTTGCTGGAACCTTGTCCTTTAGGACAATATTGTGGTGTATTGGATAAAGTGCTAGACTTTTATATGAGAAGATGTGGCTTTGAATTCTGCACCACCCCCGCCCCAGCCTCCCCTGACACTTACTGACTATGCACAAATCATTAACCTGAGCCTTAGTGATCTCTGTAAAATGGGAAATCTTATATATGCGTAGTTTTTTTCTTCAAAAATAAAAGCAGGACTTTACATTTAATACTTGCTAAATTAGATCATAGAACATTAGAATTGAACATTAGATATTTTGGAGTCCGATTCTCTCATTTTATCAATGGGGAAACCAAGACCTAAGAGAGGAAATGACTTTCCCCAAATCACCAAGACAGAACGTTTGGGGCTTCTGCCTAAATTCTGTGCTTCATAACATATTCCTTAATTCCAGTCTTTTGATATTTTTTTTTTAGATTCTGATGCTGTTATCCAACATATTATCTAGTCTCACCCGAACCAGCTTCACATCATCATTTGTGGAACATGTCCTCTCTGTCTTTGACCAAATCACTGATAAAAATGTTGAATGAAAGGGCTTAAGACAGAGCCCTGTGATGGGCCACTAAATGCCTCTCTCTGGCTGATACTAGTCCTGTAGCAAGACCATAACTAGATATTCTGATGCTTGAGGGGAGGGGGAAAGTGGCACTGATTTTGAACCAAGGGACCACTTCCCAGCTTATCTTGGGGTTGTCTGGTATCTATGTGACCCTTTTCCCCATCCTGAATGATGAGGAAATATACATCCTGGGAAAGAATTATTTTATTTTATTTTATCCTCAGTGCCTAACTGTATTTGGGACACAATAGCAGCTTAATAAATACTTTTAGGTTTTGGTTTGTTTTGGTTTGGTTTGGTTTGGTTTTTTTGTGAGGCAATTGGGGTTAAGTGACTTGCCCAGGGTCACACAGCTAGTAAGTGTCAAGTGTCTGAGGCTGGATTTGAACTCAGGTCTTCCTGAATCCAAGGCCAGTGCTTTATCCACTATACCACCTAGCTGCCCCCCATAAATACTTTTTAATTGTTTGGTTTCCAGTTTTCCAAGGAGCTGCACTGCCCCTCTCTCTGGGTGGAATGTAGAATGAAGAAGACTATCCCCTTCCAGAAGCATCCTGGCTCCACAGAGCCAGCTCATCACAGGTGGATGGATGATGCTCAAGGGACTGCTTCCCAGGGTGCTGCTTATACCCAGGCTTCCTGGGAACTGCAACACATCTGCCTGGGACTAAACCCTTTTTGGAAGATCAGCACTTCTCCATTCCTTGACTATTTCTTTTCCTGGGTCCATCCCAATAAGAATTTAATATGTACCTCCCTTCCTTTCTGGGTAGAATAACATTATAGTGAGGAAGTATGCCTCCCCATGTCAGCATCCTGGGACAAAGTACCTGATGCTTTGCCCTAGTTATGTCTCTGATCTGTTGTGCCTCCCTCACAGGTTGTCATGAGGCTGAAATGAGACAATATACATGAAGTGCTCTGAAAACCTTAAAACCTCATGAAAATGCCCACTATTAGAGGCAGCATGATGAGGTAAAAAGCATTCTAGGCTTGGAGTCATGAAGAACTGGGTTCACATTCAGCCTCTGACACTAGTTAAATGACCCTGGGCAAGTCATTTAATCTCCATGTGCCTCAGGCAATGCCTTAGGGTTTATCTGTTGTGGTTCCCAGTAGTATTTGACTCTTCCTGATCTCATTTGGGGTTTTCTTGGAAAAAACACTGGAGTGGTTTGCCATGTCCTTCTCCAGCTCATTGTACAGATGAGGAAACTGAGGCAAACAGGATTCAGTGACTTCCCTGGGGTCACACAGCTACTAACTGTCTGAGATCAGATTTGAACTGGGGAAGATGAATCTTCCTGACTCCAGACTGGGCACTCTATCCACAGCACCACCTAGCTGCCCAGAATGTATCTACTTAAACCACAAATAGGTTGTAATCTATGGAGCTTCTTCAATGGGGAGAGATCCCATATCAGTTCTTAGAGAAATTATAGATCTCTCACATATTACAGGTGTTGTCTTTACCTTTATAGTCATCAGGCCTTGCATATATTAAGCCCTCAATGAGTGGAATTGAATTGAATTGGGGATGAAGAGACAGAAAGGCCCTAGGAATGGTTGGTGATGAAACCTAAGATAACTGAATCTTTTTTGTCACTACTTTTTTTAATAGGGGCTTAAGGTTGTCTAGGATGAGAGCACATGGTTGTGCCTCATTCCTCCTTGGAAGGTTTGCAATACCTCTCACTATCTCCATATGAATGAAGACCAATCTGTTTCTGCTTGGCATTCCAAGCAAATGGACAAGCCAAAGCATGGTAGCCCCAGTCAAAAGGCTGTTACAACAGTCCAGGTGGAAGGTAATGAGGCTCAGAGCTGGGCTAGTCAGCCCAGGAACAGACAGGATTGGATATGAAAAGCTCCTGAGTTGGGGGACCATGCATGTCTCTTACACATCCTTGTATCTCCCATAGCACTTAGAGTGTACTGAGCATAGCAAACAAATGTGTAAGGGTACCTATTGACATAAGGACAATTATACATGAGTGAAAGTGGAATCAGTGGGGGGCAGCTAGGTGGTAAAGAAAGAAGGAAGGAAGGAAGGAAGGAAGGAAGGAAGGAAGGAAGGAAGGAAGGAAGGAAGGAAGGAAGAAAGAAAGGAAAGAAGGAAAGAAAGAAAGAAGGAAAGGAAGGAAGGAAGGAAGGAAGGAAGGAAGGAAGGAAGGAAGGAAGGAAGGAAGGAAGGAAGGAAGGAAGGAAGGAAGGAGGAATCAATGGCAAGGAGCTCCCTCTTCCTGTAAGTTTCCAAGAAGGGACTGGCTGACTACTTGTCAGAGATCCCTGTTCAGGTACAGGCTGGACCAGATGTTTCTGTGGTCCGTTCCAGCTCTGAAAGTCTACACCCCATTGTCTCAATGTAATTAATAAAACGTAGCAACTGATTTGATGGGATGAGTGAGATACAGGGGCATGTTCCTGGGACTTCATTTTATGAGAAAAGATTATTTTTCTATTATATTAATAACCAAATTAGGATTGAGGTTTTTCCCTTTCTATTTCCTCATTTAGGGACCAGTCCCTCTTGGTCAGTCAGTCTCTAAAGGATAGGGCTGATGAGATTGACCTAATTCTCCAGGAGCATTCTCCTCAATCTTGGGTGGGACCCCACCCAACTAGGAGAGTTTAATTCTAATTAAAGCATAAATAAAATCCAATCTAGGTGAATTCCAACTCTAAAGCTTAATTAATAAATTGATTATTAATTATCCAGAAACTCTGTCTCTTGGGCTATTCATTCATCTCAGTTTCCCATAATGCTTGGAGCAAAGAAAACATCACTTATTCCGAGAGACTAGACTACATCCCCAAAAAGGCTGTGAGTTGGTGACAGCATCAGGAGAAGTCTCTGATTAGGAGTGATTCACAAGGCAGGAGGGTTAAAGAAGTAACCTATCAGGCACCAGGGATGGGTAAAAGAGAGTGAACAACACAAGCACTCCTAGGGGCATTAGATGCAGCTACGGTGGAGAGACCATATAGAGCAATATGGCATCACATCCCAAGGCATGGATTCATCATTGACCCATGATACTCCAGAGCTGAGACAAGAGTTTTCAATTATTCCCCAGTCCTCCACAAGAAATGCCTGGAAAACAGAGGCAGATGACAATGCCCACTATCATTTAACATGTGAATTCTAAAGAAAAACTGTGTCCTCTTCACCCTCTTTGCTGGAAAAATCAGAGGTATGAAAGGGGAAATGGATTTTAACTAACCTGGAATGATAGGAGATTGTGCCCATTTGGCCATAAAATGTTTTTACCGTTTAACCTGTTTCTTCATTATTTCCATTGTTTCGTGTTTATTAGTTACATTTTTTGCTCACGTTTATTAGCTACATGGTGGTTGTTGTTTTGATGTTGTTATTGATCTATGTCTTTTTTTTTTTTTTGCGGGGCAATTGAGGTTAAGTGACTTGCTTAGGGTCACATAGTTAGTAAGTGTTAAGTGTCTGAGGTCGGATTTGAATTCAGGTCCTCCTGAATCCAGGGCTGGTGCTTTATCCACTGCGCCACCTAGCTGCCCCTGATCTATGTCTTTTGTATGGTCTAGTATACAGAAAACAATTGGATGGGGGCTCAGGCCCAGAACTCAACAGTAGACTACCTCAAAACAGCCACAGTGATCCTGGGAGTTACTAAGGGACAAGATACTTTTCTGCTATATTTCCATCCAATTTTGTTTTGTTGCCATTTTGTACCTTTAAGGGAAAGGATGGACAGGTGAGGGAAAGACATAAAGAAGCACAGCATCAATTACTAATTCTTTTTCTGATCTCGAGTTCTAAATGTCCCACCAGGACCTACATATATAGCCCTGATGTAGACATTGGGAGGACTGTCACTGTTGAGTGAGGATGTTGATGTGGAGTGAAGGGACCACAGAGAAGGGTCCCTCACTGTCAGATTCTCATTTAGACAGTCTGCCAAGGCATGAGTTAGGGGATGGGAGGGGTGAGGTGGTGTATGCAAAGGGAATGAGGGAGGAGAACAATCAATAGGCTTCTTCCTAATCCCCACCTTCTGCCTAAATCCTGATTTGTGTATTACTTTGCATGTGGTTTCCCAGGGGCTCCAATACACAAAATTTCCTAGAGGCCACTATTTCCCCTAGTACTTTCCATTTATAGTAATACCAAGATTTTTTCCTCAATGGAAAACTGCCCATTCATTTCTTTATTTCTTTCTTAGTAGATAGGCTGGGCAAATAATATCATCCCAGAAAATTTGAGGCCCAGGAGGTGAAGGGGCTTGTCGAATATAACATGATAAAAGCCTGGACGTAGCTGGATCTAAAATTCAGGTCTCCTGACCTTAGGGCAAGGGAAGTCAAGTGAGGTGAAGAGAGGAGTTGATCCTGGCAGAAGACCCCTGACCTGGAAGTGCCCCCCCCAGCCCTCGGGGCCTCTGTTGACAGTGTTCTGCCAGTCAATGACCAGACACAGGTAAATAAATAGCTTGTTTATTAGTAATATGTTACATTATTAAAGTGCATCAAGAGGAGACATAGCAGACTCAAGGTGGCCAGATTCCCGGGCCTGGGGCCCATGGGGCACAGAGGAAGAAGGTTGCCTGGGCTTGCTACTGAAATGACAGACCAAGGGCACTGAGAGCCCCTGCTCCAAACCCCTGGGGAGCGGGTGCTCCAGCCTCCACCGCCCCGGGGAGAGCTCCTTCTGGGATTCACAGTTTATCCTAAATTAGAATATGACCTGAGCTGAAGGCATGAACCCGGATGGAAGCACAGTCCTTGGGGAGGGGACAACAGAGGGGATTAGAATGGGATGCCCCCCTTCTGCCCCCCAACCCTCAACTCCAAAGGCCAACAGGGGCTCAAGCCCTCATTACCCATGAGGACCAAGCCCCTTCCAAATGAACACCATGAAATTGGGACCGATTATATTCCTTCATTCTCATCCCACCCCACCCCACCCCCAACCTTTTCCCCCAATAATTCCCTCAACTCCCAAGTCACAGGGAATACCTGCCCCTCTGACTGCCATTCTGAGGGGACTCCAGAGCTACTTTAAATGGTCTCTCCCATCAGGCCTTGGGGCTCCTTGGGGCTGGGGACTGTCTCCCCGATCAAATCAACACCCTTCTTTGTCCAGCCTTCCTTAGCCCTGAGCCTAACCCCCAACTCCTTGTTTTTCCTCCGGGCTACAAGTCCGGGCCCAGGAAGTCTTCCCCAAGGCCTCCAAGATCTCAGCAGACAGTCCTCCTCCCCTCTGTCCCCACCCTCTCCCTCCCTCCCTCTATCCCTAAACTAAGCCTTCTCATATAAGGATTCCAACCCCAGGTGCCCTAGGCTGGGACACCTAATCCCCACCCCCACCCCCACCCTTCCCAACATTGTTTAAGATTCATTTGGATGCAGTCGGAAGTTGTCAGACTTAAAATAAGCTAAACAAATACAAATAAAGTCCTTTCCCACAGGAAAGGAAACATCCCTAGATAAACATGCAAGCTTCAAAGGGCCCTCCCCTTCCCCACCAAAAGGGGAAGGGACCCACCCTGGACTGCTTGGTGGCGCGCCCTTCCCTGGGGATACACCAGCTGGTCCTGGACCCCACAGGTAAAGAGAGGGGCATGGGCAGGGGCAGGATGGATCAGAGGCCAGCTCTGGCAGCTAGGGCACAGAAGGACCCTGGAGGTAGGGCAAGGCCAAGTGCCAGGGATCTGCCTGACCCCTCTCCTTCCGTCCAGCCCCCTCCCACCCCTCACCCATACACACCCAATGCATAGAGTCAATATAGTTTCCAAGTATGATTCACCTTTGGCAAACTCTTCCCTCTGGACCTTGGTGGGGAATACCTCTGCCTCCTGCAGCCCCCACCCCACCCCCAGTCCAGCTCTTGCACCTGTATCACCCCCGTTCAGTTCTGGTGGATGATTCCTTCCCGTGATGTCTGAAGAGAGACTTGTTTTTCTTTTAAACATTCTTAAAGGGAGAATGTCCCGGATACAATCCCTACTCCCTTCGCAGTCTTGTTCTTCATTGGTGGTTTTCTCTCCTACATTCTTCACTTCTCCATACCCCCTCCTACCACCACTCCGGGAAGATTCTTCACAAGCCCAGGATCCACGTGCAGCCAAGACCAGACCCCTCTCCTTTTGTCCCAAGTCCTTTCCCCCCCACCACCCCCCATGCCTCCCAAGCAGACCTATGGCTCAGAAATGTTCATTCCCCTGAAGAAAGTGGGGGAGAAGCTCTGTGCTCCCCCAGCCCTAGCCCCCAGGGGTAAAGGCAAGGCTTGGGCCTGTAGCAGTTGTGAGAGGCACCTGGGGAGGGTGGGGGGCAAAGGGTGTCTCCCCAGAAGTGGCAGAGGAGGGCAAGAGCAAGCCACAAAGTCCCACACCCTGAGAAGGAGGAGGAGGTGTTGGGAAGGGGGTCTGAGAGCAGAGGAGGGATCCTTATTGAAATAGGAGGAAAACAGCCAGTGCAGACAGAAGCCTGAGGCAGAGCAGGGAGCCTGGACCCCCCTCGCTGCCGCCCATCAGCAGGTGCTCCGCAGTGGCCTCCTTGCGGAGTTCCCACTGAACAGCGATGCGGCTGTAGGTGCCCTCCTCGGCCTTGCATCGGTATAGCCCGTACTGCTCATCGGTGAGCTTCTCGATGAACAAGATGCAGTCTGAGTTCTGCCAGCCGGGCTCACAGCGGTGCACCTTCTTGTCTCCGTGGTGCCACGAGTAGGTGGCGTGGTGGGATTCCACGGGGCACGTCAGGTAGTATCGAGAATTCCGGGCCAGGGTGACACTCTGTGCCTCACCAGAGCCCTTCTCTGGAGGGGAAATAATCATAATAAAAATTAATAACAACAACAACTAGCATTTGTATGGTAACTTCAGATTTGAAAACAATTAACGATAATCATCTACTTTATCCTCACAAACGGGAAAACTGAGGTTGAAGGGTGATTAGCCAGTTAAGGGTCTGAAGTTGGATTTGAACCACTGAGCCACCTATGCAGCTCACTGTTTCCTAGTCCCCTTCAAGCAGCCCCAGATGGCCCCTTCAATCCCACACCCCTTTGGGAGACTGAGAGATTGGCATTCCTTTCATCCCACACCAGTGATATTGGATGAGCCAATATCAGGATCTTAGAGTGAGCATGGAGAAGCATCTCTTCAGTGAGCCTACACTGAGGATAGGCCTGTGTGTACCCCCAACCTCTCAGACACAGACATGGACACACACACACACACACAGGGCTGCCTCAGGACAGGCTCCCATGGTATTTGGACTCATTTACTAGTCTTAACCTGAGCAAAATCACTGTACCTCAAGAGGCCTCAGTTTTCTCATCTGTAAAATGAGGGGGGGATTAGATTAAATGGTCCCTAAGGTCTCTGCAGTTCTGAATCCAATGGTGCAGTCAATTCAATGACAAATCAACACAACCAGTGCTTCTGGGAAGGTTCTGTCAAACACACAGTCTGTGGATCAGTCCTCTTCTCCAGTCAACCCCATTCTACCATATGTGCTGTCTCCCATTCTAAGAGTGTAAGCCCCAAAAGGGTAGTGTCTCTGTTGCCAGCATTTCGAATAATGCCTGGCACACAGTAAGCACTTAAATCAATGCTTTTGCATCTACTCGTCGTTTGTTCCTTCCTTCCTTCCTTCCTTCCTTCCTTCCTTCCTTCCTTCCTTCCTTCCTTCCTTCCTTCCTTCCTTCCTTCATCCTACAACCAGGGATTCCCTGAGAGCAAAATCCTGGCTCTCTCCCAAACTCAAGGGTATGACTTACCCAACTTAGATGGACATTCTGTATGTGGCTCGTTGGGACCCAGAGACTGTAACACAGGCCTAGAGAACAGATGGTACAACAGGCTACACAAGCAGTAAGGGAGAAAACCCCAGAGCGCAGCTGACACCCCCCCACAATGGTGTGTATTTCTTTATCTTGCCTGCGTCATCCCTGCCAGCGCCCAGCCCCATCGCCCCCCTCTCTGTGCCAGGACCAGGCCCTCCACTGTCTTTCCCCCAGGGGTTCTCAGAATGCCTCAGCCCCTCTTCCTCTAGGTCCCCCAAACGGAGAGCAGTGAAGCCAGAACAGCAATGGCTTCCGATAAGTCTTGGAGCATCGAAAGGGGCATTAAGACATTTAATGACCAGGTCAGTATATCTCACAGGTAGGACTTGAACCAAGGTCTTTTTGATGCCAACACTGGTCCCCTATGCACTAAGCTATGTCTCTCTGGTAACAGAGATTTTTTGGTGGGGAGGGCGCGGAGAACTGGACTTATGATTCCAATGGTTGGTTTGTTTGTTTTTGGTAAGGCAATTGGGCTTAAGTGACCTGCCCAGGGTCACACAGCTAGTACGTGTTAAGTGTCTGAGGCCGGATTTGAAGTACTCCTCCTGACTCCAGGGCCGGTGCTCTATCCACTGCGCCACCTAGCTGCCCCTATGATTCCAATGTTACAGGAAACTGCAATAAGAAAACTCCTTCCTCCCATGCAGATTGTGCCAGTCTAATAAATTACCTGAGGCACAGAGAAATAAAGCTACTTCCCCAGCTTCTCACAACCAGTATATACAAGAGCCAGAGCTCGAACCCAGGGCCTTCCTGACTGAGAACTGGGTTCTCTGCCCACTGTGCCACACTGCCTGGTGAGGAAGAGAGAAAATGAAGAATTGAAATGCCTTGAGGCAAGGACGGCTTTGTTTTAGTTTTGGATCAGTCTAGGACAAAGTGTGGGCTGGCCTGGAAGCAGGGGGATGGCCAAGGTGACCCCTAGCAGTCTGTTCCACTCTGACATACTGGGTCACAGAAGGCATAGCGGGTCTGGGTACTGTTCATTTAAAAAAACCCTTTGTTGGGGCAGCTAGGTGGCACAGTGGATAGAGCACCGGCCCTGGAGTCAGGAGGACCTGGGTTCAAATCCGACCTCAGACACTTAACACTTACTAGCTGTGTGACCCTGGGAAAGTCACTTAACCCCAATTGCCTCACTTAAAAAAAAAAAACCCTTTGTTATATGGGCTTGCTTCCTCATTAGTTAAAAAAATCATTTAAAAAATTCTTTGTTATTTGGGACGACTCTTTGGAAAGAAGGAGGGGAAAGGATATAAAAGGAAATGCAGGTGACATAAAAACAAAAGGTAGCAATAAAAAGTCATCTTAAGAAATAGTATTCCTAATCCCTGGAATGCCTATCCCCCGGGGCAGCCCTGGAAAAGCCAAGGGGTTGTCTGTCCACATGCAAGAGGCTGGCAAATATCTTTGATGGTCAAAGGAATCTGGTGCATCCAATTGAGAGGCTCGATGAACACCTGGGGGAGGGTCAGGGGTCACACCTACCCTTTATACTTGTAGATGGAGACACACTGGCCATGTGTGTCGTCCCAGCCGCAGTAAGGGTCCCGGGCCATTAGGCAGCCCTGGCAGCCCCCTCGGTACTCGCTGCATAGGTCCAGAGGCACCTGGCTGACCTCCCACTGAGAGTTCACGTACAGTTTCATCTGAAAGAGCAAGAAGGCCCCGGGCTATTAGGGCACTTCCTTAGGCTGGGGGTGGGAAGGTCAATGAGCTGAGTCTGGGGGCTCAGAACCTTGAACTTCATTAGCCAAAGCCCAACCCAGAGCAGGCGCGGACAGCACCAGCGCAGGGCCTCACCGTAACATTGTCCAGCGTCATGGACTGGATAGTGGCTGGATGGCGACGGAAGGGTTGGATTTCCATGATGTTAAAGGCCTCGTGTTCTGATTCCACCATCTTATGGATTGTTCCTTTGTCTGCGGAGAGAAAGGGGGGTAGGTGGGGAGGAGGGCGGGAACCAAGAGGGAAAGAAACAGACGGAAAGGGGAAGGAGGTGAATTAGGGGAAAGCCATCCAGTGCCTCAGAGCCCCAACCCCCTTTGCTCTAGACTAGGCTAACCCTACATGACTCAGGATGGGTCAAGAGCACTGTGTGTGGGTGTCATGGTGGAAAATCTGTCTTGTGAGTGGAAAGAAGAGTAGGAGATGGAACAGAGAAGCCAAGAGAGCCCTTATCTCTGTAGAGTAATGAGCTCAGGCCCTTCAGCTCCCAGGACTGCTGGTGGGGGAGGGGAGCGTGTAGAGTCTGGATTGGAGGTGGGGGGACAATGTCCCTGGGCCCTCCACCCAAGAGGACCATTCAGAGAGCAGGAAAGTTTAGAGTCAGCTTGGGTTGATGGGGGGGGGGGGGCGGGAGTGATGGTGAATGGTATCCTTCCAGGACAGAGTTCCTAATTGGAGGGAGGGAGAGGGGACAGACTCATAAACAGTACATGCAAAGCCTCTTAGGGCATCCACACTGGGCCACGAGAAGAGTCTGGAACTTGTCACAGCACCTGAGTTCAAATCCAAGATTTGCCCCTTACTACCCGGGGCAAATCACTTCACCTCTCTGGGACTCATCTGCAAAACGGCGGGTGGAGGGGTGCCGGTGATCTCTAAGGTCTCTTCAAGCTTGAAATCTAGCATCCTATGACACCAAGTGCTTCCTGGATCAGGTGTCAAGCTGCTTTCAGCTACTGAGTTTATGGAATCATTATGATATTGGGAGAACCCTAGATTTCAAGTCAAAGATGTGGCTTCCAATCCCCACTCTCTAACTACCTCTGCTTGACCTCCATGACCTTCACTTTCCACCTTTATCAAATAAAGGGATTGAACTCGATGATGCCCAAGGCCCCTTCTGGTTCTAAATCCTATGAGCTTAAAGAAATAATGTCAGAATTCCAAAGGCCAGTAGCAAGACCCCCTCCCCCATCATTCTAAAGATGAGAAACTGGGGCCAAGAGGCATGAGATCAGACATGAGTGAATACAGAAGCAGGACCCAGAACCACTAGGCCCTCTCTGACCCAGTAGGTCAGAGTAGAACAAACTACTAGGGGTCACCTTGGCCAACCCCCGATTCTGGGCCAGCCCACACCTCTCCCACCTCTAAGACACAGCCATCTGTCCTACTTCACCAACAGAGCCCTGCTTTCTCTGTCCACCTCACCTAACATAGTGCTCTTGTTCCTCTCTCTTCCCAGGGCCTCTTTCCCTCCCCCAGACTGAAAGAACAAGTCTGATGACTTCTCCATTTGATCCCCATTGATCTGTGCCCCGGCCCAATGACCAAGCTTTGGAACTGAAAGGGCAAGTCAGATTGGGTGGGGGTGGGGATGTCATTGAAACAGGAGGGCTGGGGAGGGCTGGCGGGCCTGTTCCTCCACAATATGAGCAGGTCAGCTGCTTCTGGATAGCCCAGAGAATAATGCAGAGAGCTGGAAAGCTCATTACATCCTCCACAGGAACTCCACGCCCAATTAAGCTGATTTCACCGTAAAAATTGTACCCAGAAGATGGAGCTAGCTCAGGTCAGACATGGATCAGGCTGGTAGGGATAAAAAACTGGGGCAAGTAGGACCTCCTTGTCTGACAATCCTGGAAGAGGACCAGAGATCAAGTGCTTGCATTCAAGATGGAAGAAATCACTTCAGGAAGCCTGTCCTGGAAGCTGGAAACAACAAGGGGGCATCTAGACCTAGGTCTGACTCAGTGGTACCTCACTTTCACTCTTAGAACCACAGAATCCCCAAGTCAAGAGTGATTATAAATGTCTGTCACGTTGAGTTATTTCAGGTTGAATCGAATCAAAATCACAAACGGTGATGTCTGAAGTAAAACCTAGCGAAGAGGGATGTGAGACTGGTGGTTGAAATCTCAGCCCTGCCCCTTACTTTGTAACCCACAGAGTAGGGGTTGGGCTGCACTCAAAGCATCCCTACACGAGCATCGCATCCCTCAACTGGAACAGTCACCAGCCTCTCTCTAATCACGTCAGGGTTTCTTAGCCCTTCCAAACGGCCCCCTTGAGTATTCCCCTCCTATGCTATCCCCTACCTCCCTGTCACCCAGCCCTGGAATGTTCTTTTTCCCCATCTCTGCCTCTGGGAATTCCCAGAATCCTTCAAGGTTCATCAGCTCAGGTGCCGCTTCATTGCTCTCTCTCCTCCCTAAATCACTCTGCATTTACTTCATGTTTCCTTTTCATTTGTCTGTGTTTGTGTTATTTGCCTCCAACGTGAGGAAAATTCCCTGAGAGCAGGAACATTTTCTTTGCTGTCTCTATGACCCCAGAACCTGACACAGTATCTGAAGGCTCATAAACATTGGTAAAAGGAACTGAACTGAATTGAATTGAAATGGCAGATGGTGAAAGCTAGGCGTCTCTTCCTGGCACTTAGGCCGGCTTCTTCCTGCTGCGGGTTCAAGTTCATTCCCTCTCAGCTTGTCCTGGGTGGACACACAGGGATCTGCTGTTCTCATCACTTAGACACTCTCCCTTCACCAGTCTTCGAGGGGATTCTGGGTTCTACTTCCTTTCTCTTTTCTCCCAACAAAATAACCTCAGGCCCCACCGTATTTGCTTGATGAGGGAGGGGCTTTCCGCTGCTGCTGGCTGATTTTGTTCACAGAATCTTAGAATTCTAGAATGTTGAAACTTAGAATGCTAGAATGATCTGGAAAGAGATCATTAGAAACTCCTGCCTTAGGAGTCAGAGAACCTGGGTTTGAATCCCAGCTCCAGTCCTTACAAGCTATGTGACCTTAGCCAAATCCATAAACCTCTTTGGAGGTGCTTCATCTTTTGTAAGATGAGAGCGTTTTGGGGGGTGGCTAGGTGGCGCAGTGGATAAAAGCACCGGCCCTGGATTCAGGAGGACCTGAGTTCAAATCTGGCCTCAGACACTTGACACTTACTAGCTGTGTGACCCTGGGCAAGTCACTTAACCTCCATTGCCCCGAAAAAACAAAAAAAATAAGATGAGAGAGTTTGGCTTTGATTCACTCAAGCCTCTGCTATGTATGAATCTATAATCTTAGGCTCTGGCTCCATTCTCCCATTTTTCAGATGAGGAAACTGAGGCCTACAGAGGTTCAAGGCCTTGTCCGAGGTCACACAGCTGATCAGAAGGCCAGGAGTCTGACTCATGGTCTTTATTCCACAACAGCCCAGCCCTCACCCTGGCCCATCTACAAGGTCTCTGTATCTTGTTTCCTTTGAGGTTCTTTGAATTCTGGTGGGGGCTCAGAGTCAGGAAGGGCACTGGCTACTCTGTTTGTCCTTCCTCCTATAACGTGTAACGTTTCACTGGCCTTGTCAAAGAAAGAATCCAATTCCCCTCACAGACCCGTTTTCCAGGAGGCTAAACAATAGACTCTATGAGTGTTTCTGGCTTTCCTGGCCGCTATAAAGAGAACTTTGAGGCTTGTAAATAGGAGGAAATCAGACAATGTCGCAGCTGAAACAATCCCCGTAAGTGTACGGTAAAAATAAGTTTCGTTATAAAAATAAGCCATCCCCAGAGGCCTTATTCAACTGAAGCCCTTTAGTCACCTAAGGGAAATTCTGCCCTGAGGCCGGGGGGATTAGGGAGGGGAGAGAAAGGAGGCTGTAGTTACTGCCTTCTTTCTGCTAAATTCAACTCAGTTCAACTCAACAAACTCTTATGAAATCCCTCTAATGTGCTAGACCCTCACACAAAATGAAATAATCCCTGCCCTCGAGGGGTTTCCATTCTAGGGATTGGGGGCTAAGGAGGGGACAGCATGTACACAGTTAAGCAATTATGCCCCTATCGATCCAGCTCAAGAGGCTTCCTATGGGCTCTAGGATAGAACGTAAAATAGACATTCCTCTATTTAGCTTTCAAACCCCTGCCCAACCTGGCCCCAAGCCACCTTCCCAGCCCCACTGGACATTATTCTCCCAAGCCTATTCTTGTGCAGACAAAGGGGACTTGTCTCTGTTCCCAATCTCCATTCCTTTACTTCTGCCATCCCCCATGTCTGGTTGGCACTCCCTCCTTACCTCCACCTTCTCACCCTGTAAGAGACATCTCAGGTACCATCTCATGCATGAAGCCCTTTCTGATCCCCCCCACCCCCGCTTACTGCTACAGCCCTCCCTGCCAAACTACCTCTATATATGTCTTTATTACCCTTATATTTATGCCATATATATTTTTATGTGCACTGGTTTCCCCTATTCAAATGTAAGCAGCTTGTGAATAGGGATTGTCTAATTCTTTGTACTTGTATCCCTAGAGCTTAAGACACTGTAATTATAAAATTAATTATAATGAATTTGTGTTGCATTTATTAAATTTATTGGTTTAATTCTTTATTGCTGAATTCATTAAATACATTCATAAATGCTCATTGATTGTCAGTTGATCAGGGAAGGAACACTTAGCTACTGGGGAAATCGGGGAACTATCTCTTGTAGGGGGTAGGATTTAAAGGAAACTGGGGGTTCTGAGTGGACAAAGGGGAGAGAGAGCTTTCCACATATAGGCAACAGACGACCAGAACAAAGGCATGGCCAGGAGATGGAACGTCCTATGCAAGGAAACTCCAAGGAGGCTATTTTGACTGGGGGAGGAAGGGAGGAAGAAGTAAACGGACAGGAAGCTTTCAGATTATTGTTACTGACTCCCTGGGGAAAGGGACAATAAGACCCAGTCCCCAGGCCCATGTATCAAGGTCTAGGGGCAGGAAGAAGCCTAGTGGCAGAGCAGATCTCCTACAACTGCCCAGGCAAGCTTCACTTCTCCACCCTAATCCTGGAAGTCCCAGGAGCCTGAAGTACTGATGGTTGGCTCTCCCCCCAAACCAACCTCTTCCCCAACCCCATCCCAACCCTCTCTGCCCTCTGGAGAGGGGAATCGGGTTAGGACAAGGTGCTGCCCTGACAGAAGAGATCAGTCAACAAGTATTTATTAAGTGCCTACTGTGTACCTGGCACCAAGCTAAGTCCCTGGTTGGTAGCCGTCCCAGGATCCTCTCTGTCCTCATGGGCCCGGCGGCAGCAGCCACAACCACTGCTGGGCTTTACCCCTGAGGATTGTATTTGCATTTAGCTAGGGTTTCCAGGGCAGCTCATGAATGTCCAGAGACCATTTAGTCCACGGCCCTGGCTTCAGACTCTGAGAATCCCAAGAGTTGGGTGGCACCTCAGAGGTCAACTGGCCTAACCTTTACTTGCCCAGAAATCCTCTCCACCACCTCTTCTACAAGTGGCGACTCAGCGTCTCATCTATCTGCTCAAGCCCTCCAGCACTTTCTAAACTCTCCAGGGAAGGAGGTGTACTCATTCGCACTATCCTTCCTCCTCCATGGAAAAGGTCCATCAAAGAACCCTGCACACAACACGGCAAGCACTGGAATATGAGGATGAGGAAGAGGAAGTGGCTTGGTCAATAAACTTTTATTAAGCACCTACTATGTGTCTGATGCTGTGCTAAGAACTGGGGATAAAAGGAAAGGTCCCTACTCTTCTTTTTTGTTGGTTTGGTTTGGTTTGATTTGGTTTGGTTTGGTTTTTTGCGGGGCAATGGGGGTTAAGTGACTTCCCCAGGGTCACACAAGCTAGTAAGTGTCAAGTGTCTCAGGCCGGATTTGAACTCAGGTCCTCCTGAATCCAGGGCCAGTGCTTTATCCACTGCACCATCTAGCTGCCCCAAGGTCCCTACTCTTGAGGAGGTCACAGTTTAAGAGGGGAGAAAATATGCAAACAAACAGGCTAAATTGGAAGAGATTAGGACAGGCTTCCTGGAAAAGGGAAGATTTTAGCTGGGACTCAAAGGAAGCCAGGAGACAGGGATGAGGGGGCCAGCCAATGAAAATCCTCAGCTTGGTCTGACCCTCCCTTCTGGACCTGCCTCAGAGGAGGAGAGGACTTCTAGTTGTTTTTTTTTTTTTTTTTTTTTTTTTTTTTTTTGGTGAGGCAATTGGGGTTAAGTGACTTGCCCAGGGTCACACAGCTAGTAAGTGTCAAATGTCTGAGGCTGGATTTGAACTCAGGTACTCCTGAGTCCAGGGCCAGTGTTCTATCCACTGCACCACTTACTTAGCTGCCCCTAGGACTTCTAGTTTTAACTTTTGCTGTTCAGTCATGTCTGCCTCTTCCTGACCCCATTCAGGGTTTCCTTGGCAAAGAGGCTGGCCTGGTTTGCCATTTCCTTCTCCTGCTCATTTGACAGATGAAGAAACTGAAGCTAACAAACAGGGTTCGGTGACATGGCCAGGGTCACTAAGTGTCTGAGGCTGGATTTGAACTCATGAAGATAAATTTGATTCCAAGCTCTATCCCCTGTGCCATCTCGATGCTCATAGGTCAACCTTTAGCTATACAGAAATCCCCTCTATAACTTCCCTGGCTAACGGCCATTTAGCCCCTCCCACCTTGGGATGAATTCCACTCTAATCTGCAGTAAGTTTTTCCTAACACTGAACCTAAATTGGCTTCTCCAAAGCTGTTATTTAGCCACGACTCTAAATTCTGCTTTTCTAGGACAAGGTAGAACAAGTCTCCTCCGTATGACAGCCTTCCAAATATTTAATGACAGCTATCATGTCCTTCCTAAGTCCTCTCTTTTCCAGGCCTCCACCTGAACCCCACCCACACAGCATAACTTCCAGTCCCCTCACCAGGCCGGCTGCCCTCTGGACATGTTCCAATTTGTCAATGTCTTTCCTAAAACATGACATCCAGAATTAAATACAAAACTTGAAATGCGGTCAAGTCAAAACAGAGTACAGAAAGACGAAAGTCTTCTTGGCACTAGACCTCATTTCTATTTAGGCAACAGGATTTTTTTGGCCACCACGATCTACTGCGGACTCATCAGACCTGCAGTCCACTAAGACCCCCAGAGTCATTTTCATAGAATCTGAGATCTAACCCTATCTCCCCCATCCTCTACTTGTACATTTGATTTCTTGAACACAAGAAAGGGGCTTTACATTGATCACCATCCAATTTTATGTCCTTAGTTTTAGTTCAGTGTTCTGGAATCATGAGATATTTGGGGATCCTGATTTATACAGCTGTTAGCTGTTGCTGCTAGCTCTGTGGCACCTGAATTTGTTAAGAGTGTCATTCATGTCTTCACCCAAATCACTAGTTAATAAAATAAAATTATAGAGAATAAAGTCAAAGACAGTTCCTCCCAAAAGAGCATCCTCACCTGTGGCCAAGTAGAGAACATCAAAGGTGGACCCATTCCTGGTCTGCATTTGGTGCACCAGGACTTTCTTGTAGTGATATTTAGAATGGAAGAGGGGAGTCTTCTTGGTCCCAAAAGGCTCCACCCTCTGGGCTACTTCAGGGTGACTGTCAGCTACCTGGAATGTCTCTGTGGGTGTCAGCTGTGGGTCTGGAAGGCACTAGGTCAAGGGAAAAGGACACGGATTAGTGGCGAGTCAGCTGTCTTTAAGGTTTGCAGGACATTGGATCAGCATCAGTGTTTGCTTGTTTGAGCCTGGCAACATAGAGATCCTGCCAGTCTCATTTTATAGATGAGGACGCTGAGTCTCACAGAGGTTAAGTGATTCTATAGTCACATAGCTGCTAAGTGTTACAGGCAGGTTTAGAATTCAGGCCTCCCTCAATCCCAAGCCCAGTACTCTATTCCTGTGTGTGAAGGAGGGGGAAAGGACAATGGAGCTGACACTCACCTTGCCTGGCCGTGGGTTGGGCAGTGTCCCACTATAGCCTTTGAGTGGGGATGTTCGAAAGATTCGGTCTATGTCGCCGATGGAGTACACACAGATGGCCGAGTAGTTCCTGTGGGAGGCATGGAACCCTGCCTCAGTGGCTGGGTCAACCCCTTGACCCTGGTCACATCTAAACAGCTAGACCAGCTTCAGGGAGAACCCAGTCACACAATCATCACCAACAACCACATCGGCCCTCAGGGCCTCACTGTGCTCAGGGGTAACCTAACCCCCCTTCCACTATAATCTAAGGCCTTTCTTTCTTTGTCTCGTCATAGGAAAGGACCTTGGGCATCCTGCAATCTGGCCTCCTACCCACGTAGGATTCCCTCAATGGCATCTCCGGCAGATGAGTATCTAGACCCCATCCTCAGTGGGCATAGAACATGGTGTGCCATCTATGACTTCAGTGGATGCCATCTGCCCAGGGCAGGGTGGCATCTGCTCCCAGCCCGACTCCCTAGGCCTTAGAGCTGGGCACCCACGGCAGCTCTCGGTCCCAGGGCTGGATCTTTCCCATCTCCTCCCAGGTCCTTGGAATTCTGACTCTGATCTAATCATGAGCAATATAAATAAGGCCCCCGTCACCAAAGATTCCGTACCTCCTTATATCCTCGCCCATACACACTCTTTCTTGTTTTCAATCGATTAGAGCGATTAAGAGGCAGAAATTCAAAGCTGAGC
Source organism: Dromiciops gliroides (assembly GCF_019393635.1). Taxonomy (NCBI): domain Eukaryota; kingdom Metazoa; phylum Chordata; class Mammalia; order Microbiotheria; family Microbiotheriidae; genus Dromiciops; species Dromiciops gliroides. The sequence continues at coordinate 48,291,953 of NC_057862.1, forward strand.
ACAGTAATTGAGCCTGGTGTGATAACACCCCTCAAGAGGCCAATGCAGCAGAAGGGGTGGCATGACCTCACCTCACCTCCTTAGAAGAGCGCAGCTAGTGACCCAGAACTGGCAGCCATCCCGCTCAGAGCCCCGTAGGGTCACAGAACCACAATTCTAGAGCTGAAAGAGGCCTCAGAGCCTGCTAGCCCATCTCCCTTATTTTACAGATGAAGAAAGAAAGGTCTAGGGGGTAGAGGGGAGAGTTAAGGCCCTCATGCACTCAATGAGTGCTCTGTCTCCCCACCTGATGCCCCATTCTCCAAAAGCCCCCACCCTCACCCTCTGGACCCCTATTCCCATGACTGAGCCCCATATCCCCCTTACTGAAAACTCATCCCCCTGAGCATTCATCCCCTTCGTCCTTGAAATCTTTCTCTTTGAGACTCTCCCTATCCCCTCTCTGAGTCCTCCTGAATCTTCCTGTCCCCTCCTTTAGACCCCCATTCCCCCCTTGAGACTCCTACTCTCTATCTGAGCCCTCATCCCTTTCCCTGAGCACCCATTTAACAGATCCCTGCCTCCCCCCCCCACACACTCAACAGGCGCCCCACCCCCAGCCGGTGCTTAGCTCGTGGCCACAGCCAAACTAACCAGACAGTCATCCCCCACCCCCAGCTCACCAGGGATTGGAGAAGACCCCGTAGACCTTGGTGGACCGCCAGTCTCCTGTGGCATTGGGGACCAGGAAGACATCCTGGAGCCAGTTGAAGTTTTTGTTGGTGGTCGGGTCGCTGCACACCAGCATGGCCTTCAGGAAGGTGTTCCACTTGGTGGCAGACATAGAGCTCATGCCTCCTCGGTCCCCCTGCCCAGGAGGAAAAGGAGAAGACGGGGCTGTTATCCCAGGACGGGGCCTTAATTCATAGATCACCAGCCCAGCTGACCAAGAAGACAGTCCAAGAGGGGCTCCAACAGAGAAGAGAGATACAGCCTGAGAACCGAGGGGACCAAAATCCATGAGGCAGTTTCATACGTGGAGTCAGAGGACCTGGATTCAAATCCTGTCCCCAACACTAGCTACCTCTATGGCCTTGAGGCAAGTCACTTAATTTCCACGGGCCTCAGTTTCCTGATCTGTAAAATCAGGGAGCTGGACTAGACAATCTCCAAGGTTTCTGCCAGTTCTGGAGTTATAACCCAATGAAATTCCAAAGGGGCTAGAAAAGAGCTCTGACTCTATCAAGAGAGCCCAGAGATCCATTCTCACTGAAAGGAGGAAGTCTGGGCACTGGTCCCAAGCTACCCTGCCTCCCCCATGTGCAAAGTCATCGTGTGAACTTGGAGCCTCTGAAAAGGGGTCCAGGCAAGACATACAACTGGGTACCAACCAAAGAGTTTGGGGACATTCCCGGAGCGATCGCTAAGGAGAATCCAGGAAGATGACAAAATGTCATGGAAAGAACACTGGATCTGGCATCCAAAGGCATGTGCTCTAATCCAAACTCTACTAACAAGGCCCCTTTCTTCTCTGGCCCTCAGTCTTCCTCTCTGTAAAATGGGAGGCCTAGAGGAGGTGACCTCTAAGGTCTCACCTAGCTCTAAAATTCTAAGATCGTGGGGTGTTTGGGGGCCTGTCAGTCTTCCTCTCTGTAAAATGGGAGGCCCAGAGGAGGTGACCTCTAAGGTCTCACCTAGCTCTAAAATTCTAAGATCGTGGGGTGTTTGGGGGCCTGTCACTACCTTGTTGGGACCCTACCCAAACCAGGCCCCCAGGTTGAAGAGAAGGGAGGGCTGATCTGGCAGCTTCCCCTCCTGGTACATGTCACATTAAGGTCTGAGCATCGGGGCAGCTAGGTGGTACAGTGGATAAAGCACTGGCCCTGGAATCAGGAGGACCTGAGTTCAAATCTGGCCTCAGACACTTAACATTTTCTAGCTGTGTGACCCTGGGCAAGTCACTTAACCCTCATTACCCCGCCAAAAAAAAGGTCTGAGCATCATTTGAGGAATTTGGACCAGTTACCAGCAGAACCACTTCTGCCCACCAGGTTGAGCAAATTCCAAGTGTAATGCCAGGTAAATGGATCCAGGGCAGAGATGGGAGGGGAGTAGATAAAGTGGCATTGTGGGTGGCATCATAGGGGTGGAGGCAGAGGTAAAATTGGGGGCTTTTCCTCCTACCCTATCTCTCTGCTGGTAAATTATAAATAAAAAGAATTGTTACAATTGCATTTGATATTTTGTTATTAAACCTGACATAAAATGTCATTGGTATGGGGAATCCTTCATAAGGAAATTCTCTCTGCCAACAGAGGTCAGCACTCGCTCTGAAACTCAAGAGTTTTAGAGTTACCTGGACCACTGGGAGGCAATGACTTACCTAGGGTCATACATCCAATGCGAGTCAGTCAGGCCTTGAACCCTAGTTTTCCCTGACTCTGAGGTCAGCTCTCTACCCCCTAGACTACACTGCCTCTATGACAACAATAAAAAAAACCCAGTAATGCCTCACCCTTGAACAGTGACTGATTTTCCAAAGTGTTTTCACTAACATCTCCTCATTAATGGTCACTACAGCCCTTAAAGGAAGGAAGGTAGTTTTTTACAGATGGGGAAATTGAAACTCAAAAAGAAGGGAGACAAGTTCCCTGAGGTTGCTCAGTGAATTAGGGTCAGTGCTGAGGCCAGAACATAGTAAGGACCTCTAATCCCAAGTCCTTTCCACTGGACCACCCTAGCTGTTAGTACAAGACAGGGGTGTATCTTTGAAGGTGGGACTGAGCCATTGATTCATGAAGAAATCCACTCTCCAGGAAGACACCAGCGAGCCCAGAGCACCAGCAGAACTGGCTACCTTCCCTTGGATGTGGCCTGGCCCTCTCTGAAGCTCCCCACCCCCCTGCCCCCGCCACCCCTCGCCAGCCAGCAAGCCCTGTGGCTGCACCTTACACAGTTGGGCCACCCTGGAGACGTTCATGGGGGCCTCAGGGTTCTTGTCAGGATTATTTTCCCGGAAAAAATAGTAGATTTTGTCATCATAGGCTTCATCTTGATTGATGATGGTAGCCTTAATGAACTGTGGGTCTGGAAGAGACAAAGAACCCCACACACAGTCAGACACAGTGCCAAGGTGATGGTATCTTTCCCTGACACTTGCTCCCCAAGGCTCCTGATGTCCCAATCCCTCCTATGCACTAGAGAAGCCACTTCCTCTCTGAAAAAATGGAGACTGGATCGATATCCTCCTGGGTAGTTGGTGGGGAGGCGGGGGTTTCTATGAGATGACACTACCAAGCCCAGAGGGATGAAGGGCAGATATTGGGAGACTCTGGACACTTGGGTAGCCTATTCCTGAGGGGTAGGGGATGCTTTCCTGGTACTTCATGTCACCCTACATAGGCAGGCACCTATTACATGTATGCAAATGGTCAAGCTTTCTGGCCAGAACCCTTGCTGATACCCTCAGAGAGCATCACACAGAAAGAACAGGAAGTTCTAGGCCTTTCCCATTCTGGGCAGGAGATGGAGGAGGAGAGGGAGAATCGAGGGAACAATGGGGAAATCAAGGGAGACCACTAAGGCATTGGTCTTCAGCTGAGCTGGAGAAGAGTTGGCCTTGGAGTCTGGGGATGGGGCAGAGGTCAAGGCCCAAGAGAAGAGCATTTGTTTTTGAACCTTTGATGAGCGCATCATCCGCAAAGAAACAATGACCTAATATCCCTGGGAACAGGCAGAAGCTCCCCAGGTGTTTTGGCTGTCAATTCTGCCAGGTAGGCAGAGCCCATAATGACTTGGTGGGAGGGAGGCCAGAGGGCCTCTTGATGAGATCAGCCCTCCCCAGGGCAGGAGAGCAGGCAGGCCAAGGACAGAGAGAGGAACTCCCAGCCCCCTGGGGGCCTCCTTTGTGGGGTTCCCAGGAGAGCCACCTCAGCCCCAGCCTGCTGACAGCACATACACCTGCCGAGTGCCCGCCTCCTGTTTTGTTCTCCTTCCACAAAGGTGCCAACCCTAGGGCCAACCTGCATTTTCCAACAGCTCCACTGAAAGTCCACATTAGCTGTTTGGCTGTCCCCTTTCCCACCTCCCTTACCTAGTCTTGGCCCCTCTCCCCCGCCCCACCCAACTCTGTCCTAAGTCCCAAGTCTTCCCCCAGGCTCCCAACACCTTCAACCCAGTGCTCAGCTCTCAATGAACTTTCTAACATGCATCCTTCACTTGACTCAGGTCTGCCCACTATCTCTCAGCCTGGGGCTCATTCCTACTTTCCTGTGTGAGCCCCTTTCTCCCTTCTTTGTGCTTGTCTAAGTACTGCCTACTTGTCACTCCAACTCAAGTCCTACATCCAAGATTCTGAGTCCCATTCAGTTTTCAATAATCCCTCCCTCCCCTGACTTCTACACGCTTCACTGCCTGGGTCACACCACCCACCATTCAATCATTGACCACCTGGGGCTATTCTCCCACTGTTCCACATGTATAAATTCTCTGTGAACCCCATGCGAGAAGGGGGAGAAGGAAGAGTCCATCTCTTCCCCTCCCGTCCTCTCCTTCTGAGCTCCCCATCAACCCCAGTCCCGAAGTCCTCACGGAGCAGGCAGACACTGATCACTCACTCTGCATAACCATGTCACTGGTGTATAACTCCCGCTCTCCGCCAATGCGCCGGAACCTTGGGATCTTGCCATTGTATTCCTGCTTTCTGATGGTGGAGTAGACCTGGTCACCTGCAGAGGGGATAGAGAGAAGGCATCCAGTCAGCCGACACCATCCCGGCAGGAGCCCACACCTTGAGAGGCTATGGAGGCTTCCAATGTCTTTCATCACCCAAAAGACTGAGCTTTCCCACTTGCCCTTGTTTCTTCGCAGAACTGCCTGCCTATGGGTATGGAATATTACACATGGTATCAGACTTTTCTGAATGATTTTCTGGTTAACTTTGCTGAGATTTTCCCCCCTTTTTTTAAAATTCTCTGTTATAAGGGATGACTGTGGAAGGATAGGGAGAGAGATGCATTGGAAAATATAAATCATGTAAAAACAAAATATCTCAATAAAATGTATTGTTTTAGCCTTTCGACTTATGGATGTTAACGGTCTAATTACTCAAGAGCCTCCCCAGAATTCCCAGTAAGCAATTCCATGCATAGTATGTTCAGGGCAGCTATGTGGCTCCATAATGCATAGATCACTGGGCCTGGAGTCAAATTCAGAGTTCAAATTCGGATTCAGACATTTACTAGCTGTGTGACCCTGGGCAAGTCACTTGGCCTCTGTCTCCATTTCTGCAGTGTAAAATGTGGATAATAATAGCATATCTCCTGGGATTGTCATAAAGATTGACTGAGACATTTATAATGCACTTAGCACCATGCCTGGCACATAGTAGGCACTTAGTAATTGCTTGTTTCTTCTTTCTCACAGTTAGGCAACATGGTATAGTAGAAAGACCACTGGAATACCTAGCACATGTGGGTCCTTACCCATAATAGGAGCTTTATAATTCAATTCAATCATTATTTGAATCAGAAGACCTGGGTTCAAATCCTAGCTCCACCTGTATTCAAATTGTGTCCCACAGGCATTATTCCGTTTACTTAAAGGATGAAAGCTCTCAGAATTGAACTGAACCCACAGCAGAAAACACCAACAGTTTTCCCTGTTATATTTGACTATTTCATCAGAGACATTTCCACCCACTTGCCTTATACATCTCATGTCCCTTTTCTGGGCCACAGGGTCAGCCCTTGGAGGTCATTCAGTCTAACCCCTTCATTTTACCAATGAAGAAATGGAAGTGACTTGCCCAAGGTGACACAGCTAGAAAGTGTCTGATGAAGGATTCAAACCTGAGTCCTCCTGACTCCAAGGCCAGCTCTCTACCCACCAGAACACAATGCCTCTCTAGAAGTATTTCCTTCCTCCTTCTGTAAAATGAGGGAGTTGAATCAGATCATTGCCAAGGTCTCTTCCTGTTCTAATCTTCGATGCAACAAATGCCACAGTGTTACACATATTATTATAGACAAGTTCTGCCATCAAGTTTGGAAATCCCTCCAGATGAACCTCGGCCCCCTCCTCCTTCCTGGAACTGCTACGTACCACTGAACAGGACGAGGGAATTCTCATCTGGGGTGAATGGGGCATAGCCCCGTCTTTCCCCAAGCAGAGTAATGGTCTTGTTGTTCTGGGAGAGAAAGAACAGGCAGGGTCAGTCTGGACCTCTTAAAGTCCAGTTCATTCTTCAGGTCTATGAGGGACGTGGGTTCTTACTCAGCCCCTGCCCCTCCCTGCCTTCCATTTCTCTAAGCCTCCAACCGAATACCCTTCCCCACTCTGCCAATCCATGCCCTTCTGCTCCCTTCAAACTCATCAAGCCCCCTACTCCCTCTGACTCCATATCCCTTCATCACTAACACACTTGGCCTTAGATTAAATTGTCCTTTCTTATGTTTGGGGGGGGAGGTTCTTATATTTAATTGTCTCATCACCACACCACCCCCTCAGACTGGAGTCTCTTTGAGCAAAAACTGTTTTGCTTCCCTCCTTTTCCCAACATGATGCTGACTGGTCATTCCTTGGAGGGATTTCAGAACAAAGCCAAGTCTTGCCCCCCCCCCCTACTCTCCTGCATCCTCTTTGATAGAATGAGCCAAGTTTTCCTTAGACACCCCCCCCACCCTCCACCCCGGCTGAGGTGGGAGGGTGGCCTCACCAAATGCCAGCAGCTAGGGTGGCGCGCATTGGTCCCACAAAAGAGCAGCCCATCCGTCTGCTTCTCCAAAAGGGTGATATAGTTCTCACAGTCCTAGCAAAGACAAAAGAAGCATGGAGGCTTCAAGATTGGCACAAAACAGTGACCACCCTAAAGCATGAAGGATGGAAGAAAGGGGCCCCTGACAATGGGGCCACCAAACAGTGAGCCCAGAGAGAATACCTAATTTGCTAGAAGTGGGTTTCTATTCAACATAAGAATTTCCCAACAACAATCAGAACTATCTAACAGTGGGAAGGACTGTGGTGTGAGCAAGGGAATTCCTGTGTAACTGGGCGGTATTTGAGCAAAGGCAGGATGACTACTGTCAGGTCTACCATAGAGGGGGTTCCTACACTGAGTGGAGGGTTGTTCTGTGATGAACAAAATTAGATAATTTCCCTTCCTGGGAAGAGCTTCCTAACAATTAGAGCAGGATCTGGGGATAGCAATTTTCCTTTCACAGGAAGTGTCCAAACAGAGTCTGGATGGCCACTGGTCAGATATTGTGATGAAGATTCATGCTGCCTGGCCCCCTCTACTCATAGGATTCTATCATTTTCAGCCTCCAAAGTGCTGACAGAAAGAGAAAGAGGAAGACAGTCTGCTGTTCCTTGTCTATAGCAAGCATGGAAAGCAAAAAACAAGAGGTACCTGATACCTTTGTCCTAAGTTTTCTATCTAGTCCCATCAAGGGACTAGGCCATGGAGAGGATTCAGGGACTCCCTTTTACCACAAGGAAAAGACCCATGATATCTCATAGAAGGAGGCCATCAGATTCTTTTCCCAGAGTTCTCCACATTGACATCTACTACACATTTCTCCATCAGTTTGCTCCCCTTCCTGCCAAGGACACCTGCACCCAGTCGGGGCAAAGAGCAGGGCTCCCCTGCTCCAGTAACAGCAGGATAGGCTACTCCCTGTCCCAGTAACACCAAGGTAGGCTGGCTCCCAAAAAAGTAGAAAGTAGCTGCTGAGACTTGTCTCCTGGGGGCACCCCTCTACACCATGTCTATGCAACACCCACTCCCCACTCCCACCCACCATAACCTCTGAGACCCAATCTTACTCACCAGCTGATTCTGGCAGAATGTTTTATTGGGACTGACAGTCACCTGTGCCAGAGAGAGAGAAGAAAGGTAGCATTGGCCCAAACTGCCCATACTGAAGTGATGGAGGAGGGGCAAGGGTTCCTAGACCGTCATCTGATGGGCAGAACACCTAGAACCCAGCAGTTCTAGGTCTGAATCCCAGACATACCTCTCTCATCCCCCCACCCCACCCCAGCCTTGAGGGCCACGCTGGCTTTTCTGAAGAAGTTACCTAACTAGGGGTTGAAAGAGATCTCTGGGGAATGGGAAGTAGCCACAAACTACAGGGTTTCACATCTCTTTTCAATTGCTGTCTGACTCTAAGCAAGCCCCTTACCTACCTCCCCATTAGACACGAAGCTCCCTGAGAGTAGACCCCAGACTCCCCCTTTGAAGCCCCCAAATTCCCAGAGAGCAGAGCCTGAGCTTACTTTCTGTGTTTCTAGGGGAAACCCGAGAGCACTCTCCTCCCTGGAGTCACTGAGGGAAAGGAGGGCCCTCGATAAACAGGAAGACCTATTAACACGAACTTTTTTAGCTCCTTGGTTCAGAGCGCTCCTTCCCACCTGGGGATCTCCCTCTTTCTCCCAAGGAAGGAGGCCCAATCTCATTCTCCAAGGGGGCAAACTCAGGTCCAGAGGCACTCAGAGGGTTATCCCCAGAGGGTCAACATGAGTCACTCACTGACTAAGCTGAGACTGGAACCCAGGTCCCAGGCCACCAAGGTCAGGGCCCTCTTTCCACCAGAAGAGGTGGGACTCATTAGCTAATGTTTGTTAAGTGCAATTATATCAGGCAGTTTCCACCCCCAGGCTCCTCCATTTGGCCTATTGTTCAGGGTTCCTCTCCCAGGGAACCATTTATGACAGATGGAGTAGGGAGGGGAAGCCAAACCATTCCCACCCTCACCTCCACCCCCACCCTATTCCCAACTCCCAAGGGAACAGAGGGGCTGGGGTTTAGAAGTGAGATGTTTCACCCTCCCCTCCCCCACCAAATGTAGAAACCCTCAGGAGTTTTGGCAAAGGCACAGATTAGAAACGTTCATCTGGATCTTCCCCTTCCAGAGGAGGAAGGAAAAAGGGGAAGGAAAGAATGAGAGGAGAGGTTGTAGGGAGAGAGGAGAGGGGAAGGAATGAAGGGAGGGAAGAGGGAAGGAGAGAATGAGAAGAGGAGTTGTAGGGAAGGGAAAGAGGGGACAAAGATAAGGGAGGAGGGACAGAGAGAAGAGGAGAGGGGAAGGGAAAGAGGAGAAAGGAGGGAAGGGAAAAAAGGGGAGGGAGGAACATGGAGGGAGGAAAAGAGAAAGAAAAAAGGGAGGGAGGAAGGGAGAAGGAGAAGGGGGATAGAAAGAGCAGGAAGACAGGAGGGGAGGGGAGTGGGAATAAGAGGAAAGAAGAGATGAGAAGATAGTGAGGAGTGGGGGGAAAGGAAAAAGAAAAAGGAGGGGGAAATGAAGAAAATAGAAGGGGAAAGAAGAAGGGAACTAACGAGAGAGGGGAAGGAAACAAAGAGCAAGAAGAGTGAAGAAAGGGAAGAGAAAAGGAGGATAGAGGAGAGGGAAAAGAGGAAAGCAGAATAAGGGAGGAAAGAAGAGGGGAGAGGACCAGGAGGACAGGGGAAATAGGGAGAAGGAAGAAGAGAGAAGGCTAGGAGGAGGCCTGTCCTTTCACGGCGCCCAGACTGGGCCCTCCGGGGTTCCAGCAGCCCGAGGAGGATGCTGAGCTATCTGGGAGTGGGCAGCGGAGTTGGGAGTAGGGGAGGGAGCAGAGTCCTCACCGTCTTTACTGAAGCATTTCTCCCCTGGATGAAGTCAAAATGGTAGAGCTTTCCTCTTCCTCCCACCACGACAGAGTCAGTGCCCAACTCGTGATACAGCACCGTGTGGGGCTCCGGCTGCAGAAAACTGTAACTCTCCTGCCCTGCAGAGACCAGAAAAGAAGAGACTGCTTAGAGGGAGGAAGAAAGGAGGGAGGGTGGAGCAAGCAGCACAAAGCCCCTCTCTCCCCTCACAACAGTCCCATTTCCCCCAGCCAAGGAAGATGTGTTTGGAACCCTGTTCACCAGTCATTTCCTCCAGGAAGCCTTCCTGGATTGATTCCACCTGACATTCCTGGGGAGACCATGTACTCCCTCTTCACTCAGTTCCCCAAGAGCAGGGGGTATTTCGCTTCCTCCAAGTCTCCCAATAGAGGACAACACAGTGTCATTGGTGCCATTGTCCAGCCTTGTGACTGTCTTTGCCTGATGTTTAAGATACTGGGTTATAGGAAGGAAGGAAGGGAGGAAGGAAGGAAGGGAGGAAGGAAGGAAGGAAGGAAGGAAGGAAGGAAGGAAGGAAGGAAGGAAGGAAGGAAGGAAGGAAGGAAGGAAGGAAGGAAGGAAGGAAGGAAGGAAGGAAGGAAGGAAGGAAGGAAGGAAGGAAGGAAGGAAGGAAGGGAGGGAGGGAGGGAGGGAGGAGGGGAAGGAGGAGGGAAAGAAGGAAGAAAGGAAGGAAATAAGCATTTATTAAACACCTACTATGTACCAGGCAATGTGCTAAGTGCATTACAAATATCTAAAATATCGATTTAGGCCCTGGGTTCTTAACCTTTTTTCCGTCATGTTGGTTAACAAACATTTATTAAGCACCCTCCATGAGCTGGGTACTGAGGATTCCAAGAGAGGCAAAAGACAGGATCTCTGTTGTCGGGGAGCTCACGCTCTAATGAGGAAGACCACATGCAAACAACTCTGTACACCCAAGCCCTCTACAGCATAAACTAGAGGTAATCTCAGAGGCCAGGGGGTAGCCTTCTTCTGCCAGGGTGTGGTGAAGCCTGAAGACCCCTTCTCAAATACATCAAATAAAATATCCGGGCTTACAAAGGAACCTAATTCTATCTGAAGGACGTTTTTCAAAATATTTTCTAAATCCCCCTAGTTCCTGTTGTCCAAGGGGAGCTCCCCTGAGGCGGCCATCAGTGACATCCCACCAGCTCCCAGGGAAGCAGGGAAAATGACAGCAGTCGCAGCTGGCAGGTTACATAACAAAGAAAACGTCTTTGGGGAACCTTGAACTGCGGCATTTCACTGAACCTGGGAACTCGGAGCTGGAAGCAGCTTTAGAAGTCAGCCTCTCTAGGTCCCCTGGGACTTGTCTTAGGATCAGGAAGCCATCGGCCCAAGGTCACAGAGCTCCTGCAGAAGCCCACATCCTTCTCCTCCTGCCACTGTCTCTCTTATCCCCAAGGCTCCCGACACTGGGCTTTCCCATCCCAGCTGTTCAGCAAGCAAGCAGTCTTTCGTGCTCAGGTCTACGGAAAAGGGAAGATGCCTGGGGTGCTGCTGCCCCCCCAAGAGGCTCACAGCATGGCTGGGGAAAGAATGTTCACCCCTGGTGATCCCAGATTTCCAGGGATCAGGAAAACCTGGGTTCATATCCTACTTCCGACACCTACGAGCTGTGAAACCCTAGAAAAGTCATTGAATTGTTCTGAGCCTCAGTTTCCTCATTTTTTAAAATTAGGAGATTGAACTAGATGGCCTGAGGTCCCTTCTAGCTCTAAATCTATGATGCTATGAACTGGGAGGTTATAAGTGATAATGGCAAGAGATAGAGTATTTATTAAGCCTTGACTGTATACCATGCAAAGTACACAGAAGATTTTTTTTTTTAATGAGGGCTTCGGATTTAAGTGTTGTTTGAGATGAATGAGGTTCAAACTGAACAAGGAAAATCCCAGGCAGGAAAAGAGGCCCTCAGGAATTGGCAGAAATTGGGACCACAGGCACAGCTTGGAGGGACTTTGGGAAGGCTATTAACCCTTCCTCTGTAGCAAGTTGTAAATGAGGCTGTAGACAAGTCTTTGAGAGTTATTGGAGGAGGCTGAGAGGATGAGTGAGTTGTCCATGATTAAATGTGGTGGGGAGAAAAGAGGAAGAGGAGAAAGCAAAAAAAAAAAAAGAAGAAGAGAAGGAAAAAGAAGAGGAGAAGGAGGAAGAGGACAAAGAGGAGGAGGAGAATTGGAGCCCATGTTCCCCTGACTCAGGCCCAGCTGGCAATCCAGTAACCACGCTGCCTCTCGGAAAAGGACCTTTGGAATCCTTTAATCTACCCCCTTGGTTGTACTGATACAGAAACTAAGACCCAGAGAAGATCTTGGCCATTCAGTCAGTGGCTGAGCCAGACTTAGGTTGCTCATCTTTTCTCTTTTTTTTTTCTTTGCAGGGCAATAAGGGTTAAGTGACTTGCCCAGAGTCACACGGCTGGTAAGTGTCAAGTATCTGAGGCCAAATTTGAACTCAGGTCCTTCTGAATCCAGAGCCGAGCCAGACTTAGAATCCAGGTCTCCAGACAGACAGCCCAGTTCTCTGTCTACTGTACAATATAGTACAGTCACAATCTAGTTTATCTGGGGTTTTTTTGTTTTTTGTTTTTGTTTTTGCGGGGCAATGAGGGTTAAATGACTTACCCAGGGTCACACAGCTAGTAAGTGTCAAGTGTCTGAGGCCGGATTTGAACTCAGGTACACCTGAATCCAGAGCCAGTGCTTTATCCACTACGCCACCAAGCCGCCCCTACAATCTAGTTTATTGATTGAAAGGGAGCTCAGAGACCGTCAACATCAGCCCACACCTGAGCAGAAATAGCTTCTACAACATTCCTGACAAATAGTCACAGAGCCTTCACTTGACATCAGGTGTAGACCGAGTGGTGATCTCAACACCCTCTGATTCCCCATTCCACTTCTGACACCTTCAGTGACAAGGAAATGATTTCTCATGTAGTCAGGAGGCCTGGCCTTGAACCTCAAGTCTGCCCCTTGCTTTTTATGTGCTTTGGGGATAGTTATTTAACCTTTGGGAAACTTATTCTTGTGTTCAGTGGTAAAGAAAGCGCTTTGTAAAGTGTTATATAAATGTGTATACTAGGTGGTAGAAACAACATGGGCAAAGGCACAATGGTGAGAAAGAACAATATATAGAGAACAGAGAGGAAACTAGCCTGGCTGGAGGGGGAGGGTGATGTGTTGGAGAATAGTAGAGGAAGAGTATAGGGCCTTGAACGTCAAGCAATAGAGTAGAAAGAAGGCAATAGGTAGCCATTATCGATTCTTGAGGGAGAGTGGGGTTGAGGAACAAGGGAATGAGATCAGCCCCCTGAAAAAGCAGCCAGGAGATAGTTTTTTGTTGTTTTGTTTTTTAAGGAGATTAGCCTGATACCTACCTATATGTTCAATGTTATTTAGGAAAGTTAGTTAATTCTAAGAGCTATACTGAGAACCCTCCAAAGTAAGGACCTGTCCTCTGGGTACTGGGCACCATATGACAGCACAAAGAAAGTCCCCCGGCCTGACCTCTGGGGGCTTCCAATCCCGGTGCTCAGCACTAGGCTAGATCCAAGACCACAAATGTCTAGAACACATGCAGAGACCACATAGCATTCATTCCCATCTCAGGGACTCCCATCAGCCAGGCAGAAGGCCTGTCAGCCTTCTCCCCTCCTATCCAAAGCCTCCCTGGAGACGGCCCGCCGGCCCAGACGGTACCCGAGGCACGAATGCCAAGCAGAGAGATGGCAGCCGGTGCCAGCCTGCCCACAGATGCTCCCCCAAGTCCTCTCCCCTCCCCCACAACATATGGACTATGGGGGAAGAGTTGCGGAGGGGGGAAGGAGGGAGGAGTAACAAAAGATACGATTTCCTCAAGCCTGGAGAAGACAGGCTCCCCTTCCTAAGCACTCCCTCCGTAGGGGGAGAGGTGGGATGGGAGCGGGGTTGTGGATGCTGTTAAGCGAGGGAACAAGGGAACTTCTGTTAGGATGCAATCAAAGCTTCTCCCACCCTCCAACTGGAGCAAAGAGGAACTGTCCTTCAAAGTCACCTTCAGTGCCCGGACTGTGCTGCCACCGCAGCCCCAGCTGGACCACTGTCCCCCTCAACCCTCACCATCTTCCCCATGGTCTCGGATCTTTCGAGAAGTCCAGTTCGATTGAATTAATTAAGAAATAAGAGTGGGGAGATTGTAGCATGGAGAGCTGGGGCTCCCCATGGGGCTGGGCTGTACCCATGATGAGAGGCCGCTGGGGAGTCCACACTGGTCCCGGGCCCAGTTTAAGGATTCAAGTTACTGGTGGTCCAGGGGGCGGGCCACTTGGCCCCAGATCTGCCCCCTCCCCCATCCCATTTCCTCTCGGGAGCCTCCACTGACCTCCCACCTTTTCCAAGCCTGTAATAAATCTCACACTCATACTTGATCCTACTGCTCTGCAAGTGTTCTTTGGTTCCAAGGCCTGCTCATGTGCCCCGACCAGACTGAGAACTCAGAGAGGGTGGGCTCTGGGCCCCCTTCTCCGCCTGTCTCTCCCATAAGGCCCGGTCTAAGAAAAGGAGATAGGGAGGGGACAAGAGTCCTCAGCAAAGACTTATTAGCTGCCAGGGGGCTGGATGAGGGTTCACAAGACATTTGTTATCCCGAGGCTCCTCCTGAAGCAGAGCCAGGGTCACCAGAGCGACTGCCTGTGCCTTTAAAAGCAGAAGGGCTGACTGGGCAGATGGAAGATTCTGACCAGAGAGGAAACAGTAGATGTGTTTGCCTCCAGGGAGAAAATGGATCTTCTTCCCTTCAGAAGTACCCTGAGCTGAGAGCTGAGCAGGCAGCACCTCCAGAGGGCTGGCCGGCCTGACCACCTCGGCCATCATTCCAACTCAAGGAGCCTGTTTCCTCATCTGTGCCCTGGGAATAATCCTTCTCTATGAACAAGAGGTAACGAGATCACAGACTTAAACTTACAGAGGGCGTTAGAGGTCACTAGCACCAACTCTTTTATTTGACAGATGCAGCAATTGAGGCCCAGGGAGGTAGCAGTACACAGCCGGTAAGTGGCAGGATCAGGATTTGAACTCAGGTCCTTTGGACTCCAAATCCTGTGCCATCTGCACAGGAAACCCATACAAGAAGTTCCTTCCTTGATATATTAAAAGAAAGCCACCAAACTTACATTCCCTACCTGCAGAGATTAAGATACCTTACAGATTTATAGAAATCCCAATGGGAGCAGCTAGGTGGCTCCATGGGTAAAGAACAGGCCTGGGGACAGCTAGGTGGCACAGTGGATAAAGCACTAGCCCTGGATTCAGGAGTACCTGAGTTCAAATCCGGCCTCAAACACTTGACATTAGCTGTATGACCCTGGACAAGTCACTTAACCCTCATTGCCCTGCCCCCCCCAAAAAAGAGAGTAAAAGAAACCCACCCTATGAGATGTGAAAATGACCAGAATGCTGTTCTCACAAATAAATCCACTCGCTGACTGTCTGAGCAAACCACTTCCCCACCCACCCACCCACCCTCCCACCCACTCTGGTCTCCTTTCCTCATCTGTGAAATGAGGTGGTTGGATGAGATGACCACTAAGGTCCTTCCACCTCTGACGGTCTATGATTCTGTAACTCAGCCCAGTTCCTAGAACTTCTCCCCACTTACTTCTCCCATCTCCCACTTTTACATCACTTGAGGCATTGACTTCTAAACGCTGATTGGGCTCATCTCAAAAGCCTAGGAATCAGACCTAAGGAGAACCTTAGATCAATGCTAGAACAATAATTACCACTCCTGCAGCACTTTACAACGGTCACACAGCCAGTAAACGGTCAGAGGTGGGATTTGAACTCGGGTCTTCCTGACTCCAAGTCCACCAACCCATCCATTGTACCACCAAGCTACCGACAGATGCCTTCTTTATTTTGGGGGGGGGTGGGGGGGTGAGGCAATTGGGGTTAAGTGACTTGTCTAGGGTCACACAGCTAGTAAGTGTTAAGTGTCTGAGGCTGGATTTGAACTCAGGTCCTCCTGGTTCCAGGGCCAGTGCTCTATCCACTGCACCACCTAGCTGCCCCGACAGATGCCTTCTTAATCCAATGGGAATATAGCTCTAGAGCTTCAAGGGACCTCAGAGGCCAAATGGTCTAATCTCTCCATTTTACAGTTGGGGAAACTGAGGCCACAGGAGGTTTAAGTGTTCTGCCCAAGGTTACAGCAGTCTAATGAACAGCTAGGACTAGGGCTTAACCCAAGTCTTTCCCCTGAACCAACGCTCTCTCAGAAGAGTGTTCTGTGCTCTGGGGCAAGTTTCCTTCTCCCTTCACTGGGTGAGAGGGTATGTGGGTTAAGGAGCTGAGTCAGCAGCTAAAGACCAATGAGAAAAAAACACTCAGGGTCACTGGCCTGTTGCTTTGTGGCCCCCAACCCCCACCAGCCCTTGTTTGAAGTTCTGCAAATATCAATCCAATGGAATAGAGCAGGACGTTGGGAACTAGATTAAGTCTGCAGATTTCTCCTTCTCTGAAGAGAAGCGTCTGGTTCTCTGCAGCTGAGCTGAAGACACCTAACATGGTCCTACGCTGCCCCCAAATCGAGGGCCTCTCACAGATTGGAAGCCCCGGGCAGCTCAGCACAGAACCTCTTCTTTCCTTCCCTCTTGGAGGGCAAAATTAGACTGGAAGGATTTGGGTTTCCTGACTCAGCTTTCTGCCATCTCCACTTTCATCCACTGACCAAGCTGAGGCACAAGTTTCCCCCTTCACTCGTCTCCTGGGAGCTGAGTGTGGGATCCAGACTGTCTGCGCGCCCCCCTCCTGCCCTTGCTAAATGTCTTCCCAGGCTAGCCTATCCTTCTCCCCGACTAAGGCCAAGAGAAAACAGCTGAATTCATGTCTGAGAGATGTTGGGCCATTTCCCAGGAGTATTTCCTGAAGCCCATCACATCTTGAGGGGACTGACCGTAAGGGAAACCTCCAAACCTGCCCCTGGCCCAACACTTCCAAAGGAGGCTTCGACCCCCAGCCTTGTTCCCACCACCCCACACTGTGACCCAGATGTTACTAAGCCCTGGGTTGGCCAATGGAGACAGAGGGAGGAAAACACATAGATCCCTTTGATGAAGCTGGGCTCCACATCCCAGAAATGCTATAAAGAACGCTGGCAGATAACAATTAACATGGTACGGACCTTCCCACTCAGGAGATTTGGGACAAAGGAACAATAATATTAAGAATACCTTGAAATAGCCTTACGCTTCTCATAACATTTTCAAATCTATTATCTTCTTTGGGTCCCACAACACTTCTGTGAGGTAGGCAGGGCAGGCATCATTAACCCCACTGATGAGGAAACTGGGACCCACAGAGATTAAGTGAATTGCTCAAGGTCACAGAACTATTTAGTTGTTGAGAGAAAAGCAGAAAGCAGGTTTCACAGTGGAATGAGGGCTGGATCTGAAGTCAAAAGACCTGGATTCAAATCCTGGCTTTGCTACTTATTCTCTGAATGATCTTGGGCAAATAGCTCAGCCTTGGGCCTCAGTTTCTGTACAAAGAGAAGGTTGACCTAGATGACCTCAAAGGACCCTTCTGGCTTGATATTTTTTTTTCTATTTTTTTTTTCAGGGCAATGCGGGTTAAGTGACTTGCCCAGGGTCACACAGCTAGTAAGTATCAAGTGTCTGAGGCCGGATTTGAACTCAGGTCCTTCTGAATCCAGGGCTGGTGCTTTATCCACTGCACCACCCAGCTGCCTCATGGCTCGATATTTATGATCCTATGAATACTGGTTCAACCATCAGTGTGGAAGGAAGGGGCAGAGGTAATAGAGGAAGGCTTCCTGGAGGAAGAGTAGCTGTTGGTAGAAGCCATTACAAGAAAGGCAGCATAGGCATGTTCAAGGGAAGCTGGAAATGAGAAGATGACACCAGTTTGGAGGGGGGGGGGAGGGAAGGGGGAAACAAGGGCCCCGGCTCATCCTCTGCTCTCGCCCCTGTTCACCCGGCCAGCCAGAGCTCAAAAGGCCCAATTGTTCCCTACAGAAGCGCCCAGCGGCAGGATGAATGCAAGAATGAGCGGCTTTGTTCATTTTGGGGATGAGGGGGAGCGGGTGCTGCCATCAGCACTCTGGGTGATCTGCCTGGAGCCCAAGTGAAGAGGAGGGCAACAGGGGACTCAGAAATCCGCCGGAACGACAAGCCCAGCTGGCCTCATCCTTCTGAGGGGCAAAAATACCAGGGAGCTACGGGTGTCCTTCGGAGCCCCTTGGTTACTGAGGGAAGTCCCAGACATCTGCCACCTGGCCTTCCCCATCAATGAGGAGGGAACCCTGAGCCTGCAGAGGAAGGAAGGATGGCTAGATAGGGTGTCAGCTACACTGATGCCGATTACCATTTATTGTGCCCTGCTGATCACTGTAGTGTTGCTGGCAGGGGCTGGGTTTTATTAGTTATTAAATTTAGATCCCTGCTGCTTCCCACCCCCTCCACCTCACTGTTAAAAGCACAGAAGAAGAAATCACCTAAGAAACTCAGGGAAATAAATAGGCCAATACTATGACAGTTCTGTCCTTTACTATTGGACCTCAGTCTACCACGATCCAGAGGGAATGAGAAGGCTCAGGCTTAGTTGGTTTCAAAGGATTTGGGTTTTAGTCTTGGTCCTGTCATTGCCCGACTATGTGACCTTGGACAAGTGACTTCATCTCTCTTCTCTCAAGCCCTTTTCTCTTCCTTCCTTTCTTCTTTCTTTCCTCCTCCCTCCCTCCCTTTCTTTCTCTCTTTTCTTTCATTCCCCCAACTATAAAAATGGGACAATTATAATGCCTACCTCAAATTACCAAATGAGATCACGCATGGAAAGAATTATCTAAATCTTAAAGTGCTACATAAATGGCATATTATTATTAATAATAGAATTTATTTAATTGCAATTCTTGATAAGAAATGACAAATGAGCTAACATGTGCAAAGCACCCTGTAAAACCTTCAAGCCCTATATGTTAGCTATTAACAACAAATGACATAAGGGAGCTAGCCGGCTCGATAGTTTAGGAGGCTCCACTGAAGCTGGAGTATTCTATATTTATGTCCTATGTCCTATGTTCTAAGGCTCTTCCCAGAGCTGACATTCTATGGCTCTTATGACCATGTCAATGGAGCAAAGTCTCAAATTCCTGACCATTTTCCCTTTTGCCTCCCCAGGAATCCAAAGGGTTGGGAAGGATGGAGAGGCTTTCAATAGGAGGTGGGAGAGGGGGAGAGGGGGAGGGCATGAGCAACACTCTGAGAAGTCAGTGAGTGTGCAGGCTGCATTCCTAGACTAGGGTAAGGACCAACTCGTGGAAATGGAGCGTCCATATTAATATAGAAGATAAGATGAGAAAGGTGGATTAAGACCAGACTGTGGAGAAAGCAGGCAATGGGAAGGCATTATAGAATGCCAGGTAAAGGGCTATGGAATTTGTTGTGGAGGTGATAGTGAAGATTTGAGGATAATGGTGGAGTGGAAAGGTTGTTAGATTGGGAGCCAAGAGATTTGGGCTCTACCCTTCTTTCTTTCTTTCTTTCTTACTTTCTCTCTTTCTTTCTTTCTTTCTTTCTTTCTTTCTTTCTTTCTTTCTTTCTTTCTTTCTTATCTTTCCTTCCTTTCTTCTTTCTTCCTATCCTACCTGCCTTTCTTTCTTCCTTCCTCATTCTTTTTTCTGACTTTCTCTTTCTTTCTTTCTTATCCTTCCTTCCTTTCTTCTTTCTTCCCTTCCTACCTGCCTTTCTTTCTTTCTTCCTCATTCTTTTTTTCTGACTTTCTTTCTTATCTTTCCTTCCTTTCTTCTTTCTTCCCTTCCTACCTGCCTTTCTTTCTTCCTTTCTCATTCTTTTTTCTGACTTTTTTCTTTCTTTCTTTCTTATCTTTCCTTCCTTTCTTCTTTCTTCCTTTCCTACCCACCTTTCTTTCTTCCTTCCTCATTTTTTCTGACTTTCTTTCTTTTTCCCTTCCTAACTAGTTGTATAATCTTGAATCAAGTGCTTGCCCTGTGAACCATAGCTGTAAAATGAGTGTGGGGGGTGTTGAACAAGATGTTCTCTAAGGACCCCATAAGGGCCAACTCTCTTATTCTGATAGTCTAGGCCAGGGCTTCTTAAACTTTTTCCACTCGCAAGCACTTTTCACTGGAAAAATTTTTACTCAACCCTGGGTATATAGGTATATTATATATATAACCTTTATATATATATATATATATATATATATATATATATATATATATATATAACCTTTTACCGTTGCCAAATTTTTCTCAGGCCCCACACTGAGTTACAAGACCCCTTATGTGGCCACTACCCATGGATTTTCAAGTGCAGGGAGCAGAGCCCTTCGGTCAAGTGACAATTCAACTCCTCAAATGTCTCCCTGCCCTGAAGATCTACTGGGAGGGATTCAGCATGCATAGAGGTAAGCATAATACCAAGAAGTGAGTGATGGAGACCAAGGGGAGAGAGATCCAGCCAAGATCCTCCAGAAATACTTGGGGGGAGGGGGAGCATTTTCAGCTAAGAGGGCTCAAGGAAAGTTTCATGGAGGAGCTAAGCTTGAAGGATGAGAATTCTGAAAGATGGAGCAAAGAGAGACAGAGACACGGGCTGGGGGAAGGACTACAGCCAAATAATCCCTTGGCTACTAGTGAGAACCCCAAGAGGGAGCCCCACGATGTAGAAGTCTAGTTAGTGACACAGAGAAGTGGGACAATGGAAGGCAAAAGCCTCAAGAGAGGCCAGAACCCCAATATCTATGCCTTGCAGTGGCTCAAAAACCGAACCCCAGGGGGCAGCTAGGTGGCGCAGTGGATAAAGCACCGGCCCTGGATTCAAGAGTACCTGAGTTCAAATCCAGCCTCAGACACTTTACACTTACTAGCTGTGTGACCCTGGGCAAGTCACTTAACCCCCATGGCCCCGCAAAAAAAAATAATAATAATAATAATAATAATAAAAACTGAACCCCACCCTCTCTCCTCATGTAAGCAGCCTTCGGGTAGCGTGAGAGAGGCAGAGTATGGGGCTGGATGATGAATGGCCCTATACTGACCAGCAGGACGGGCACCCAGCAGACCGCTCCATAATCAATATCACCATCTCCTCCTACTTAGCAACGTGCCCAGACCAGGAAAGCCAGGCCCAGGGAAGGCTTGTGACTTAATGAAAATCCCTCATTCCAGGTTTGCACTCACTCTCCAAGGCACCCCCTCCACAGCCCCCCCTACTTCCTGAGGAGGCCCGGCTATTCATGGCTATGCCTCCTGCCCCGTGAAGCATCCTCCCATCTCACACACCTTTTGTCTCCCCCGCCCCCCCTTCCCCTCCAGTTCCGATGGACCAGGTTTCTCCCTGGGGCCTCTGTTGGCTGGGATAGAGTGTGTCTAAAAGAAGCACAGTCTGGCACCACGGCCCCCCTCCCCCTCGGTTCCTGAACCTGACGCATTAGTGGCTGAGTAAGTAGCAGCTAAAAGCTCCCAGAATAAATAATGGGGGGGGGGGCAGAAGATAGGGAGGAGGATCCACAGGGTGGGTACAGGCCAGGACCTGCCCTCTAAGATGTCCTCTCCCCAGAGCCAACATCACCCCCTCTACACCCACACCTCCATCCTCCCCTCCCCCAAATTATAATATACCTCCAACCCCTTTCACTCCTCAGTCCAAACTTTGGAGGTTTCAAAAAGGGCATTGTCCTTTGGGGAGGCTTGATGAGACCTAGCAATACAGACATAAAATCTCAGAGCTTGCAAAGCAGCATGGTACAATGGAAAGTGTTGGATTAGTCAAAGGACTCCTGTTTGAGTGGTGCTTCTGTCATTAGACAGCATGATTCGAACCCAGGTGTCACGAGACCTTGGACAAGTCATTTAACCTCTATCAGTCTCTGTTTCCTCCTCTCTAAAAGGGCGTTCAACAAAAGCATCCTAAAGGTCCTTCCAAGTTCTTAACCCTAAAATTTCATTAAGGGATTTTAGCTCACCTCTGCCTACCCTTTACTTTTACAGGTAGTGTTTTGGGATGGGCGGGGCACTGGAATCGAGAAATCTCAGTCCTGGACCCAGCTTAGTCAAGTCACTTCCCAAAATGCCTTTTTGGTGAAATGGAGAAAAGAATATGGGCTGTTGTCCTGACTTAATAGATAATAATGGATGTGAACGCCCTCTGAAAAGCACTGTGTGAATGTACAAATTAAGTGCAGAAAGAGGTGAGAGGTGCCCACTTGCCTGCTAGCTTAGAGGTATGTGTGTGCCCATTGAAGGGTATAGGGATCTGCTTAGCGTCCAGAAAGAAGTCTCTAATTCTGCCTCACCCCATCCTTTTTGGGAATGCCATCAGACCTGCTTAGGGCATAAGCTCCACTCCAGAAGCTTGCTGTATTCTTTCTCCAGGGCCCCTCTAAGTCCCAGAACTGAAGGACTCACACAAGGTCATAGCAAGCAGGAAAAAGATAACAATAAAACATTTATTAAACATTTAGTAAGTTCTAGACACTGGGGATGTGCTAAGCGTTGGGGACACAGAAACACAAGGACAAGATGATCTCTACTCTCGGGATCTTACATTCTGCTAGAGAAAGATAAACTGTAACAGGGAGCTGGACAGCAGGGGAAGGAAGGAGCCCCCTTAACTTGTGGGGTGGGGCTACTGAAGGTCATTGGGAAAAGAGCAGTGAGAACAACAGGACCTGACCTTCTCATGAGATGGATCTTGCAGGCAAGGCCTCAGTCTCTGAGTCGGGCCGAGATGGCCAAATTTCAACGTTTTATTTTTATCAATTTGCAAATTTCAGCTCAGCTCTAAAATTCTGTGATTCTGAAGGAGAAGCAGCTTTGAAGAGTTGGGGCTTGGTTTGTCTTGGAATATCTTGGAGAGGACCTAGAAACTCTTCATTCCCAGGTGACATTCTCCTACATGTAGGTTCAGTTTGGGCTCTTATCTTGAGTATCCCTGGGTCCGCACTGTTTCCCTCATGACAGACATGTTCCGGAATGCTGGTTCAGCACTTGGGGCCCATCTTCTTATTGGTAGTCATCTATCTGCTTTATGAATGATGGAATAGTTGCTGAAGACCCCTGACCTTGATGCTGGTCAAAGGACCCCCAAACCATCAAAAGGGGCCTCTCCACCTGGCCACATACCTCTCTAGATCGATATTCCGTCATCTTCCCTTGGGTCTTCCCTCCTCCTCTTTGAGAGCCCTTCTCTGATAGAGCTCAGCACTCCCCTTGCACCATATTGGCTCCAGATGGTCTTCCTCTTGGGTCCTCCTTTCACAAATACCGGTCACAGGCCCTCTGTGCTTTGGGAGGCGCTCTCCTCTGACCCTGAGCCCCCTCTCACTCCCACTCCGGTGCCAGGACAGTGGGGCTCCTCTTTCCCCCCAACCCCAGTCCCATGCAGTGTGTGCTCCTCTCTGTGCCACCCCAGCTGGGATCCTTGAAGTCAACTCCTGGGCCTTTCGGCTGAACAGCTGTGTTTATGTCTTAGCAGCAAGTGTCAAAAGACAAGCAGAGAAGGGAAATGATTGCTGGGCCCAACTCAAACAATAGATCAAAAGTGGGAACAAGACAGGAGGGCAAAGGATAAAGAACAGCTGCAAATGAAAGGAAGGAATGGGTAAGTTCTATGGGATGCTGAGAGTCAAAGGGGCTTGGGAATGAGAGGGTGGGATGGAGAGAGATGTGGGGCTGGTCAAGCAATCACTTTCTCCAGACTTGCCTCCAAGGCGAGAGATGCTTGGCCTCGACGTGAGAGCAACAAAAACCAAGCAGAGAGAATCAAGACATCTCCCATACAAAGAAAGAGATACCTGGATACAGGCCAGGACTCTAGAACTAGAATCCAGGGGCAGGAAGAGGCCTCCAAGACCCAGGAGTCTCTGGAAGAGATTAATCTCTAGGGAGAGATGGGACTCCTGAGCTACACAGATCCACACTCTCTTTTCCTCTGATCCTTGGATGTGGCGCAGCGTAGAATCGGGCTCCCCTTCTCCACACTTAGTCAAGAAGACAAGAAGGGAGGAGATTTCTACTGTCCTCAGGATATCCAAGATAATGTGGTCATACAGGCATCCCAGTGAGGAGGAACTGGTTGTTGGAAGAACAAAGAAGAGCTGTACCCTTGGAAAGCCAAGAGCAGTCAGTCATAGATCATCCTAATTTACAGTCAATCTAGTCCTACCGGCTTGGCTGGCCCAGAGGCATAGCTCTGCCCTTTGTCTCCAGAGTCAGAACAGTGTGATAGAATCACTTCAAGATAACCCAGGTGAAAGGTAAAGTCTTCTTTTCTGTCCCAACCCAGTACAAGGTAGGCTAAGCATGTCCCCTACAACATTACCCATTGGTAGTAGGACTTCAAAGGGGCTGGGAAAGCTCCTATCCCTGAAGGCCCCTACATCTTCAAGTGAAATTCCCTCTAGAAATGCTTTGTCCAGGGGTTTTTGATCTAGGAGCCGCAAACTTGTTTTGCTTTGCTTTTAATATTAAAAATATATATTTTTTTGACAACTGCATTTCAATAGAACTGGTTTCCTTGATAATCCTAGGGAGATCACACAATTAGGAAGTGTCTAAAGCAGGATTCAAACTCAGTTCTTCTGGACTCCAACTACAGCACTCTATCCATTATGGTCACCCAGCTTGCTCAGGGAAGGAGAAAAAGCCACAGGAGGGAATAAAGAGGCTGGAGACGAGGCTCCACCCAGAGATGCCCGCTCTTGGAATAAACACCTCCTGTTTCCCATTACAAAATCCAGGTAGTATTCCTGAAGTGAGACCTGGGCAAGGTGTCCCTATAAACCAATCCCGGTTCAGATGGAGGGGGGAGGATGACTATTTAAATATCCCCTGGAGTGACTTCTATAAAACAACCCATTATTTCCCTGAGTAAACACTCACATCTAGCCAACCACCCCATTCCCAGTTGGCTAACCTGACATTTTCATATGGTGAGTTTTCTTCCTGTAAGGCTCCTCTAGATTACACTGCTTGCCTTCATTCCATCTGGCTGTGGTCACCAGCTAGCCTCCCTTAGCCAGAAAGCCCCAAAATCCCCTACCATTTGTTCTTCCAAAGGAAAAGCTCCCATTAACCAGTGGACAGAGGGCAAGTGTCTTCTGGAGGGGGCAGTTGGTAGGCAATACTTGAATATCCTGAACATCAGGCTTCCAATCCACCCGGGGACAGAACTAGTTAATTCAGGGGGAATCATCTAACCCTAAAGGTCAATTGCCCTAGTTGTCTAAAGATGGAGTCAAAAGGAAATCCCTGGGAATGATACTAACACATGAGCAAGAGGAGGGTGATGTTTCTGGAATGAGGTGGGCTGCTGGAGGGGTTTGGGGATAGATCCCGGGAGAATCCCCATCCTGTGGGAGGGTGGGGATCAGGCATCCTTCATGACAGGCTTGGGATCCAAAAAAGCACCAGAGATTTTTCTCCTCCCTCGAGGGAACCCAACCAGCCAGTATTGACCACATCCACAATAGGCATCTGCTCTGCACCTGGCCACTGACATCACCCCTTGCCATGCCCATCGCCTTCAAGGAATTCAGCCCACTGGAGGCATGAGAGCCAGCTTGCCCAGGGCAGCATCCTTCATACCCCCACGACTGACCCCACCCTCTTCAACCTGGCCTCCAGATTCTCTTTGCCCTGCTTTCTACACACAGGGAGCCTCAGCTCTGCCCTCACCCCAGCGTTCAGGGCTACAGATCTTAGCACAGGTCCCTGATGCAGAAGAGGTGTTTTCTTGGACTGTTAGGCAGGTGCCTTGTGAGAAGGTTCACTCTTGCTGCTCAATGACAGATCATGGGATCCTAAGTTTTGTGTTGGAAGGAAACTTTGAGATCATCCAATCCAATCTCACTTTATAGGTTAGGAGGCTCCAACCTCCTTGGGACATGCTCCACCTTCACACACACACACACACACACACACACAAAATGCCGCAATCTAGATGTGATCTGATCAGGCCAAAGGCAATAGGACTAATCACCTCTTAGCTTAATATCTTGAAGAGGCAGTGTGGCCCATTTGGATAGCACAGTGCATAGAAGAAACTTACCCAAGGTCAGGGATGTACGGCAAATAATTAACCCAAATAATGCCTAGGGCGTGGGGGGGGAGGGTTCTGTTTATCTCAGCTACAGTAGACACTTCCCAGAGATAAGATTAGTCCCTAAGTCACAAGTTTCTCCTAGATTCCTACTTCCTAAGGTACTTTGCTGCAAGACTGTCCTAGGAACTGATGTCATCTTGACCTTTATTCATTTATTTTTTACCTAGATTTATTTGGAGCTGAGACATCATTTTTAAAAACATGTCATGGGGGTGACTAAAATAAAACACATTTAAACCAAAGAGGGAAAAAAAAGACTGTCCCAGAAGATGCGACAAGGGCACTACCATTTTTATTTCCATTCTGCCCTCCTTTGGGGTGTAAAATCTCTCTTTTGAGAAGGACCTTGGACCAATTCAGCTATAAGGAAGTTCTCTGACTTCTGGTACTCATTTGATATCAGGGGTGCCAGACATCCCTCTAAG
Source organism: Dromiciops gliroides (assembly GCF_019393635.1). NCBI lineage: Eukaryota > Metazoa > Chordata > Mammalia > Microbiotheria > Microbiotheriidae > Dromiciops > Dromiciops gliroides. The sequence continues at coordinate 48,318,156 of NC_057862.1, forward strand.
GGCAGGGCAGTGAGGCTCAGGGTTGCCTGTGCCTAATGGAGGCCATAGATGGAAGGAAGGAAGGAAAGAAAGAAGGAAGGAAGGAAGGAAGGAAAGAAAGAAGGAAGGAAGGAAGGAAGGAAGGGAGGGAGGGAGGGAGGGAGGGAAGAAAGGAAAGGAAGGGGGAAAAGGAAGGGAAGAGGGGAAAAGGAAGGAAGGAAGGAGGGAGAGAAGGCAGGGAGGAAGGGAGGAAGCTAAGTGCTTTACAAATATTATCCCCTTTGATCCTCACAATAACCCTGAGAGATGGGTGCTATATTCATCCCTATTTTACAGTTGAGGAACCCGGGGCAAACAGAGGTCAAGTGACTTGCCCAGGGTCACACAGCTGTCTGAGGCTAGATTTGAACTCAAGTATTCTAGACTCTAGACTCAGTGCTCTAACCACTGCACTACTTAGCTTTCTCTCAAGGCCAGTGGTAATGGACAACAGGGCTGCAGTAGCCACCAGCTCCTGGGTATCCATCAATTAACATCTATAGCCTTTTAAGTCACTCATCTAAGTCACATCTGGCACTTTAGGTTTTCTGCTTGTCTAACAGGCTACTACAATACAGCTCCCCCAAATGGCTTTGGAAGCTAAGCTTATTTTCAGTTGTTTCTCACTGAAGTCCTGTCCCCCTGCTTCTCTAGGTCCCCAGGAAGGAGCCTCACCCTGTCCTCCTCAACCCCAGTCCTCAGCTGCCATGGCGCCCGAGTCTCAGAAGGCCCAGTAATGCCCTAAAATTCTGACCTTTCTTTGCTCCTAGTCAAAATGAATGCCCTGTTGTCCTTTACCCTCTAGTCTGATGAAATAATAATAGAATCATAAAACCTCAGAGCCAAAGGGGGCCTCAGAGGTCACTAGTCCAACTCTGACCAGTAGAACAAATTCTATCTACAACAAACCAGACAATTCACCATCGAATTTCCACTTTGGAGACTTCTGGGGCTGGAGAACTCACTCCCTTCCAAAACAAGCCATTTCATTAGTTACAGGTTGATCTGGTTGAGACTTTGTCATTCATCTAGCACAACCCTTCCATTTTACAGATGAGGAAAATGAGGCACCATGAGGTTAAATTACTTGTCCAAGGCCACACAGATAGTCAGTATCAGAACCAGGAATCTGAACCCAAAGTCCTCTGACTAAATCCACTGCTCTCCCCATTATGCCAGACTGATGCAAAGATCTAATTATTTGTTTTGAGTGGCAGAGTGGGCAGTGGATAAGAGACTCAATTTGGAGTCAAAAAACCCTAGAGTTTCAATCCCACCTCAGATGTGTGACCCCACCCCCACCCCCCACAAGTCACTGAACTACTGTGCCTCAGTTTCCTCATCTGTAAAATGAGAGGGTTGGCTTCTAGGTGTAAATCGACAGCCCTTACACTAAACTGAAATCTGCCTTACCACCACTTCCATCCATGGTTCTTAGTTATGCCCTTTGGGGGCTAAGAGAAACAAGGCTAATCTCTCTTTTCACATGACAGGCTTTACTTGTAAACAGCTATCATGTGCCCCCAAAGGTTTCTCGTCTCCAGGGTAAACATTCACAGTTCTTTCAATCAAGTTCTTGGTTTGAAGTACTTTCAACACTCAAGTCACACATTCCACTTTTCAACACCCCCAAACCAAACACAGTAATCTAAATGTGATCTGAACGGGACAGAGTAGAATGGGATTATCCTACTATTATCCTCCCTAACCTCAGAGTATGGAGGGAGGCAGGAGAGCAGAGCTGATAGGCACAAGGCTTGGAGTTGGGAAGAACCCCCTCACCCCCCACCCACCCTTCCCCGCCCCTTCAAATCCAGCCTCAGGCAGTTGTTGTCTGTTTGACCCTAGGAAAGTCATTCAACTTCCTGCAATCTTTCCCAGTAAGCACTTACTCACAGACAGCTGCAATCAGCATTCCCACACCAGAAGTCCCCTGCATCTACAGTTACAAAATCACAAATCTTTCACTTACCTAAGATCCTATTTCACTTTTTTTTTAGCTGTCATATCACACTAAGTCTGTTGTGGGGACCATTTTTTTCAAACCCAAATCTAGGTAGAGCTTTATAGATTTCACTATTAAATTCCATCTTATTAGAAGGGGCTCGTCATTCTAGCCTGTCTGGGTCTTTTTGGATTTCATATCCATCATCCAGCATATCCCTCCTAGCTTTGCATTAGTCACATATTTTGTAAACACACGGTCTATGCCTTTATCCAAGTCATTGATAAAAATGTGGAGTAGGAGAGACCCAAGCATGGATTCCTGGGACATTTTACTAGGGATTTCCCTCCAGGTTGACATGAATCTATTAAAAACTCATCATTTTAAGGACCTGTCATTATGACCTTGCAACCCCAATATTTTCATCCTCTCTCTCTCTCTCTCTCTCTCTCTCTCTCTCCCTCCACATATGTGCATGTGTGCGCACGCGCACACACATGTTTGTTATCCAGACATTTCAGTTGTGTCCAATCCTTTGTGACCCTATTTAGGGTTTTCTTTGCAAAGATATTGGAGTAGCTTGCCACTTCCTTCTCCAGCTCATTTGACAGATGAAGAAACTAAGGCAAAGAGGGTTCAGTGACTTGCCCAGGGTCACACAGCTATTAGTGTCTGAGAGTAAATCTGCACCATTGTTGGGGGGGGGGGTGGATTTTGGCCACAGGCTTCTCAAACAAAAATCTGATATCCAAGATACAGGAGGAATTGTTTCAAATGTATGAGTCGGGGGCGGCTAGGTGGCGCAGTGGATAAAGCACTGGCCCTGAATTCAGGAGTACCTGAGTTCAAATCCTACCTCAGACGCTTGACACTTACTAGCTGTGTGGCCCTGGGCAAGTCACTTAACCCCCATTGCCCTGCCAAAAAAAAATCAAATGTATGAGTGTTGTGGTAAAAAACTTTCATTCCCCAAAAGATAGATGGTTGAGGATATGAATAGGTGGTTCTCAAAGAAGAAATGCAAGATATCTGTAAATATTTGAAAATGCTCCAAATCACTAAGAATTAGAAAAATTAAAATTAAAACAACTCTGAGGTTCTACCACCTACCCATCAGATTGGTAAAGAAAACACACACAAAAAAAGGAATGATCTTTTTTGGAGAGGTTAATAGGCAAACAAATACCTTGTTAGTGGTACTGCAAATAGGTCCAGCCATTCTGGAAGGCAATTTGAAACTTTACCTGTAAGTAAAGTCACTAAACTAAACTGTGTATATCCTTTGCCCCAGCATTGCCACTGCTAGACCTATACCCCTAAAAGACCAAAGAAAGACCAAAACACACACACACACACACACACACAAGAAAACATGTGTCCTTTCCCAGACATTCCCAGACCTTGATGCTATCCTCTCCTCTCCTCTCCCTCCTCCCACTGGACTCTGACCCTTGGTTCCTGGCTTTTGGTAGTTGAGCTTTTACCTAATCGTGCCCGAGACCAAGCCTCCCCCACACTTCCCAATCATTTCCAAGCCTCTTTGCAATATCTTCCTCCATTATAACAGAATCTTCTTGAGAGCAAGGATTGCCTCATTTGTTCTTATTTGTACTCCAGCACTTAGCATAGTGCCTGGCTCGCAAAAGGCTCTTATGAAATGCTTTATCATTCATGCATTCACTCATATTTACAAAAACATATATACCAACTCTGTCTGTGGTGGCAAAGAACTGAAAACTGAGGAGGTGCCTATCAGCTGAAGAATGGCTGAACTAATGGTGGTTTATTAATGTAATGGAATATTATGGCTCCATAACAAATGAAAAAAGGGATGATTTCAGACAAACTTGGAAAGGCTTGTATGAATTGATGCAGAGAAGTAAGCAGAGCTCAGAGAATATATCCATGTATATACATATATGCAGGGCAGTTAGGTGGTACAGTGAGTAGATAGAGTGCCAGGCTTGGAGTCAGGAAGACCTGAGTTCAAATCCAGCTTCAGACACTTACTAGCTGTGGGACTCTCAGCAAGTCTCTTGACCCTGTTTGCCTCAGTTTCCTCATCTGTCAAATGAGGTGGAGAAGAAAACAGCAAACTACCCTAGTATCTTTACCAGGAAAAACACCCAAAGGAGGGGTGACAAAGAGTCTTATATGACTGAAAATAAATAAACAACAACTCTCTCTCTCTGCACACACACATGTGTACATATGTGTATGTGTATATATACACACATATATACATACATATTTACATACACAATAATAAAGACATTGTAAAGGAAAACAACTGAGAAAGACTTAAGTACTCTAGTCAATGCAAAGACCAACCACAAGTCCAGAATATTGATGATGACGCATGCTACTCTCCCTCCTGACCGAGAGATGATAAACTCAAGATGGGGAAGGAGAGACATTTTCAGGCATGGACAATGCGGGGATTTGTTTTGCTTAACTGTGCATTTTTTTTTAAAGGGCTTTGTTTTTCTTACTGCCAATTTGGGGAAGCAGGGAGTGTAAGGAGAACACTGAGATAGGGTTATCAAAATGAAAAAAAAAGATAAAGAAAAGGACAAAAAGAGGGTTATTGAAACATTTTCTTTCTCAATGCACAGAGAAGAACAAAAGAAAGTTCAGCAGGAAATGCAGACGAGCAAGACAACTTTGAAAATACAGGCTGAATTTATCATATGCTTTTTAAAAAACATAATGAAATGTCCATAAGACCCACATACAGCTGCTTCATCTTTTCTATTTGACATCTTTAGTGCTTATTAAACTCAGAATTCCTTAAAGAGCGTTTTTTTTTTTAAGAAACTCCATTTCACTGTGTCCATGGAATTCCTCTAATCTACTAACCTAGAAATCCTGTCAAAAATTGTTTGGAAGGTTCCCCCCCCCCCCATTTTCCTCATATTGAAGGAAAATTTGTGTTTTCCATTCTCTCTGATTTCCCCGAGCGATCTCCAGAAAACAAGTCTTATGGTTGCATTACTCATAGTCCTCATTCATCCACCTCTTCCCTCAATCTCATATCTATGCATATACTTCCCAAATCTCTCTCATCTGATCCTCACAATAGTCCTGTGAGGTAGGGAGGGCATGCGCCAATATCTCCATTGACAGATAGGGGAAACCTGACGTTGTGACTTATACAATGTCACAAATCAAGTAAGTGATAAGTTACGGCTCAAACCTCGGTTTCTTCATTTCCAGGCCAGTGCCCAACTGCATACTCTGCTATGCCCAGGTGGGTTTGCCAACCCTGGGACAGCTCTGGACAGGGATAGAAAAGAGGAGGTCGAGGCTGACCAGTCAGTGGTCTGTAGGGGCAGACAAAGACAGGGCAGGAAAGACTGAGACTAGGATCCCACAGCCAGGGTCCTAAGTAGCAAGACTGACATTTTCCCCTTAACCTTCACAAGTTTTGGCTTGCAGTCGGTGCAATTCAATCCCAGACAGAGAAATATTTGGCCTTGAGCAGGGACAACCCCAAGAGTTGAGCAGCAGTGCCAATTCTCCTGTGCCAGCCTGTCTCTACCTCCCTAATTGCCCTGACTTAACATTCTCCATTCTCAGAGAACTTCACGCCCCCCCCTTTGGTAACACCCACCCTGCCTACAGAGAGACAGCCAAGTGCCCAGATGCTAATGGGGACTCATCCCTGGTATTCTTCTCCTATCTCCACTATTGATTTGAATTACAATCTCTTGAACTCCATGAGACTCAGCTTCTCCATCCATAAAAAAACCAATGAATGGTCCGTGCTAATTGTTTTGGAAAAGGTTCTTGTACACTTAAACATCCTGTAGGTATCTCAAACCCAACATGGCCAAAAGGAAATTAATCCTCTTCCCCTTTAATTCTACCCTTCCCCTAATTTTTTTCTATTTCTATAGAGAGTATCACTATTGGAGTCCTCTCTGATGACATTTCCTCTCACCTCCCATATGCAATGAATGCCAAGTCTTATCATTTCTACCTCCAAAGCATCTCTTATATCACCCATCCCCTTCCCTCCACTCACTCAACCACCACCCAAGGTCATCTCCTCATAGCCCCTTGCCTGGATTACTGTACTAATTTCCTATTAGTCTCTCTGACTCTTTAATCCGTCCTTCCCACAGCTACCAAAATAATCTTCCAAAAGCACAGGTCTGATCACATCAGGTATGTTGGGAGAGGGTGGTTCATTTTCAGATCTGGGTTGGATTAGATGGCTCCTAAGGTCATTTCCATCTGTAGGACTCTGGAATATGTCTTCCTCTGCAGTTAGTGTCTTCACACCCTGATTCGAACCTGCCTTCCCAACCTTATTTCACCTTCATGCCCTCAAAATGCCAGACAAGCTAGAGGACTGCCATTCCCCATCTCCAAGGCTCCATCTCAGCTCATCCCCCATGGCCTGGAATACACTCCCTTCTCAGGTCTGACCCTCACAACCCTTGGTTCCTCCAGCTTCAGCTCGGGTGTCCACTCCTTAATCCCCTGCCCCTCCCCCCCAGCTACCAATGCCCAGGTTCCACCCCAAACAACCTTGTATTTACTTACACTTCCTTGTGTACGCGTTGTATTCTGCCTGCCCCACTCCCAGTAGAAGGTAAGCTCCCTGAAGGCAGAAGCTGTTTTTGCTTTGCTTCCTATTTTTAACTTTTTGTCCCCAGCACCTAGGGGACACGCCTTGAGCACAATGTGGGTTTCAATAAATATTTGTTGAATTGAGTTGCTTAATCTAGTGAATGAAACAAAATGAATACATGTGGCACCTCCTGGGAAGTGGATGTACCCATAGCCACTCTTGATAATTGAATCCAGACCTGCAAAGCTGCCAACTGCTGCCTCCTGGCACTATGACCAGGGTGGCAAGCCTCCACCATTTGACTGGTTATCCCTTCCGTGGCTCCTCACCACCCCCTTTCCTCTTCACTATTGCCCCCTCCCTTTCTGCCAGATTTTAGGATCCCCCAAGAGAAAGGGGAAACAGCAGAGGAATCCAAACACCTAGCTGATACTGCCAGACCCCATACAATTAGCCCGAGCTTCCCCTGGGAGCATCGGATCATGTGGCACAGAGAGGAGAAAGTCACCAAGCCTTCAGCACTGCATGGCAAGGCTGCCTCTCACATCCTGGCCTCCCGGCTTTCTACCATTCCAAAGTTTGAGAGGTTTGTTATTTTGGTTGACGGCTTTTAGAGGCAGGACTAGGAGAGCATTAAGGAATGAATCTGCACTGGCAGAGTAGCACAGGAAAGTCTAGAAAGGCTCAGCTTTCAGCTGCTGACCTTGGCCATATCATACAAGGGCTCCTGACTAGGTTCTTTATCAAGACTGTAGGAGTCTCGTCACTGACACAGACTAAGGGAGTATCTGTTGGCACTTTCCCCCTTTTCTCCCTCTCCCTCCCCCCCAACATGGGAGATGGGGGCCAGAGATTCAGCAGGGACAGAATCACCAGCTCAGGGATTTCAAAGGCTCAGAATGTTCCAGCCAGAAGAGGTGTGAGTTGGTCACTTCTACAAACACTCCTTGATGTCCCAAATTTCTCCACCATCAAAGCAGCGAGAAGACAAATCAGTAGACTGATGTGATACAAAGGGGGAAAAACCCACTGGGAATCCAAAGAACTGGATGCAGGATCCCGAGGATGTCAGAAGCTCTGCCTGCCACTCGCTTGTTGGGCGACCATGGGTGGTTCCCTCAGTTGTTCTCATTTATCCTCCGGCCACACAGGGACCAGAAACACATACACACACACACACACACACACACACACAGTATGGGCTTTGAAAAGGGCAAACAGCAAATTGGAAATTGTTATACCGACAAGAAGCATGGGGTAGAAAAAAAAAGAATACCAGGCTAGGATTTAGGAGATCTGGGTCCCATCCCTATCTCTGCACTTGGTTACCTCGTGACCCTGGGCAAGTAACTTTGCCTATCTCTTTGAGCCTCAGTTTCCCCTTTTTAAAAAATAAGGATGTTAGACCAGAAAATAATTGACATTTACATTGAGTTTGCCAAGCATCTCACAGGCATATTTCATTTGAGTATCACGACAACCCTAAACAGTAAATAATACAGCCATCATTACCTCCATTTTACAGAAAAAGAAACTGAGGGGTCAGAGAGCTTACTGACTTTTCTGTGGTGACAGAGCTAGATAAGTGTTAGAGGCAAGATTTGAAACCAGGTTTTCCTAGCCCCAAGTCCAGCACACTATCCACTAAGCCACACTGCCTTCTATAGATGGTATCCAAGATCCTTTCCAGCTTTGTCATTTTAGGTTCTATGATTCTATGTGCCTCATGAAATAATTAAAGGTTAATTAAGAGCTCAGATCCATACTATAGGGTCTAAAGTGCTGTATGACCTAAAGGAAGTAGAGATTCATGTGGGCTGAAGTCAAGGATATTTTCCCGGGAATGGTAGGCTCTGAATCAGAGTTTAAAGGATGGTTGGGAGCTGGATAGGTACAGGGTAGGAAAGAGAGGAGAGAGGGGCCAGTGCCAGCAAAAGCATATAGGTGGAAATGAGTCCTACCTATGTAAAAGGATGGGCAGCTAGGTGGTGCTGCAGTAGATATGACACCAGGCCTGGAGTAAGGAGGACCTGAGTTCAAATCTGACCTCGAACACTAGCCATGTGACCCTGGGCAAGTCACTTAACTCTGTTTGCCTTGGTTTCCTCATCTGTAAAATGATCTAGAGAAGGAAATGGCAAACCTCTCCAGTATCTCTGCCAAGAAAACCCCCAAATGGGGCACAAAGAGTCAGATGCCACTGAAGCAACTGAACAAAATACACAAGGACAGTGAAGAGGTCAGCCTGCCCTTGCTCAAAGAACTATGGTGACAATCTAGTGAGATTATGACTGGGAGCTAAGTGTTCTGATGCTATGGAGAGGAAAGGTTTTGAGACCCAAGCAGTGAGGGGGGACACAGGGCTCCCCCTCATTCTGGAGGCACAGCAAGCAGAGCACTGCATGTAGAGTTGGAGGATTTGGGTTCAAAGTGTCTCCTTACTCACTTCATGACTTTAAGCAAGCCCCTTCACTGCTCCTGCCTTCTGTAAATTATGGGAGGGCACTGCTAGCCTTGAGGAGCCATTTCAGCCCTAAATTCTTTGTGCTTAGAGGGCTTGGGAAGGAGCAAGAGCAGATCTACCTGGGAGGGCCCTTAGAAACTTCCTAATTCAAGCCCTTTGATTCCCACAGCTGAATGAGAAGGTGAAAGAGGCTCTGTCCAGGGAGGTAATGCATGGGCCATGACCTGAGGAAGATTGGCTCATAAAGGGACTTCTCACAGGGCTCTCTGCATTATACCCCACTGCCTCTCAGCTGACATTCTGTCCATCCAAACATCTATAAATATCTCTTCTTATATTAAGCCCACTTCCCAGAAAGCACTGGGTTCTAAGAAATCACATAGATGTAGGGCAAAGATCCCAAGCCCAAAATATATTTACACATTTGGAAAAGCCAAAGGTCAATCCTGGGAGCTGGGAATAAAGGAAAATCCTTTGGCTAGAGGGGTTATGCCAGGATCATCTTATTCTCAAACAGCCAATGAGGTCAGTCTGGTTCAGGGCAGCCAAGGGACCCAGAGGTGTTTGGGGATTAAACGAGGGAGCCAAACAGGAATTAGTGGATCAGGAGAGGGACAACTCAGAACTCAAGTCAGGAATATCAAGTATGTCCTTGGGGATCAGTTACCCCAAAAAGGGAACACTGCCCAGGAGTTGTCCTAAGTGTGGGATTAGGGGTAGAGAGCTTTGCAGAGTGGTCTGCCTTGTGTACTAAGGTTTGGCCACTTGCCAGGCTGCCTGAGGCACCACAGCCAAGGCTGAGAATATGCCAACTAGGCATGACAGGGTGGAGATGGGAGAAGGGAAACAGCCTAAAGAGAAAAGCTGGAGGTTTCAGAAGATGCTGACTGAAGAAAGGTTTGGGGTAGCCACAGAGACTGGGGCAAAGTGTCTATTGGCAGCCAAGCACCCACTATTCTGGGGGAATGCTAGAGACAGAGGTTAATGCCTCAGGACAGCAACCGACCCCACACCAGTACCTCCAGAAGAAGTCAAGAGATTCTTACAGGCAACTGAGAAACAGAGCAGCCAGGTCAGCCTGTGATCAGCCACCATGGACAGTAACAGCAATAGCAGGAAATTAAGCACAGCCTTCAGAGAATGTCAAAGGCAGAAGAGATTATGAAACTCAACCCTCTCATTTTACAGAAAAGGAAGCTCTGCTCGGTCCAGGGGAAGTGACTTGCTCAAACTGGCTGCCTTGGGGCCCCTGTCCCTGTTGTCTGAGGTTGTGAGAAAGATGTGGTGGCTGTAAGAAAACAGACAAAGTGCGTTTGAGTATCTGCAGACTTATTAGGCAAATACACGCATGCTTGCAAGGGGAGACATGCATGTGTCATAAAGGAGTTTGGTGTGTGCATACAAATACAGAAGTGTGTGCATATATTATGAGACCCATGCATGTGTGTTCTCATGGGTTGCATGGTTGCATTGCATAAGCAGGTGTGCATAGATGCAGACATTCTACATGGGGTATGTTTGTATAGAGATGCATTTGTATGTACATGCCAACAATACATGTGCGCATTTAATGAGCACATTTCTCCAAGTCTATTGTACACATATACATTTGTGTGTGCCCAGCTGCCTGTGGATGCCTGTGTGTGTACAAGTGTAGATGTCTCCCATGCATGTGTATAACAGCTCCACGCACCAAACTGTGGGCTATGCCCAAGCATCTCTGCATGTGCCCACAGTGTGCCTGCCTCTGGGAGGGGGCCAAGAATAGGAGTAAGCTGGTACATTTGTTGGACTTATTGACAAGGTCAAAGCTCTGACTGCCAATGGGAATAATAATATTTGGTTGTTGTGAGTATTAAGAATAGATCGGAGTCTCCCAAGAACATACGCCCAAATGATAAACAAGTCCATGGCTCTGGCAGAGGAGACAAAACAAATACAGAGAAAGAAGAATATTCAAGGGAAGCCAGTGATTGCCACGGCAACCCTGTGTGATGAGGGGGTTGAGGCAGGGGTGGGGGAGAGGAGGGAGAGGAGGGTCTCATCCACAGAAGGGAACATTGGTCCTTGGCTAGTCCTGATTACATTGATGCTTCTGGAGGTCTGTCACATCACCGGGACATTCTTGTCCCTGGCAAAGGGAACCATATTTATTTGAGACATTAAAATCTGGTAGTAAACACAAGGGGTGTGGGGGAGGGCACTACTCTGCTTTGTTTTCTAATACATTGCTGAGCCCTAACCACCAATTCTCGAAGTTTCCTCTCTTTCACTGGTTCTTCAGCCTCTTCCCCTCTTCTTAAGATGGGTTTTGGCCAAGGTTCTGTCCCCACTCTATATTCTCTTGCTTGCCAATCTCATTCACTCACATGACTTCAATGAATACTCGTACAAAGATGACTCTCAAACTGAGATGTAACTAGGAACTCTTTTACCTGGGGCAAAAACAGTAAGGCTGGGGCAGCAGTATTGTAGTTGGTGTCACTGGTCCTGGGGCTAGTCTGACCATGGATACAGTCAGATCAGAAGAGATAACCCATGATGCAGAGGGAACATCTCCTGCCCTTCAAGGATTGGGTGAAGAAGGAAGAATGCCCAAGGAGACGGGCACCAGGAAATGAGAACCTGAGAGTACTGGCTCTGGATGGGGCAAAGGAACAGGGTTGTATTGAGAGGCTCAGGCTGGAATAGTATTACAAATCTTGAGGTCATGGGATAATAGCTTCTGGAAAACTATGGAGAGAAATTACAACCTGCTGGGTATAGCCTCCCTGAGCCAAAGCCCTGTCACTCCACCCTAGTTACAACTCTGCTCCCAAATCTATCATCTTCAGCCTTCACCCCTCTTCAGAGCTCCAAACCCACATATCTAACTACCTACAATTCATCTTTCCATGCACATCCCACAAGCCCCTCAAACTCAACATATCCCTAACAGATTATCTTTTCTTCTAATCAAGGTCATCTTGCTAACTTTACAATTTCGGTCAGACACCATTTACCAAGTTGTTGTTATTTTGGGCTTTTCCCTTAAGAGAAAAGTCTCTTCCCATAAATAATCAGTTACTAATCCCTGTCCTTTCTACACAATCTCTCTCACTTGTCCTTTCCTGCCCCACAACTATCACCCCAGTAGAGAATGTTATTCGTATCTGCTTGGATTACTGCAGTGTCCTCCTAATTAGGTCTTCTGCCATTATTTCTCTCCTCCAATCCAATGTAGTTCCCACCATGTCTCTCCTCTACTCTGAACTTTTCAATGGTTCCCTCCTGTCTACTAAATAAAGTTCTAATTTGTTAGGCTGATGATCAAAGCCTTCTGTGACCTGACCCAATTCCACTCCACCCCTCTAGCCTTCTTCTCTTCATGTACCCCATATTTTATCCGGACTCACCGATTAGCATCCTCTAGCCACACCTTGTATGTCATGTGCCTTTTCCCAGGCTATTCCCAGGTCTCCTTGTACTCTCTCCTTCACCTCTTCTTCCTCCACTGATCTCCCCACTCCTTTGAAGCTCAATTCAAATGCTCTGTAGGAATTCTTCCCTGCTTTCTTCAGCCAATGATGAATTTCCTCCATTTCCCCAACCACATCTTTCCTAGATCACATAGTACTTTCCTTTTGCCTCTTGGCTACACTTAACATATATTATTATGTATTATAATTACTTGTGTCTGTGTCCTGTCTTCCTAGTAGGCCATAACCCTGTCTTATCTAAACTTTGCTTTTTCCCAGGGGTCTAACAGAGTGTTATTCTGCATACAGTAGGGGTTTGAATGTATGTTGAATTGAATAATCACCATCCCCCACTGAGAACAGCTCAATTTCTACCCCAAGCATATTAGTGGTCAGGATAACTCATGAACCTTAGTGGATCCCTGCTGCCCAGTATTTCAAGTCTAAACTCCCCTGCTGGCATTCACTGCCCTCCTGAATCTGGTTCTGCCCTCCCCATCCAAAGTCCTCTTTCACCGCTCCCCAACAGACTCTCCCCAACAGTCGCCTCGTTGTTCCCTCATTGGGCCAAGGTCACGCTTCCTGAGTCTTTGCTGCTCTTCTCACCTGAAATGACTATCCAATTTGTACCACCCTTCAGGGCCCATGTCAAATCCTACCTCCTCCAGGGAGTCCTCTCTCAGGCTCACATTGATCTCTCCCTCCTCTCAAGTCCTATGGTATTTATACTATGAACCAGAAGTTTGGGCCCTGAATCACATGCTCCCTACTGGTGTTCTCCGTTTCAGGTGGGTGAATCCTGTCTCCCCCCCCCACCAACCAGAATGGGAGCCCCCAAAGGTCAGACAGCTCATGTCTTCTTTTCCCCCAACAGGGAAGTGGGGGGCACACAGGAAGTACTCAGTAAATCTACAGAATTTCACAGATCGCCCTGTGATTCCCCAGTATTACTCCAAAAGGTGGTCACTCCATCTGGACATCCACCACACAACCAAGAGGGGCCCATCCCCCAAGCCTTGAGAGGCTGCTGATGAGCCTGGCTAATGGCCAGATGGTTCTGATGTGTTAAACCCGGATTAATCAGAGTGGCAGCAGAAAGCTGCTTGGTATTAATAATGATAGGCCCTAGGAGGCTAAAGCTTCCATATCCCAGTCCCTCAGGCTTGATAACCCCAGGCACATTTACCTTGACCTTGACCTTGATGCTAGTTTTCTCTCCTTGGAGAAAACAGGACACTATACTCCCCCATAAAAACACCAAATAATTGGGCAGCAAGAGGACCAAGGGAGAGGCTATGGCTTTGGAAAGAGCACTCCAACAGGGTGAAAGACAGTCCTCTTATACCATAGCTACTCCTGAGGTAGGGAAAGGATCCTGGGGGAATGGAGTGCAGGTCAGGGGCAGGAGCTTCTTCCCACGACAAGACGACCTCAGACATCAAATGTCTTAGGAGGAGTGTGCTGGTTTTAACCCTATACAAAAAGACATTTACTTTGTATCCAAATCTTCTGTTCATTCATTCATTCATTCATTCATCCATGAGTCATTTAGTAAGCAACTTCTTCCTATGTGCAGGCACTATGCTAAGAACCAAGAAAGATGCTGCCCTCTGCTCTCATGGAGTGGATCTGGAGAGGTAGCGTGAGAGAATATATGGGCAAGTACGCAATCCAATGCCATAATCATCGAACAGCTATAGTGCAGATCAGACTATAAGAAGGGCATCAGAGAAATAATGGTCTATAGGATAGATGTATCTGGCTGACCAACAGCCTAAGTCCACAGGGTCTTCTTCCCCAGAAGGCTGACCACAACTTTCTTTATTGCTGGTCATTTACAAAATAGCGTTTGATTCAATTTAAATGCAACCTCAGTGGCTCTCCTCAGACAAGGTGTCTCTACAACATATAAAGAACATGCACATATCTTCTGTGACAGATGTATCAGGGGCCATCTAACTTTGTGCTTCCAAATGATGACTAGATCGACCTAGGCTTCAAACAGGGAGATCTGTACTAATCCAAGATACTTGCCATGGAGGATGTCCTGTGCAAAGTCCAATTAGAAGATCAATTCCCATCAGGTATGAGGCTTCCCAGGCACTTCTGGAGATGTAATTATCCTGATGGTATCAAGCCCTGGAACACTACCAGGTCTTGTCAGTGAGATGCATGATCGCCTAAAGGAGACCACCTTAGCCATCCATACAAGAAAAAAAAAGCGAAATAAGGATGCAGATTTCCCAGATTATGGCATTCAGTTGGATGGGTGACCCATTGAGTTAGTCAATCAAGAAATAAGTCTTTTACATCCAGTGAGAATAGAGCCTCCTTCAATCAATCAGCAAGCATTTATTAAAGGTGGTGACCGTTTTGTCTTTGACTTTGTACACCAAGTACCTAACACAGCACTGGCATATAGTAGGTGCTTGTAGGATCCTAGGCTCATAGAATTAAAGATGGAAGAGATTTAGGGGTCATCATCCCCTTCATTTTATAGATGAGGCAGAGAAAGTTTAAGTGACTTCCCCAGGGTCACACAGATAGCAAGAGTATAAGATAGGAGTTGAGCAAATCCTAATATAAAGCCCACTGTCTAGCCACAATTTGCATGCTGCCTTAATAAATGCTCATTGAATTGAATTGGAGGGGCACTGGAGATGGACAATAAACTGTGCCTTGAATTGAATAGAAAAAGATAAGACCAAATCCCATTTGGGAAAACAGTGCTGTCACAGATATTAAGCTGCTCCCTGACACAAAAGCTCATCTTCCTCAATACCAATATTCTCCCAGTGATGCCACACGATATCATCATGTGCTCAAAAGAATCAAAATTGCAGGTGACCCCAAGGGTGGGGGTAAGCAGACTGCAGCACATTCCCAATCAAGACTTGTACTCCAAAACTGAAGCAAAAGGTACAGCCAAGGACGAAAAAGGAGGGCACGGAGTGAAAGCAAGAGCTAACAGATGGACAGCCCAAGTTTGGAACTGGGATCCATGAAATCATATCAGAACCAGAGGAAAGCCTCCAATCCACCACAGTCCTGCCCAGTCCAACAAGTATTTTTTTAGCACCTGCTTAATAAATTTTAATTTAATTTGCTGAATCACAGAGCTCCAGCACTCTGGCCAGAACCACTGCAAAGCATTCTGGGAAAGGCATGGACAAAAATGGCACTGGGTGGCAGGCCAGTAGATAGGGTGTCACCTGCACCAGTGCAGTATCCACTAAAAACAATCATGGATCCACCTACATGGGACATACAAAGTGCTATGTAAAGCCAGAGAAAAGCATCATTCCTAACCGGAGCCATCAGCGCCCTTTCCCAGGTCAACTGAGATGAACCAAGCCCCAAAAGATGGATAAGACTGAGAGGCTGAGAGATGAGAGAAAACCCAGCAGAGGAAAGAGGGAAGAAAGGTAGAAAGTTTCCTCAGATGTGAGGGGCCGGGTTGGGAGAAGAGGAAGAACATGAGCTAACAACTATGGGGAAGTGATAGAGAAGGGGGAGATGTAGAAATAGGGATCGGTCAAGGACTACTTTCTGAGGCACCTGAGAAGCCCAGGGTTGCGGGGGGGAAATGCAACAATGGATATGAGAAAGAGTCCTGACTCTGGAGGTACAGAACCTGGGTTTGGAACTCAGCTTTGTCATTTAGTACCTACTCAACCTTGGGCAAGTCACAACCATCGTGTGCCTCAGTTTCCTCAACTTCAGAAGAAGTTGATTAAAATGAGTAAGGTCCCTTCCCACTCAGCTATGATCCCACAACCTATGAGGGAGCCAATGCCAAGTTTGCCTTGCCTGTCTACATTCCCATAGTTTTCTCTATTTTGTCCTTAGAAGTGACTGGGAAGATAGGGGATGGAGCAATACTAGGCATATTTATGATAGGGAGATATTGGGGTTCTTTAGTGTGAGATGGGAGGAGACAGAGACGCATGTGGAACAAGTGCAAATTACGTGGGTTTTCTTTTTCAAAAATGATTTGCATGGGAGAAAGGCCACTACCAAGTACATAAATGGTAGGGGGTGTTGGAACTATAGACTGGTGAGGCTTCATGGTTGGCCCTTCAGGGACCTGTCCATCCCCTGAATGCCCCAGTATATGGATCCTAAGGCTCCAGCTATGGTGAAAGGAATCTGTCCCCTATTGGAAGCTAAGAACATGTTAAAATCCTATGTGCAAAATACCCCATGAGGAAATCAGAAGAATGGGGAAATGCCATCTCTAGCAAACCATGGCTAACTTCAGAGAAGGCAAGAGGAAGTGTAAACTTTTTCTCTTGTGACACACACCCTGGTCTGCCCAGTTTAGGAGGGGAGGGGGAGAGAAAGATAAGGGAGGGTAGGCAAGAATGCCAGCTCAGAGAGATTAGGGTCATAGAAGAGAGTGGAAGCGGGCTGAGGGCAGAGGATGTCCCCAAAGCCTATGTGGCAGGGATGAGCTCATAGCATTAATCAAAGACTTATTTTCTCACCGAGAGTAGCTACATATGTATGCCCCTCTAAGGAGGAGTATTGTCCTTTCTGTCCTGTATATATGGGGTTGGATATTTCCTATGTGTTCTGAGGTGAGAAGAAGAACAGTGGATGTAGCAATCCCATCTCCTTGTTTCCTCTTGTTTAGAGGGGGAGGGCTAAGGGACAGAAGCCTGTGATACAGTGGATAAGAGCCCCAAGTTTGGGATCAAAAGGTTTTGTATCAAATCCTGCCCTTGCTGGCTCTGTGACCATGGACAAGTCACTTAGCCCCTCTGAACCTCAGTTTCCCCAACTGAAAAAATGAGGGAGGTCATATTAGCTAGTCTATTAAGGCCCCTTCCATCTCTGGCTTCTAGGGGACTATATGCCAACAGCTACACCCAGCTCCTTTCCATCTCCTCCTTGATTACTTTGTTGTTTCTTCTTTTGGGATCTCTCTCAGCTCCTTGAGTTCACACTACCCAATATTGTTCTCTAACCCTTTTATAGATGAGGAAACTGAGGCAGACAGAAAGTAAGTGACTTAACCACGGTCACACAGCTAGCAAGTGTCTGAGGGAGGATTTGCAGGCTGGTCTTCCTGACTCCAAGTCCGAGTCTGAGTCTGAGTCCAGCATTCTAATTACAATGGCACCCAGCCAACCCAGAAATGCTTAGAAGTGTGGGATGCAGTGGAAGAATGCCAGATTTGCAGCTGAAAGTCCCAGGTTCCAATCCTGGCTCTCTCTGCTCCTTCCTCTATTCCTGACCTCTGTAGGCCACAGATTCCTCAAGTGAAAAATAAGGGGGTTGGACAGGACAGGTCAACTTCCCCACAACACGAGCTATACCCAAAGTGAACGGGCTGTTTAAGAAGAGAATAGGGGGCAGCTAGGTGGCACAGTGGATAAAACAGCGGCCCTGGATTCAGGAGGACCTGAGTTCAAATCCGGCCTCAGACACTTGACACTTACTAGCTGTGTGACCCTGGGCAAGTCACCTAACCCTCATTGCCCCACAAAAAAAGGGGGGGAGGAGTGGATCTCATCCCCTTCAGCAGGATGACCACTTAGGGGGTAAATCACAGAAGGACTTTGTGAACATACATGGATTTTACTAAATGGTCTCTGGTCTTTCTAATCTTGTGATTCTATGATTTTTATTTATGTTTTTGTTTTTTTTTGGTGAGGCAATTGGGGTTAAGTGACTTGCCTAGGGTCACACAGCTAGTAACTGTTAAGTGTCTGAGGCTGGATTTGAACTCAGGTACTCCTGACTCCAGGGCTGGTGCTCTGTGCCACTGTGCCACCTAGCTGCCCCATTTCTATGATTTTTTAAGAGAATAATAATAACATTTTCTATTTCTATAGTGTTTTAAAGTTTGCAAAATGCTTTGCAGACATTAATTTTCTCTTTTAATCTTCAAACTCAGATACAGGAGGAATAGTTAATCCCATTTTACATTATCCCTGGCCACAGAGCAAGCAAATGAGAGATCCCTAACTGGGATGGGTTTGTTCCTTGGGGGAAAGATGGAAAACAGGCAGAGTGATACAATGGAGGGCATGCTAAATATAGAATCAGAGGACCTGGGTTCAAATCTTGATTCTACTTGAAATCCATTGTATGTAAGGCATGCATCTCTCTTCTATCTGAGCCTCAGTATCTCCATCTGTAAAATGAGGAGAATGTTTGCCATTTCTCCAACCCAAAGAGTTGTTGAAAAGAAAGGCATTAGTGAACTGTACAGGAATACAGAAATGTAAGCTGCTATTATTTCTGGCTGAGAGCTAAGTGGATACTCCCAAAGGTCCCCGGGGATTATTCTACTGGGTCCTCAGGTAAGGGGGACTTCCTACCTCCCCTTTCCTGATGATGTCACCTGAGATGACACTAATTACTGAAAATTCCCCTCCCCTCCCTCCTAGCCACCACTACCACCACCACCACCACCACTAAGTTGGCAGCTTGGGAAGTTGTCAGGTTCCTAACCCACCCAGAGGGAAGGAGTTCTACCAGGTGGAGACAGAGATGACTCCCAGAAGAGATGAGCAAATAAAAGCCCTTGAGACTAAAGGATTTCCACTGGAAATGCTAAAGCTTGGGGAGGCCCAACAGTGACTTCAGCCCTAGAAAGGGTAACAACTTCCCTCCTCCACCCCCACAGCACCCACTGGGAATAAGGCATCATCCTTCCCCCAGCTGTGGTGACCAAAATCGGAAATAAATTCACACTTGGTAATTGGCTTGGCCTCAGG
This sequence comes from Dromiciops gliroides, assembly GCF_019393635.1. NCBI lineage: Eukaryota > Metazoa > Chordata > Mammalia > Microbiotheria > Microbiotheriidae > Dromiciops > Dromiciops gliroides. The sequence goes on from NC_057862.1 coordinate 48,337,348, forward strand.
GGAGAGGCTGGGCCAATGAAGGGGGCCAGGAGACCAGCTGGCCCAGAAAAGACATGGGTTTCACTACCATATGCTAGCCCAGAGGGGAAGTGGACTACCCCAGGGGCTTTCTTTGCCCCCCTCCCCACCAGTATTCCCCCTCTTTTCCCACTCCCAAAGAGGTAGCTATTCAGCAAAAGAGGAGAGGAATTTCTTAGAACATTAAAGCAGGGAGGGACCTTAGAAATATCTAATCCAACTCCCTCATTTTACAGAAGAAAAAACTGAGGTGGGGCAGCTAGGTGGCACAGTGGATGAAGCACCGGCCCTGGATTCAGGAGGACCTGAGTTCAAATCCAGCCTCAGACACTTGACACTTACTAGCTGTGTGACCATGGGCAAGTCATTTAACCCTCCTTGTCCTGCAAAAATAAAAAAATTAAAAGAAATAAAAAGAAGAAGAAACTGAGGTTCATAGATGGAAATGACTTGCCCAAGGTCACATTGCTTTTTAGCAGAGCCAACCTTTAAACCTGGAGTCTCTGAACTTCAAGATACTCTACACTATACTGGCAGCAATAATGGCAAAGACCAGAACCTTCCTTGCACCATCAGGCTTCAGGCTCCTGGCCCTACCTTACTTAGCCAAGGAAGTTTTGGCGCATTCTCTGCCGCTGGAATCATGCCTTTTGGGACTCCTCCTGCATATGCCTCCTTTAGGAGCACCACCCCTCTTTATTCGGTTCCTCCATTAGTGACAAGCCTCACATTTACAGAACCTTTTCCCCTTCCTATGCACTTCCCCATCCATTATCTCAGGATCCTCACAACAAACAACCCTGGGGGGGGCAGCTAGGTGGCGCAGTGGATAGAGCACCGGCCCTGGAGTCAGGAGTACCTGAGTTCAAATCCGGCCTCAGACACTTAACACTTACTAGCTGTGTGACCCTGGGCAAGTCACTTAACCCCAATTGCCTCACTAAAAATAAAATAAAATTAAATAAATAAATAAATAAATAAATAAAACAACCCTAGGAAGAGAGCAGGACAAGCATTATTCTCCCCATTACACAGCTGGAGAAAGCAAGGCCAATATAACAGACTCAGGGCTAACTAACAGAAGCAGAACCCAGATGTCCTAGTCCCCAGTCCAGTGCCCCAACTTGTCAGAGAACACAGTTCAGATGAAAGAGGTAAAAAATTGTGAAGGGAACTAGAACGCCCCCATCAAATGCCTGCCCTTGAGAAATGTGGGCTGGTTAAGGCTGTCTAACCTAGCCCCTAGATTGGTAGAATGCTGAATTTGGAGGCAAGAATCCTGGACTGAGAATCCAAGAGTCTGATGGGAGCTTGGTGACCACTCATTCTAACCCAAACCTGAAAAAGGATTCTCTCTACACAACCTCGGGTGATTGAGGGACGGTGGGGAAACTCAATCACACCCATTTCACTGTTCATCAGCCCCCATCACTAGGGAGAGTTTGTTTGTTTCTTACACAAAGGTTTTTTTTTTCTTACATAAAAGTACTACCTCTCTGCAGTTTTTGTATCTAAAAGTTTAAGATATTATACTTGAAGGATATTTGGGGGACAAAGGGTCAGGGGAAGTCCGCTAACCACCATCTGATCCCTACCCCCCAAAAAAGGACATAGCTTAACCATGTTCAGATACCACTTGAAATTACTCAACATCTTAGCCAGAAAAAGGAAGCTTGAGTTAGAACCCCTTGGTTCAAATCCTGCTTATCTCTGTGTGGCCTTGGGAAAGTCACATCCTCCCTGGATCTCAGTTGCTTCCCCTGTTAAAAATGAATGTTTTGATCTTTTTTTTTTCCCACTTGTGAAGGGCAGTATTCCTGACACACCTTCCAGATCTCTGGGATCTCAAGTGGTGAAGTCAGTCTAAAGAGAAAAATGCCCTCCTCCCCAAACTTAAAACTCATCAATTGTAACCATGTCTCAGGCCATTCCCTCAACAGGAGCCTCTTCTACAAACTGTTGCCCCTCTGTAGCTGGAGTAGTGGGAGGTAGGGAGGTTGGTGGAAGGAAGGGAGGGAGGAGGCAGTGAGGATGAAGGGGTCAGCGTTTCTGGATAGAGGAAGACAAGGGCTGGAGGCCAGGGAATGCAGAATTGGATGGCCGTACTCCCTCAGAGGACAAAGGGGACTCTGGGTCCATGGGCTTCTCCATCACACACCCTGTGGTCATTCTGTTCATTGCCAGCTCCTGCCCTGGGAGCCATATGCCCCACAAGTTTCCTGAAGGCAGCTGTCAGCCAGCCCAACCCTGGAGGATGGGGCCAATGGCAGGGTCTGGATAATAGGGACCCCTCTCCGACTGCTGGCAACCCAGTCCTGGAAAGCAGGCTGGGAACAGATGGTACCCTGCCTGGGGTTAAAGGAGGAGGGCCTCAGAGGATCTCCCAGTCCCAAGTTTTGCTCATCAGGAGAAAGTTTTGGAGTCTGAAGATGGGACCATTAGCCCACCAAGAGTGTAAGGACCGAAATCAGCCTCTCAATGCAGACGCATAGGTAGATGAGAAGAAGCAAGCCTGGGGGCTTTCATAACTGTCTGAGAGGATTTCCTCTGACTGCCTAACATGGATTCAAAAACCGTTTCCCATATCCCGGCCCCTATAAGGAAGAAAAGCCAAGTGCCAGGGAATGGGGAAGGATGGGGGTGGGACCTCATAGCCTAATTAGAGAAATTTGGGGGGAAGTTAAGTGAGGGCAGAGGCTGAGTGTCAGGCCTGGGGGAGAGGGGGGAAATGCTGGGAGGTGGACAATAGTAACCCAAGAAAGGAACTAAGTGCAGAGAATGGGGAGAGGGGGTCGAAGTGCAGGGAGAGATTAAGTGCAGGGAGGGAAGGCTTTCAGAACTCAGATACACACACACACACACACACACACACCATGCACATGTATGTCCTAGCACTTTATAACTCCAGTCTTGCGGGGGGCGGGGGGGGGGGGGGAGGCACAGAGCGGAATGAGCTCAGAACACTGATCCAGGCCCTCCCTACCACCAAGACTACCACCAACTCAAGGAGCAAAAAGTCTGGACAAGAACCTAGACACTCAGGCATTGGGTCCTGGTAGATTCTTGGGCAAGACAGAGAGAGCCAGAAACCTCCCCACCAACCTTGTGGTTCAGCCTGACTTTCTTGCAGCAATGGGGCTGTGTCAACTGAGCCCCTCCACCTTGTGTGCAGGGGCTATATGCACAAATATTCACACAGTCACAAACACACACACACTCACACACCTGCACACACCTGGGATTTCCTGGGGAACCCTTGTTCCCCAGTGAGAGGTCTGAGATCACAGCTGCCTACAGGAACTGCTCCCCACCCCAGCCCCCTGATTCCCATCCTTTCTGTAAGTCAAATACAATCCCCCCACCCACCCACCCAACTGCTTCCCTTCAGTAGTCCAGGCTGTAAGGATCATAAAGTCCAAAGATTTAGAGCCGGAAGGGACCTTAGAGTTCATCTAATCCAACTCCCTCATTTTACAGATAGGGAAACTGAGGCATGAAGGGAGTTAGTGATTTCCCCCAAGGTCACACAGGTAATTAAGTGACAGAGCTGGAATTGGAACCCAGGTCATCTGAGTCCAGTGCGCTTCCCACTGTACTTCACTACCTCCTTCCTCCCCCCCTTCCCAATACTGGTAAAGAAGAGAACTTAAGATACAGAGCAGGCATCAGCTTCTTTATAGCAGGATCTGCACACTTTGTTGTATCCCCAATGCCTAGTTCAATGCTTAGCACATAATAAGCATTTGATAGATATTGGTTGAATGAATGAAAAGTAAGCTTGCTCTGACCTAGAAACTAGACTGGTATTTCCTCCAGGTTCATTCAGCCACTCTCCAGGCCTCCCTCCAAACCAGTCAAGTCTAGTATTAATGTGCTGAGTGACCTTGAGCAAGTCATCTTCCTTCCCAGTGCCGCAGTTTGGGGATTTTTTTTTCCCTCCACCACCTCAAGCTAAGAATACCTGCCCCAGATATTGCCAGCCTAGCAGCAGGGATTTCGCATTCCTTAGCAAATCTAGCCAACATCAAAGAGCTCCGACTGAAACCTTGCCCCAGGCTGCACCACAGTCCACTGCAGGGATGAGAGATTTCTGGGCCAGACCCCGGACCCAGGTAGGGGGAGGCATTTGTGCAATGCAGGGGAAAGAGAAGAAAAGACATTTGAGAGTGAACGCCACCCCCTCCCATTTCATAGCCACGAGCCCCGGACTCCACCTCTCAGCCAGTGTGTCCCCATTGTACGAAGGACAAAACTAAGGCGAGACTCAGAAATCCGGCAGGGGCCTCCAAGTTCACAAGCGAAAGATTTCCTAGGGCTAAAGCCCTCCACTACTCCTCCTTCTCCAACGCGCCCCCCCAAAACCACCCTGCTCATTCAAATGTCAGAGCCTTATGTTGCCATCTTCCCTTACCCGCACCGTTCCTGGGCACTGCTACACCAGGAGGGAAAAAAAAAAACCCTGGCATCCCAGGATCCTATCTGCCACCTGCCGGGAGCCATGTCCTCCCCAGGCCAGCCTCCAATTGGCCCCCTACCCCGGGAGAGGCTGCTGGAGGGAGACTCAACCAGCCAGCCAGGTCTAGAGACTCAACGAGAGCTCCTGAGCCATTCAAGCCCCTTTTGCCCCCTTGTCCAGTGAGCGGTTCACCCCGGGGAGAGGGCCAATGGCCGCTGTCCCGCCCACCCCTGCTGGGCTGGGGCTGCACCCGGAGAGGCAGCCTGCTGGTCGGGGTGCAGCTGAAGGGCAGTGTGGCGACTGGCCCCCTCCCCTCGGACAGCCAGCCACACAAGCTCCCGGGAGCCCTGAGCCAGGCACCCCAGCTCACGTGGCGGGGCGAGGGGGCGAGAAGGGTCTTTGTTCCCGCAACAAGAGAAGGAACACCAGCAGGCAGGCGGGGTCTGCAATAGGCGCAGCCGAGAGAGGCGGCAGCGGCGCGTGCCACGCTCTCTGCAGCCCCAGAATAGAGAGGGAGATCTCGGGGCCGCCAGCCCCCGGGCCCGGTTCGGCCGGCTGGCAGCCGGCAGGAGGCAGGCCCGGCGGCGCCCCGGCACCCGGCTCCTCACCACCCCGCTGTAACCAGAGCAGCGGAGCCCAGGGGGAGGGGGAGGGGTGGGTCACCCCCCCCCCTCCCGGGCTAGGGAGAAAGTGTCTCGGGAAAGGGCTCCAGGTGCAGCGCGAGTGCGAGCTGAAGTTGGGGTGCTTGGAGATCCTCTCCTCTCCAGGCTTTTCTCCGCCTCCCTCCCCCCTCGAGCGCTGCAGATTTGGGCTGCGGGCAGGTCTCGGTGGAGGCTCAGCTCCAGGCTCGGGCAGGCAGAGATCGCCGCCGCATTAACGCGGTTCTGGCCCACAGCACACACATACACACTCACACCGATTCAGACCCACACTGACAGACTCCCACTCTGACACACGAACACGCCGACAAACGGGGACCACACGCCGGCATACTCACATATGGACACACGCCCCGACACAGACTTCACACACTGGCACCCCATGACAGCTCCACTGGCACAATCCGCTCACAGATACACACACTGACACGGACTTACTCAGATGCCCAGGGACACACACAGACCTAGACCCCGACACATGGATGCACTCGGACACACACTCATCCAGGCACACTCGCGCTCGCCAGGCACTGGTGCTGCTGCCACGCGCGCGAGCACACACACACACACACACACACACACACACTCGCGGACATCCACCGGCCCCGGCTGACAAACTGACCCTCAGTGCCAGCGGCGAGCGGGCGCCCGCCTTGGCTCCCGGCGCTCGCCAGCTGCCCTGGGCGCGCACCCACCTTTCCAGGCTGCGGTGATGCGGGGGCTAGTCTTGGGGTGGTTGCCGGTGGCTGCGGCGGGGACGGCGGCGGGAGTAGCGGCTCCGAGCAGCTGCACAAGCAGAGCGAGCTGAAGAGGGAGGTCCAGGAGGCGGCCAGCCCTCGGGGCGCGCAGCGCGGCCAGCCGCGGCGAGGGAGCAGAGCGCCGAGGCGGGCGCTGCTGCAGCGGTGTCATGGCCCGAGTGGGCTGAGGCTGCGGGGCCGGGAGCCTGGAGAGCTAGCGCCACCCGAACGAGCGAGTGACTGGAGGCAGCCTGCGAGCGGAGCCACACCACCCCCAAGCTGGGGGCGGAGTTAGGGCCGGGCCAGCACCATCCCGGTCTACGTCTTTTCCCCCCCCGGGCTCTGGGCCGCCCGGGGCAGAGAAGGGGGGTGGGAGGGAGCAAGCCAGACGGGCGGGGTCCGGCGGAGGGAGTTGCGAGGGGCTGCAGGGACGCCTAGGTCCCGTGCGCACCCCAAGCTCCGCCTCCCTCCCACCTACCTTAATAGAGAAATTAATCACACACGCGCGCCCGTGCCCTTAAAGTCCAGGAGATGCCCGAATTCTGGGACTCTGCTGAATGAATGAATCATCTGGGGAAGCCTCTTCCTGTCTGAGAAAGCACCTTTTCTCAGGTCCGTCAAGCCAACGCGCTTCAGGCGGGGTAGCTGGGACTCCAGACTCCGAAACAATGAGGCATTGGGGTGGAGTGGATACCGAACCGGTCCGGATTGGAATCCCGTCTCATCTCTAAAATGGCAATAACGATACCTATGCATGCCTCTTTAACAACGCTGTTGAGCGAGAAGGCAAAGGACTTTTCAAACTTTAAAGCGCTACATAAAGACAGCTATTGTTACACTAGCTAGGTGGCAGCAGTGGACAGAGCTAGGAATATGTGAGTTCGAATCTTGCTTCAGATACTTAAATGACTGTGTGATGTTAGGCAAGTCATCGAACTTGTTTACCTCAGTTTCCTCATCTGTAAAAGAGATGATGATGATGACGACGATGACGACAGCTCCTACTTTCCTTCCAGGATAGTTGTGAGCATAAAATGACAAAATACTTGTAAAGGCTTTGCAAACAAAGAGTTTTATAAATGATAACTATTATTATCACTAATGGAAAATTTCTCAATAGCTGCCCCTTTACAACACCACCGCACACACACACACTGAGGGTCTTGCCTTCCCCCCCCCTTCAAGTTTGCATTCATGAAACCAACACTGAATTGTGAGTGTCAAGGACTGCTGATGGACAGTTTAGGGCTCTTAGGTTTGGCAATAAAATGTATATAGCCAGGCAGATCAGTACCATCTCTGCCATGTATAGCCCTACAGAGTTTCCTAGAGCTTTGAAAGGTTAACTGACTCACCCTGACATAGGCAGACCTTGTATTTGTCTTTCTGGCTTTGAAGCTGGCTCTCTATAATGCTGCTGCCCAAGGGAGTGGTGTTGGTTCAGTAGTTCCTGACTCTTCATGACCTCATTTGGGCTTTTCTTGGCAAAGGGTTTGTCATTTCCTTCTGCATGGGGAAACTGAAGCAAGCAGGGTTAAGTGACTTGCCCAGGGTCACACAGCTAGGAAGTGTCTGAGGCCAGATTTGACCTCAGGCCCTTCTGACTCCAGGCCCAGCACTTTATCCACTGGGCCACCTTAGGTGCCTTCTTACCACACTTACTTACCTTCAAGGCTCAGCTCAAGGCCCATTTCTCACAGTTAACCTATCCCTTCTATCCTCTTCCCCCCGCCCCCAGCTGCTCCATGAAAGAGAATTCCTGCTTAAACCCAGAAACTAGGTGGCCATTTCCTCTGTGTTCATTCAGGCTTTCTCCAGCATTTTGACTTCCCTCAAATCCCTATGCATTTATGTTTAATTTTCTTTGTATGAATAAAGATTGTTGCCTTCCAATAAAAAGTAAATTCCTCCAGAGCAAAAGTGGTTTCTTTTGTTGTCTTTGGATACCCAGACTTGTCACATAGTAAGTATTTAATAGATCTTTCTGAATTAAGTAATTTAAATCAACAAATATTAAGCTCTTGCTGAATGCAGTGAACCACATTTGGTGATGGGGAAGATCTAAAGCAAAGCTTCTTAAACTGTAGGTAACTGAATGTGGGGGTCAAGAAAAATTTGGCAACAGTAAAAGGTTATGTATACCCATTTTATATACCTATATACCCGGGGTCATGTAAAAATTTCTCAAACAAAAAGGGGTTGGAAGTGGAAAAGGCTTAAGAAGCCCTGCTCTAAAGTGTAGATAAAACAAGATCCTTGTTCTCTTGGAGTTTATAGTCTAGTAGGGAAGAAAACCTCCTTGTTGGTAGACAAGGATCGATGGGGAAGACACAGTATGGTGTGTTAAGGGGGAAAGTACCTGATGCAGAGTTAAAAGGCCTGTGTTTGAGTCTGGGGTCCAATTATGTGACCTCAGACAAATTACCTCCCCTGATTCTCAGTTTCCTCAATAGTAAAATGGAACACCAGTGTGGTTTAGTGGATGGAGAGATGACCACAAAGGAAGTCCTGGGTTCAAGTTCTGCCCCTAAGACATACTGGCAGTATGACCAAGGTAATGTCACTTAACCCTTCAGTGGCCCCAGGCAGCCTCTGAGCCTTTTGATTGCATTGCAAGTTTTAACCTGCTATAGTATGGGGAGTTTGTCACTGGAAGTCCCCTTCACTGATGAAATCATATCTGAAACAGAAAGAATGATTCTTCATCTCCCAGTCTCACAGATTGGCTATAGGGAGATGTGAGGGAATTTGAGCTTGCTCCTGATAGGATCAGAGGTAGCTAGTTGTCTGTTTCTGCCACCTTATAGTTCTGAGACATCACCTACTCCTATGAGCTGCAATTTCACAATGGGAATGATCATCATAGAATCATGAGTTTCAATCTAGAAAGAATCTTAAGGTCATGTAATCCAACTCTTTCATTTTACACATGGGGAAACTAAGTCTAAAAGAGGTTATGGGATTTGTTCAGGTCACACAGCTGAGGTAATAGGATCTGAAGTCCTGGCCTTCCAGACTGTAAGCACAGGGTTAAGGTTTGTGGGTAAGGGATAGGGTTAGGGTTAACTGCATCCATTCTGCCACCTAGTGGCCAGTCCCTATCCTGTCTCTCTCCCAAGATTTCTGTGCAGAGCTCATGATATGCTCAGATGGTCCCCCTGTCCTGTTCTGACTCTTTCTGGGTCCTCCAATAAATGCACCACTTGGGGGAGGGGAAAAGGATAGGATCCACCCAACATAGTAAAGGCCTTCCTCACTTTTTTCTTGACGTCCCAAGAATCCCACACAAGCTGTCCAAAGTTTTGCTGGTCTCCCCGTGTGATTAGACCAAATCCAGAGGAGTTAGCTGTTTGGTTCCATTTATAAAGGATATTGATAAATTAGATGATGACAATCGGGGATGATGAAAGGCCTTGAGATCATACTATGTGAAGGCTGGTTGAAGAGACAGGTGATATCTAGCCTGAAGAAAAGACTCAAGGGGACATGATAAATGTCTTCAAGAATTCAAAGGACTATAAAGGGGAGAAGAGATGAGGCTTGTGCTACTTGGTCCCAGAAGGTAGAAAGAATCAGGAGCAAAGGGTGAACATTGCAAAGGGGTCCGTTTAGGGGTTTTTTGTTGTTTATTGTTTGTTTGTTTGTTTTGCAGGGCAATGTGGGTTAAGTGATTTGCCCAAGGTCACACAGCTAGTAAATGTCAAGTGTCTGAGATCGGATATGAACTCAGGTCCTCCTGAATCCAAGGCTGGTGCTTTATCCACTGCACCACCTAGCTGCCCTTCCCGTTTAGTCTTTATGTCAAAAAGTAGGGCTCTTTTCTAAGGGGGAAAATTATGACTGAGGTTGTTTCCAACTCTGAAGTTGTATAATTCAGTGAAAAGAAAGGCTGCCCCACACAGGTCGAGTCATTATCAAAGCAGGAGGGTATTTTTTGGTTAGTTGTTTTTTGTTTTTTTAAGTATAGCCAAGTCTGCCAGTCCTATTGTTCTAGAATTCTTGCCCAATCACTCCCCGCCAGCAGCACCCTACCATATGGAGTGAGAGAGTCAAAAAGGAAAGGCTAGGAGGGAAATCGTGAAAAGTTAAAGAGCATTGGCAGGGTGGAGCTTTGGTGTGTGATTTCCCCAAAAGACCAAGATCAGAGAAAAGAACCAGTCCATATATGGTCTGCTTCCCAAAACAAGAGCCTCTATGGTTAGATGTTAGTTAACTTTAGGTGAGAAAACGATCTGGTTCTCGGAGACCCCCTAGACTAGGAGGCAGCATGGGGTAATGGCTAGAGTGCTTTCTTTGAACCCAGGAAAACCCATTTGAATCCTGCCTCTGATATATCCTGGCTGTGTGACCCTAGGCAAGTATCAAAGGCAAAAACCTGTTAGGAGGCTACTGCAAGTAGCCCTTGGCAACTCTCTTAAACTATGAATAACAGAGAAGGTTCTGATTTTCTTGGTCAAGACAACAAGCATTTATTTAGTGCTTGCTGTATGCAGGCTCTGCTCTAAACTAGGGATGCAAAAATAGTTCCTGCCTTCAAGGAGTTCACAGTCTAATGGAGGAAACAACATGCAAATAACTATGATATAAATAGACAAGCTCTACACATTTTAACTTGGAGGTAATCTCAGTGGGAAGGCGCTAACAATGGTGATGAAGCTATTCAGTGGGAGCTTCCCTAGATGAGATTAAATCAGTCAAAGAGCACTTTTTTTTTTCAAAGAGCACTTTTTAAAGCAGATCTGACCAAAAAAGAAATAGGAGGGTGGGTAATGAAGAGATGAAGAGTGGTTTTCAGGAAACTAGAGAAGAGTAGGGGGGCCAAGAAAACTTGTTAGGAGGCTAGTGAAATAATGCAGGCAGCTCTCCAAGATCCTGGATTAGGGAGGTGTCAGTGGGAATAGAGAAGAGGGAATAAATGGGGAAGATATTACAGAAATAAAAGTGACAGGCCTTAGTGACTGATTGTAGAGGAGAGGAAAAGGGAGAAGTCCAAGATAAAATCAAACACCAAGGTTTTAGCCATGAGAGATAAAGTGAACAAAGGTGCCATTGGCAGAAATTTTAAATTAGAAGAGGGGGAAGGTTGGTGGGGGCAGAGTGGGGTGGGGGGAGACAATGTTTGGTTTTAGATCTATTGAGATTGAAATGCCAATGGCAAAGCCAACTGATGTCCTGTAGACCAGGGCTTCTTAAAAATTTTCTACTCTTGGGGGCAGCTGGTGGCACAGTGGATAAAGCACTGGCCCTTGATTCGGGAGGACCTGAGTTCAAATCCAACCTCAGACTCTTGACACTTACTAGCTGTGAGACCCTGGAAAAGTCACTTAACCCTCATTGCCCTGCAAAAACAAAACAAAACATTTTCCACTCTTGACCCCTTTTCGACAGAGAAATTTTCACTCAACTCCCAGTATGTAGATATAAAAAACAGGTGTACATAATCTTTTGCTGTTGCCAAATTTTTTGAGACCCCCTGTTTCAAGCTATATGACCCCATGGGGACTCACAATTTAAGAAGCTAGGCTGTAGATGGCCAACTGAAGTCATACAATGATCTGAGGCTTAGGGAAGTGGTCAGGAGTTGAGACAAAGTTTGGAAAGTAAGCTACACAGGTGATAGTGGAAATTGTGGAGGCAATAAGATTGCTGAGGAAGAGAGGAAAGAGAGAAGAGACTAGGGTCCAGGACTGAACCCTCAGGGACATCTACCTTAATGGGTGAGGAGGCAATAAGGAACACAGACAAGAAGCAGTTAAAGATAGAAAGTTCAGGAAAGGGAATGTGTCTGAAGACAAAGGAGAACAGAAAATCATGCTGAAGGATGATGAGATGTTAACATGAGTTCAGAGGCTCATGGAATCATAGATTTAGAACCAAAAAAGACCTTAAGAGTCTTTGGGTTCAAACCCCTTATTCTGCAGATAGGGAAACTGAGGTTGAGAGGTTAAGTTGTTCAGGGTCACATGACTAGTAAGTGTCTAAAACGAGATTAAAATTCAAAGTTTTCTGGCTTCAAGGTCAGCTCTCTGAAGTGACTGACCCGAGGTCACACATATCACAAGAAAAGTGAAATGAAGAAGGGGGTAGAGTAAAATATCCTAAATGCTTAAGAGAGGTTGAGGAGAATGGGAAGTGAAAGAAAGGGTCATTGAGGTCAGCAAACAGTAGGTCTTTTTCTTTGATACCCTCAGAGAAAGCAGTTGCAATAGAGTGGTCAGAAGGGAATCCAGACAGCAAGGGGTTAAGGAGAGATAGAGAGGTGAGAAAATGTAGGGATTGGCCAACAACTTTTCCAAGAAGGTTAGTTGTTCAGGGGAAAGAAGAGATTGGAGGGTGGCTGGATGGAGCTATTTCAAACCTAGGGGGTCTTGGGCATGTAGGCAGATGAGAAGCCAGTGGACCTAAGAGATTGAAGATATATGAAAAAGAGATTATGATTACTGAAGCAAGATCCTAGAAGGGTTGGCGAGGTTGGGATGAAGGCAGAAGTAGAGTGCTTAAAAGGAGGAGATCCATTTTCCTCTGATACTGGAAAGGTTTTGTGGATTGGAGGAGGGGAGCTGGTGGAATATGCACTGTGGCTTATTCTGAGAGAATTTTTAATCTCCGGCTGGCTTCTTTTCACCAACCAGCCGGCTCCTGGGCCATCTTCCCCCTCCCCCCCCCATCCCCAACCGCCCAGCTGGTGTGCACGGAGAAAAGCCCAACTCATTTTAATATCAGTCTGAGTAAGATATACTTAGGAAGAGAACTCCAGTGTTAAAAAAGAAAAAAAAAACTAAATTGATGCATGCCTTCCCATGCCTCCTAGAGATGGCTTCCTGTGACCCAGTATTTCAGATCTTTCTCCTCCTACTGGCGGGCATTCCTGAGATAGCTGGCCGGTATTACCCTGACATCTTTGCCCTGCAACAACCCGATTATGCAACCTGGTCACATAGTCCCCATGGCACTGACTCCGAAGCATCTTCATTAGCAATGTCATTCCCTATTAGCAATATCATGGTCATTAGCAGAAATCAAGAGATCCCTCTTCTGATTCCCCAGTTCACAGGAAGCAAGGACAGCCCATGCAATTGATGTCCATAGAGAGCTATGCAATCATAGGATTTCAAAGATGTAAGGGAACTTAGAGATTCAATAGTCTGTGTGTGTGTGTGTGTGTGTCTTTCTCCTCTCTCTCTCTCTCTCTCTCTCTCTCTCTCTCTCTCTCTCTCTCTCTCTCTGTTTCTCTCTCTGTCTCTCTCTCTGTCTCTCTGTCTCTCTCTGTCTCTCTGTCTCTCTCTCTCTGTCTCTCTCTCTGTGTGTGTGTCTCTCTCTCTCTCTCTCTCTCTCTCTCTCTCTCTCTCTCTCTCTCTCTCTGTTTCTGTCTCTCTCTCTTTCTCACACACTACCCCCACACACACATTTTCTTTGAATCCCAGAGAAAGATAACAGGTCACCCAGCTAAATATGGTAGAGAAGTAGGAGTTCAGCAACCTTATGACCCCGGGGCTAGTCCCATGGACTCATTATTCAATTTGAAGCAGTTCAGCACTCCTTCCATAAGCCTGCTCTATGCACCTCTGTACCAGTGCCAGGTACCATGGAGGAGAGGATCCCGTCACTGCCTTCCTGGAATTCCAAGCTTAGTTGAGGGGTCAAGATTCATATATAGAAAACCATTAGACTGCAATAAAAGGAAACATAATAATGATTTGGGCAGCGTAAGTCCATTCCCAAGGAGAAGCAGGAAGTGATGATAATGATGGTGGTGGTGATAGTGAACATGTTTATAGCACTTTAAGGTTTGCAAAGTGCTTTACAGGCATTATCTCATTTGATCTTCAAAACAACCCTATGAAGTAGGTACTATTATCTCAATTTGACAGAAAAGGAAACTAAGGCTCAGAGAAATTAAGTGACTTGCCCTAAACCACAAAACTATTTAGTGTACAATAGAGATTTGAACCAGGATCTTTCTGATCTAATCCTATTCCATGGTCTTATATTTATAATCAAAATAATTTATACTCATAAATTTATAGATATAAAATATATTTATAATAAAAATACTGCATACTTCCCCACTTCCACCATTCCTTTCAGGTCCATTCTGTGCACACCCTGACTCAATTAGATAGATTTTGTCCAATCATTCCCCTTCCTTGAAAATCTCCAATGACAGCCATTTCATAGAATCCCAGAAGGCGTTGTTGAGTCCTTTCAGTATCTTTTCAAGGATTTCCTCTCTGACATCCCTAACCATTGGTCATCCAGCCTCTGCCCAAAGACTCTGGTAAGGAGGAACCCACCATCTCTTTAATCAGCTCATCCCACTCTGGCAGCTCTAATAGTCAGCAAGTTTTCTCTTTACATTGAGCCTAATTCTACTCTTCTACAACTTCCACCCATCACTATGACTGTTTCAAGTCTAATCCATCTTCCATGTGACAACCCTTCAAATACCTGAAGACAGCAACCATTTCCCCTGAGTCTTCTCCTGGAACTAATCACTCAACCACTCCTCATAGGCAGGGTCTCCAGTTCCTCCAGTCTAATCCCTCTTCCCTGTGACAGCTCTTCAAATACCTGAAGTCAGTCATCATTTCCCCATGAGTCTTCTCTTAGAGCTAATAATTCAACTACTCTTCATATGACATGATCTCTGGTCCCCTTCCCATTTTTGTCACTTTCTTCTGAAACCACCTCATCTTCTCTATGTCCTTGCTAAAATGTGGTACCCAGAGCTTAACATAATACCTCAGATATGGTCTGATCAGGGGCTACCCCCTCACTTGTTCTAAAAATGTCTGCCTCTCCTACTGTCTCAAATCTAAACACCTCAGCTAGGTGAGGTGTTTAAAAGCCTTCCACAATTCAGTCCCATCCTACCCTATTTGGTCCCTATCCTACCTTCCCCACATCAAATGCCTTTCTGTTCTCCCCTCTGCATGATAAAAGCAAAACAGCATCTGTATACATTCGAAAATAATTGGTTTATCCATGAAGTGTCATTCCTTCAGTATAAAGAAAATATGTTTGGATTTTTATGGATTTGTAGCTTGCATCCCAATCTCTTCCAAAAGTCTACAATCCACAGAGTGAGAAATGCTGCTGTGGAAGTTGGCATCTGAGTTGGGTTTTAAAGGATGGATAGGAGGGCAGCTAGGTGGTGCCATGGATAAAACACCAGCCCTGGATTCAGAAGGACCTGAGTTCAAATCCAGCCTCATACACTTGACTTGTACTAGCTGTGTGACCCTGGGCAAGTCACTTAACCCTCATTGCCCCACACACAAAAAAAAAAGGATGGATAGGAATTCTGGAGGCCAGGAAGAGTGGGAGAACATTCCAGGTACAGACAATGACATGAGTTAAGATAAGGAGATAAGAATGTGCATGGTACATTCAGGGGACCAAATAAAAAAAGGGGACTTAATAGAGGAGGTAAGTTTTGAAGTGGGTCATGAAAAAAGAGGATTTCAACAGACAGAATGGCTAGAGTGAAGAATCCATTCCAGTCATGGAGAATAGTGTGAACAAAGGCACCAAAAAAGGGAAGGACAAAAATTTAAAAAAAAACATGAGTAGTTTCCAACCTTTTGGCTCAAACTTAAGAGTACATAGAGTGGAATGGCATGAGATTAGGTTTCAAAGGTAGGGTGGCACCATATTGCCAAAGGACTAGAATGCCAACCTATGGACTGTGAACTTCATTCAGTAGGCAGTAGGGAGCCAAAGAGTGACGTGATTAAGGCTTTACATTAAGAAGAGGAACCCAATGGCAATGTTCAGGATGGGTTGGAGATAGGAAACCAATTAGGAGACCACTACAATAGTCTCGAGAAAACTAATGAGATCCCAGACTAGGATGGTGGCTGGGAGAGTAAAGAAGAGGGGACAGGCTGGAGAGCTATATTCGAGATAGAACAGGAGGGAGTTGTCAACTTCTTGGACTTGGGGGATGATGGAGAAATCTCTTTTACCCAGCACTTGTGGACTACTATATTTTAGGCTGATCTGAACATTTGAAGCCAGAGAGTCAGAGAAACGAGAAGGATTTTTGAGAGTTTTCAGAGGAAGATTATTATTTGTTTTTGCGCTCCAGCCCCGTGCCTTGAGAGTTATTTCAATCAAGGGGAGTTATTTGTGGCAATTCCAATTTAAAATGCAGGCTCTCCATCGCTGTTAAGTCATCAAGATGATGATTACTCAGCTTTCTGCCTGGTGCCTCCAGAATTACTGAGCGGCGGTGAGAGCCTGTCGCCAGCTTTTGGGTCTGGGCACTTGATTCGGAGGTGGGGCTCTTGAGAGGCTCTGTGTTTCAGTGGAGAAGAGCCCAGATATAGTCATGGGACCTGGGTGTGGATTCTACATGTGTCAGGCAGAGAGCTAGACTAATAGAATGGATAGTGCTAGACCTATAGTCAAGTTAAGAAGACCAAGGTTCAAGCCCGGCCTCTAATACTTACCCACTGGGCACCCACTGGCAAGTCCTATAACCTGTCAATTTCCTCATCTATAAAATGGGCATGAAAATATCTGTCATGCCTCAAATAAAATAAAGTATCCCACCTTCTACAGGAAATTTTCTCAATGCTTCTTCTTTTTTTTTTTTTTTTTTTTTGGTGAGGCAATTGGGATTAAGTGACTTGCCCAGGGTCACACAGCTAATAAATGTCAAGGGTCTGAGCCCGGATTTGAACTCAGGTCCTCCTGAATCCAGGGCTGGTGCTCTATCCACTGCGCCACCTAGCTGCCCCCTCAATGCTTCTTAATTCTAGCATTTACCATTTGTTAATTATCTCCTATTTATCCTATTTGTAATTTATTTGTACGTATTTGTTTGTATGTTGCCTCCACCACTAGATTGTATGTGCCTTGAGGGCAAGGACTGTCTTTTTGCCTCTTTTTTGTATTCCCAGCACTTAGCACAGAAGATGGCACACAGTAGGCAGGCAGTACTACACATAGTCGGCACATAGTGGGAGCTTCATAAATGTTTATTGACTGAACAATATATGTAAGGCATTTTACAAACTAAAAGTGCCACATAAAGGTCAGTTGTAGTGGTGTCCATATTGCTTTCCTGCCTCCAATATATCCTAGACATTACTGTTGAATTCCTCTTCCTAATGTGTTGCTACTACCACCTGTATGACCTTGGGTGAGTTTCCTTATCTATAAAATGAGGGATTAGACAAGGTGCTTCTGAATCCTTCCCAGCTCTAAAATGATGATGCTATAAATGGTCATTGATGCCCATGATGATGCTAATCCCATGGGCCTGAACAGTCCCAGAGTGGTTGTAGAATCACCAAAAGTTCATTTCCCACCCTCAAGCATTCTATTGGGAAGGGTCGTGGTGGGGACGGCCATCAGATTTCAGGGGATTGAGGAGCAAGCTGGGAGTGGGGAAATGGAATCAGGGAATCTTGAGCAATGAAGAGGAGGAGGAGGAGAAGGCTTGAACAGGGAGTATGATCAAGGGAAGGCTGGGGGGAGGATTTGGGGAGGTTTTAGGCCAGGGTAAACCTGAACATCCCATTTGAAGTCCTGCCCAAGTAGCCCAAGAACTGAAAACATCCCTGAGATCCTGCACGAAGGGTGGAGCGTGAAAGAGGCATGTGAGTGTTTAATAGGAATGCAAGAAGCATCCCTCACATCCGCATCACTCTCCGTGCCTTCTGAGGCATGTTCACGCCCACTCTCATTGGAGTCTCCTGACACCTCTAGGGAGCTGGGCAGGGCCACCATGGTTCTCATATTTTCCAGCACAAACAACGCATGGCAAAAAGCCACAGCAGAGCTGGCGAGGCAAAGTTGGCGACTGGGTCTGGATGAAAGCTCGACTCTTCTTCCTCCCCACCGTTTGGAGAGAATTTCTGGAACACTGAAAAGGCTGCCCCTGGAGGAGGAAGTAGGCTTGTTCTTCCTGGTCCCAGAGGGCAGAACCAGGGGCTTGGGCAGACATTAAAGAGAGTTGGATTTAAACTCATGGTGGAAGGACCTCCTAACATGTAGAGCCACCCAACTGAGGCTGCCTTTCCCCACCCCCGAAAGTCTCCAGGCCACCCAGGTGGCCATTTACTGGGAATGTTGTACAGGAGGGTTTTGTTCAGACAGGGGCTAGAGGAGATGGCTAATGAAGTCTCTTTCTGAAATGTGCGCATGGTGGGCACTGAACTTGGAGTCTGGAAGACCTGGGTTCGAATCCCCCCCCCAACACTTACTACCTATGTGACCCTGGGCAAGTCACTTAATCTCCTCTTAGTTTTTTCTATGCTAAAAGGAGAAAGTTGGACTCAATGACCATTGCCCAGTTTTCTCCGCTCTAAAATGAGAGTTGGACTCAATGACCATTGCCCAGGCCTCATCTAATTGTACTTCTATGACCCCTTCTGCATCAGTGGGAGACTTCCTTTTACTAAGGGATCTGGCTCTGAAGAAGGGTACAGGGGCCTTTGGAGAAACCAATGACAATGCACTAAATGTTCTTTTTTCCAAATACTTCAGGGCCCAAGCTTTTCAAGAACTTGATAATCTCATCCTTGGCCAGGGTGGGGACAAAAATTCCCATGATTTTCCCAGAAATGGAAATGTAAAAGGAGAAAGGAAGTGACCTGGTCCTGATGCACTTGGAGCTATTGGGAATCCAGCTTTGAAGTCCAGTCATGGATCAGGAAACCTCCCAGAGACACTGAAGGTCACCTTGACCAATGCTTTACAGGGGAGAAAATCAGTGCCCAAAGAGAAGGATTTTGTCACACCAATGGCTGCAGACCTTTTTTTTTTTTTTTGAGGCAATTGGGGTTAAATGACTTGCCCAGGGTCACAGCTGGTAAGTGTTAAGTGTCTGAGGCCGGATTTAAACTCAGATACTCCTGACTCCGGGGCCAGTGCTCTATCCACTGTGCCACCTAGCTGCCCCCAGCTGCAGATCTAAGAAACTGAAACTCTTAGCCTAGGAAAATTTGAGATGGTAAGATAAATGAATCTCAGATGTGTTTACATGCAAAAGCCTGGGTTCCTTCCCAGTTTCCTGCTTCTGATACAGCCTGCAACCTCGAGGAAAGTACTGTCTCTCCCCACCCCTGACCATATATTCCTAGAAAAGAAGAAATAAGGCTTAGGATCAGTCATAGCTGAGAAAAATAGGAACCTGCCAGCCGGTGGTGGAGTCATGTCTGACTCTTGACAACCCCTTTTGGCGTTTTCTTGGCAAGGACACTGGCGTGCTTTGCCATTTCCTTCTCCAACTCATTTTACAGGTGAGGAAACTGAGGCAAACAGGGGTAAGTGACCTGCCCAGGTTCACACAGCTAGTGAATGTTTATGGTCACATTTGAACTCAGGAAGATGAGTCTTCCTGACTCCAGGCCTGGTCCTCTGTCCACTGTGCCATCTAGCTGCCCAGTACAGGACTCTATTCACTGGACCATAGGGATCGATTCACCAGGGGCTTTCCCAGACTGCACATCAGCTGGAGAAGTTTCCAATGGTCTTTTGGAAGTTTTCTGATGTCCAAGGTACAGTCAAGCTAAGTTTCTAGAGCAGGAGTTCTCAGCTTGGGGTCAATGGACCCCCATGGGGGTCTGTGGATAGATTTCAGTGGGTTCATGAACTTGAAGGTAGAAAAAATAACATCTTTATTTCAATATGATTGGTTTCCTTGGTGATCAGATGTATTTTTGTTTGATGGACTTTCTCACCAGACACTGCCTAAGGGATCCATGACCCAAAAGAGGTGATTAAAAAGGTCACCACCAAGCTGCCTCAGGACTCTGCCAGTCACAGCATCCAGGGCTTGAGGTCTGTGTTGGCAAAGAGAACACTCACACCCACAAAGAAATTTAGTCAGTCACTCCATACACATATATTAAGCACCTGCTATATGCTAGGTATTGGGGTTACAGAAAAAAAACATGAAACCTCCCAGCTCTCAAGAAGCTTACACTGCAAAGAGGGAAGTCTGTTTTTTGTGAATGTGTCTTATCCCCGGAGCTGTAATTAGGGGGTTTTGTACCACAAATGAGGCCCGTGGAAAGTGACATGAAGTGAGCCATCACTTGGTGGGGAGGGGAGGCAAGAGAATATCCCCCACTTTGGCAAAGAAACAGAGACCCCAGGACACTGGCTCAAGGCTGCTACTGGGAAGGCTGCCATGTGCATGGGAGAGAGTGGGAAGGTAGAAAGGGTAGGGTTGGGAAGAGCACACCTTCAGCCTGCCATCTGGTAGCTTCCCTTTTTTAACTAATTATTCTCGCTAATTAGGTGCTAAATTCTGTTGCTTCCACTCAGCTGAAGGACTATTAGCACTCTCAGTGCCCTCTAATTCCAGCATTCTTTAAATCCAGCCTTTGGGGGGCAAAGCTCAGTTTGCCCTGCCCTAGTTACAGCCCTGCTCATTCCTCCATTGAACAGCAGCCCTCAGGGGGGCTGGGACTGCGTTTTATCTGAACTTCATATGAACAGAAAAGACTTTGCTGGTTTGGGAAAGTAACTCAATCTTTCTAGTATCTCTCCAGCCTCAGATTCTTCATCTGTAAAATAAGGGTCCCTGGGGCAGCTAGGTGGCACAGTGGATAGAGCACTGGCTCTGGAATCAGGAGGACCTGAGTTCAAATTCGACCTCAGACACGTAACACTTACTAACTGTGTGACCTTGGGCAAGTCACTTAACCCCAATTGCCTCACCAAAAAAAAAAAATTAAAAAAAAAATAAAAAATAAGGGTCCCTTCCAGAACTATATTTATGTTCCTATGATATCTCCCCTAGTGCCTTAGCAAAGTCTACTGCACACAGTAGGTGGCTTAATTAACACATTGAATTGAATTAAGTAGAGGACCCAGTTTCTCACTTTCAAGCTTAGAATCTGGTTAGGGAAACAGAGTGCATCTACACAGACAACTACCATCAATGATTAGAGGTCAGTGAGGAGAAATTAACAGAGTTCAAACTCAGTATATGATCTGCAAGTGGTTGAGGGGCACAGATAGAGAAGAAAATGTTGAATATAAGCCTCTCCTTAAAATTCATCACAAAGGCTGCAGGAGGTGGCAAGTTTTGAGGTGGACCCTGAAGGGACTTGGATGGGCTGAGAGGAGAAAGGAGTCCAGTTGAGGGGTTAGGGGGAAGGGACCAGCTGCTAATAGATGAACCCGAATGAACTATGTCAAAGCAATGAAAGGAGAATAATGAGAATGGGCAGATAAAGGCTGAGGCCTCCCCTCTTCCTCCAGGCAATAATATCTCTTAACAAAGAGTTAGAATAGCCAAGAACTGGAAACCAAGCCTGGGCCCATTGACTGAGGGAACAGTCTGGAAGAAAGATAGTAAACAAATATAATGGGTTATTATTGGGCCCTTAGAAATGATGCATTGGAACAATTTAAAAAAACACAGGGAGGATGTATATGAACTGATTCAGAGTGACATAAACAGAACCAGGAAAGCAAACATAGGGTGAATTCAGCAATTTAAACAAGAACAATGAAATGAGACTATGTAGCTATAATGACTCATCCCAGTCCCAAGAAGAGATGAGGAAATGTATCTCTTTCCTTTCACCGGAAAAAAAAAAAATGAGACCCTGGACCCTGGACCCTGGTGCGCATTCTCTCAGATGTGGCTAGCCTGTTATTTAACTGTTTGCTGTAAAGGAAGGTTCTTGGTTGAGGCAGAGAGGGGTAGAGCTGAAAATGAATGGGATATGAAAAATCAAAGGCATCCATGCAATTTTTACAATTTCAGTTGTTTTTTAAAAAAATTTTAAAACCTCACCCCTCAAAAATCCAAAATAGAACTTGAACAGATGCCTGCTGCTATGTCCTTCCTTTCTTATAGATTTGGGAACTACAAAGAGCTCCCTCCCCAATATATTTATCATTCCTTGAGAAGTCTCAGGTTCCATTCTAACTTTGGGTCAACCCTTTGACTTACACTGGGTCTGGGCTCAAATAGTGCTCCGAGAATTCTCTGGCTTAGGGGGGCTGTCCAGAAGGGGTACAGTCCACAAGAAGACTGTGCAGAAACCCCCAACTCCAGGCCCTATTCTCATACAAGTCTTGTCCAGGAACAGGGTTCACTAATGACTCCTCTCTAGGTGATGGGAGCCAGGTGGTCATTGGAAACTTGCTTTCATGGGGTCAGGGGGAGAAAAAGAAAAAGAAAAAAATCCTGATCAACAAAATGCAGTGTCCAGTAACGGATGAAGGTCACAGCTAAATTGGGGTGGTGATGGAGAAGCCCACATCATAGTCAGGAAAGGGTGGGAACTGTGGCCTGAGAATTGGGACGCCTCTAGAACCCACCAACGGGAAACACAGATCAAAGAAGAGGATGCAAATCAAGAAATTGACAGGTGACCAGGCCAAATCCGGGGAGGTCCAAGAAGAGTAGGACTGCTAAGTGCCTTCTCCCCTAGCTCCCGGTCCACCCTCCCCTCTGGAACTGCCTGGAGATGGCATGGGATGAGACTGTAATACTGCGTCACCTTCCATCCAAGCAGGAATGAAGTAGGGAAGCCAGCTGGGATGGAGTAATTTCCTGAGCCAGCCTGCACTTCCTGAGGCAATGAGACAAGGTCTGCATGCAAGCAGGGCACTAACAAAACAGCATTTTCTAGACATAATATGTGGGGGTCAGTGGTCAGGGCCACTCCAAATAAGGGGACAGAAATCACCTCTCCCTTACTGTAGGGAGGGCAGCTAGGTGGTACAGGGGATAGAGTTCCAAGGCCTGACTCAGGATGGCCCGAGTTCAAATCCAGCCTTGAACAAAAAGTAGCTGTGTGACCCTGAGCAAACCACTTCACCCTATTTGCCTTGGTTTTCTCATCTGTAAAATGAGAGGGAGGAAATGGCAAACCACTTTGCCAAGAAAACCCCAAACAAGGTCATGAAAAATCAGGCACTACTGAAACAACTCAACAACTACCATAGCATCCTAGATTTAGAACTGGCAGAGACTTTAGAAGCCATTAAGTCCAACCTTCCTCTTTTAACAGATGAGGAAACTGAGACCCGGGGATGTGATGTAGCTTGTGCAATTTGACACAGGTGGTAAACATCAGAGGAGAGGGTTTAAACCCAAGTCCTCCAACTTGAGCCAGGGAAATGATGCAAGGACAAGTTGCAGACTTAAATAACCACTATTTGTAAATACTTAAAACTTTTTTAAAAGGATCTAAAAATTCCATTCTAAAAATAGAAACATGAAGAGGGAAGAGAACGTGCATTTATTAAGCACCTACTATGTACCAGGCACTGGAAAAAATTATGTCATTTGATCCTCACAATAGAAGATAGGTGCTATTATTATCCCTGATCTACATTTGAGGAAACTAAGTCAGACAGAGGTTAGTGACTTGCCCAGGGTCACACAGGTGATAAGTGTCTGAGGCTGGATTTGAGTTCAGCTCTTTTTGACTCTAAGTCCTCTCTGGACTCACCCAAAGCATCCTCAGGGCAGGCAGAACTACAGAAATGAGAGACATTTCTGCCTGCCCCCATAAGCCTTTGGTTTCTTCCATTAAGTCGATATATTCTTAGAGCTTTTCCTTCTACTTGATTTGTGGATTGTAGGCGTTCGATATGATGATGTTGTTGTTCAATCATTTCAGTCATGTCTAAGTCTCTGTGACCCTGATTGGGGTTTTCTTGGCAGAAATACTGGAGTACTCTGCCATTTCCTTCTCTGGCTTATTTTGCAGATGGGGAAACTGAGGCAAACATGGTTAAGTGATTTGCCCAGGGTCACCCAGATAGTACACATCTGAGACTAGATTTGATGAATCTTCCTGACGCCAGGTCCAGTGCTCTATCCACTGCGTCACCTAGCTGCATTCAGTATGACAGAATCTATCAAAAACTTTGTTTTAACTGTTTACATATCAATGTTATGTTCAAGTAGTTGTGGGCAACAGTTCTTTCAGTAACAATCCTCAGTACGGTTAATTTACTAAATTCTCAAGTATACGTTGGGAATTTATTTGTAATTCAGGTATAATGTCTTGTTACATTCATCTTTTTGGGTTGAGATTTAAATAGAAACAATTCCAGGAAGAGCCACTGTCATGGTCTTATTATTTAATATTTTGTATTCCATGGACTATATATCACTGGAGTTGAATAAAAGTATTAGGGTATGAGCTCATCCTTGGTAAGTTCACTGAAAACATCTTTGATATAGCTCTTGTAGTAGACAGGACTACAGAGATGGTATGTACCTTTTCTTCTTGTTCCCACATGATTTTAATACAATGTTGTTGTTGTTGTTGTTTATCCTCAGAAAATAAATTCTATGACCTCTAAGGTCTCTTCCAACTCAAAATCTATGACCCTATGGGTCTTAGATTACAATTAAAGCTCCAGCCCGGAATTCAGGAAGACCTGAGTTCAAATTCAGCTTCAGACACTTGACTCTTACTAGCCATGTGACCCCGGACAAGTCCCTTAACCCTCATTGCCCCACAAAAAAAAGGTGGGAACAGCTAGGTGGTACAGTGGATAAAACACCAGTTCTGGATTCAGGAGGATCTGAGTTCAAATCCAGCCTCAGACACCTGACACATACTAGCTGTGTGACCCTGGGCAAGTCACTTAACCCCTATTGCCCCGCAAAAAAAAATTTTTTAAAGATTAGTTATGATTATGATGGTCAATTTCCAATGGATAGAACCCATTCCCTCCCAAGGCAGCCCATTTGACTTGTGAATAGCTCTAATCATTGGAAAGTGTTTAATTAGATCAATCCCAAATGTTTCCCATCAAACCTTTAACCCACTGCTCCCAATTCTGTTTTCTGGGGTCAAAGAGAACAAGTCCAATCCTTTGTGCATGTGTCCTTCAGATTTGAAGATAGCCAGCGTTTCCTCCAAGGGTAAATCTCTCTGACAGAGCAAGGTCCCTAAGGGTGAAGATGGTGTCTTCCAGCCCTCAAGAGACAAAAGCCAAATACCAGGCTAATAATCTTTGGCTGGCACACTAGGCAATCTGCTAACTAATGGCAGCCCTAATAAAGTAAAAGGCATGTTGGTGTCATAGAAAGGATATCGGGTCAAAGCAAATGGACTTGGCTTCAGATCCCAGCTCTGTATGATTTGGAGCAGTTCTGCACCTATGGCCCTGTGGTCACCCACACAACCTGAGACGGCCAGCCAAGAAGACATGTCTGACCTTGGGATCTGGAACCAATTGATGATCACAATGATGCGAGGCTTTGTCTGGCAAGGCCTCACCATAACCAGCCCCTCTCATCTCCCCTTCCCATGGCTTGGTCACTCTTGCTTGGGATTGTTTACTCTACTCCATACCTGGAATGTCCTGCCCTCCTCCCTTTACCTAGCCAAATCCTATCCAGCTTAAATTCTGCCTTTTCTAGGAAGTCTTTCCTGCTTCCCTAGCCCGCCCACAGAAATTCTTCCTGCCTCCAAAACCCAACAGTCTTGCTTATACCACCAGAACTTTAGCTTTTAACATCCACTTTCAAGGCATTATTCTGTTCCATATCTGCCTTACCCCACCCCAATTTGGAAATTCTCTCCATCCAAACTAAGAGCTCCCTGGATGCAAGGAATGAGCACCAACAAGAATTGTAATTATAGTAGCAGAGGTGCTATCGGTAGCAGCAGCACCAACAGTAGAAGTAGTGACAATCTGATATTTATACAGTGTGTGGTTTCATTGTCTCATTTCTACACGGTAGAATAGGTGCCACATGTATGATTCTCCCTATATTTCAGATGAATAATCAATCAGGTTTAGAAAGGTCAAATCACTTGCCCCACTACTCAGTGCTAGTAAGCATCTGAGGGAAGATTTGAACTCTGGTCTTCCTGACTTCAAGATCAGCATTCTGGGGATCACAAATCTAGCACTGGAAGGTACTTTAGAGGTCACCTAGTCCCATCGTCCTATTTTATGGATTAAGAAACTGGGGCTCTGAAGAGTTAAGTGATTTGCCCAATCACTTGAAGTTAGTGGCAAAGGTGGGATTTGAACCCAGTTACTCTGGAGTCAGTTTTCTTACCTTTCAATCTCCCTTTTTCTTGTTCTAAACATTGACTCCTAATCTTGGCCACAGAGAGATCTCTACATTGGTTTCTGGCTGACCAGCTATCTCAAACATCTCAAAAAATGTCACCGGTTGCACAGGGGAGCCTGTGAATCAGTGTGGATAGCTGGGTGGCTCAGTGGATAGAGCGCCAGGCCTGGAGTCAGAAAGACTCTTCTTCCTGAGTTCAAATCCTGCCTCAGACACCTACTAGCTGTGTGACCTTGGGCAAGTCACTTAACCCCGTTGGCCTCAGTTTCCTCATCTGTAAATGAGCTGGGGAAGGGAATGGCAACCGACTCCAGCATCTTTGTCAAGAAAACCCCAAAAGTGGTCACGAAGAGTCAGACAATTGAAACGATTGCACAACAACAAACCCTAGTACGTTACACCGATGCAGTCAGACACCTCTCAGAGTCCACCTCACAATTACCCAAAGTCCTACACAAGAAAGTCAGGCGCCTCTGTCCCTCACTGCAAAAGAGCTATCCACACGATGCGCGAGACAGGCAAGAAGGCTTTGTTATGGACCCTTGAACCTATACCTAGGGTGCCACCTGGTGGCCAGTTCTAAGACATGCCTAATTTGGACTAATAGGGTCATCTGAATGAGCACCATGTTTAAATGGCTGAATTTTGAATTTTCCACCTGACTTGCGGTTGAAACCTTTTCTCTGTGTTGTTTCCTCCATTAGAATGAGAGACCCTTGAGAGCGAACACTCTCCGGTGCTTAGCGCCATGTTTTCTATGAGATGAGCGTTTGTAAATGCTCCATCCATCCTCTGTCCATCCATTCACTCATTCATACTACCGGGTTTTGCACGTTCGAGTATACGTTACTCAAACTAGGTGAACAAAAGGTTACCCAAGCCTGGACTTTTGGGCAAGTCAATTAACCGCTGGCTACCTCAATTTCCTCATCTATAAAATGGGGATAATAATACCTACCTCCCAGGTTGATTGTGAGGGTCAAACGAGCTAATAATTGTAAAGTCCTTCCTACATTGCAAGCACTCCCTAAATATTAGCATTTGTTATTATTGGGTCTGCTTTAATGAAATGACAAACATGCAAATAGAGGTTGTTACACAAACGAAGCTATTTAAATAGTTTTTTAAACCAGTCTCTTGCCTGGTCAAACTTGCCTCCTGAAATTTGATCCACACCTTTTGTTTGCCTTTCTCTGGGTGACACCAATCCCATTGAGTCATAGATCTTCAGAGTAGCAGGACAACTGACTGGTCCTTAATTTCCTGATAAAGAATTAGCGCTAAGGAAAAAGGAAGAGGCGTGCCCAAGATCACACAATGAGTCATTGAACTGGGAACCAAAATCACCGATTCCTAATCTAAGACTGTTCCACACCACACCGCCTTTTCTCCCCCACCCCCACGTCGAAATTATTCCTGACTCTCAAGTAGGACTGAATGAACGGCATTTATTATATGACAGTGTAGATGAAACCCCAACGCTTGACTCACAGAATCTCAGAATTCAAGGGGAAATCTGAGGACAGCAAGTCCAACCCATACCTGAACAGAAATCCCCACGACAATCTATCCAACCAGAACTCTTGCAGCCTTTGCTGGAAAATCTCTAGAGAGGAGTAACTCAATACCTTTCTGAGGCAGCACATTAAACATTTAGACAGCGCTGATTGCTAGGAACATTTTCTTCCTACTGAACTGAGATTGTAAACTAAATCGGCAGCTGGATAGCATAGTAGTAGAGAGAGCTCGGGGCTCGTGGTTAGTAAGATCTGAGTTCAAATCCAGCCTCAGACTCTTAACAGCTGTGTGCCACCCGGCAAGTCACCATGGAGGTAACACTAGCATCTGCCTCCCTGGGTTGTTGCCAAGATAAAAATGAGATAATATTTCTAAAACACTTTGCAAACCTTAAAGCACTATATAAATGCTAGTTATTGCTTCTATCTTCTTTCTTATAATTTCTATTCTTTGTTTCTGGATCACCTTTCTAGAATCAAGTAGCACAAATTTCATCTCTTTTCTGGGACAATACTTCAAATATTTGGGGGTTTTTGTTTGTTTTGTTTTGTTTTTTGTGGGGTAATGAGGGTTAAGTGACTTGTCTAGGGTCACAGAGCTAGTAAGTGTCAAGTGTCTGAGGCCGGATTTGAACTCAGGTCCTCCTGCATCCAGGGCCGGTGCTCTATCCACTGTGCCACCTAGTTGCCCCCAATGTTATCCTATTTTCCAAAGTTACTAATGATCTCTTAGATGCCAAATCCAATAGCCTTCTCTCAATCCTCATTGTCCTTGATCTCTTTGCAGCCTTTGACACTATTGATCCTTTTTTCCTCCTTGATATTGCCTCGTCTCTAGGTTTGGGGGACACAACCCCCACCCACCCACCCCACCCTCATTCTCTTCCTACCTCTCTGAACACTCCTTCTCTGTCTCCTTTGCTGGATCCCCCTCCAGATGTCTAACAGGTATCCCTTTGGGCTCTGTTCTAGGCCCTGCTCTCTTCTCCCTTGACCTCCAATCTCACATCTGCAACTGCTTTTCAGACATCTCCAGCTGAATGTCCAGTAGATATCTTAAACTCAACACGGCCAAAACTGAACTCATTATCTTTCCCCCTAAAACCTCCCTTACTCTTACCTTTCCTATTCCATCATTCTCCTAGTCACCCTTGCTGAAACCCCATATGTCATCCTCAATGCTTCACACTCTCTCACCCTCCATGTCCAATCTGTTGCAAAGGCCTGTAAGTTTTACCAACATAACATCCCTTGTCTATGCCCTTTCTCTCCTCTGACATTGTCACCCCTCTGGGGCAGGCCCTCATCACCTCATTCCTAGACTATTGAAATAGCTACAGGTTGGTCTTCCTGCCTCAAGTCTCCCTCCACTCCAATCCATTCCTCACTCAACTGTCAATTCGATCTTCTTAAAATGTAGGTCTATGTTGCCCTGCCTTCCCCACCAATCAACACTCTCCACCTCTGGGGTCAAATATAAAATCCTTTGTCTGCTGCTCAAAGCCTTTTATAACTTGTCTCTGCCGCTACCCTTTCAGTCTCCTTATGCTTCTTCTCGTTCTTTCCCCTTACTTCCATACAGGGACACTGGCTTCCATACTGTTTCTCAAATAAGACCCTCCATGTCCTGATTCTGGACATTTTTACTGACCATCCCCCATGCCTGAAATGCTCCAAATCCTGGCTTCCTTCAGGCCCCCACTAAAACCCCATCTTCTACAGGAAGCATTTCCCAATCCTTAATTTCAGTACCTTTCCTCTGTTGATCATTCCCAATTTATCCTGTATAGCATGAGTATTTATTTACCTCTTGTCTCTCCCATTAGATTGTCAGTTCACTGAGAGCAGGGACTATCTTTTTTACCTTTCCTTTTATCCCTAGAATTTAACACAGTGTCTCGCACTTAGTAGGTGCTTAATAAATGTTTGGCTGATAATTTTAATTTTAATTCTTATTATCATCATTATCATTATCATTTAGGAGATGACATCTGAGCTGAGACCTGGAGGTAGAAAAGGATGCCCTTAGTTCAAGGAAAGACAACATTGGAGGCAGAAGGAAGAAATTTCAGATGCAGAGTGGGAAATGGAACATGGAATATGAGGAACAGCCTGAATAAGCCAGTTTAGCCAGAAGGCAAAGTACAGGAGAGAGAATACTGGGAAATCAATGGAGAAAAAATGAGTTGGAACAACCAAAGCCAAGTACTTTTGTTCTTCAGTCGGGTCCACTTTTTCATGACCCCCTCCAGTGTTTTCTTGACAAAAATAGCAGAGTGATTTGCAGTTTCCTTCTCCAGATAATTTTACAAATGAGGAAACTGAGGCTAAAAGGGTTCAGAGACGTGCCCAGGGTCACACAGCTAGTAAGTGTCTGAGGCCAGATTTGAACTCAAGTCTTCTAACTCCAGGCCTGGCACTCTATCCACTGCACCCCCTAGCCACCAAGCACCAACAAATGACAAAGGCAGTAAATGATGAGGAAGGGCTTCCTCAGGGAGCTGGAATTCAGACCCAACTTGAACAGGATCATAGTGGCCATCTACTCAAACCACTATTTTTCAGAAAAGGAAACAGGGGGCAGCTAGATGGCACAGTGAATAAAGCACCGGCCCTGGATTCAGGAGTACCTGAGTTCAAATCCAGCCTCAGACACTTAACACTTACTAGCTGTGTGACCCTGGGCAAGTCACTTAACCCCAATTGCCTCACTAAAAAAAAAAAAAGAAAAGGAAAGGAAACAGGCCCAGAGAAGTGAGTTGATTTGTCCAGGGTCACATAGATTAGTAAATGGTGGAACCAGGGTCCGAGGAGTTAGATGCTCTTTGACTAGATCAGTTACTCTTGAAGGATTGGGAGGATTTGCATTATTCCCCCTTGCATAGCTCACATACAGTGCTTGAGAGAGAGAGGAAATAGAGAGTGAAGTTATATTTCTATCTTCTTATAGTAAAAATAATAATAAGTAGCATTTATTAAGTATCTACCATGTGCCAGGCACTATGCAAAGCACCTTACGATTATTACCTCATTTGATAATCACAACAACCCTGAGAGGTAGGTACTATTATTATCCCAATTTGACAGTTAAGGAAACTGAGGCAGACAGAAGTGAAGTGACTTGCCCAGGGTCACACAGCTAGTAAGTATCTGAGGCCAAATTTGAACCCAGGTCTTCCTGACTCCAGACCCAGCCTTCTATCCACTGAGCCAACCAGATGCCCTTCTCCAAGTGGTGTGTATGTGTGTGTATTAATATAAGTTCATTTTTAGTCAGAATCTATTATTTTTTCTATGTGAAAAACTCCTGGCATGAAAATGCTTGTTACTGATGCAGGTCTGCTACACAAGGTACTGAGTAGTTAAACGACTTATCCAATTGTATAACTATTAAATGTCCCACAGGCAAGATTAGAATCCATCTATCCAGACTCCAAATTCAGTCCTTTTTCTACAATATTACCAATGCCACAGTCTATAGCTTCACTGTTTATGAAGTACTTTGCATGTTATCATTTGATCCTTATAACGCCATGAAGCAGATAGCATACCTGTTTACCATTCTCATTTTACAGAAGAAGCAGCTAAGGTTCACAGAGAGTGAGTGTTCCACAAACAAAACCAATGCAACCAACATTAGAAGGAAAGCAGAAAGCTAGGAAAAAATTTTTACAGTCAGTGTTTCTGATAAAGGCTTCATTTCTAAAATTCATAGAGAACTGAATCAAATTTATAAGAATACAAGTCATCCCCCAATTGAAAAATGATCAAGGGATGTGAACAAGCAGTTTTCAGATGACAAAATCAAAGCTATCCATAGCCATAAGAAAAAATGTTCTCAATCACTACTTATTAGAGAAATGCAAATTAAAACAACTCTGAGATACCACCTCATACCTATGAGAGTGACTAATATGATAAAAATGGAAAATGATGAATGTTGGAGAACATGTGGAGAAATTGGAACACTAATGCACTGTTGGTAGAGTTGTGAACTGATCCAACCATTCTGCAGAGTAATTTGGAACCATGCCCAAAAGGCTATAAAACTGTGCATATGCTTTGACCCATCACTACTACTGGGGTACTTAAGTCTTACAAAAATGAATGTTAATAACTAGCTTTACATGTAATTGGGGAAAAAAAAATTTTAAAAGAGAATGAGGGGTGCGGCTAGGTGGCGCAGTGGATAAAGCACCGGCCCTGGATTCAGGAGTTCCTGAGTTCAAATCCGGCCTCAGACACTTGACACTTACTAGCTGTGTGACCCTGGGCAAGTCACTTAACCCCCATTGCCCTGCAAAAAAAAAAAAGAGAGAGAGAGAATGAGGGGCAGCTAGGTGGCGCAGTGGATAGAGCACTGGCCCTGGATTCAGGAGTACCTGAGTTCAAATCCAGCCTCAGACACTTAATACTTACTAGCTGTGTGACCCTGGGCAAATCACTTAACCCCAATTGCCTCACTAAAAAAAAAAAGAAAAAAGAAAGGTGATTCAATACTTACTTCCCTTGACCTGCACTTGAATCTAGGGACCTCAGAAAGTCTGGTAAAGTAACTGACTACAGAAGTGTTCTCTCCCTCCCTGACCTTTCAATGGATCCCCAGTGGAACAATCGAGGCAAAAATCTAACCACCCCTCCTGGGATTCAAGAGCAGCTAGGTGGCCCAGTATTTAGAGTACTGGGCCTGGAGTCAGGGAGTCCTGAGTTCAAATCTGGACTCAAGACATTTTCTAGCTGTGTGACCCTAAGCAAGTCACTTTACCCTTTTAATCTCAGTTTCCTCATCTGTAAAATGAGCTGTGGAAGAAAAAAATAGCAAACGACTCCAGTATCTTTGCCTAGAAAACCCAAATGGGGTCAAGAAGAGAGAGACAGGAATGAAAAAAAAATGAACAAAAAACCTGGAACTCAAGGCCCTCCCTTATCTGATGTGTCCAGTCGTGTCTACCTACTATTCTCACTTCCTACATTAAGCCTTTCCTGATTGCCCTTCCCTCCCTGAAATGGCCTTGGGTTTATTTTGCAAAAACTTTAAAGCTTGCTTATATACATGCATGTTGTTGTTTCCTCAGAGAGAATGTAAACTTTGAGGGGAGGGACTGTTCACTTGTGTGTCTGTATCCCCAGTATTTGAAATTAGGCAAAACAAGTGATTAATGTTTGAGGTCCACTCCCACATTGTTGTCGTTCAGTTGTTTTCAGTTGTGTTGAATGAGCAGGGTCACACATCTAATATGTATCTGAGGCCACATTTAAACTCAGCAGGAGGTGTCTTCCTGACCTTAGGCAGGGAGATCTATCCACTGCACCATTTAGCTGCCTCTCCTCCAACAACTCTCAGAGCTAATTCTCTTGATTTCTCCCAAAAGGACCATACTTGCTCCTACCCATAAACCTTTGCTCATTGCCGTTCTCTCACACATATACCTTGAGTGCTTCCCTCCTTTATGCCTTATCCAAATCCTGCCTGTCCAAAGGTATACACACACACACACACACACACACACACACATCCTCTCACTCTCGCTCTCCCCCCACCCCTCTCTCTCTCTCACTCTCTCTCTCTGATGTAGTCTGATCTCACCAGTGATCCTTCTTCCCCCCACTGAATCCTGATGACACATTGACCATTCACTTGGCACTTCATGAGTCAATATAATTCATTTCATATTTGAACTTTGTCTGTCTCCTTCCCCATCCTACCCCTGGACTGAGCACCCCAAGGGCTGGGACCATGTCTCAACTTCTTGTCTAGCCAAAGGCTTGGCACACAGAAGCTACTAGGTGCAAAGGTAGGTGCCTCCAGGAGGTTGTTTGCACTTCCTCTGTGTATTTAATTCTTTCCCACCTGTGTCAGAGTTGAATTGAATATTATCCTAGGACAGGATTGAATCATCAGCCTGAATAGCTGATGCCACCTGGGTAGTGACTATCCTATGACCCATGAGAGGGTGTAGTGGCCAATACCATGGCCTTTATAATAGCTTTCTTTAAGGTTTACAAAGCTCTTTAACTATGTCATCAAAGGAGGGCAGCTAGGTGGCGCAGTGGATAGAGCACCGGCCCTGGATTCAGGAGGACCTGAGTTCAAATTCAGCCCCAGACACTTTACACTGACTAGCTGTGTGACCCTGGGCAAGTCACTTAACCCTCACTGCCCTGCAAAAAAGAAAGAAAAACAAAAACAATGTCATCAAAGCTCACCACAAATATCTTATTTTAACCTCACAACAACCTTGGGAAGTGCTGATGTCCCTTTTTTACAGATGAGGTAACTGAGGCAGATAGAGGTTAAATGACTTAACCAAGGTCACAAAGCCGGTTAAGTATCTGAGGCCTCTTCACCCAGTAGTATTGCCTAAGTGAGTTTCTGGGTAGGATTAGCCAAGTTTCTAATGCCACCTGATCTTTTTCCCATAGCTAGACTAAAAATTACTTCAGGGCAGGACTGCCATTTTTTAAAAATTGCATCCTTAGCACAGTGCCTTGCTTAATTGTTTGTGAGTTGTGAGGCTCTAGCTGTAAGAAGCCTAGGGGAAGGTCAAGGGCTGGGGGAGAACTGGGAGTCATTTGGTAGCTGGCAGTGCTGCGCTCCCTGTCCTGGGAGAGCCAGGCCTGGCTTTCTCTCTCCCTCATTCACCAGACTAGGCAAAGTTGACATTAATAAAGCTTGACTTTCCTCCACTTCTCCTTCTCCCTACTTTTCCCACTGACACCATCCTACACCATCCTGTCAGAGAGAAAAATATCGGCTAGATCTTCACTAAGGGATGAGAGTCTGAATGTGTCCTTTCAGGGACATGTCTGGAGAAGATAATACTAAAGCCAAAGTAATGAAGCTCTAATATCTCAAAATAGCTGATGTAAAAAAAAAGATATCAATACATGGGAAGGCTCACTGGAGGATGGGAAGAGGACATATCTCAAAATGGCTGATGTAAAAAAAGATATCAATACATAGGAAGCTCTAAGTAACAGCAGAATTCTAGGTGAGGAAGATACAAGGGTCGGGGGCAGGGAAGCCCTTCAAATGTCAGTTTATGGCTTTGGTTGACCTAGAGGAGAGAATTTAAATCCAGTACATCTGAACCAGAACTCGTGGTCTTTCATCCCCTCTCCACCCCACCTTCACCTTCCCTTAATTCCCTAGGAGTCATCCTGGATTCCTCACTATCTCTCACCACCACCCCCCCATATCCAATCTGCTTATTTCAACTTTGTAACATCTCTCCATTATGCCCCCTTCTCTCCCCTGACCCTGCCTCTACCCTGGTACAGACTCTCATGACCATATGCCTGGATGATTGTTAAAGCCTGCTGGAGAGAAGTCTCCCCACCTCAAGCCCCTGTTTGGCATTCAAAACTCTTCACCTAACACCCTCCTGCCTAGCTGAGTCAGGCATTAAAGATGCCAAGGTCACCCACTGCATGCTGGGTCATCCAAAATCTTCTTGACCTGCCATGGAACTTCAATGACTCTAGAAGAGAGAATGAGGCTGATGACGTTGTGCAACTCTACTTCAATTAAATCCTCATTTAAATCTGATTCATTCACAAATCAAGACACTTCCCAGTGATGTCGGTGGTATTCTACCAGAATGAAGGGTGAACAACAACAGTATGTCCAGTCTCCTTTCATTTCACTCCCTATTGGTACTTTTCAATCCAGTGACATGGCTACTCCATACACAAGACAACAGGCACTTTCTCTTGCTGTTTTCCATGCCTGCAATGCTCTCCTACTACTGACTTCTCTGACTCCCTTTAAGTCCCTATGAAAATCTCACCTTGTACAGGATGCCTTCCCCAAACCCTCAGTTTCAGTGCCTTCCCTATTTAACCTATGTATACGACTTGTTTGCACATATTTGTTTGCATGTTGTCTTCCTCATTGGATTGTAAACTCCATGAGGACAGGGACTGTCTTTTGCCCTTCTTGGTAACCCCAGTACATAGCACAAAGAAGGAAATTTTAAAATGTTTATTGAATTGAATTTGATTTCACTCTTTCTTGTGAGAGTAGAAAAGATCGTTTTCCTCTCCAGACTCTGTGCTTCAAGCTCCTCAGGGGTCATGGTGGAAGGCCAGGGCTGAGCTGGTCTCCTAAGTATCACAGAACTTTAGAACTGGATACCCACAAGGTATCCCCATTATAAGATAGGACAAATAGTCCTCCAGCCTTTGCTTGAAGACTGCACAAGGAAAGGGACCCACCTAACCTACCTCCTTAATCAGTCTTTTTGGAAAAGGACTAGCAAGACCCTGAGGGAGAGACAAGGAGGCAGCATATTTTGAGTGAGTCCCACAGCTACTCCTACTTACCAACTTAACCACCATCATCTCCCCTCAGACGCTGATAGAGACAGCCCAGGACCCTGAACCCAAGCTGGGGAAAAGCAGTGTTCCCCAGACAACCAGTCCTGGTCCCCAGAACCATCAATGAAGGGAAAAACTCCTGTGGAGAAGGGGATCACCTTCCTTCTATCCACTAGCACCAGACACTAACCAAGGAACTCCAGGAATGTTTGGTGCCTCAAAGTGTCCTCCTTCCAGTCCAATCCTGATATCCATCATCCCAGGAAGTCAACTTGGAACTCTAGTCTTCCTGACTCTAAGCCTAGAGCTCTAACCACTGTACCATCTATCTGCCTCACCAGAGAGCTCAGGAAAGGAAGGTAAAGGTGAAGAGGCTGAACATGCTCCAAATAACACTGCTGCTTCTGTCTTTGAGGACAAGGTAGCTACCTGTGGAGGCTCCTATGGAAATATGTAGTTATGAAATGGGGACATGGACTTAGCAGACCCAACAGGGTAAGGTCTCATGTAAGCTACCTTTTGAATTCTGGTCTGACTTGCCTAATCATTCATGGGGGTTTTCCCATACCCGATCTTCCTGGGGTGAAGGGAACAGAGTAATTTTGGGGCCTCCACAGGTTTCTGGGAATTAAAGTTCTAAAGACTCTAGTTCTAGCAGATCTTCAGAGATGACCTTTTGGAGTAAGAAAATTTCACGCTGGAAGGGATGGAGTGACGTTTTGTCCCCATTCTTGTTCTAACCTCTTCTCCTTTCCCCCTCCTCCTTCCTTTTTCTTCCAACTGCCATAGGCGGCTAGCCACAGCTTCAGCTGTGAGCTGAGCAAATCCTCAGAGAACATCACATCGTCATACTTTAGATTGGAGGCCCACTCCAGGGTTTAGCCTCTTCCTGGGAGACTAAACCCTCACCCTAGGCCCTAAACTTCTTTCTCCCAAGTCAACCTTATGATGTATGTGTGAAGGATAATAAAAATGATTCAACTGACCTAGAATGGCTTGGAACCTGCACTTTAAGGGTAAAAGAGAAGAATTTTTAACCAAAGCATTTATTCTTTTTGTTTGTTTTGGGGTTTTTTGTGGGGCAATGAGGGTTAAGTAACTTGCCCAGAGTCACACAGCTACTGTCAAGTCTCAGGTCCTCCTGAATCCAAGGCCACTGCTTTATCCACTGCGTCACCTAACTGCCCCCAAAGCATTTATTCTTGCCGCCCCCCCACCAAGATTGGAGAGCTAGATACAAACACATATAAATGTTATAATATATTATATATATATGTATATACACACATATAAACATTTACATACCCTTGCATATCTACATGTAAAAATGATACATACACATATGCCTATGTGTATATATATATATATCTATACATATATATATATATTGTGTGTGTGTATGTGAGAGAGAGAGAGAGAGAGTGAGTGTGTATAGTTTGTAAAGTAAGAGGTCTTCAGAATCCATCTAATCCCAAGCTTGTCAGTATCTGCTATATGGCCTTCAACAAGTCATGCATTCTTTTGGCCTCTATCTTTATCTATAAAGAGTCAAATACTGACATACCTTGTTTTATTGAGCTTTGTTTCATTGCACTTCACAGATAGTGCTTTTTTTTTTTTTTTGACAAATTGAAAGTTTGGGGCAACCCTGCATGGAGCAAGTCTATGGACACCATTTTTCCAACAGCATGTGCTCACATCCTGTCTCTGAGTCAGAACTTGCTAATTCTCACAACAATTCAAACTTTTTTATTATTATTCTATCTGTTATAGTGATCTGTGATCAGTGATCTTTGGTTGTAATTGTTTTGGGGCACCACAAAATGCCAGCATAAGACAGAACTTAATCAATAAATTTTACTGCTCCACCAAGCCATTCCCCATGTCTCTCCTCAGGTTTCCCTATATTCCTTGAGACAGAACAACATAGAAGAATATTACATAAATTTGATTGATAAAGCAGTGGCAGGGTTTGAGAGGATTGACTCATTTTGAAAAAAGTTCTGTGTGTAAAATGCTATCAAATGGCATCACGTGCTATAGAGAAATCATTCATGAACGGAATCAATCCACTCGGAAACCTTCATTGTTGTCTTATTTTAAGAAATTGCCAGAGCCACTCCAACCTTGAGCAACCACCACCCTCATCTGTCTTCTGCCATCAACATCAAGGCAAGACCCCCCCACCAGCAAAAAGATTACAACTTGATAAAGGCTCAGATGACAGTTGTCATTTTTTAGCAATAAAATATTTTTAGACATAATGCTATTGCACACTTAATAGACTACAACAATTTACATGTGAGAAAATGGGATTGTAGATTTAAGGACTGGAAGGAATCTTATAGATCCACACACACACCCCATTTCACAGATGAGAACTGAGCTTCTTTGACTCCAGAGCAAGTGCTTTTTCCATCCTACCCAGCTTCCCAAAGAGATGAAATGACTTGTCCAAGGTCATTAGTTGGTGGCTGAACCAGGGTTAGAACCCAGGTCTCAGCTTCCACTTCAGAATTTCTTTTTGGGCAGGGCACACATAGGCATATGTGTATGTATCATATTTATACATGTAGATATGCAAGGGTATGTAAATGTTTATACATGTGTATATAAATATGTATAATATATTATAACATTTATATGTGTTTTTATCTAGCTCTCCAATCTTGGTGGGGGGTGGCAAGAATAAATGCTTTGGGGGCAGCTAGGTGATGCAGTGGATAAAGCAGTGGCCTTGGATTCTGGAGGACCTGAGACTTGATAGTACTATTTGGTGGCTGAACCAGGGCTAGAACCCAGGTCCCAGCTTCCACTTAAGAATTTTTTCCATTGCATGTGACTCAAGTCTTCCAATTCACTAGCTCTCTTCTGGGGTTGTGGTGCTGTTCCTCATTTGGTTCCCCTACATCCCAACGCAATCCTCTTTCACCCCAATCACCCGGGACAGCAAGAACATAGGTATTATGGGTGACTGAGGTCCAGAGAAAAAGTATACTCTGATTATCAGCATAAGCTGTTGTTGTTTGTCCTTTCTTCCAATTCCCTCTCTGGTACTTAACTCCTTGTATGGAACCCAGGTTGTCTGACCCCAAAGCCAGGGTGCTTATGCTGGTGGGAGCAGTCTCCAGTCATCCTGATGTATATCTTGCCACTGGACCCAGATGGCTTCAGAGGAGAAAGAGATCAAGGCTGGTGACCTTGCACAGCCGACCCTCACTTAAATCCAATTCACCTCCCCCATTTCGTGGTCCTCCTTTGAGAACGAAGCCCTGGTTCAGTCACCAAATAGTACCTTGGACGACTCATTTCATCTTTATGGGAAACCGGGTAGGATGGAAAAAGCACTTGCTCTGTAATCAAAGCTCAGTTCTCATCTGTGAAATGAGGGAGTGTGTGTGTGTGTGTGGGGGGGGTCATTAAGTTTCCTCCCAGTCCTTAAATCTACAATCCCTTCTCACGTGTAAAATTGGTTAGGAATGATTCCATCCCCATTTATCCCATAGGATCAAATGAGATCAGTGTAAAAGTGCTAGTGAGAGAAAATTATAAAAATGCAAGGTTAATGCCTAAATGCTCAAAATATGTGCAATGGAGGGGCAGCTAGGTGGCGCAGTGGATAAAGCACCGGCCCTGGATTCAGGAGTACTTGAGTTCAAATCCGACCTCAGACACTTAACACTTACTAGCTGTGTGACCCTGGACAAGTCACTTAACTCCAATTGCCCCACAAAAAAAAAATGTGTGTGTGTGTGTGCGTGTGCGCGCGCACGTGCGTGCAATGGGCTATTAAAGCAAATACTCACGGCTCCTAGCCCAGCCAGGATTAACTTGCTCCTTACAACTCACCTTTTGTATGAAGTCTCCCTTAATAACTATTCTCCTTTTTCACAAACTTTGGAGGTAAAGTGCTCAACTCTTTGTAGTCTTCATGTGCTTAGTAACTTCTCATCTCTGCTTCCTTAATACAAAACTACATTTATACAGATTACATCTTGTGGGATGCCCCATCTTGAATCTATTGAGTCAATTCTACTCCTTCCAGAAGGTTCTCTACTATATGCATATGTGTATATACGTGTATATATATATATATATATGAATATGAAATCTCACTAGACAAAATATATTTTTATTTTCACATAATCCTAAATAGTTGTAACTAAGGTGAAGCAACTAGACCCCTGTCCAAGGACTCTAAAAATTAGAGGGCACATTCTAACAGAATAGAAAACTGAACTTAGCACCTAGTTAGGAAAAATAAGTTACTAGCTTCTCCCCTGCCCTGCCCCACAACATGAGTTCCTCCTCAGTCTGCCTTCTATCCCTCCACTATATGATAAACTGTTAGAGGGACTCATTCCCTTCTCCCCTTAACCACCCCCCCCAACTGAATTTATTTCTAAAAGCTTTGCATTCCTTGCCCAAAGTGTGAAAAATTATCAATGGTTTTTGTAGGTGGACTACAAATTTCTTGATCACCAAAGGAAGTGACAGATTCCTCAAGGCTAAAACACATAATACCTAGTCAGAAAAGAGGGCATCACCCTATCGCCAGGTTTGTTCCCCTCATGCTTAAAATCCTGGCCAAATGTAGAGACTGGTATATGAATGGAACAATTGCTTAGAAATCCTAATATGCTGTTTGGGGGGCCTCCACCCTATTATTCTTGGCTTCCTCTAAGATATGACTTTAATCTGTTGGGTTATAGTCACCAGTTTTAAGTTTTGGTGATAAACTTACTGCCATATTTCAATGAGCACCAACCATGGAAACGCTTCCCAAAATTTGTCCCTTGGCCTATAAAGTCAGGATCTTCAGTTATACTGCCTCTTTTCTGCCCATGATGACAGTGGGTACACTGATCACAGTGAGCTGATTTGGTTCCTAATTCTCCATCCTAATGTCCTAGGCCACAGCTGTGTTTTTAAATGGGGATAGAGATGTGTACAAGGTCTGGGCACCTGATTTCCAGCTCAAAGAATATGAATAAGACTATCTAGCCCCCTCTGCAGAATTACTCAGAGGACAAAGTTACAATCAAGAAATCAGTCCAAATTCTCAAATACCATTTGGTTTCCAATTACACCAGAGATCAAAGCAGATGTCCAGTCCTGTGTGAGGTCGGAACGCAGAGACAAAAGGGAATTCAGTCCCCCTGGCTTTGGGGAGCTCCTAAAGTGACACAAGAGTGTCACTTGCCCTTTGCCCTAGTCAGAGCATATCTGGAGTACTGTGCTCATTTCTGAGCAACATTTTAGGTCATTCCCCCCTCCCCAATATATCCAGTCTTAGTCCTCTCCTGAGCCCCAGGGCCTCATCACCAACTCCCTACTGGACACTGCCACCTAGAGGTCTTGTCAACATCTCACACTCAACATGTCCAAAACAACTGTTGTGTCCT
Source organism: Dromiciops gliroides (assembly GCF_019393635.1). Taxonomy (NCBI): domain Eukaryota; kingdom Metazoa; phylum Chordata; class Mammalia; order Microbiotheria; family Microbiotheriidae; genus Dromiciops; species Dromiciops gliroides. The sequence continues at coordinate 48,378,488 of NC_057862.1, forward strand.
CCCTCCTGGCCAACCCATCCCCTTCCCAAATTTCCCTATTATTAAGGGTACCACCACCCTCCAAAGCACCTAAGTTCACAGCCTTGCTGTCATTCTTAATTCCTCCCTTTCACTCCATATGAAAGTTGTCTTATCAGTTGTCAAATCTCATTGACATCTCCTTCCCATAAACCCTCAGTCACTGCCACCCTAGTTCAGGACCTAGCCACCTCTCCCCTGGACCACTACAAGGGCCTTTTGATTGGTCTATTTCTCTCCCTCCCCCAATCTACCATTCCCACAGCTGCCTCAAGTGAAGGTCTAACCGTATCATCCCCCAATATGATAAACTCCAGTGACTATGACCTCTACAATCCAATTTGAACCCCTTGGTTGGGCATTTAAAGCTCTTCACAACCAGGCCTCTTCTTGCCTTCCCAGTTTTCCTGCACATTATTCCCCCTCCACCCTCTCCAATCCAGCCATATTAGTGTCATACCCATTCTCTCACCCCACCCCGCTGCCACCACCCATCTCTATGCCCCTGCACTGGCTGCTGTCCATCATGCTTGCAATCTTCTCCTTCCACATCTCCACCTCCTGCAGTTCCTGCTGGTTCCCCCAGCTGCTGATGCCGTCCTCTCTGAGGTTACCTTGTGCCAGGGCTACCTGCATTCATCCCTTGTGTGGACTTTTGGTAAGCAATTGGAGGGGAAGGGCAGTTCTTTGTACTCACCTCTTAGCATGGGGCCTACACAAAGAAAGAACTTAATGCTTGTTGAGCAGTTGACAAAGGAATGAAACTAGAGTGGGGAAGGGCCTCTGGTCACACCACAGGAGAGATTTTAGGGGGCTGTGGAAGCTGTCTTTAGAGATCAGAAAAGCTGTCAAAAGTCCTAGCTGTGAGAGGACCCCACCACCTCCCCACCCAAAGTCCAACTGAAGGTCGGATGACCACTTCTCTGGAATGGTGTGTAAAGCACCATAAGGGGCTCTTATTACAATTTAATTTAAAACCCAGTTTTCTGGGAAGTGGAAACTGGTACTCAAGTATAAGGCATGCCCACTTTAATATGACTGCTAGTTAGCTCTCTTGAGTAAAAACCTTTACCTCTATAAGCCTCAGTTTCCCCATCTGCAAAATGGAGGCATTAATACTTGCATGAGCTACCTCACAGAATTAGTGAGGACTAAATGAGAGAACGTGAGTAAAGCTCTTTATAATTATTAAATGCCACATGGACAAAAGCCATGATCAATCACTATCCTTTGTCCCTTGTCACTTGTTTAACCAGTTTTGACAATCTCCAAAAACCATGTTCTGTGCATAGCAGTTTCTCAGAGATTACAAAAGAATTGTGCGGGGGAGGGGGAAGTAAAGTATCTCCTCCTACAGCAACCTGGAGTGGGAGCCTTTGAGAAGTCCTAGAATATAAGGTGGCCAGGAGGCAAGCAGTTACCTGGCGCTAAGGCAGCATTTGCCCCCACAAGCAAGCAATTGGTGGGGGGTGAGGAGGGGGGAGAGAAGGGGAATTGGACAAATACGAACCTCCCTGCTTTTTTGCTTTTCCAATATGACTCTGCCCTGCCCAGACTACTTCTTGGCCCAGAGAGCCCTGGGAATTCCTGCTCCTGTTCTCTGCCAGCTCTAATACCCTTATGGGAAAGTTAACTGAAGGGGGCGGCAGTGGGGGAAATCTGCATCGTCACTTCATCAGCTGCACAACAGAAATGAGTTATCGATTTCCTTTAATTAACATACCATGCCCAAGTAAACCACAAAGGACAGAGAAAAGGAGTTTTCTTGCCCCCCCCCCCCGCCACCCACCCCCAAATCATGCAGGAAACCAAGAACCCAGGAAAAGCTAGCAAGCCGATAGAGTGCAGCCCAAAGCCCATGCACAGGAGGGCTGCAGGCTTAGGAAGCTCCTTAAGCTTGAGCCCCATGAAGATCTACTGAAGGGAGAACGCCGTGAGGGACACAAGCTATTTCCACGTGGGAAGGGCTGTCATGAAGAACTGCTCTTGCTTGGTCCAGAGAGCAGAACTGGAAACAAATGAGTGGTTGCAGGGAGGCAGATTTTGGCTGAAGGGGAAGGACCTGCTTTGGGAAGTCTCCCAGTAAGGCTGAATGAATGGCTACTAGCTGTATGCTGCACTTGACTCTGAAGCCCCTGTAACTGTGCTCCTACTTCATTACCACTTATGTAACACAGTATGTAATTATGCCTTGCCTCCCCTGTCAAGACTGGACATTCCTTTAGAAAAAAGCCTGTCAAAGGACCAGGTGCCTAAGCCAGTAGGCATTCACTATCCCAGGGGCTTCCTGATTGCTGGTCACTTCTCACAAATAGCTAGCTACCCTTATTAATTGTAAGAGCTACTTATGGAGAGAGAGAGAGAGAGAGAGAGAGAGAGAGAGAGAGAGAGAGAGAGAGAGAGAGCGAGCACTTTAAGACCTGACAATCACTGCGAGGCAGACCCCGGAGGGATTACTGTTTGACAGATATGGGGACTGGAGTTCAGAGAGGTGACGTCTCTCGCCCATGGTCACACAGATGGTTAATTTTGTGAGCCAGGTTCAAATCCAGGTTCTGTGATTCTGTCTCCTGACTCCAAGCCACCTGCTCTCATGCCCATGTGTCAGGATGGGACACAGAAGGTCCCCAAAGCAGCCTGGAGCTTAAAAAGGAGAGAAGTACTAGGGTTGGGGTAGGGGGTGAACAGCTCCTATTCCAATCTTCTCTCCCTGAAATCCCAAGAGCAACTCATGAACTGAACAAGAACACCTCAAAGTTGTGATCATGAGCTAACTTCACAGGGTAAATGGGATTTCCAAGCAGTTACAGAACTTAAAAAAAAAATAAACATTCCCTGTTAAATAAGGGGAACCCTTCTCCCCCACTGTCAGGCCCAGGGCCAGGTCTCCTCTCGGGAGGGCAGATGCATCAAGTACTTTAGCCTTGAACCTCAGGGGCAATCTCCTCCACATAAACAGAGAATGGGGCCAGAACTTCCCAGGCCTACAGAACTGCCCCATGACTCTGTGGGGGCTTGAGGCCAAAACCCCTCCAGAACCAATACCAAAGGCCCATTATCTATCCAGGGCGGCAGGACCAGGCAGATCCCTCCTGCTTCATGTCTCGTTCCCCCACTCTGACCAGGGAGGCTTCACAACATGCAGGCAGTTTCCACATAAAGTGTATTGGGGAAATATGTTGGTCCCAGGACCTTTACAATCATCTTATCTCTACAGCGTCCCAACTGGCCCAGGCACTACCGCCTCTGACAGGGGTCAAGGAGCCCCTCCAGCAAAGATGAGCTCCAGGGCTGCCTGGATGTCCCCTCCGGTGGCCTGGAGGGCTCGGAGGCTCAGCTCATCATCATGGATGCCCATGTCCCGGAGCTGCTGTAGCTGGGGCTGCCACTGGCTCTGTGGGAAGACAAGATAATTAGCCATTACAAACAAGTCAGCATTTAGTAGGCAAGACTGCACTCAACACGGAGGGTAAAAAAGGTCAGGGGCCATTCCTGCCTGCAGAGAGCTGATGAGCGAGGACGGGCAGAGCTTTCATGGAAACAAGAGTGGCACATCATAGGAAAGGTACAAAGTGCTATGGAGGCATTCCATCTGACTTGAGGGGAGAAGCTGGCAAGAAAATAGGGGAGGAAGACATTCCAGATGTCCAGAGGGCTTTTCAACAGGTTCATCCGGGTATACGCTGGAAACCCAATTTCACTAAAAACTAAACTTGTGGCGAATTCTTTATGTGCCTTGCTGACATACTGATCGATTGAAAGGCAGCAGAAGGGACATGGCAGCTGCTCTAGACTCAACTGTTACCAAAAGAGCCAGTGAAATGAAACCCAGGGGAATCACAGGAGAATCAAGGACATGTTGGAATTCACACCCACCAAGGTCAGAAATGTCAGCAAGCGAGACTTTCTCTGGAATTGAAAAGGATTTTTGAGAAGTTCAAAGAAAAAGCAATTGTGGTTCCATGGCGTTCAAAAGAATATAAAAGAGAATGTGGAGGCTTCTCAAGAGTGAAGACAGAGAAGACATGTTAAGAGAATGACTGATGTAACCCAAGTCCAACAAGTCAGATTTTAAAAGGATATACATCTGAAAATAGAAGAGCACAGGACTAAGGAACAGATGAATCGTCAGGCAGTGTGCACATGACTGTGGATGAAAAGACAAAAGCAAAACATTCCATGCCCTCAGACGACTTATATTCTAAAAGGAGCCAAATACAAAATACACATAAAGTAGAAAAAAGGTAGAGGGCAGGCCTCCCACCCAGGGGAAGAGCTCCAGCCTCAGTGGATTCTTAAAGGACACCAGCGATTCCAAGAGGCAGGAGCACAGAGCAAAGATGGGAAGTTGGGCACAACGTGAGAAGAACAGCAAGTCTGCTACAACAGTAGGACTGGAGAATATGGAGAGAAGAATGTTAAAGAAGACTAGAAAGGGAGGAAGGGGCCAAGCTGGGAAGTGCTTTAAATCACAAGGAAGAACAGAAAAGAGGAAGATGGACCAAAATGCCTTTAGGAAAACCAACGATGACAATTCTGGGACTCTGTTTAGTTTTAGGAACTTTTTCAATGGATATCTTGTGTTTTTACACCATCTCTATTCCCAACAATTTTCCTCCCCTCCCCTGAGAGCGGTCTCTCATGTCAATCAGAAAGGAAGGATCCCCTCGACCTGTCCATCCCCTCCCTCCACCAGCTCTGCAGAGCTGACCAACACATAGCTGAAGTCTCATAGTGTGTGCAGACAGCACGTGCAATGACCCTTAGCCCACCTTCTTCACAAAAAGGCAGGGAGGCCCTTTTTCTCATTTTTCCTCTACTTATAATCACAAGCTCAGGCAGTGTAACACTGTTAAGGGGTAAAATTCTAGCTAAACTGTCTAAAATATCTAATGAGTGGTCGCCAATAAATTATAAGCTTTAGCAAGAGTTAGGTTTTTAAGCATTTATTAAGGAGAATAAGAATTTGGTAAAGAGAGAGAGAAAGGCCTAGATTCCTATCTATTAAAGGGAGAGCACATTTCTAGCTCCCTTCTCCGCCAGCGTCCTCAGGAAAAAGACCGAGACTGAGCGCCAGTCTCTTCCTTCCTCCTCCCACTAGTCTGCGTCACTTCCTGACTCCTGGTCTTGCCCTCAAAGACCTTCCCTTCATGGGCAGAACTCCTCTACAGCAAGTCTCCAGCAGGTGGCGTCATTCCAATCGTTACAACACCACATTCAGTTCTGGGTATCTGTTCTTGCCATGGGCACTGCTATGGTTGCTGTGTCCACTCCTCTTGGCTCATCTGACCTCACTCTGCATCAGTCCACCTAAGTCTTCCCATGCTTCCCTAAATTCATTATACTCTTCATTTCTTATGGTCCAATAATATTCTTTTTTTTTTTTTTTTTTTTTAGTGAGGCAATTGGGGTTAAGTGACTTGCCCAGGGTCACACAGCTAGTAAGTGTTAAGTGTCTGAGGCCGGATTTGAACTCAGGTCCTCCTGACTCCAGGGCCAGTGCTCTATCCACTGTGCCATCTAGCTGCCCCCCAATAATATTCCTTTTAATGCATTATCCACAATTGGTTCATCTATTCCCCAAATCAATGGGTATCTACTTTGTTTCTAATTTTTTGCTACCACAAAAAGAACTACTCTGACTTTTGGTAAGGGGTGGGGATGGCAGTACACATACAAACCTTTATTGGGGTATATGCCTGGCAGTTGGCTTCATTTTATTTTAAATCTATACTAATGGTAATAAGAACATGCCAAACCTATTACTTAAAGAAGACGATTTATATTAATCAACAACAGAAAGAAAGCAAAATTATTCATTGCCTATTTTGATTCCACCTTTTGTCAACAGAAATACTCTTTAGTTGAGAAATGTCAAGCAAATATGGCTAAGGAAATGGAATACAAAGTAAGCAGAACTAGAAAAACAATGTATACAGTGACTACAGCAATAGAAATGGAAAGAATAGCAACAACTCAGTAACAACCTAACAGTTGAATAATAAAAACTGAATGTTGCAAAACCACACTGATCAGGCCTGGCTTCAGTGCAGAGACAGGAATAAGGACACGCACATGCACCACCTTTCTGCAAAGATGTGGAGATGGGGTGTGCAATGCTGCACATCATGTTTTGATAAACTGTTCTGATAAGTTAGTTGTGTTGAACTATTTTTTTTCATCTTTTTTATTGTAAAGAATGGCTCTCTGGGAGAAGGAGAGGGGAGGGATATATTGAAAAAGGCAGATACCAGAAAAACAAAAGATAGCAATTTTTTAAAAATTAAGATGGAACTGAAATCAAAGACAGCAAGAGAACATGGAGCTGCTCTAACCAAACTCATGTCTCCTGGTCTTAAGAACTTCCAGTTGAGATCACATGAACTCCAACTGCTGGTAATCCTTAAGGAACATGGATATCAGAACAGGTACTAGAAAAAAACAAATAAATGACCTGGCTATATTTCAAATGGGAGAGGGGGTGGATTCTTCACAATCACAAGGAACCAATCAGAGGGTCACCAAGAACAATCATGACACACTAACTTGATCTCCTTTTTTTGATAGTGACTAGACTTAGGAAATAAAGGAATACCACTGTGGGTGACATTTACTGAAACTTCAGCACAGCATTTGACAGTCTCACACGATCTTATTATGGACAAAAGGGAAAGCTGATGACAATAAAGTTACGTGGATTTATAATGGGTCGAACTTAGATGTGCTCAAGTCTTTCTTTAAAATGTAGTGTCGGGGCAGCTAGGTGATACAGTAGCACCAGCCCTGGATTCAGGAGTACCTGAGTTCAAATATGGCCTCAGACACTTGACACTTACTAGCTGTGTGACCCTGGGCAAGTCACTTAACCCCCATTGCCCCACAAAATAAAATAAAATAAAATAAAATAAAACGTAGTGTCATGAAGTGAAATGCACTGTGTACAAAGTAACAGCAATACTGTAAGATGATCAGCTGTGAAAGACTTGGCTATTCTCAGCAATACAGTGATCCAACTCTGAAAGATTTATGATGAAGAATGTTCTCCATTCCCCAAGAAAGAACTGATGGTGTCTGAATACAGACTGGAGCACACTTTTTTTAACTTTCTTTTTCTTGAGGGTTTTTTTGGGGGGTGTTTTCTTTCATAACATGACTAATATGGAAACGTTTTATATGACTACACATGTATAACCTATATCGAACTGCTTGCCTTCTCAATGAGGGGGTGGGGAGGAAGGAAGGGAAAGAATGTGGAACTCGAAGTTTTAAAAACGAAGATTAAAAGTTGTTTTTACATGTAATTGAAGAAAAGAAAAATAATTTCTTTTAATTAAAAAAAAGTGTCGAGCATCAAAATAAAATAAAATGTAGCACCATGCAAGAGTGCATTTCAACTGGCAAAAAAGCCAAAAGGATCTTGGACTGCACGTTTTCAAAGATTCTGTGGTATCCTGAACAAGAAAGGCAATACTATAGTCAGGCTACAGATTATGTCTCACATATGGATGAGCTCATCTGGGGGAGGATGACCCAGATAACAGAGGGACTCAAAAACATGACAGAACAGGAACAGCTAAAAGAAGTGGGGATATTTATCCCAAAGAAGAAAAGAATTAATGAAAACTTAAATATATGAAGGCTCTTATAAGAAAAAGAGATTAGGGTTATTATGGGTGATCCCAGAGGGCAAAACCAAGACCAGGACATGGAAGTTAGAATGAGGAAATTCTAGCTCAAAGGAAGAAAGAAGTTCATGTTCTGGGATGCTCTGAAGTGAACGAGTCATCTGCCTCCAGAAACTGGAGATGCTGCAGAGGGGATCTGGGCATCAGTTAAGGATTTGACTCGATCATCGTAAAGGCCCTCTCCTACTCTGAGATTCCATGAGAGGCACACCCACTGAAAGCCGCCTCTTTAGGTAGGACTCACCTGGAGGTTTGGCTGACCCGAGGCCTGCAGGGCATGCTGGAGGGCCTGGCTGAAGAGATCATTAGTAATGGGGGTTCCTGACTGGACACCGGTGGACATTGGAGAGGTGCCTGAGGAGTGGCCCTAGGAGCAAACCAGTTGTCAATGACCCCTTGCAGTGATCTCAAAGTTTATCTGCTTCCACAGTAAATTTCCTTCCTCCCCACCCCCCAAATTGCCCACGATGATTATTATCTGCTCCATTTTCCTTCTGCTCCCCAACAGGGTACATGTGTCTTTGCTCTCCACCTGGATAAGAAAGCTTCTCCGAGTCCCTCTGCCCAAGGAGCCCTTCCCCACACCTGAGTGTCCTGGGGGCCAGAATTCTGAGACTCAGTCTCCCACCTAGAGTTAATCGCTTCCCTTCTCAGGGAGGAGAAAGCAGCTAAAAACAGGCTCCCTGCTAAGCAGTCCTAGGCACAAGCTTTAGGAGCTGACCAACAATGGGACAGGCTGCATGAACAGTAATGAGCTATCACCAGCAGCATCCCAGCAAAAGCTACACAGTCACTTGTCACAGATGGTACAGAAGGGATCCCAAGAGCAGAGGAGACTGGCCTTGGCTACAAAGGTCCCTTCCAACTCCAGGATTCCTTAGCTCTCTTTTGAAAAGCTGGAGAAAGCACAGGAGCCGGCAGGGAGGGCGATTTCCTTAGATTCTCAGTCCCTAAAGCAGGGCTCACGTGTGAGCCACAGGGACAATGTGCTACCGTCATGAAACCTTGGTGGAGAACCCAGCACCTCCATCAAGCCATGGCTGCTGGCACAGCAAAGGAGAATGTCCCACATGGCAGGGCTCTGCTCTCTGTGGGGCCTGCCCTCTTGTCCTTACCTGGGTGCCAGGGGTAGGGGTGTGAGAGCTGCTCTCCGGGGTGCTGGCCAGGGCCAGGGCTGTGGCCAGCTCACTCTGGGTGATGGGCCGAGGGCCAGCTGCTCCGCTATACCCCAGAGACGCTGGGCGGGAGCTAGACGTGCTGCTGGAGGGCGTGGACCTTGTGCTCTGGCAGAAAGAACAAGCAATGGAGTAAGAGCCCATGGGTGAGCTGGGCAAGGGTAATTTATGCCACATAAGCCTTTGGGGGGCGGGGGGGGGTCCCCATCAGCCGCTCCAAAGGTCTCCCTGGGCACAAAGACAACAGAACCCCATCTACTGGAGTCAGTAAAAGGAAAAGGAGCGGATGCACCATAGAGCCCACTCGTGGGGGGCTCAAAGGGAACCCCAGCCTTCTGGGAAGGGCTTTTCTCCCAGAACCTGCTCCTGTACCCTAACAGCAGGCAGCCAAGATAACTTACTGGATGAAAGTCATCTTCATCATCAGAAAGTCCTTCAAACAAGAAGCCACCTGGTCCAGGGGAGAACAGATTTCAGTAAGAACAGCAGAGAGCCACAGTCTCAGTTCCAAAGCTCATTTTAAGTTACTCTAACAAATTTCTATTTCATTCTCCATCTCTGGAAAATTACGGGCCAGATGCATTTCACTGACTCAAGCTGAGTGTTCCCAATAACCACTCCCCCATCTCCAGCAATACACAGAGCCCCTGAGGGATGTCAGCCCCTGCACCATTGACTGTGTAAGGCTTCTGATTTCCCACAAGGCAGCTTGCTCACCTGGCATGTCCCTGTAGGAGCTAGAAGGCAGACTTCGAGAAGAGCCCTCTGCCACTGGCAGCGGAGTGCTGCCCGCCACTGAGTGCAGAACCAGGATGATGGCATTGACTAGAGCAGGGTGAGCTGGCACCAGCCTGGGGTAAGAACATCAAGAAAAACTCAGGTGACCTAAAGGCAGGAGGGGGAGGGGAAGGCAGGGAAAGTGCGGATGGAGGGGAGGTGGACAAGCGCAAAGCTCCAGCAGATAAGTGACTTGAGTCCTTGACCAAAGTGAAGTCCAAGGCAGGTGATGCCTGTGCCCAATCCAGGCAGGAACCCCTTAAACCACTTGTCATCCTGGAGCTTTACCCTTCTCTTATTCTGCTGCTCATCATCCTCCTTCTTCCTCTACTACAACGGGAGAGTTTCCTATTAGTACAAAACGCAGCATGAAACTTCTCTGAGCCCCACCTCACCAGAGAAGAGGCTGATGCTGAAGGAGACCTTCATCAGTCAAGTCACACATTTATTAAGCACCTACTATGTGCCAGGCACTGGACTAAGTCCTAGGGATACAAAGAAAAGCAAAAGACAGTCCCTGCTCTCAAAGAGCGCCACCTTATGGGAGAGACAACATGCCAAAAGCTATGCACAAACAAGCAATGATGGGAATGGTAGAGGGAAGGCACTGGCCTTAAGGACAATCTGGAAGCACTCACCTTCTTGCATATGCTGAAATTTTTGCTGAAACCTGAAGAAGTCAGGAGGCAGCTACGTGGAGGGAGAGCGTTCCAGGCATGGGAGATGACTGATGGAAACGGAAATGAGGACACTGGATACAGTCTCTGGGACACTAAAAGGAGCTATAAGAACACTGGGGGACGGGGAGGCAGAGTATGAAGGGCTTTGAATGCCAAACAGATATTCTATATTTGGTCCTAGGAGAAGGCGCCAATGGTGTTTACTGAACTAGGGGAAACAGCATGGTCAGACCTGCTCTTTAGGAAGATCATTTGACAGCTAAGTGGAGGTTGGACTGGAGTAGGGAAACACAGGAAGTAGGGAAACAGACCAGCAGGCTGATAGAACAATCAAGGTGTGAGATAAGGATCTGCACCACAGGGGTGGCAGTGTCAAAGGAGAAGGGGGCATATGCAAAAGATGTTATGAAGAAAACAATCAATAGGACTTGACAACAGAGTGGATTGGGAGGTAAGAGAAAATGAGGAGTTGAGGAAGACACCTAAGTTGTGAGCCTGGATGACGGGGAGGATGGTGGGGCTCTTGACAGTAATGGGGAAGTTAGGAAAGGGGGAAGGTTTTGGGGGCAAAAGATAATGCATTTAGTTTTGGACACGTTGAGTTTTAAATTATCTACTGGACATTCAGTTTGAGATATTTAATAGGGCGTTGGAGATGTGAGACTGAACATTAAGATTAGGGCTGGATAAGTAGATTTCAGAATCATCATTACAATAGAGATAAGTGATGGAAGCTGGTAAGATCACCAATCACCAATGAAAGAGTATACAGAAAAGAACAGATCCTTGAGGGACACCCACCATTAGTGAGTGGCTGTCAGACCAGTAGGAGGAAAACCCAGATAAAGCAGCACCACAGAAACCCAGAGAGAAGTTGGTATTAAAGGGAAGAGGATGACTGACAGTGTCAAAGACTGCAGAGGGGTCAAGAAGGATGAGGATTGAGAAAAGACCACAAGATCTGGCCATTTCTAAAGAGATCATGAGTAACTTTGGAGAGGGCATTTTTGGTTGAATGATTTCAGAAGACACTGTATAGAGTTAAAAAGAAAGAAAGGGGGCAGTTAGGTGTCGCAGTGGATAGAGCACCGGCCCTGGATTCAGGAGGATCTGAGTTCAAATCCAGCCTCAGACACTTGACACTTACTAGCTGTGTGACCCTGGGCAAGTCACTTAACCCCACCAAAAAACAAAAATTTTTAAAAGAGAGAAGAAAAGAAGTGGAGGTACCCAGTGCAGTCAATCTTCTCAAATAATTTAGTCCCAAGAGAGAAGAGATAGGGGATGGAAGCTAGTAGGGACAGAGGGATCAAGTGACAGTTTTTTTTGAGGATGGGTAAAACATTATGTCTGTTGGCAGCAGAGAAGCAATCAGTAGAAAAGGAGAGACTGAAGATAAGTGAAAGGGTGGGAATGATGGAGGAGAAATTGGGAAGGAGTGGGATCACTTCTACATGTAGAAGAGTTTTCCTTGGTAAAGATAAAGACCAGCTCTTCACATGAGACAAGAGAGAAGGGGAGATAATGGCAGAAGACATGAGTGGTGTGAGATGAGGAAGGAGAAGAGGGGACTCTACATAAATGGCCTTAATTTTTTCAGTAAAATGAGGCAAAGTTGTCAGACATTGAGAGGAGGGAAAACCATAGGAGGTTTGAGGAGGGCATGAAAAGGTTTGGAAGAGCCGCTATTATGAAACAAAGCTATAGTAGACACAGGTCATTACACGTTCCTATTTTCTCCCCATTCATTCAGCAGCGCATGTAGGAGCAAAGGCATCAGATGGTGGGAATGATCCAAGGCTGAGGCCTGGAAAGGTAAGATGGGAACAAGACTGTTGGTCTCTATGGAGAAGCAAGGAGAGTGTAGTTAGTGCAAGGGTGATGGCCTGGGAAAGATATGAGGTTCTAAGAGATGGGAGGGCACAGTGAGAAGGAAGAACAGGGTTTGGAGTGGGGAGGGAAAGGTGGAATGACAATAGATTGTGATCAAATGAGGAAGTGGTGCATTTGTGGGTGATGGCCAGATATAGGTCATGACCATCTCCAGTGTCACTGTGGTAGAGAAGAGTAGGTCATGGGAAATCAGTAAGGGGAGCGACTGTGAGGCCAGGGTGTCTGGGGGAGTATCAACATGCATGTCCACGTGCCTGAGGACAAGGGCAAGAGCTAAGGAGGAGAGAAATATCATGGGCCTGGCACCACACTCACTGAGAAAAGATAACAGATATCCTGCAGATCTGGTAGACAACAGCTACTATAAATATGACTGGGAAGTGGACATGAAATGGGGCAAACCACAGAGGAGGAGAGGGTCCTGAGTGATGGCTGTAGAGACAAAACCCAGAAGTGTCACTCAGGAGAAGTGTCAGACTCCCCCCATCTCAGCAAATGGGTCAAGGGGAAATGAGTGAAAATGCAGCCAGTGCTGAAAAGAGTGTCAGCAAGAACCAGAAGATGGATGGAGTGAAAGAGGAGAGGATCTGGGATGAAAGCAAGCTTGCTGCCTAGGAAGCACAGCAGAAGAGTGCACCACTGTAGGGTGGAGGAGGGGGATGGGAATAACAGATGGGCAGAGGCAGACAGAGATGCAAATTCACTGGGATGGAGAGTTTGTTCATCATTAAGTTTAGGTGGGTTCTCATCGTCCTGTAAATGGAATCCTCAGGCCAGAGGACAAGTGGCGAGAGCTGCAGGCCCCCAAGGAAGGCCACCGGGCTGGAGAGTTGGTGGAATGGCCTTCCCCTTTTCCCCAGAGAGGAGGAGCCTGGAGCTCCATGGGTTGGTGGTTCTCCTTTTCCAGGGGGAGGCAGAAGGTCTGACAAGATGCAACAGCTCCAAAGGCAGGAGACTAGGACCTTTGGCTGGGTACCTTCTGGCACTGCTTCATGAACACACTAGAGACATTCCAGCTTTTGTTCATTCCATTCCCCGTACCTGGAATATTCTTCCCTCTCTGCTCCTCTGAACTCTATTCATCCTTCAAGCTCCACTTCAAGACGCCCTTTCTCCTCCCTCCTCTGCTCTCTTCTAGCATTTCCTGTGTCACGTGACACACACCTGCTGCCTCTTGGTCCAAACAGGCGCTGCCCTCGCCAAGTGAAGCATCTGCTTTCAAATACTGAGGGCAGGGGCTGTCTTGTACTTCTCTGTATCTCCCTCACAGTGTCTGGCACAGGACTGGATTAACAGGCATACAATACGTGCATTGATTAATTAAGCCTCTGCTAACAGATCTGCTTAGCAAGAGGACAAGGACATGCATGGTCTACCTTGCTTCAAGCATTAGCTACCTACTGGGCTGAAACTAGCCTTGGCCCATCCCCAAAGCCCCTGGCAGGAGGAACCTTTGGCAGTGACAGACCACCCCTCAGTCCCCTCATCATAACTGGGCTGGAACAAGTTAAGTCCAAGCCAGAGTCGCCCACTCAACCTTTGGTGGCTCCGAGTGGTCTTGGTTCTATCCCCAACCCCTGGATTTAGTTGCTTTTAACTGCTCATCGTATCCAATGCTAAGTGGGGTAGCAAGAGTCCACTGGCACTTGGAAAAGACAAGTCTGTGTGGCCCGGATGGGAAAGGCAAGAACATTTCTATAGGGCTTAGTGCGAAGCTACACACAAATACTTTCACATTTGAACCTCATCACACTGAAAGAAAGGTGCTATGATCATCACCATTTTACAGCTAAGTAAACTGAGGCAAGCAGAGATTTCAACGACCTGCTCAGGGTCACGCAGCTGAAGTGTCTGCTAAATTTGAACTTGGGTCTTCCTGACTCTAGGCCCAGCACTCTATCCACTGTACCACCAGCTACAACAGGCACTTCATGTAGCTTGGTGGGGGGGGGGGGGGGGCGGGGGCCACACAAAACCCTTTTTTATCAACTAGTCAACAGGCAGCATTTATTAAGTACCTGCTGTATGCCGAGCACTGTAAATAGGCTGCCTACTCTTTAGCCACGTCATCTGGACCTTGTCTCCATTCCATGGATTTTCACCTTGTCAATTTTGGGAAACTTTTCTCTTCAGCACATGCTGAACTAGAAACTTCCAGTTTATTGGCCGACTAGTGTCTCTCTGCCTCTGATCTCAATAACAGCAAAGTAATAAGCCCCCCAAGCAGAATTCCTGCCCACCCTATAAAGCATCTTCGTGGCAATGACCCCGTGATGGCCACAACCCCCAAACCTCTGACCTGAAACATGGACCAAGGAAGCCCGATATCATTCAGGTCTGCCTCCCTCTCCCACTACAGCCCAAACATCATTGGGCCCAAGGATGCCCAAAGACATTCGTAGTTGCATGTCCCCTTTCCCTTCCCCTTCCTCTCCATCCTCCTGCTGTGGACAGGTCAGTCCCAGCCTCATTTGGAGGGGACTCAGGAGTCAGTCCTAGAGGTGGTAATAATGATAAAAAACAACAAGGACAACAGCTAGCACTGATATAGTGCCAACAATGTGGTAAGCACTTTACAAATCTTATCTCATTTGACCTCACAACTACTCTGGGAGGTAGGTGCTATTATCTACTTTACAGTCAAGGAAACTGAGACAGACCAAAGTTAAGTGACTTGCCCAGAGTCACACAGCCAGTAAATGTCTGTGAAGGGATTTTAATTCAGTTTTTCTTGATTCCAAGCCCAGGGTTCTATCCACTCTGCCACCTCACTCCCATGTCACCAGACTACCTTAGCACCCCTTTCCTTGTTGTCCTGACTCCTGGAATTTTTCCAATTCACCTCCATGGTCTTTCCAGAAATAAGCTTTCAGCATGAACTAGCTTGTCTAAATTCTTCTAAAGATCCTGTTTAGTCGCAACAACAAAAGGACTCTGACACTCGGGTAGCCCCTTCCAACCCTAAATCTTGTGCTCTTTTCATCCAGTTGTACCTAGAAGTTCAATGGGGTTTCTGAGCAGTTAGCCTTTTCTTTACTTGGTCCTATGGGAGAGAATGGACTGGTGGCCAGTGCCTAGTGAGATGAGCCACACCACACTTACGTATCCAGCATGCTGGGATCAGCGAAGACGGAGAAGAGGTCCTTATCCTGAAGCACTCCTGTAAGAGACCCAGAAGAGATCAGAGAGTAATCCAGACCATGAGAAGGAAGGGCTTTAGGGCTCCAGTGGGCCTACAAGTAAAGGGCTCCCAAACAAACATCCTGAAGAGAGAACCTGGAGGCAGCGCTTAAGCACCTATTAGAGAGAGTGGCCACCATTGCTGCTGTTCGTCCCTCATTTTCAAAGAGAACCGACGACATCAAAGGTGATGTTGACTTGCTTGTGAATTGCATCCAGCTGCACAGTCATCAGCCTCCCTCTCTCTTCCAGGGTCCCGGGCAGGACAAAAGTCTGGATGGCTGGAGATGGCCCAGGATGCAAGTGCCAAAGAAGGCCAGCCTCTGTATGTGAGGCCTTTTCATAGCAGGACTCCCCCACACGGAACATCCTTCCTCTCCTCTCTGTCAAACCCAATCAACCAACCAACACTTATTCCCCAGCTACTACAGGCCAGGCACTATGCTCGGCACTGGGCCATAAATACGACAGTGGTCCTGCCTTCAAGACTTCCTGCCACTGGAAGACACAGCCAAAAAATTCTTCTTACAGGAGACGGACTATAAATCCTCTAGGAAGTGGGTGGAGGTTCCAAGAAGAGAGGGAAAGAGAGCTCGCCATCACACGGGAGACAATGAGGGTTAAGAGACTTGCCCAGGGTCACACAGCTAGCAAGTGTGAAGTGTCTGAAGCTAGGTTTGAACTCAGGTCCTCCTGAATCCAGGGCCGGTGCTTTATCCACTGTGCCACCTAGCTGCCCCCTCATAGGAGACATCTTATGCAAAGGCATATGAGTTGGAAAAGTACGACCATGTCCTAAAATAGCTAAGAACAAATCAGACCTGTACTTCAAGAAATGGTTCCAGAGGGGATCCATGACTCCATTCTCCCCTGACCCAGGTCAGGAAGCTGCTTTCAAGCTGGCTGAATTCAAGTCAACAAACACTGGGCACCATATATAATGTATATCAAATTCCTTATTGTCCTTTGCGGGGACAACTGTAGGGAAAGATTTTGGAACTCAAAATTTTAAAAATGTTTAAAATTGTTTTTACTTGTTACTGGGGAAAAAAATAAAATATTCAAAAGCCAAAAACTAAATATTGGGCACTGACTGGGCAAGGCCTTGTGCCAGGTGCTGCAAAGACCATGTTATCAAGCCGAGTCATAGGGCAGCTAGGTGGCACAGTGGATAGAGCACCAGCCCTGGATTCAGGAGGACCTCAGTTCAAACCTGGCCTCAGACACTTGACACTTATGAGCTATGTGACCCTGGGCAAGTCACTTAACCCTCATTGCCTACACACACACACACACACACACACACAAATTATCAAGCCGAGTCATGTCCCCACAATGTCAGGTCTGATTCTGGGCTCTCACCTCAGGGAAGCTGAGCCCACAATAAGCGCCAAAGAATCACAGAACTTCAACAGGGAAGACAGTCTAACCCAGGGTCCCCCAAAGAATCCTCTCTACTAGAACGTGTCCTTCCCATGGCCCCACCAGTATTGACCTTCCCCATCTTGTGTCGTCTTTATCAGTTTGCTAGGTACAACCTCATAGTTGTTTTCATTTGCATTTCACTTATTACTTAGTGATATGGAGCATTCTTTCATATGGCTGTTATCAGGTTGGAATGAGAACTACCTACTCAATAAAGTAAGACATGAGGTCATCTGCTGGAGTGAGGCTTAAGAAGGGAGAAGGTTTCCAAGAGCTACTGGGGCCATGAGGACACTGCTGATAATAGCACCAAGGGAGAAAGATGGGAGTATTAGCCTTACTTTATAAATGAGGACACTAGGGCTCAGAAAGCCCCAGAGTGGCTTGTGCTTGGGGATCACACGTAGCACATGAACCCAGGTCTTCCCAACTTCAAGTTCCACTCTGCCCACTCTCGTCCCATGACAAAGAGTCAAAAGAAATTTCAAAAGAAACTCTAACAATTTTCACAATCATCTGGCGCTGTTTACAGCACTTACCCAGTGCAATGGGATCATTGCTGAGGCCTGGGGTGGCTACAATGATCTGATCCAGTGATTCTTTATTCCCCAGCATCTTAAAAACCTGTCAAAAAGAAGATAGCTATGTGTTCCGGACATCCAAAAACAATCAGCAAACACCACCACCCTGCATGAGAACAGTCTTTTAACAATCTTGCTTTTTAAAAGTGGTTCTTGCAATAAACTCCATACATTATCTGATCTGAATAAGAGCCCAAGTAATAGCTCAGGTAGTGGCTGCAGCTTTCTCTTTTTTTCTAAGAGAAATAAAAGGTTGAGGGAGGAAGACTAAACAATAAGGAGAGAATGACCACAGTGGATCCCTCTGGTCCTGCCCCTAAATCGATACCTCTCTGGCGATAATGATGTCTGAGAACAAATGCCCTGGTTCCATGCCCAAGGACAAAAGCCTCATGCACACCAGAATTCCTTCTCAGTCCCCAGCCAGCTCTAACTGTCCATTTATAGAACCCTTTCTCTATGGGGAGACCTTTGGATTTAGATTTAATTCTGCTAATCTACCCGGCAGGCAGGATGAGGGCCATTATACAGATTAAAAAATGGGTCCCAGAGAGCTGAAGCAAAGTGAAAAATGAACACCTGGGTTTCTGCCCTGGAGACATGTAGCAATTCCAGTGGACCAAGGCTGGCACTATGTCATTAATGCTGACTCTGTGTAACTGTACCCAAACCTCTCTCAGGAACACAAAGGATCCCTTGATGCCCAAAGACATGCCAAGAACACCCCAAGCACAGTTTGGTTGCCATGACAACAGTTCCCAGATTCCACAAGCCTGGTAATCCAACAGGTGATAAGAAATCCCAGATTTGAGCCTATGCCTCATACTCACTGCATCTCGGTAGGCAGGACTGCTATGCAAGGCAGTATGCAAAACCCGGAACTCCCTCTGGGCAGCCACTTTGTCCACAGGCTCTAGGGATGAGAAGTCCCCAACAGACAGATCAGCTCCAGGCAGAAGCACAATCATACAAGTTTAGAGCAGGGCCTCAAAGAACATTCAGTCCAGCCCTTCATTTGAGATGAGGACCAGAGAAAGGCAGGATCTGGTTGAGGTGACAGGGCAGTGTGCTCACCGCCCTCCCTCCCTGGGGCTACTCTCTCCCAGAGTGGGCTGGGGCTTCAATTATTATCACTCAGGATCTCAGTTTCATCCTTGGTTACATTCTTGCCCACTTACATACACAACCCCACACGGTCCTGGCCATGCTCATGATTCTTGGCCCTTCTTGACCTCTGAGAGACAGTCTGATTCCAGAAAGGAGAGGGAGGTATGGAACTCAGGGTCATTTCCCCATCACCCACCAATAAAGCAGATGCTTCTTTTAAAGAGTAAGTTAGGAAAACAGTCATCTACTAGCAGCTTATGAGAGCCATTAGTGGCAAAAACCTTGAAGATTTGGTAGATGGGAGTGTTGTGACAAGGAAGCAGACAGTGGTATCAGACGATACTGTCTCCTCTGCTGCAGGCACAGGAACAATCCTCAAATAGGGACATTGCTAAGCTCTAAGTGATATAACAAAAGGTTTAAAAACAACTATTCTTTCCATGTTTCTAATTTAATGGGTGGGAAATTTTCTACCCTTTACACTTAACATGAGTAAATTCATTTTAAGACCTTTGGCTCTTTAGGACTTGACAAAAAAAGAAAACATTTTTGCATCTAAGTGCACAAAGGGACTAGTTTTCCCCCTAAATGAGGAACTCCATTTAAATTTAAAAAGATTTTTTTTTCCAACATATGGAGGTCTAGAATCAGGAAAGGATGGAGGGTCATACTTTTCTATGGTTTCTTTTTTCTTTTTTTTTGGTGAGGCAGTTGGGGTTAAGTGACTTGCCCAGGGTAACACAGCTAGTAAGTGTTAAGTGTCTGAGGCTGGATTTGAACTCAGGTCCTCCTGACTCCAGGGCCGGTGCTCTATCCACTGTGCCACCTAGCTCCCCTCTATGGTTTCTTGAAAGGACATATGACAAGGATTATAAATTCACAATGTTGTCACAGTTTACTCAATTTGGTTTCACACATGTATTTCTGAAAAGGGAGATACTCATGTCAGACCCATTGGAGTAGTAGGGATTGTTTCATTTTTTTGTTTTTGTATCTGCATTGACCAGGAAATTGCCCAGCATGTGGTTCGTGCATCTTCAATGCTTGTTGAATGTTGGAGGAAATTCAAGGAAAACGGGCCCATTAAGGAATGCATGGATGACAGACCTGTGAAATGGCCCTACCATCCTGGAAAATGATTTGGATCCATGCCCCTAAAGTTACTAAACTATGTTGTATCCTGTGACACAACTATATAATTACTCAGCTTATAGTCCAAAGAGATCAAAAAAAGGGGGAAAGGTCCACATGTACAAAAAATATAACCAATCTTGGCCTCATAATCAAAAACTAGAAATTGGGGGCAACTAGGTGGCACAGCGGATAAAGCACCGGCCCTGGATTCAGGAGTACCTGAGTTCAAATCTAGCCTCAGACACTTGACACTTACTAGCTGTGTGACCCTGGGCAAGTCACTTAACCCCCATTGCCCCGCAAAAAAAAAAAAAAACCTAGAAACTAAGGAGATGCCCACATATTGGGAAATGGCTTAATTGTGGTATATGGATGTAATGGAATATTACTGTACCCTACCAAATAACAAAATGCATGGTTTTCAGAGGAAACTAGAAAAACCTTTATGTTTTGATGCAGAGTTAAATGAGACAAGCTAGGAGACAATTTATACCATGGCAACATTATAGAGAAAAACAACTTTTAAAGACTTTGGAACTCTGATTAATGCAATCCTTAACCAGGCCAGGGGACTGAAGATGAATCATACCACCCACTTCCTCCCAGAGATGTGATGGACTTAAAATCCAAAATGAGACATGCATTTTTGAACATAGCCAATGTGGGAATTTGTTTTGCTAGACCAGTATGTTTGTTGTGAGGGTTTTGTTTTTTGTTTTACTGCTCAATTGAGAGGGAGGGTATTCGGACTAAGAGAGAATGTTTTTAAAAATAAGCAAGTTTACAAAAACACTGAATGGGTGTTGATTGATTAATTGCCTGCAGAGAGGAATGAAGAGCCATAAATTTCAAGCTAATAACCATGCACTGTTACCACTGCAAAACAGTGTAAAAGTACCTGCAAAATGTGTTCAGTTTTAGACAAAACAATCTTGAGGCCCAGTATTTTCTAACCTTTTGGTAAATAAATTCTCAATAGATCCTAGTTCTATGGTAGCTACAAGTCAAATCATCACCTGATGGATGTAATCTATAGATATATTATGTTTATCAATGCTTTAAAAAAAGCATAGCTGTTAAAGAGTTCAAAAATGAATTCCATATTTTTTTTCTAGTGAGCATAAAACACAAAGACATGAAATCAAAACTAAGTTCCAGTCAACTAATCTACTTGCTGTTCCCCACCCATGACATCCCATTTCCTACCTCTGTGCTTCTGCACAGGATGTTCCACATGCCTGAACACCCTTCCTCCTCACTGCCACCTCTTCAAGTCCCCAGGTTCATTCAAGCACAGCTCAAGCACTACCTCCTCCAGGGGACCTGTCCTGATTCTCCCCCACCCCCAGGTATTGGAAATTCTCCCCTAGTCCCTACCCCTACTATTACTTTGAATATGTTTTGGTTTTACTTATTTCTTTGTATCCCTAGCACTTATCACATAGCAGGCACTTAAAAACTTGCAAAGTGATTTGAAATGTCAAGTACATACTTGCCCAAGAGGCCAGAAATTAGAGAAATGCAGAAAGGAATGACATTACAGAAAGAGACAAAGTCAATATGGTTTTACTCAGTGATGGGAAATTCAGAAGTGAATAACAGATAACTCTTGTAACAGTGTCATTAAGTGATGTCTCTAAGCCTCGACCCCATCAGCTAGCTCACAGCATGTTTCTTCCCTTACAAGATACAATTTCTGAAAATATGTCTGGCTTCCTGAGAGCACCAAATTCTCCCTCACCTGCTTTCTGGTCTGGCTCGGGCCATGACTTTCGCAGAACATGGACGGTGGATCCAGGCTGTATGCCATAGAAATCAAGGGTCTGGTCATCTTTTAACTTTCGGCCACAGTAGATTAGATCTGAAAAAGAAGGATTAGTAGTTATCCCTTAGAAGGACCAGAATACTTCCAAACAAGCTATATTAGCTGACACAGTACATTGTTTATCCATAAAGCAAAGAAAAGAGAGATAGGATGAAAACTTCTACTTCAAAGTAAGATTTTTTTATAAAATGTTCACGTCAATTGACATGCCTAGTCATTCAAGTATTATGCCTGTCGACTATTTTATTTTTCAGACTATAAATCCTTTCACTGATTTATGACTAAGATCTCAGAAGGAACAACATTCTATCATGAAAAGAGCATTAGATATGAAGTTGGAATTAATCCAAAGAGTTTGGTTCAAATTCTGGGTCTGCCGCTTTCTACCTGTATGACATTGGACAAGTCACTGCCCCGTCTGAGGTTCACTTTCCTCATCTATAAAATAAAGGCATTGGAATAATCTCAGCTCTAACTCCTATGATCCTAACAGCAACATCTATGGTTTATAAAGCGATACATATATGTAAGTCTCATTGTCATAAGTATATTTCAATTATGAATGGTAGCATGTATGAGATTTGTCCCACTGGACTGAGAGGAGTCCCTTGGGGACCCAGGCTCTTGAACAAAGCACAAATCTAATTAGATGATGTCACAAACACTGGGCACACAACTGAACCACAGAGCTAAATTTGGAAGGGATATCAAAGGTCCCCTGACCCAACATATTCCTAATGCTGAACTATGGGAGATGGACAGACAGCTTCAAAAACTCTCTTCTACTAGCTGTGTGACCCTGGGCAAGTCACTTAACCCTCATTGCCCCACAAACAAAACAAAACAAACAAAAAACCTCTCTTCTGAGAGAGACAACAACGGGATAGTTCAACATAACTTTGTGATCTGTTTGCCAGATATTATTAGGCTTTAATCTTCTGGAGAGTCTTAGGAGTCTCACATGATCCCTAGTTCTATTTCCTAACTATTCAGTTTACCCAAAGTAGCAGTACATCATTTCTGATATAAGAAGCAACAAACAGAATGAGTAGTCCACCTTGACATATCTGAGACGTTCAGAATCCTGGAATTGGATTAAATGGTTTAAATTGAGACTCACCAATCAGCTCCGGATCTGGGACTGACTCCTGCAGTTTGCCAGCAATGAGCTGCTTCAAAAATGATATGCTGTAGGCACCCAAGGAATATTCCCCCAGTTCTGTCTCTGGCAAACGAAGAATGGATTTCGGGGCCAAGGGCTGGTCAGCCAGTTTCACTGCAAGGTGCCAATCCGAGAGAGACATCCTCTCTCTTTCTCGTTCTCTCTTCCTCCCTGAAAGAAAACAAACTCTCAAACAAACACTTAGAGGCTGAAACAATAAATATTCATTTCTCTCTCTGCCTCTAACCTGAACAGGTTATCCCTGATACCAGGACAGTAAATCTAGATGATTCCTATTCCTTGTGGCCACCCTAGTTTCCTACCTAATCTGGTCATTATTATGACATCATTTCCATGACCTGTCACCTTTTTTTGCTAACGAGTCAGGATAGAACAATGGTGAAATCTGAGCCTGAAGTCGCTAATTTGCTCTGTGACTTTGGGCAAGTCATTCCAGCGCCTCTGTTTTCTCATCTATAAAACTGGGGCAATCCTTGTACTTTCCACCTGTACTATGTGCCTGACACACAGTAGGCGCTTAATTAATGTTTACTGGATTAAATTTAACTTAGTTTTAGCGAAAATGGGGAATGCTTTATAAACTACCTGTAAAGTGCACAGGGGCCTGAGAGTTCACGAAGCTCTTTGCTCTCATCATTATTATGACTCAGGAGATTACAAGGCTTCGGCCTGAGCAGACCCTCCCCTGGAGGGTTGGGCCTCTGGGATGAGCAGGGTGGGGGTCAGAGGGCGCGCCCTGGACCCCCGGCTCTCGGGTCCCTCTCTGGGCCGGTCTCTTCGGCTATGCCGAGGCCTCGGGGAGAGCCGATGACCGCCACCATCCAGCTTCATCTGTCCTGGGGCTCGAGGTCAAAGCCTTCCCCGCGGGGTAGGCCCCGCACTGGGCCCAGGCCCGCACCCCAGGAGGCCGAATGGTGTGCGAAAGGAGGAGTATGGGGACTGTCGTCGGTGTCACTGCAGAAGACGGATCCCAAAGCGCAGGACCCGAGCCCACCCGGGGCCCGTCCCCTCACCCGTCCCGCGGAAGGAGCCCGGCCGCGGAGGAGCCGGGGTAGACACTCACTCTGTCCCTCACGCCGGAAGCCGGAAGCTCCGCGTGGCATGCTGGGAATTGCAGTTTTCTATGTCCCCGTCCTCCCCATCCCCCCACCCTTCCCACTTATCCATGCATCCATCCACCCACCCCTCCGAATAGTCCCCCAGCCCGCCCCTTAAGGAACACGCTGTGCGCATGCTCACTCGGGCTCGAGGCTCCTCCTCCTCCTCTTCTGGGTCACCCGCGCGCAGACTCGAGCACGTGCACGGCCGCGAGCGCGTGCGCTCCAGGAAGGCGGGGCCGAGATGGTCCCAGCGCGGGTCCGTTTGAAGCCGGCCGGTTCGAGGGCCTGGAGAAAGGCCGAAGGGAAGGGAGGGAGGGGAAAAGAAGTGAAAGAAAGGACGGAGCGAGGAGACGGGTCCCGGCTGGGCAGCCCTGAGCTGAGCCGAGGGTCGGAGCACCGTCAGCAAGTTCTCAAGTAGCTCAAAGGCCCCAGAGCCGGGGAGAGGAGGGAATGAGGGAGAAGAGCGGGGGAGGGGAGGACAGTCTCGCGTCGGTCTCTCCAGAGTTCTCGCGAGATCAGCGCTCTGAAGCTGACTTCCTGGTGGGCCTCGCGCCTACCTCAGAGGGGGGCGAGGCGTCCAGCCTAAAGGACTGGGAGGGGAGGGGGAAATGCCTCGGGGTCTCGAGGCCACGCCCATGCCTGGGCCGAGAGCTGGTGGGCTTAGAGAGCCCCATTATGGTCTTTTTGTCCCTTGCTTCCCGTGTGACTTTGGGCAAGTCACTTCCTTGCCTGGGCCTCAGTTATGTTTGTCTGTAAAATGAATGAGGGCTTCAAATCCGGTCTCAGACACTTGACACTTACTGTGAGACCCTGAACAACCCTCATTGCCCCGCAAAAAATTAAAAATTAAATTTAGAAATTAAAAAAGCATAATGAATGAGAGCTTTGGAATAAAGGCCTCCGAGGCCCCTTCGGCTCTAGATCCAGGATTCAATTCAATTCAATTCAATTCGACAAACATTTATTAAGCCCTACTATATGCCAGGCACTCATCACCTAAGGTTCTAAAGAGGCAAAAGAATCCCCTCCCTCAGGGAGTTAGAATCTTACAGTCTGGGGAGGGGGATAGCTGCCGCTTTCCTGGGGGTGTCTGGAGTGGTCAGGGAAGACCAGCCCCGCCCTGGTGTGAGGGAGGACCCTTTTCTGGGCTGCTCATGTACCTTCGGTGTCTGCCCTCACCCAGCTCTCACCTGTGGCTCCAAGAAACTCAGGCAGCAGCCACACCCTGATAAAAGGGTCTCAGAGCACAGGCCTAGCCCAGGCTGAAGGTCACCAACAACCCCCCCCCAGTGAGTTAGGGGGTCGTCTACCCGTTGGAATGGGCAAATGAGAACGATTTGTTCCAACGGCCATGGAGGCATTTGAAGCAGGTGTGGGGGAGAGCTTAGAGCTTGGTCAGGTGTGCCTGACCAAAGAGATGCCCAGGTCACCCACTGCATCCTGGGCCATCGTCCCTGCCGCTAGATATAGATGGCTCTGGAAGAGAGAGTGAAGCCTACTATCTTGTGCAGTTATGCCTAGAATAAATCCAATTCACACCTAAATCAAGACATCACCCCATGATACCTTTGGTCCTCTTCAAAAATTAAAAACAAGGCTTTTGTCAAAAGCCTGAAACTAATTGGATGATAACCTCACACACACTCTTACACCCGCCCCCTGAAATACATTCTTTAAACATGAAAACGCAGGTCAGGGAAACCCAGATATAGTGATGCCCAATTGATTGGAGAGAGAATAGCTGAATTGTGATAAGATAATAAATAGCATTGCCCAGGAGCTCTCTGCCTTGTAGGCCTTCTGAGCTCTCTTGGGTCTCCTTGAGACCACATGCTATCTCTCTGAGAGACAGCATGGGTCTTCTGGGGCCTTTCTCCTGCTTGGGCTACCTGCCATGCTGAAGCTCTCTCCCTGCTTTCTCTACTATGTATGGCCTGAGCCGATAAGAAGTTGGGGAGACATGTGGTCAATCCTTTACTGGTATTATATTAATAAATATATGCTTACCCCAAACTGACATAGGAATAGTAATTATTTTTAAAAACACGGTTTTGGTCAACCACATTAAGGGTATTCAAAACCTGAAACTTCTGATTTTGCTCTTCAATCAATCTTCTGGCAGAAGAAACTGGAGACTCTAACGTTGTAAGTTTCAGAAGGTCAGGAGAGCTAGCCTCCCCAGATCCTGATATTCTAGTGTTCAGATTTTGCAACCATCTCCATTGATGCCCTGAGGAGCAAGCAGTGCCTTTTGTGACCCAGTCCAGAAGTAGCTGAGACAAAGACTCAACCAGTAGCAATGCCAAATTTAAATCTGAACTTGGTGGTATCAGTGCTCTGTAGTAATCGAGCCAATTCTAAGCCCACTTTCCCTAGAGACCAAGATGGGATAAGAGAAAATGTGCCCCTGAGGTGTTGGTGAAAATGTGCTTTTGGGGAAAGAATTCAAGAGGTATATATGTATTTATATATACACACATAAATATATATATATATTGCACACATGAGTTATTTAGGTCATTTATATAGTAATTATATTTAAACAAATTTGTCATATAAATTGATATGTATGTGTTATTTATAAAACAGTTATTTAAAGATTTTAAATAAATAAGTTATATGTATTATACATAGGTATGTCTAAATGTAATAATGTAAAAAAATTACATTATATATGTCATGTGTGTGTATATCTATGATATATGTATAAAATATAATTGTATATCACAAATAAATAAAATTTTAAAAACACAAAAAAGAAAATGTACTTTTATTATAACTATATTTTTGAAGTAAATATCCCTTTATAAAAATTAATTGAGGTTAGAGTAAATGGAACTGGGAAGCAAGGATGCTAGGAAGCCCAGAAGCTAGTTTTCCTGACCTTTCCACACTCACAAAGATGGAGCATCTAATACCTTCACTTAAAAATGAAATGAACAAATACATAGGAAAAGGAACAAGACCTATTTCACAGGATTCCATCAGGCCTTAAAAGCGAGAAGGCCCTCAAGCCCCTCCCCTTACAACACTCTTTCTCACCATACAAGCCATCACTGGAGCTAAATCAAGAGAAAGCAGCTGAAGATAAGGGCCAAGTCTGACTATGGCCACTCCCTGTGACACAGTCAATGAAATAAACTCCTCCTCACCATGTGATCAGCAGACCAGAACAGTTACAAAATGTGCACTCCAAGTCCTTTCCATTACACATTACCTCTACTGTCCTGGAAACAGAGGCCCCAGCTTCTTCACTTAGGCAGATGCTGTAAGAGGGATTCTGAGTATGTGGCAGTGCCTGATAACATAAATAGGTATTATTTAAGGTGCATCCCCACCTGTATTTATGCTATCAAGAAGCTAAGTGGCATAATGAATAGTTTACTGAACTTGGACTCAGGCAAATGAGTTCAAATTCTGCCTCAGACACTTCATTGGTAAGTCATTTAACCTCAGTTTCCTTTTCTGAAAAATGGGAGCAATAATAGTACCTACTGGGAGCAGTTAGGTGGCACCGTGGATAAAGCACAGGCCCTGAGGGGCAGCTAGGTGGCACAGTGGGTAGAGCACCAACCCTGGATTCAGGAGGACCTGAGTTCAAATCCGGCATCAGACACTTAACACTTACTAGCTGTGTGAGCCTGGGCAAATGACTTAACCCCAATTGCCTCACCAAAAAAAATATATAATAATAAAAAATTTTAAATAATAAAAAAATAAAGCACTGGCCCTGGATTCAGGAGGACCTGAGTTCAAATCTGACCTCAGACACTTGACACTTACTAGCTGTGTGACCCTTGGCAAGTCACTTAACCCTCATTGCCCTGCAAAAGAAAAAAAAAAACAATACCTAAGTAGCATGGTTGTTATAGGATCAAATGAGATCACATATATGCATATATAGTGCTCTGAAAAGCTTAATATACAATAAATGCATATATATAACCTATATCGGATTGCTTTCCATCTTGGGGAGGAGGGAGGGACGGGAGGGTGGGAGAAAAATTTGGAACTAAAAATTCTGTGAAAATGAATGTTGAAAACTATCCTCACATGTAACTGGAAAATAATAAAATACTTTTATTTTAAAATAAAATATAAATGTTAGCAATTAGTATTATTTGATAAATACTGAATTCCCACTTAAAATAAGTAAATAAATGAATAAATAAATAGATTAATAAATAAATGAATAAACAAATAAATAGCATTGCCCTGTAATGCAAGAAGACTAAGGAATTCAGAGAAATATGGGAAACCTTGTATGAAGCAATGCAGAAGGAAGAAAGACCCTGAACAACATTCAGAATTGATCAGAATACAGCAGCACAGGGATCATTTTAAACACCATGGCCGTTCTTGGTTCCAGGGGAAAGGTGTTAAAAGAGGGGACTGCCAAATGTATTGAACACTTCAGATGTGGCCACTGTGATATTAAGTTTGTTTTGCTTAATGGTTTTTCTTTGCCACAAAGAACTATACTTTGGAGGTGGAACAGGAGATAAACCTTGAAGGAAGTAGCTCATTCTAAAGTTGTGGGGACAGCCTGTGTCCAGCAAAAAGTCTTTACACAGTCATGCTAAAACACCCAGTTCTGTGATCCTGAGTCAATATATTGCCACTTTCTTTTTGATAGGTTAAACTTCGTAGTGTCAACACCTTACACATCCATTTTACAGTCTTTTCCTGCAGAAATGAGCAAGTATCTTCCTCCAAAAGTTTTTAATAGTTTTAAGTTAAGTTGTGGGGACAGACTGTGTACAGAAAGACAGTCACAAGTTATGGGAACAGGAAGTAGTGGTATGAAGAATGCATGAAGGGGAGTAATGTGAAATGAGTCTGGAAAGGCGGGCCAGAGCCAGACTGTGAAGGTCTTTAAATACCAACCTGAGGAAGGAGTTTCTATTTTGTCCTGAAGGCAACAGGCCAAGCCTTAAGATTCTTGAGCAGGGGAGCATGTCATTGCTTGTGCTTTAGGAATGTTGTTGGCAGCTATGTGGAAGACAGATTGGAAAGGAGATTGGAAGTATGTCAATTAAGAGGCTATTTAAAATTTCCAAGCAAAAGGTGTAGAAAGCGTGAACCAAGGGTGGTAGCTATGTAAGTGGAGAGGAGACAGATATAAGATATGTTAGCTGAGGAAACAAGAGTTTAACAGTCAAATAACTTATCCAAGGTCATAATAAATGTTAGAGGCCTTACTGGGATCCAGGTCCCCTACCTCCAGATGCAATGCTTTCGGCACCACGTGGTGCAGCATCAGGAAAGAAAACCACCAGGCATTTTCTTTCCTCCATTTCCACTGCTGCTGTCACTTCAGCCCCAACTCATGGTGCCTCTGAACTGGCTATCCTGCTTCCAGACTCACCTCCTCTGAGCCATCCTTCAGAATCATCTTCCTAAAACACCATTTTTATGATGTCACTCCCCCATCTCACTGATGTTTGGTTCCTCAGTCGCTACAGAATATCAAACCCTCCCCCCACCATAGTCTGTTCCCAACTTAGATGTCCAATCTTACCTCCCAATACTCTCCCTAAGGTGAACCCCACTCCAACCCAGTTGGTCTCAATGTCCTCCAAACCTACAATATTCATTCTTTTCTCAGTTATCTTGTTCCTCTATCCCATGTATTCTTTCATTTGTCTGTCCCTGCAACCCGCGGCCTTTCAAGGGAGAGCTATCATTTTAACCAAACCAAAACAAGCTCTTAAAGTGTTACATTGTATTACATCCATATGTATACCGATACATTTTTATACTGAACAATTATATTTTCTATTAGCATCATCTGTTTGATATCTAAAATGATTATTTAATTTTATTCACACAAGTTATTACAGTGTAATAGAAATACCAAGTATTTAATTTAAGATCCAGAATGCATTTATTTCTAGGCCTTTCTGTAACCTAGGAACTAATGAAGACTTCCTGTTGTCTTCTCTCAGAGTACATTCTTAGAATAAATCACAAAATCTCAGCAGAGGGCATCTAGTCCAACTCTCATTTCAACAGGAATGAACAAGGAGCCATCTAGTCTCCACTTGAAAACATCCAATGATGAAGAACTCACTATGATAGAAGCCCATTTTAACTTTTGAAATGCCTTATTTGTTAGGAAGATTTTCTTTCTATCAATTTGGAATCTGACTGTCTACAACTTCCACCCAGAGTTCCTGGTTCTTCCCTCTGGGGCTAAGAAAAATAAATCCAATCTCTTTTATAAGACTTTCCTCCAAAAAAATCAGAGTATCCTCATCATAAGGTTGAATCCCTCCAGTTTCTTTGACTTTTTTATATGATTTTTTTTTTGGTGGGGCAATGAGGGTTAAGTGACTTGCCCAGGGTCACACAGCTAGTAAGTGTCTGAATTCATATTTGAACTCAGGTCCTCCTGAATCCAGATCTGGAGCTCCATCCACTGTGCCACCTGGCTGCCCCTATGATATGATTTTGAACAACTCTACTGCATATATTCCATAATACTCCAGATATGTTTTGACAGGGGCAGAATACTGTGAGAACATCAGGGATCCTAGGTTTCTTTATATCTAGACTACTGATGTCCAACTCAAATGGAAATGTGACCACTAAACCATACATAAGCATCCCTGATAGCTGCATATTGACTTAGAAAACCAATGTTAGCTCTAAGAAATGATGAGCCAGATGATTTCAGAAAAACCTGAAAAGCCGTTTGAACTGAGGCTAATTGAAGTGAACAGGACCATGAGAACATTGTACACGGTGACAGCAATATTGTATGACAATCAACTGTGAATAACTTAGCTCTTCTCAGCAATACAAAAATCCAAAACAATTCCAAAGGGCTCATGATGGAAAATGTTCTCCACCTCCAGAGAAGGAACTGATGTCAGAGTTAAGTTACTTACCCTAGTCATGCAGGTGAGTGATAAAAACTAGCTAAATCAGGAAAACCTGAGTTTAAATCTAGCCTCAAATATTAGCTGTGTGACCCTAAGCTAGTGGCTTAACTTCCACCTCAGTTTTCTCAACTGTAAAATGGGGATAAACAGTGCCTACCTTGGGGGCAGCTAGGTGGCACAGTGAATAAAGCACTGGCCTTGGATTTAGGAAGACCTGAGTTCAAATATGACCTCAGCCACTTGACACTTACTAGCTGTGTGACCCTGGGCAAATCACTTAACCCTCATTGCCCCCTCAAAAAACAAACAAACAGTGCCTACCTCACAGGGTTGTTGTAAGTTTTAATGAGATAGGGGCAGCTAGGTAGAGCAGTGGATAAAGCACTGGCCCTGGATTCAGAAGGACCTGAGTTCAAATACGGCCTCAGAGGTTTGACACTTACTGGCTGTGTGACCCTGGGCAAGTCACTTAACCCTCATTGCCAAAAAAAAAAAAAAGGCAAAAAAAAAAAGATTTAATGAGATAATGTATAAAGTGCTTAGCACAGTTCCTGGCACATAGTAGTCACTTAATAAGTGCTTGTTTCCTTCCTTCCTTTGAATGCAAGTCTCCAAATTCATCATTCTTTCCACTATGCCACATTACCTCTGAATATTATACTTCTATTGATGCAGCCTAAAGTCATATTAGCATTTTTGGCTGCCATGTTACATTCTTGACTCATACTTAACTTGTCTTCCAGGCTTTACATATGGACTGTTGTTTAGCCATGACTCCCCCATCTTGTTCTTGTGCAGTTGAATTTCTGAACCTAAAAATGGATGTTGAATTTCTCTCTAAGCCCTAAGGATACAAAGAATGGCAAAAGAATCTCTACTCTCAAGGAGTTTACAGTTGAATGGGGAATACAACATGCAAACAACCGTGTGCAAACAAGATATATACAGGATAAGTTGGAGATGATCTCAGAAGGAAGGCATTACAGGACAAGCAAAAAAGGACAAGCAAAGGCTTCTTCTAGAATGCAGGACTTCAACAGAGACTCTAAAAAAGCCAGCAAAGCTGTGGAGAGAGAATTCTGGGCACTGTGGGTCAGTCAGTGAAATTGTCCAAGGTAGAAGGAGAAGGAGTATCTTGTGCCAGGAATAGTAGGTTGGCCAGTGTCACTGGATTGCAGAACACATGATAGTGAATAAGGTGTAAGAAGACTGGAGGAAAGATTTGTATTTGATCTTAGAGGTAATAGGGAGCCACTAGAGTTTATTAAAGGGGTGGGGACAGGTGACATGGCCAGACTTGCTCTTTAGGAAGATCAAATTGACAACTGAGGGGAGGATAGACTGGAGTGAGGAAATACTTGAAAAAGGGAGACTCACCAGCAGCCTATTTCAACAGTCTAGGTGTAGGGTAATGAAGACCTACACCAGGATGGTAGCAGTGTGAGGGGAAAGAAGTAGGCATATTCAAGAGATGTTTGAAGGGCTTGGCAATAGATTGGATATGGGATGAAAAAAGAGTGATTAGTCAAAGAAAATATCTAGATTTTGAGCCTAGGTGGCTAGGGAGATGGTAACAGAGAATAATAGCTATAGAAAAGTTAGGAAGAAGGAAGGTTTTGTATGGGAAAAGAATAATTTAAGTTTTGGACATAATTTAAGATGTCTACAGAACAGTCCAGTTTGAGATGCCTCACAGGCATGAGATTCAAGCTAAAGGTCAGGAGAGAGGTTATAAGCATGTCCTGTTCTGCCAGGGATTTAAGGCACTAGTGAGATAGTGTAACCAAAAAGCATGTCATAAAAATAAGCTAGTTAGGAGAATATGCCAGGATGGACCTAAAAAAAGAACCCTGGAATCTAACCATATTAGGCCACTTTGGGAGTAGTTGATACCTGAGGGTTGACTGGATAAACTTTCAATGACTACTCCTGAGCTAATTTATCTACAATGAAAACGTGAGTCAATAGATAGTAACAACCTAGAAACTGACCACCCAGGATTTTCAGGTTCTGACATCACCATGTTTTCCCACAGTCAGGATGTTGTTCAGCAAGTTACAGTGGGTTGTGTTCAATGTCTCACCTCTTTCCCAAACACTAGTTCTTTTTCTCTCATCTTTTAAAGGAAATTTCTATTTCCTCCTTGATATAGTTATACTGGCCATAAAAGTTGATTTAAGATTAACGAGATTATGTAATTTGTCTAGACTTAATTGTTCCAATCTGGCTACAGTTGATTTCCATTTGGAAAGAAGTATAACCAGTCCCTGGAATGTAACACCTCCCCGAACTCCACATTTCTGGCTGGCATTTTTCTCTGCAAGCTAAAAAAGAATTTGGTTTTTTTCCTTGGCATTGGAGTTAATCCACTCATCACCAGCTGCATTATAATACCACTTACTTCCCCCTTAGTAGATGAAATCACAGTTGAATGGAATTTTAAGGTTGGAAGGGCTTGTTAAGGGCAAACAACCAAGCGTTTGCTAGGATTTCTTAGGTGCCTACTTTGCCTGGTTTAGGCGTTGTTGAGACAAAAGTGAAAACAATCCATGCCCTCAAGGAGTTTACAATCTAGCCAGGGAAAACAAAAGGAGCCTGTGTAGATACATACAAAGAAGTTATAAAGTAGTTTTGATGGAAAGAGAAAACACTAGCAGCTGCTAGGGGAGGGGGAAATCAGGAAAAGCCTCTTGTAAAACATAATTTGACCTGAGCTTTGAAAAGAGGAAACTAGTTGGTAGAGTGGGTAAGACTTGCGTTCAAGTGTGACCTCAGACACTTAGTTCTGTGACCCAGAGCAAGTCACTTATTCTCTGCTTGTCTCAGTTTCCTCATCTTCAAAATGGGGATAATAACACCTACCCTACAAGGTTCTTGTGAGGATCAGATGAGATATTTTCAAATGCTTGACAAATTTTTAAATGCTACACAAACACAAGCTATTAATAACAGTAATAAAACTTGGGAATCTGAGAGACAGAGCTGAAGAAAGAATATATTTTGTACATCACATTGTCACCCCCCAGTAAAGAATCCCTCCTGGCACACAGTGGATGAATGCTTAATACATGTTAGTCAATTGATTGACTACAACATACAAGGGTCATCCAGCCTCTGATCAAAGACCTGCAATAAGGAGGAACCCACAGTGATGGGAACTAATCTATTCCACTTAGGGATAGCTCTAATTGTTGGGAAGTTTATCCTGGTGTCAAGACTACATTTGCCTTTTCTAAACTACTACCCATTTCAAAGTCCATTCAAAGAATGGGGCACAAGAAATGGTCTATGCATATCAATCAGTAAGTAAGCATGTATTTAATACATAATAGTTGCCCTGAACTGTGCTGGAGATACTTATGCAAAGATTAGAATAATTGGTACTCTCAAGGAGCTTACATTATAACAGTGGAATTAAAATACACCTATGAGTATATATAGAAGAAATCTAAAAAGAATAATTACAAATAAATACATTGGAATTAATATAATAAATACAAGATGAAAAGCACTAGCAATTGGGATTAGGACAGGCTTCCAGTAACAGGAAGTGCTTGAGCTGTGTCTTGAAATAAGAGAGCCACATTCTAGGAGGAGGAGGTGATGATATATTCACATACTTAGATTTCAATTGGGAAATTTTCTAGAACAGTGAGTGGCCAAACTATTCCTCTGACTCTATGTCCAGTCTGGACATTGCACTCCAAGGAAATTAAAGATAGTCTCTGTCCTGGATTCTCTTCTTTTTTCTCTCTTACTGACTTCATCAACTCTTTTTCTTTTTTTTTTTTTTTTGGTGAGGCAATTGGGCTTAAGTGACTTGCCCTGGGTCACACAGCTAGTAACTGTCAAGTGTCTGAGGCTGGATTTGAACTCAGGTCCTCCTGACTCCGGGGCGCCACCTAGCTGCCCCAACTTCATAAACTCTTAAAGATTTAATTATCATCTCTATGTAGATGACTCCCTGATCTTTATAGCAGTCACTCAACAAGCATTGATTAAGCACTCACTTAATTATCAGGCACTCTGCTAAGCACTATGTATACAAAGGAAGGCAAAAAGCAGTCCCTGCCCTCAAGTAGCTTATATTCTATCAAGGGAAATAATATAAATAAATAACTAAATGAAGAATGATGAATGAACTAATTAACTAATCAATCAATCAATCAACTAATTAAAATGAATGAGTGGACAAATAAATAGATAGATAGATAGGGGGCAGCTAGATGGTGCAGTGAATAAAGCACCAGCCCTCAATTCAGGAGGACCTGAGTTCACATCCAGCCTGACACTTGACACTTACTAGTTGTGTGACCCCTGGGCAAGTCACTTAACCCCAGTTGCCTCACCAAAAAACAAAACAAAACAAAACAAAAGGTAGAAAGGAACCAGCCAGGTCATGAAGAGTGTTGTGGCAAAGAACTTTTTTTTTTAAATCAATAATAGGAAGCCACTGGAGTTTTGTTTTGTTTAATAAGGGAGCAACCCAGTCAATTATATGCATTAAGAAAATAATTTTGACCGTTGAATGGAGGATGGATTAGAATGAGGAAAAGCTTAAAGCAGGGAAACCAATTAGAAGGTTATTGCAATAGTCCAGGAAGGAGGTGCTGGGCCTGAATTTTTGTCGTATTCAGTCATATCTGACTCATCATGAGCCCATTTGGAGTTTTCTTGGCAAAGATATTGGAGTAGCTTGTCACTTCCTTCTCCAGCTCATTTTACAGATGAGGAAACTGAGGCAAACAGGTCTGAATGAGTTGCTCAGAGTCACACAGCTAGTAAATGCCTGAGGTTAGATTTTTTGTTTTGTTTTGTTTTGTTTGTTTTTTGGTGAGGCAGTTGGGGTTAAGTGACTTGCCCAGGGTCATGCAGCTAGTAAGTGTCAAGTGTCTGAGGTCTGATTTGAACTCAGGTCCTCCTGAATCCAGGGCTGGTGTTTTATCCACTGCGCCACCTAGCTGCCCCTGAGGTTAGATTTTAATATAGGGAGATCTGCCTCCAGGCCCAGCACTTTAACCTCTGTGCCACCTAGCTCCCTAAGCCTGAATTAGGGTAATATATAAGTGAAAAGAACCCTAGTGTCTCTCCCAAACTACATTCTCAAATAATCACCTGTCTATTAGACATTTCTAACTAGATATTCCATTGGCATCACATTTAAAGCCAAGGGAGAACTCTATCTTTTCACCAAAACCTGGTTCTCTTCTGAATTTGCCTGGTACAACCATACTTTTAGCACTTAAGTTCTCAACTCCAGTGTCATGTTTAACTCCTCATTTACATCTCACATATACAGTCAGTTGCCAAATATCACTGTTTTTACTTCCATAGCATCTCCCACATCTGTCTCCACTCACCTCCCATCATCACCTCTCACCTGGACTATTGTGATTCTAAGAGGCAGATGTCAGGAAAGAGTAAATTCCAGCATGAGAGTCAGACATGGGAATGCCAGTAATACCACTACTAGGTCTATATCCCAAAGAGATCATAAAAAAGGGAAAAGGACCCACATGTACAAAAATATTTCTAGCTGTTCTTTTTGTGATAGCAATGAATTGGAAATTGAGGGGATGCCCATCAAATGGGGAATGGCTAAACAAGTTGCGGCATACAAATGAATGGAATACTATTGTGCTGTAAAGAAATGATTGTAACAATTGGAATGACGCCACCTGCTGGAGACTTACTATAGAAGAGTTCCACCCATGAAGTGAAGGTCTTTAAGGGCAAGACCAGGAGTCTTTTCTCTGGTGTCAGGAAGTGATGCGGGCTGGTGGGAGGAGGAAGGAAGAGACTGAGGACGCTGGTGGAGAGGGGAGCTAGAAATGTGCTCTCCCTTTAATAGATAGGAATCTAGGTCTTTTCTTCTCTCTTTAGCAAACTCTTATTCTCCTTAATAAATGCTTAAAAGTCTAACTCTTGCTAAAGCTTATAATTTATTGGCAACCACTCATTAGATATTTTACACAGTTTAGCTAGAATTTTAGCCCTTAACATGATAAGCATATGGATTTCAGAAAAACATGGAAAGAATTACATGAACTGATGCTGAGTGAAATGAGCAGAACATTGTACACAGGATCAACAACACTGTGTGATGATCAACTGTGATAGACTTAACTCTTCTCACCAATACAATGATCCAAGACAATGCCAAAAGACTCGTGGCGGAAAATGTTCTCCACATTCAGAAAAAGAACTATGGACTCTGAAGCATATTATTTTTACTTTTGTTGTTGCTCTTTAGTTATTGTTCTTGTTTATTCTTTCTTGCATTTTTTCCTTTTGTTCTGATTAATTTCAAAATATGTTTAACATGATATAGGTGTATAACCTATATCAGAATGCTTGGGGGCAGCTGGGTGGCACAGTGGATAAAGCACTGGCCCTGGATTCAGGAGGACCTGAGTTCAAATCCAGCCTCAGACACTTGACACTTGCAAGCTGTGTGACCCTGGGCAAGTCACTTGACCCTCATTGCCCTGCCCCAAAATAAAAAATTCTTTACATAAAATTGAGAAAAATTTAAAAGGAATAGGTATCAGGCACAGGATAGACGGCAAAGGATAGACTATCATGGGTGAAGAACAGCAAGGAGGCCAGTTTGGCTGGACTGAGGAAGTTGTGACAGTCATATATAATAATGTATACAATAAGGTTGAAAAGGAATTCAGTAACTAGATTAGTCTTATCCATCCGGCTTGGGCATTTTGCCATTTGCCTTGCTGTTTCTCTCTCTGTCTCCCTGCCTCTGTCTGTGTGTGTGTGTGTGTATGTGTGTCTTTCTCTCTGTGTTTGTCTCTCTCTGTGTCTCTGTTTCTCTGTCTCTGTCTCTCTGTCTGTCTCTGTCTCTGTGTCTCTCTGTCTCTCTCTCCTCCCCACCCCCTTGCCCTGGAACACCAGTACCCTTTGAACCTGACTTCCAGAGATTATTGAAGCATTTAATCCACCTAGATTTGGAACTCAGGTTTAGGACTGAGTTGTCCAGATTGGTGAATGAATGAATACAAATTTACTATCTCTAGTGATATACATTGGCTACAAACTGACTATATCTAGCTAGGCCCAGACCATGCTTTACATGTGTATCCACCCCAGACATCCCTCCAGGGGATCCTCCCTCCTCCACTCCTCCTTCACCTCATTACTCAGATCAGCTCTATCTAGCTTTGGGAAAAGTATGACAATCAACCACACTAAGGCTTCAGTCAACATTCTTGTGACTCCCTGAACCAAAACTCTCTTCACTAACCACCATTCCTTAATATGTATCCCTCCCACATCTAATTGGAATGTAAGCTCCTTGAAGGCAGGGACCATCTCACAGTAAGCATTTAATAAATGTTGTTGGGTTTTTTCCATTCCTTCAATGGAGTTGATATGGGGGAAATGGAGTATGGGGTTGGATTAGGGGTAGGGTTAGGGGTTCTTAGGAATTCCTCTTTAAAGAATTACACCCGGGGCAGCTAGGTGGCGCAGTGGTAAAGCACCGGCCCTGGATTCAGGAGTACCTGAGTTCAAATCTGGCCTCAGACACTTGACACTTACTAGCCGTGTGACCCTGGGCAAGTCACTTAACCCCCATTGCCCCGCAAAAAAACAAAAAACTCATGAAAGAATTACACCCTCTTGCACACAAAAGTAGTTAGAATAAGGTGATAGTTTATTTAGGGGCAAGGGAAGGGAAGGGGCGGGGGCGGGAAGGGAAACCATGAAAGAAATCCTTGGACTCTTCATGGGGAGATAGGCACAAAGCATGTGGCTCAGAGGTACCAATCTCCTCGAGCAGGAGACTGGCAGGTACTTTTATAGAGGACTGATGGGGGGAGGGGTGACCATTTGACTGTGGAAAGTTCTTTTAGTGAGGGAGGATCATCCCCCATTGGTGGTAGCTGGGGGAATTGGGTGAGGAGTGGAGGACCATCCCCCACTGGTAGTGACTAGAGGAATTGGGTAAGGGGTGGCTACAGATCTCTCTTTAGGACACAAAGGCCGAAGCCACACCCAAATTTATCTCCAGGGATAAGGGAGACCAGAATGAAGGGTGGAGGTCCCAAAGCTAGCTCAGTCCAAACTGGTTCTGCTTATCTCTCTAGGGTATCTGTCCTCTGGTTTAGTTTCTCAAGGAGAAGAATCCTTGATGTGCCCCAGAGAACTTCTGGGGTGCTCTGCACCCCAAGACAGAGTCAAGTTGTAAAAGGCTTTCAATGTCAAAAAAGAAGAGATTGTATTTGATTTTAGCAGTAATAGAGTCACTGGAGTTTATTGAGCAGAAGAGTGCTATGCTCAGACCTGTATTTTAGTAAAATTTCTTGGGCATCTGTGTGGAGACTTAAGCAGTTCCTGACACATAGTAGGTACTTAATAAATATTGCTTGACTGGAGGATGGCTTGGAGAGTGAAGAGAACTGAAACAATGACTAATTGGAAACTGTCAAATAGTTTGAGCAAGAGGGGATGAGTGAAATGACAAAAAAGAGGAATTTAGGAAAACATGGGATGATTTATGTGAACTGATGCAGAATGAAGTAAGCATCACTGAGAGAACATTATAGACATTGACTACAATGTAAATGAAAAGATCACTAAGAGGAAAATGAATTCTGAGTAACTAATAATATTCTCAAGGAACAAATAATGAAAAATGCCTTCCCCTCCTGGTAGAGAAGTACAAGACTATTGTTGTTGAGTTGTTTTAGTCCTGTCTTCCTCTTTGTGACCTCATTTGGGTTTTTGTTGTTGTTTGCAGAGATATTAGAGTGGTTTGCCATTTCCTTCTCCAGCTCATTTTACAGATAAGGAAACTGAGGCAAACAGGGTGAAATGACTTGCCCAGGGTCACACAGCTAGTGTCTGAGGCTAGATTTGAACTCATGAAGATTAGTCTTTCTGACTTCAGGCCTGACAATTTTTCCACTGTACCAATTACCTGCCCCTATTTGACAAATATTACCCTACAGAATAAAAGTCAAATTACTTATCTTAGTATACTTGAGTGCTTCAGGGGTACAAGGAAGTGTATGATAGGAACTGAAATTCTTTGTGTCAGAATGGAACAGCAGTAGTGAGAATGAGCAACCAGCCAGTTGACAAGCAGCAGAAAGACGGTCAGGACTAGGGGATATCAGCTCCTGTCACTCATTTCTCCTTTTCCCTGAGGCAGCTGAATTGTACTAGAATTGACACTTCTCTACTTTCTGCCCTTAGGCTACCTCCAGCTTTGCTTTCTGCCAATCCCATCTACCAGCTCTCAGCCTCAGTCTGCCAGGTCAACTAGTAGAGCCCTGAAAATGCAATGCTCGTTCCTATCACTTAGTCTTTGCTCACCTTCCTCTCTAGTTTCTTCCTTCTATGAAGCCCTCCTCATTCTTCTTTGTTTACTTCAATCATGGCAT
Source organism: Dromiciops gliroides (assembly GCF_019393635.1). Taxonomy (NCBI): domain Eukaryota; kingdom Metazoa; phylum Chordata; class Mammalia; order Microbiotheria; family Microbiotheriidae; genus Dromiciops; species Dromiciops gliroides. Next base: position 48,418,539 of record NC_057862.1, read on the forward strand.
CTTCGAGAGACTAGCTCGAATCTCACCTCTTCTGTGAAGACTTCCATGGCCACAATAGACCACAGTGATCTCTGCCCCCTCTGGTTTTCTTTAGTACTTCCTGCTTACACCTGGTACTTGTCAAGATAGTATGATAAAGGGCTGCTAGGTGGCACAGTGGATAGAGCACCAGCCCTGGATTCAGGAAGATCTAAGTTCAAATTTGACACTTGACACTTAATAGCTATGTGACCCTGGGCAAGTCACTTAACCCCAATTGCCTCACTTAAAAAAAAAAAAAGTATGATAAAGCAGAGGAGAAGAAAAAAGAAACTTTTGTACAGAACGTTGGGCTTTTTAAAGTGCTTTCAAGTATATGGTCTCATTAGATCCTCACAACAGCTATGTAGACAGGCAGAGAAGGTCTGATTTTCTCCAAATACTTCAATGTTTTCAGTTATCTTTTAATTTTAGTGTATTCATTTAGTTTATAGCTTGGTGGATAAAGCACTGGACTTACAATCAAGAAGACTTGAGTTCAATCCTGACATGAATACTAGTTTTGTAATTACAGGAGATATTTTTGTGACATTACTTTCTCTTTATACACAGTAAGTACTTAGTAAATGCTTTCATTCATTCATTCTTCATTCATTCATTCAGCAGCTAGGTAGCACAGTGGATAAAACACAAGGTCTAAAGTCAGGGAGACCTGAGTTCAAATCCAGCCTCCAGACACTACTGTGTAACCCTGGGCAAGTCACTTAACCTTTGTCTGCTTCAGTTTCCTCAGTTGTAAAACGAGGGTGGTAAGAATACCTACCTTGTAGGGTTGTTGTGAGGAACAAATGAGGTAATATTGGTAAAACACTTAACACAGTCTGGCACATAATATGTACTTAATAAATGTTTATTTCCTTCTTCATTTCATTCATTCATTGCTTATTCTCCTACCTGTCTGACCACTCCTCACTTTCTTTTGATGGATCATCATCCCAATCATTACTTCTAACTATGGGCAATAATAATAGTACCTACTTTATGTGTATGAGTATATCCCGGGCCTCTGTCCTTTACCCTCTTCTCTATACTCTCTTTTACTGACCTCATCAGCTCATATGGTTTAATTAATCATCTCTATGCTGATTATTCAGATTTACGCATCTTAGCCCTAGTCTTGCCCCTGAGTCTTAGTCCTCACATCAATCATTTAAGTATTGAACATTTTTTTGTTGTGTTTATTGCGAGGCAATGAGGGTTAAGTGACTTGCCCAGGGTCACACAGCTAGTAAGTGTCAAGTGTCTGAGGCCAGATTTGAACTCAGGTCCTCCTGAATCCAGGGCCGGTGCTTAATCCACCAAGCCACCTAGCTGCCCCCAAGTATTGAACATTTTGAAGTAGATGTTTCATAGGCATCTCAAGTTCAACAGGTGCAAAATCTAATTTATTATTAACCCCAACCCCAACCCCTGCTTCCAAAACATGCAAACAAAGAAACAAAAAATCAAAGTCAGGGCAGCTAGGTGGCACAGTGGATAGAGCACTGGCCCTGGATTCAGGAGGACCTGAGTTCAAATCTGACTTCAGACACTTGACACTTACTAGCTGTGTGACCCTGGGCAAGTCACTTAATCCTCATTGCCCAGCCAATATATATCAAAGTCAAAGGAAAAACAAAAACTCCTCTCCTTTAGATTTTCCTATTTCTATCCATCCATTTCTAACCATCATTCTTCCAGTAACCCAAGTTCACCACCTCATTTTCATCCTAGACTCCTCACTATTACTCATCTTCCATATTCAATCTGTTTCCAAACTTGTTATTTCTGTTCCCTTATCTCTTATATCCATTCTTTCTAAGGGGAAAACATACAAGAGGAGCTGTGGAGGTCAGTATGGCAAGATTGAACAACTGACTGGACATGAGAAGTGAGAGAGACTTGAGGAGTCAAAAATAATGCTGAGGTTATGAACCCAGACATACTAACTTGGAAGTGTTCATTGAAATGTCCGTTAGGCAGTTGGTGAAACAAGACTGAAGCCCAGTATGGGAGAAATTAGACTTGTCCTGTTTGGCACAGGAGAGTAGAACCCAGAGAAATAGGTGGAATTTTTTTTGGCAGGGCAATGACAGTTAAGTGACTTGCCCAGGGTCACACAGCTAGTAAATGTCAAGTGTCTGAGGCCGGATTTGAACTCAGGTCCTCTTGAATCCAGGGCTGGTGCTTTATCCAATGTGCCACCAAGCTGCCCCCAGGTGGAAATTTTTAAGAGGAAAAGGTAGGCTGTATGTATAGAAAAGCCTCCTGGTTGAAACTTCCCCAGAGTGGAATGGGCTACCTTGGAAGTCTTCAAGTGGAAGTTGAGGGTCACCTGATAGGTATGGTGGGAGGTATAACTGATAGTAGAGTGGAAATTCATTTCATGTACAAGTTGGACTAGCTGGCTAAAGTCCCTCCCAACTCAAATTCTGTGATTCTATGAACCTAGAAGACTGGAGGGATGGTGTTGCCTTCAACAGTAATAGTGAAATTTGGAAGAGGGATAGCTGGGTAAAGAATTCTGTTTTGATCATGTTGAATTTGATCTCTCTCTATACTTCCCATAAACAGAAATATGATGACTCTAGTCAATGTTGTTTCAGAATCTTGCACGCCTTCCTTACATAAAAAGTTGAATATTCCTGCAGCTAACCAATTCTGATATGTATTACTTTATCGGTTTGGTTCTTTTAGCTGCCTTCTCAGTCTTTAAATGTTTGCAGAGTTATTCCTTAAACTATGTATTACCTGCATCATCTACAAAGTCTATAGATTCCTTCCCCACCCCCATTTTGAGGAACAGTGACTTTTCTATGACTCATAAGTGACATCTACAGGAAAAAATCCAAAGTGCTTAGTCTGGCATTCAAATTGTCTCAAGAATTGGTTCAAATCTCTCATTCTAGTTTCTTCTCCCACTTTCTAACATAAATCCTTTATTTCAGCCAGACTGGTGACTCATGATCTCCACCTTCATTCCTGTCTCATGTGTGACCCTACCCATTCATAGTCTTTTTTTTTTTTTTTTTTGCGGGGCAATGGGGGTTAAGTGACTTGCCCAGGGTCACACAGCTAGTAAGTGTCAAGTGTCTGAGGCCGGATTTGAACTCAGGTACTCCTGAATCCAGGGCCGGTGCTTAATCCACTGCACCACCTAGCCGCCCCCTATTCATAGCCATAAGGTCAGAGACTGGAAGGGATGTTAGAGGTCATCCAGTGCACCCCCCCCTCACTTTAGATGTGTGGAAATCAAGGCCCAAAGAAATTCAGTGACTTGGCTAAATTTACATAGGGGGTTGGGGTAAAGCCAGAACAAGAATTCAGGTCCAAATTCAGCACAATGTTCACTGCAACAAACTATATTCCATTAATTCACTTATTCATTCTTTCAACAAGTATCAACTGAGCACTTAATAGATGGTAGGCATTACGGTGATTCAAAGATAAATAAGACATAACCCTTGCCCAAAAGGCTGGTGCAGTCTAATGTGTGTGTGGAGGTATAGAATCGGTACAAAGTTCTTTAGCTGTTTAGAGGAGGGAAAATTCATATCTGGTTGGGCAGGATCATGAAGGGGGCAATTGGGCGAGGCCTAAAAGTATGGATGTGAACAACTTCAGTAGACATAAGAGGGGGAGAGACCACTCTAGGCAAAGGAAACAGCATGAGCAAAGGCATGGAGGTAGGAAAGAATGGGTTGTATTTAAGGAACAGGATGGACCAATTTGGCTTGACCACAGGATGCATAGATAGATATAGGGGACTCCCAGGGAGTTTAAGTCTAGTTAGGTATATTCTCTCACACTAACTAGATTATAAACTCTTCAGTGACAGGGACTACATCCTCCACATTCATTCCCCAGAGTGGCCTAGCACAAAGTTAAGTATATGAACAAATATTTGTTGAAAGAACATTCTGTCTTTGTGGACCAAGATATATTTCTATTCTCTCCATATTGAGTCAATGAGATAAATTGTGCTTTCTGTAATACATTGGTTTTTTGGGGGGTGGAGGGAGGATAAAAGGAGTGTCATTTGAAAGGTTTAGTTTGTAGAAGCTGTAAAGAATTGTTATTTGAGGTTTTTATGCCTCGGGGAGTACTGGCCTGGGGCTCCGAAAACTGCAAGGTGCTCCACCCACTGGTTGTAGCCGTTGCCATGGTGCTGGCACCTCATGTCATCACAACTCGCTGACGCCTACATGGGCTGGACAAAATTATAATGATTGGAAGCCTAGTGAGGGCAGTCATGTGACTGTCAGAGCGGCCAGACAATTGGTTGGGGGCTGTGTGGGGTTTCTGGGAACAGGAAGAATCCGCCATTCTAGCTGGAAGCTGGAAGGCGACAGTAGCGCTGCTGTGTATTCTCAGCTGATTCCTGGGCGGTGGTGTTATTCAGGTTGTACAATTTCCCTTTCCCCATTTTATTTCCTTTCCCTTGATCCTACTGATCCTGTTTGCGGTTTTTTTTTAAAGTTCATTCTTGTTAAAATAAATCCTATTCTGTTTTGAGGAAGGCTGCCGGTCTCCTTCCTTGCCCCAATATTGCAGCGAGCCACTTAGCTAACACTCCCCAATTAAAAATTGGTCTCCACAAAGCTTAAGGACAGACTCATAGACAATAATTGTCAGTTTCCTCATCTGTAAAATAAAGGGTTTCAAATGATCTTTTTTAGATTCCTTCCACGTCTAAATCTCATGATTTTATTTTCCTTAAAATGTTGGAGCAGGAAGGGACTTTAGAGAACTATATCATAGATTTAGAACTGGGAGATGACCTTAGGGGTCATTAGAGGTTAATCCTCTAATTTTGCTGATAAGGAAATTTTGCTCAGAGAGGTTGTGGCTTACCTATGAGGCACACACAGTAAGTGTCTGAGGCAGTGTTAACACTCAGGTCTCCTGACTCCCAGTTCAACCCTCATAGAATCATCATCCTACCCTACCTCAAAAGAGGGAATGGAGGTACAGAGAGAAAGGTGAAGCTGTTTAAGAAAACAATAGCTTCTTTCAAATGAAGGGCAGGGCTAATATTTGGAAGGAGTTCTGTGTTGTCTCTCACAGGAACAGAACTATAACTAATGAGTGAAAGGTACAAAGAAGCCGATTTTGACTTAATACAAGTATAGTAAGACTCTGGACTTACTCTCCCAACCAACTCAAGGTGGGTCCCCAAAGGGGCTGGCTACAGTTCCACCTTCAGCATCTAAGGGAAAGAACTTTCTAACATTTAAGGCTGCCACAAAAGGTTCTAGATTCTTTGTCACTGCAAGTGTTGATCAAACTACCAGTTAAGGAAACTGTTATCCAAGAGATTTCTGCATTAGGCAGGAAGTTAGACTATCACCTATCAGGAATGTCATAGAGAGGATTTACTGGAAAGTGAAACTAGACTACCTCTACAATGCCTTCCAATTCTAGACTGTAGGATTTGTGTATTTACTATGTGATAGATTTGACTTTCTTGTCTTTTTCCTCTCCTTCTCTGGTGACTTATCCCTCAGTCTCTGGGCTCTGACATCATATCATAAACAAAAAGGCCAATCTCAAAGTGACTCATTCCCTTTGGTAACATTCAGCTGCTTCATTTTTCTAATACTTATTTGAAAGATGTCTTTACAACCATCCAAATTTGTGTGAAAGTCTGTCTCAGTAGAATAGTCCTCTAGTCTGCCAAAGAGCAAGCGAGATGCTTTGGACCATGGGCTTCAGGACAGCACAGCTGAGTTTGTAAAGGCACTATTTATCAGGGCTCTCTTAAAGGCCATATGGACCTCTCTACCAAGAAAGTTATCATTAGCCATATGATTTCAAGTGTTCAGGAGGCCACAGAGCAAAAGCCCAAGCAGAAGCACATCTGTGTTTAGGTTGGCTCAAGTAGACTTTCTTGATTCTCTGGGAATCACAAAGCCAACTAATCTTTTTCCCACTCTGAACATTTATGAGTCCACAAACATGCCCAGTACATTATTCATCTTTATATTTGCCAAATACTCCTATTATATATTTTTCAACTTAAGTCTAGTCCTTAAAGTCGAGTTGTTGGGGAATAGGATTGTGAATATTCCTCCACTGGGTTCTCATCCTTTAGGGTGTTGAGCGTCTCCTGTCCTTAGTCTTGGATAGGACAGCTATGTATTCCAGCCGGAGAGGAAGAACATAGAGCTAGAACATTGTGGACACCAAGAGACCAATTTGAAAGTGGGAGTTCAGGACACTGGGGATGGTGGCAATTATAATTTCCTAAAAATGTTTGGAATTTAGAAATCGCTTTAATGTTGGGATTTTACTAATTCCCTGGCTTCTGCTTCTTCTTCTTCTTCTTCTTCTTCTTCTTCTTCTTCTTCTCTCTCTCTCTTTTTGTGGGGCAATGAGAGTTAAGTGACTTACCCAGGTTCACACAGCTAGTAAATGTCAAGTGTCTAAGGCCAGATTTGAACTCAGGTCCTCCTGAATCCAGGGCCGGTGCTTTATCCACTGCTCCCCCTAGCTGTCCCTGGCTACTTATTCTTATATGCTGCCTTTCTGACATTGCACAGCAGATAGATAGCTAAATGTTGTAGGTAATTCCGAGTTTTTTGTTCACAAAATATGATGGGCATCTGTAAGATTTTATATTGGTGAACTGCAATGAGTGACAATGGAACATAGTGGGTAGAGGGCAGCCTTGGACTCAGGATCACCTAGATTCAAGCAAGCCCCTGCTATACATACTGGCTATGTGACTATGTGTATGAGTCACAACTGTTCGGTGCCACAGACATCTAAGAATTGCAGAAGGTACTGATCTGCAACAAGAGAGTGTTTCCTTACCAGTTCTCTACACTGATGAAATCACAGGACCAGACCAAAAAAGAAAAAGCACAATGCCTTCAAAAGTGGGATGTTTGGAGCACTTCTAGTTCTGATACACTGGTCTATGGCAATGTATTAAATACTTGGTCTAATCTGTTGAATTCAAATCAAATTATCCAAAGCTCTTTTGTTTCCTGTTGCAATTATGTATACTTTTTTTTTTTTGGGTGAGGCAATTGGGGCTAAGTGACTTGCCCAGAGTCACACAGCTAGTAAGTGTTAAGTGTCTGAGGCTGGATTTGAATTCAGGTCCTCCTGAATCCAGGGCCAGTGCTCTATCCACTGCGCCACCTAGCTGCCCCTCCTGTTGCAATTATGGAGAAGAGAGCACCTCCCTTATGGAGTTAAGACTCAGTCTCACCTTTGAGAATTCTGAGGTCTTAAGTCTCTCCAGTCAGAGTGTGAACTAGGTAGCTCAAATGAAATCTTCAGGGTTTTGGAGTGTTGTCATTAACAGTAATAGGAAGGTAGATAACCAAGCTCAGGAATTTTTGAATCCTTAATTCCTCAATTTGAATTTCTCATTATTTACTAAACAACGAAGAGGCCTTTGCAAATGATATTATTTAGGCATTAGGAAATTGAAAAAAATCCGTCTTAAAACTGTGAACATGCCAACTGTTTACCATACCACACACTTTTTAACACATATTATCAAAACACTTATTGACTCAGCATCATTTCTCCTAGGATCTATTCCTTTTACAAACTACAGGCAAAGGGCAGAGTTTCAAATTATTTCAAGTAAATCAGTGAAAGGCCAGCATTAAATTCGTGGCCTGTATTCAGTACAAAGAGGTCAGACATGCTCCCTTTTTGAATGCATTCTTTCAGAGAACTGGCTATGGCATTTTAATACAATGAACAGCTTAGTTCAATGCTTTCAACTGAATTAAGATCGACAATGCAGAGGATACACAGAATAAAGAGCAATACAAAATGTCATCTTTAGCTAACTGATGATTCAATACCTTCCTGCCCCATGGGAAAGCCAAACTGCTTATTCCATTACTATAGTCATGAAACAGTTATTTCCTAATATGGACATAAAATGCTCATTTCTCATTGTTTTTGGAATTGAAGTGCTGGGAAAATATACTTGTATAAAGAGCCCCTAGTTTTTACAAACCTATATATGTTATGTCCATTGGTCCATCATGACTACCTAAGAAGTAGCATGCCACAGTGGAGGAATGGACTTGGGGGAGTCAGGGAACTTGGGTTTGAATATTGCCTTAGCTACTTCCTTCCTGTGAGACCACTGGCAAAGTTATTGAGCCTCTCTGGTTAAGAATAAACATAAAGATCAGGACTCAGAGGTGTGAATTTTTATTTTACTTACTATGTCAAATCTTGCTAATACAACACATTACAAAGGAAGATGCCATCTTAAGATAGTTTCACTGAAGACCAGAGACCAGGAAAACTTTCTCTGGGTCTGTTTTCTCATCTGTTAAAATGAGAGATGGAGAGTGGCTTAAGGGTTGGGCTAGTTGACCCTTAAGGTCTCTTCCAGCTCTAAATCTTAGTTTAATCATACCCTGCATGCTGCCCTGTGTACAGATTTCTCTTTTTTTTTGGGGGGGGGGGCGGCGCAGCAATGAGGGTTAAGTGACTTGCCCAGGGTCACACAGCTAGGAAGTGTCAAGTGTCTGAGGCTGCATTTGAACTCAGGTCCTCCTGAATCCAGGGCCAGTGCTTTAGCCACTGTACCACCTAGTTGCCCCGAGACTTCTCTTAATCAACTGGATTCCTGTGTCCCCTAAAGCCAGGTTGGTAAAATAGAATTGGTCTTGGAGCCAGGAAGATGGAGTTTTTAAGCTCCATCTGACACTCTAAAACTGAATTTTGGAGGTACTAATTTGCATTGATACAGGGAGATTCCCCAGCCCAGTTCTAGATAATCACAGGTAAAGACCCCACCTCCTTAAAACTCAATTCAAATCTCAAGTCCCATGTAGCTGTTAATGACTTGTTTTATCCACCTAAATGACTACACTTGAGGGCAGCAAAAACTTTGTTCCATTTAGCCTGGCATCAGTGTTGTTGCCTAGTTCAAAGCACGATGCATGCAATAGGTACTGAAATGTTTGCTCAAGGAATGAGACATACTATTCCTATTACTTTCACCTGGAAAATTTAAATGTATGGGAGAACTCATAACTTATCTCAAGTAGGACAATTTCCTTTGTGAAAATTAATCACATATCCTAGAGTTGAAAAATAAGGACAATCTGGAAGAATACTTTTAGCCTCATGCTCAGGCCTAATTTTATTTATTTTTTTTCATGCTTGTGTTTTATTTTTCTGTAGCATACAAAGTGTATCAAGAAGCTGCTACTCCAGTTATTCTGAGTCCTCTCTCCTGGAGTGTCTAGGTGTCTCCTGGGAACATCCAATGGTTGTTCTAGGTTTGCCCTAGCCATACTAGGTATGTAGAACACATCTGTTAAGAGAATGTGTTTTAGTGACATACTTTTTTTCCCTCTGCAGACACTTAATAGCCAGCTATAGAAATAATGCAGAAGGCATAGGACATCACATTAATCACTGGGCATGTGATTAAACACCACTGAAAATAACACCAAATTCCTCACAAAATTCATAGGGTACAAGAGAGCACCTGATATGTATTGCAGACTTAATTTTATATAAGGGTTAACACACTGCTTTTTAGAAATACTAATCAATATTTTTAAAGCCCATTACAGGTTCTAAGAATATTTTGTGAATCCTTAAAATGACTTTAGATTTTCATGTAATAAACTTTGTTTTTATAGGGGAAAAAAGTCTGTGATGCCCTGCTATAATGGTAAATGTTGGCAGAACAGTACTTCTTTAAGGTAAACCTAAGTTAGGAATTTGATTGGCAGGACACAACAGACCTTTCCTTGTTAAAAGGAAAGGTTAAGGAGCTAAAATTTACTAGCTTCTTACTTGCATTTATAGGGAAGCAGCTGAAGGAGTAAATACATATAATATTTAGAAAGGAATAGCTACTGTATCACACTCAGGGCACTTTCAGTGCAGGTGGTAACAATTTTATTTTGACAGATTTCTCTTTATAAAGGAATTAAAAGTAAAAACTTCAAGACTTAAGGTAGATCATGCAAAACTGTGATTTTTAATTGCAGAATTTTTATTTTGCATTAACAGAACAATGTTAATTACAGTTCTATTTAGAGCAATATTTACCATAGTCAAATCTAAGTTCCCCAAACTTCAGTTTGCCAGGAGCAATATCACAAGCATGTAACAAATTAACAATTATCAACAAGACACAAAAGTTAAACTTGTAGCTTAAATAATCTACCTGTATTGATGTACTAAATGTACTTTGAAAAAGTAAACAAACATCACAGGAAAGCCAAATAAATAAATAAATAAATAAAGTTAACAGAACAAGCTTTTCATGGGCATTTTCACTAACATTTGGTCCTTTTGTGGTCTATGTAAACATCTGACCTGGCACATTTACACCTGAAAGTAACAAGGATTAGGCAACCAATAATTAATTAAAAGCATTTCCTGTGGACAATAGAAGGACCAGACTCATCATATTCTTGCTTGCTGATCCACATCTGCTGGAAGGTAGAGAGAGAGGCCAAAATGGAGCCTCCAATCCAGACAGAGTATTTTCGTTCAGGTGGGGCAATGATTTTGATTTTCATGGTGCTTGGAGCCAGGGCTGTGATCTCCTTCTGCATTCTGTCAGCAATGCCAGGATACATAGTGGTACCACCGGATAACACTGTATTAGCATACAGATCCTTTCGGATGTCAACATCACACTTCATAATGGAATTGTAGGTGGTCTCATGAATCCCACAGGACTCCATTCCCAGAAAAGAAGGCTGGAAGATAGATTCGGGGCATCGGAACCTTTCATTGCCAATGGTAATGACTTGACCATCAGGTAGCTCATAACTCTTCTCCAGAGAGGAGGAAGAAGCTGCAGTGGCCATTTCTTGCTCGAAGTCTAGGGCAACATAACACAGCTTCTCTTTGACATCCCTCACAATCTCCCTCTCAGCTGTTGTGGTGAAGCTGTAACCTCTTTCAGTCAAAATCTTCATGAGGTAGTCGGTGAGGTCTCGACCAGCCAGGTCTAGACGCAGGATAGCATGTGGGAGGGCATAACCTTCGTAGATAGGGACAGTGTGGGTGACCCCATCCCCAGAATCCATCACGATACCTGTGGTACGACCAGAAGCATAGAGAGACAGCACTGCCTGGATGGCCACATACATTGCTGGAGTGTTGAAGGTCTCAAACATGATTTGTGTCATCTTCTCTCTATTGGCCTTTGGGTTCAGAGGGGCTTCAGTGAGCAGAACAGGGTGCTCCTCTGGGGCTACTCTGAGCTCGTTGTAGAAAGTGTGGTGCCAGATTTTTTCCATGTCATCCCAGTTGGTGACAATACCATGCTCGATTGGATACTTCAGGGTAAGGATTCCCCTTTTACTCTGGGCCTCATCACCCACATAGCTATCCTTCTGCCCCATGCCAACCATGACTCCTTGGTGCCTGGGGCGGCCCACGATGGAAGGAAACACAGCCCGAGGGGCATCATCTCCCGCAAAGCCAGCCTTGCACATGCCAGAGCCGTTGTCTACCACAAGGGCAGCAATTTCTTCATCAGCCATTTTGAAATGCACCTGTAAGAACTGGGGTAGAGACAGTGGAGAATGAGTCAGACTCAAGGCTGGAACCTGCTCATCCCCCACCCCGAGATAACTCGGCCTCCCGGATTCACCCCGCATCTACCCTGCCTACGTTAAGGATGCAGAGAAGGGCCCTACGGGCCTACTGGGGGATGCAGAGAGGAGACTCTGCGAAAGGTGGCCACGGATGGCACGGGGCCTAGCGTGGGCATTTCTCCAGCGGCAGCGCCGGGGGCCGAGCGGTCTACGGACGTCCGGGCCTCCGTGGGGGGGGAGCGGAACGCAGGCCTCAGACTCGCCAGTTCCTCGGCGCGGCGCGAGGCTGATGAGTCACCGGCTATGGCGAGAGGACGCAAGAGACCAGGCGCATCGGGGCTGCCCGTCCCCGCCCTCCACCCAGCCCTTCCCCTCCTTCCCCGGCCGCACCGCGTCTCAGCCCACTGCCGTTTACCTCAAGCTGGCACAGCCCCCGCTCTCTATCTCGTACCCGCCGATGACTGCGACTGGTATGTCACTCAGCTGGGGCGCGCGCCCCGCTTTTAAACTCACCGCCGGGCGCGCTCACACCGGAACCGGAATTCCATCCTACCCGGACCTCCCATTGGTCGAAGAATTTACCGTCCATTTCCGCTCCAGACCCCGCCCCCATGCCCGCTCCTCCCTTCCCTTTTTTCTTCCACTCCCTCCAGAGGAGGAGTCACTTCCGGCCAGGCCTCCCTCTGCCACCCCTTCCGGCCTCGGGCCCCACCTTTCCCCCTCCTCCCCCGCCCTCCCCCTTGCCCCGCCCCACTCCTCCTCCCCTTCCCTCCCCTCCCGCCCCTCCTTCTCCCTCCCCCGCCCCGCCCGTCGGCCCCGCCCCGGCCCCCCCCGGGGCCGCTTCCGGTGCGGGCCCCGCCTCGCTGCCCCAGCCGCCGCTGCCGCCTGCGGGGCTGGAGGAGGAGGCGGTGGTAGAGGCAGAGCCGGAGCCGCAGCGGTAGCGGCAGCGGCGGCCGGACCGGGGACCAGAACTGTGGCAGAGCAGGGCCGGGCTGAGGCCGGAGCCTCCAAAGGTAAAACCGCCCTCTCGTTCTCTCCCCCCCACCTCGCCCGAGGGACTCAGTTTCCCCATCTGTAAAATGAGCGATTGGGACGAAATCAGCCCTCAGTGGCCCCCGCCCCGCTGTGAAGAGGGAAGGAGAGAAGTAAAAGGCGGGGACCCAGAAGAGTTAATGGGGAGAGGGCGAGATGGGAAAACGGGGAGGGGGGGCAGGGGAGACGAGAAGAGTCACTGGGGTGGGGGCGAAATGGGAGCCCCGGGGGGGGGGGGCGGCCCAGTCACTGGGGAGTGGGCAAGATGGGAGAATCTGGAGTAGGGGGTCGAGAGGGGTCAGTGGGGAGAGGGCGAAATGGGAGAGCCTAGGGTGGGCAAGCTGAGTCAATGGGGAGGGGGCGAGATGGAAGAACTTGGGGTAGGGGGACGACAGGGGTCAATGGGGAAGGGGGGTACTATGGGAGGACCTGGAAGTTGAAGCAGGTTAAGGGGGAGGGAGGTGTAAATTGGGAGAATATTAGGGGTGGGGGGGGGGGGGAAAGTTATTGAAGGAAACCGAGACTAGTTAAAGGGGGTTGGGGGTAAGTCATGAGATGGGGCGGGGGGGAGCAAGTGAGAGAAATAGCCCACCAGAGTTGCTGAGTTAGGTTAAGTGTGTGTAATGGGGGGGGGGGTAAATTGTAATTGCCTGAGGAGTGAAGGGAAAGATGAGGGGATAAGGGTAGTAAATGAGGGGGGTTAAGGTAGGTTTAAAGTGGTCATTCTTGAAGTGTGGTCCTAGAGACAGTCTTTGAAGTCAAAACTTCATTAATACTCTAAAACGTCTTAGGTGTTTAGGACAGTGAATATCCGTTGATAACAACCCACGTAAACAGTAGTTCTCATGGTTTTTTGTTTGTTTGTTTGTTTTTAAGTATGTGAGGGGTCCCTAAGACCAAAAAGTTTTAAGAACCACTGGATTGAAGATTGGGGTTTATTGTATGGGGAGGGGTGTATTGTGAGCATTAGGGGTAAGGAGAAAAGGCAGTGTGACATGAGGAGAATAAGTGGGGAGCGGCTGATGTAAGTTAAATGTGGATTTAGCTATAAACTGTTGAGGGGGAAGATGGGGGGAGATGTAGGGTTAAAGGTAGGGAATGAGGGCTGTTAAATATGGGGAATCACAGTGGGGTGAAGATAAGACTGAGAGTCAAAGGAATAGGCAAAGTTTGGGTCCTGAGGTCAGAGTTTAGATGGTGTGAGGGTATTAAAATAGAGGAGGGCTCTAGGAGGTGGGCAAGATGTGTGTGTGTGTGGGGGGGGTGTCCAGAAATGCAGAGTCTCCCAATGGGCATGGCAAAAAGATAACAGAAAGTGGCTTCAGATGGGGGTTTCTGAAACTGGGGTTTGCAGAGATAGGGAGCAAGAGGGGACAGTGGAAGTGGGTCAATAGGATGTAGGTGAGATGTAAATGGGGGGGGGGGGGGTGTGAGGAGGGAGTTGAGAGAGATAAAGGGGTTTGGAAGGGCCTGATTGGGAAGGATAGGGGAGAGTTTGGGGAGGGGTGTTGCAGTTTAAGGAAAACATGGGGGGTGGGGGAGTAAGGGAAAGGGTGGGGAAAATCAGGCTCAAGAATGTAGTAATAAAAAAATCAGAGTCCAAAATTAGTGTGTGGGTAGCAGTTAGGGGTAAGGGGAAATTATGTGGAAATGGGGGTGTTCAGTGATATGGGAATGTATGAAGAGGGTTGGGGTTTTTTTTTAGTTTTTAGAGCAGGATGAGTTCCCTAAATACAAGCAATATTGTTTTTCTGGACAGACTGGTTGTTTTCTGTGTGAAGGCTGGTAAAGCCTGCAGGCATCACAAGGCAACTACATTTTTTGTAATGTGAAGTCCCCATCCATAGTCCCACTCTATGTAAGGTGGCAGTTGTTAAACCCTTAGTAAGAAGGAATAATGGGTGGCAAATAGGGGCACTTGCTTGATAGACAGTTCACTTGTAATTTTCTGTTGATTATTAAAAGGAAATTTTAAAACCACCAATTCCATTGACCCCTCCCCCATCCTTGAAGTTACTTCATTACTGGATATTAAATATCTTAAATCCTTTTTGTCTCCAGATCCTGATGGGAATAGAAAACTTAACAAGATTATTTTTTTAAGTGAGAAATGAAATCGATTGCATTTCTTTCTCTTTAAGTATCCAAAGCAATGATGGCAGTGAGAAACCACTTGGAATTTAAAAGTTCTGTAGAATGTAAGAAGCAAAGACGCTATTCGTAAAATAAACATAGAAAATGAGGATTCTTAATCCATCTCTAATCTTTTGCTTAGCTTTAAATATCCCCCTTTCTCACTCTAATCCATGAAGAATGTTCGGTGTCCAAACAGGCTTCACCATGAGGGTTGACTTTCTTCCCAGGGTTTTTGGGGGATGCTAAAGACTTTTATTGGCCTGTCTAGCCCCTCAAACATTAACATGTATCAAGTCATGACCTGTCCAGTGCTTACATATATGTGGAAGCCATAATGGGAGCTTCCATTTGCCTGAAATGTACATTTCATCTACTCACTTACCTAGGCTTAGGTGAAGCATTATTCCATCTGAGGCACATGAGCCTTTGTGTATCACCCCTGTAACCCATACCGTGTTTGTTGTGAGGATTGGCTTGGGGAACGGAGGGTGTGAAAGGGGGTGTGTGTTTGAAGAACGATTTGTAAGAGGAAGAATGCTGCCAAACCTGCCCCAGGATGCTTCTCTCCTGAAAGGGCCCTTCATTTTTGTGCCGGTCCTGCAGCATCAGAACAGATTCTCAAAGAAAGAGAATGTGGTGAGGATTACCTGGCAGTTATTTTTTAAAAAGAGGAGAAATTAGCCTGTGCTGTTTTTGGACAATATTGATATATTTGCTTCAGATTAATTAACTTTAAAATCGCCAGAGGAATTTCTCCTCGTTTGTTTTGAGTGATGATTGCAATTTGAGACCCCTGCATGTTTCTTTCATGCTGTTGAAATTGGATTCTTTTTAAGGATTTGGTTTAGTGTCCAGTTAACATTGCTCAGTCCTCTGAGCAAGCAGGCCATTGGATGGTGGCATTTTGTGAAGCTTAACCCCAAAGAGCAGCTTGCTTGGTTTTCCTTTCCTTCCAAAGGTGGGGGAGGTGGAGGGGGGAGGGGGGAGACCGAATTCTCTCTGCTTCCTCTCTATATATGTCCAACTTAGCTGAGACATTCCTAAGGTTTTTTCAATTCTCTCTTCTTCAGCTTGACCCACTGTTGCCCTTGTGATTCTGGTTTTAAGAGTCACAGACTTTGTATAATATAGGTCTAGTTGCATTTCTGCAAAATCAAAAATTAATATCTGAGAATGTTAAGGGGGGGAAGATCGGAACTCAGACATTAGGAGAATGGAGCCTTTCTAGATTGATTTATTTTTAAATGTTTAGAAGAGAACAACACCCTCTCTCCCTGCCCATTAAGTGCGTAATCTGAAATCTCAGCTCAAGACACTGAAAGTCTGCGTTTATATTTAGTGGGAGTTCAGAGATCAGAGCAGGCTTTGGTTTGTCATGACTGTTGGAGAAAAGGTAGAGAGGAAAGCCTGTCAGTCCATGCTTTATATGACTGTTTTTCCTTTTTAGCCATCCTTGAGACCTGAAGGATCCAGTGTGGATCCCGTGTGCTTCCTTGGCAGTGCCCCCCTTCCCAGCCATGCCAACCGGCGGATGAGACTTGAGGCTCTGATGGAGCAGCTGCAGAAGCAGCAGCATCCTGCTCCTGTACAAATGGATTCCAGGGAAAGGCAGGAGCGGCAGATGAGAGAAGCCCAGCTGCTGTATGCTCAGCAGCTGGCAGCCCAGCAGGCCAGTCTCACCTCCCCATCTACCAAGGCTTCCTCAAGTTCTGCTCTGGGGCAGATGGCCAGAATTCCACCAGCAACAGCAGCCTCTAGGGTCCTGAACTCGGAAGCTGATGAAGAAGAGGAAGGGCTACTGGAAGATGAGGAAGGGAATGGGGAAGAGGCAGAGATCCCTGAGAAAGAAGCCCAACGTTCTTCTAAATATTTCCACATGCAGAAAGTGACTCGTCATGACCCCAGAGCTACCCCTATGTCAAATCCTCCTCCTCTTCCAGCCCCGGGGCTACAGAGGGGGCTGCATATCAAAGAGGACCATGCTAAAGATGCTCCAAAAGCTTCCCCTTCTGTCTCAGCATCTGGCCACCCAACCTGGAACCTGGAGGAGCAACTTAAGCAGGTCAGTGTCTGTTCCAGTGATGCTATAAGCCTTCATTGAAAGGGCCTGAGATAGATTGATTGGGGGGCTCTGTTGCTTTCCTAAATACAGCCTTATTTTCAGATCTACTTTCTCACCTATCTCCCTCCATTGAGAAAGCAAGAAAAACCAAACCTTTAGTGACTCACTCTTTTTTTTTTAAGCTTTTTGTGTGTGGGGGGGTGGGGCAGTGAGAGTTAAGTGACTTGCCCAGGGTCACACAGGTAGTAAGTGTCAAGTGACTGAGGCTGGATTTGAACTCAGGTCCTCCTGAATCCAGGGAAGGTGTTTTATCCACTTCGCCACCTAGCTGCCCCCATGACTTACTCTTTAAAGGCAAAAGCAGCAATGCCAATTTCTTCTTCTTTGCCTTAGTGAACAAAGGCCTGGAAATGTAGGGGCTATCTATTCAAATCCTAAGTCTGCCAGGGACTTCCTTTGTGACCTCTCTTTTCCCACCTCAAAGAAGATAATTAAAAGTTATTGTAAGTTAAGTGACTTGTACTTTACAGGAGAAGGGAATGGGATAAGTGTTTGTATAGGGCCTGCTGTGCTAAGCACATTACAAATATTATCTCATTTGATCCTCACAACAACCCTGGAAGGTGGGTACCATTATTATCACTCCCATTTTACAGTTGAAGAAACTGAGGCAAACAGAAGTTGAATGACTTTGCCCAAGGTCACAGATAGGTACATGTCTGAGGTGGGGTTTGAACTCGGGTCTTTCTGACTCTAGGCCCCACTGTGCCTCCTAGTGGCTTTTAACAAGATATTCCATGATGAAAGAGTAATGTTAGCCAGGCCCCCCATTCTACTGTATTCTTCTTTTATGCACACTTATAGAAGCATACTCAGAGTTGGAAGGAACCTTAGCAACCATCTAGTCCACCCCTTTTATTTTACAGATGGGGAAATTGAGCCCATGGAGGCTAAATGACTTACCCAAGGTCACACAGTAGGACTCAGAGGCAGGATTTGAACCCAGCCCCCTTGAGTTTGGAGCCCTGGCTCTTTCTGCTATACCCCAGTGGTCTCAGATTGTCATATGTTGATGCTTTTACATTGGTCGAGAAGTCTGTGTCTTTGTGTGGGGCAGGGATAGAGCAGAGAGAGTCATAAAATCGGTTCCTTGGATCACAAGCTCTCCTGGAGTTGGAGATGACATCTTTTCCTGTTCCATGCATGGTCTGCAGGATCATAGAACCAGGAACTCTTCTTGTCTGTCGCCCTCATTTTTGGGGTGGCAGAATGGGAACCCAGAGAAGCGATGGGACTGATCCAGGGTTACACAGGTCGTAGGACCTGGGCATCCAGAGCCAGCCTTAACACTGCACCTGCCGGGCTATTGTTTCCTTCCCTTCGCCCACACACCATGCGGTGAAAATCAGGAAGGAACCAAGGTGCCGAGAGGCCAGCCCTCAAATCACTGAGTGATTCGGTAGCAGAGCTGGGCCCCGGGCCAAGGAGGCTCAGCTCCCACAGCAGCACCTTGGCCGCAAAGCCAGACCCTCCCAGTTGATTTAAATGTGATTTAGCACTCCAGGGTTGTGAATTGCCAGCAGCCCCTCCATTACCGTGTGGTTGGCAGAGTTCCATGTTGAGTCAGCATGAAAAAGGGATCCCTGACAGCCGTGGGGGGAGTTCAGGCAGGAGGCGACAGGGCCTTGGCGGCCAGCCAGCCTCTGCACACGAGCTCTTATTCCTCGAAAGTGAAGTTGTGTGTGAGGAGTGACTGGCGGCGCTTCCCGTTCCAGCCTGCAGGAAATCAGGCAGGTGCCGAGGTCAGGCCACGGGAGTTTTAGCAGAAGAAGGCTATTCCAAAGTGACTTGTATTGGCTAGAAGAATGAATCAGACGCCCTTATGACAGGCACCCAAGTGCACACAGTAGCCCTAGTCCGAGACCGGCGGTTCCATCGTGACCAAGCCAGAGTCTAGGCGGTCTTTGAATACTCAGCCACTTTTTTAATTAGCCACCCAGAAGAGGGAGTTCCTTAGACTAAAGTTCCCCCTTCCCTGGATTTGACAAAAGAATCAGGGAACAACAGTCTCACCCAGACCAGTTTTATTGATCCCTGAAAGAATTGCTGACTTTGAAAAACCCTGGTTTGTGTGTCTGGTGGATATAAACCCCACCTGTTTTCGTGTCCTTTCCCCTTCTCATTTCTGATGAGCTGAATAGAAATGGATTAGCACTGATGCTATCACTTGTACCCTGCCAGAAGGAGTGGGGGGGTGGGGGGGGGGAAGAGGGTGGGAGACATGATAGTTTGGGGATGTTTAGAAAAGAGGTGTGTTTCTTTTGTAGATCATTCAGAAAAAAAAACCCGCAAAGCTTTTTCTCAACTTGTTTCACAGAGACCAGTGGTGTTTTCTACAGTGTTGTTAATGATATTGGGGGGGGGGGGCTATTTGACCTTGCCCTCTCTGAACTTGTTTTCTCTTTGTATGATGGGGAGAGCAATGGTCATATTACCTACCTTCCAAGATTGTTGGGCAGCTCAAAGAAAACAACATATGGAAAATGCCTTGGAGAGTTTAAATCCTTGGGATGTCAGTTAACATGTTTGTGGAGGTTTTATTTCCTGGCTTTCAGCCAGGACGGTTTTTCCAAATCTGGCTCATTTTCTGGAGTGCCAGCCCAATTTATGTTTCAGGTAGGAAGTCAAACATAAAATCACCGTTTGTTTAAAAAACATGCAGAACGATCCACTTGACAAGTTGCTTGTGTCAGAACATTGAGTCATTTGGCAAACAGACATACCTGAACAAAACCTTTTGAAAAGCAAGGTACCTGCCATTCACCACTGAAGAAACCTTTGCAAAGACTGCAATTCTCTAGAGAGCATGATTCAAAGTGTCTGCTGGGGAGTTACGCTTATTTTTTCAGGTTTTCTTTGTTTCTCTGCTCCTAGAAAATATTTGCTTCTCCAGAGTTGGGTATTTGTAGGGTCCTGGTGTGTATGGGGCTGGGGTTGGTGGTGGTTGTTTTGTTATTCCCAATAACAGAGTGATAGGAAGATGGATGACACCATTGAGCCTGGCTTTCTGAGCCACATTGGGCTTGGATAACTGAGTAAATAATTGTAAAACCAGGCAACAGAGACAAAGGCCCTGAGCTGATTTTGATGACCAGAGGGGGAAACCTTGTCAACACACAGTGACTGGGAGGTGTGAACTGTTTGGGGAGAAGTTTCAGGCTACATTGTGTGGAGGGGAGAGAAAAGGCATAGGTGAGTCCTGGTTACGATGAAGGCATTTGCCACCATAGAGGCCAAAGTGGGAAGATCTGCGGCGCCTCCTAAAAGAACAGAAGAGAAATAAGATTTTCAGACTAAATGTAGCCGCTGCAGCTCTGTGTGAGCCAGAGTGTGTATCGAGTATTCTGCATACTTGGGCAGGCCCTGTGGTTACTGGGAGTGGGGAGTAGGCCGTGGTGGATGCTGACGGCCAGCTGCTTGTACTAGCTAGCTAGTCCCCTGGTCTAGGAATATATGGAAGAAGCAGGCCCAAGGACCTGGCAGAGAGCAACAATTGTACTTTCTCACGATCCCCATCCTTGTAGGGAACTTAAAGAGAAGCAAAGGCTACCTAAGGCTCAGAGGGGTTAAGCCGTGCCGGAGCTAGTCACTTAGTCCTCTCGGTCAGTCCACAACTCTTACTACTTTACCATAAACTGGATTTTGGGATGGGTGTTTAAATTCTCCACATTTGGGGGGGGGGTTGCGGTTTTGGGGGGCAGGGCAATGAGGGTTAAGTAACTTGCCCAGTGTCACACAACTACTAAGTGTCAAGTGTCTGAGGCTGGATTTGAACTCAGGTCCTCCTGAATCCAGGGTCAGTGCTTTATCCACTGCACCACCTAGCTGCCCCTATATTTGTGTTTTACTTTGCTAAATACTATAGAGAAAAACCCAAACCACCAACAGCCTTTTCTTTCTGTGTCCGTGCTAGGGAGAGCATGGTGGTTCCCTGGCTTCTCTGCTGACCTGGAAGAATACTTGAGAAGCTCTGGGATGGTTGGATAGACAGACAGACAGTGAGCTGAAGCGTTTGTTCAGTACTCGCTATTACCAAGCACGGCATTAAGAGCTGTGCATACAAAAAACAAGGAAACGAAACGGTTTTAAGTCTCAAGGAACTTACAACATTCTAAAGGGGTGAAACAGCACCTAAATAGAAGGTGTGGAGGGAGGTGGGAAATGGGGGACAAGGAGCCTCGTGGCCAGCGCTTCTGATGATGTGGCAGTTCTGGACCAGAACTCCCTGATCCTCTAATCAGCCCCAAAGTGAGATTATCCTCTGGGAGCCAGATAGTCAAAGGGAAGGGGAGCAGAGCAGATCAGAGAGTGAACTTAATTTTTTTTGACAATGTTTTGGAGATATGTGACTGCCTCTGTTTTATGTATAGTGGCTAATACTTAAAAAACAGTAGTGGCTGGAACAGGATAAGCTTCTTACAGGCACTGGCCCCATCACAGGCTGCTTTGGGATGCCTTGCCTCCTTTTTATTTGGAGCTCTTGCTTCTAGGGCATGGATCCCAGGAACAGTTTGAAGAATTGGATAGGCTTGTATTTTATTGCTGTTTTTGTTGACTCTCCTATTGAATTCATTTAGCAGCTTTCTTTTCTTTTTTTTTTTTCAAAAAACAAAACAGATTTATTAATGGGAACAAGTTCAAAACACAAGTGAGGTTAATAGAGCTAGGGAATCTAAATCTCTGGGGTAAAAAGGCCCCAGGCACCCCAAACCTTCCTCCAAAGAGCTAGCTTTGCCTCAAAAACACAAACTCACCAAACACCCAAAATCTGTAGCTCTAAGGAGAATTAGCTGTGTAGTCTCTTCTGTCTTTGTCTGAAGGTCAAACACCAACAGTTTCTCTGTCTCTACCTTCCTTCCCCATTTCCCTCAAAACCAACTCTCTAACTGCCTCTCAGAAAAACTCCCCTCACCCTCTTCCTGCAACTACCTCTAAATGTCTCTCCCACAGGAAGGGGCTGTTCTTAGTCATGCTGAATCTCCAACTGGCTCAGCATACCCACATGGGCTGTCCCCATTATAATCTGGCCAGGCCCATGTGGATGTAGGGGAGCTATTAGGGAGGGCTTAGTTACTTAATTTGATAATTTGACTCAATAAATGTTCCCTGTAGTCAGAGTTCCTCTTGTTTCTTCAATTATCTCTCAAAGTACACACCCACCTTCTCTTAGGCTTTTAAGCTTACATTTTTTTCAATCTGACTATAATGAAGCAAAGATAGGGTTATGAAAACCCCAAATCACAACTTTTCCCAGTGAACCAAAAAAACCCAAACAAACCCCAAAACAAGCAGAAAACAAAAACTGGGACTTAAATTCTAGCCTTTTACCTCCCATTTCATTGCTCAATTGACACCACATTAACATGAGCTTCATTTAACTGAAAAATTGACACACACACCCCCCATAGTCTCGAATAAATGCAATGTTATCATTCTTAGCAATTTCATTTAGCAGCTTTCTAAGTGAACAAAGAGTAGAAATGCTGAGATGTAGAACCCAAGAGATGCTATATTGGGTCAAACAAGGGGTCTTTCCATCCCAGTGTTCTGTCTTTGACAATGTGAACAGAGGGATGGTTTGGGAAAGAGTGTGGTTTCCCCTCTTGCAATCTAACTTTCTCCTAATAGAATACACCTAGAACTGAGCCTCCCCTTCCTTTGCCACCCATGTAGTTAACTTTGACTAAGTCGTGCCACCTTTCTGAACCTCAATTTTCTCATCTGTAAGAAGGGGATTAGACCAGATTTTCACGGAGGACTTTCTACCTCTGGAGCCTTAACCCCTTGAAATCTGGCTTCTGACCTGGCCACTCTCTAAAAGGTCACCAAAGAGAACTTATCATCATTGGCTTTTTGCAGTCCTCATCTACCTCCTTTTCTTTTTTCTTTTTGTTTTTTTTGTTTTTGCAGGGCAGTTGGGGTTAAGTGACTTGCCCAGAGTCACACAGCTAGTAAGTGATAAGTGTCTGAGGCTGGATTTGAACTCAGGTCCTCCTGAATCCAGGGCCAGTGCTCTATCCACTGTGCCACCTAGCTGCCCCTACCTCCTTTTCTGATGATATTTGACACCTTGGATAATGTCTTCCTCTTGGATGCTGTTCCTTTGTGTACTACTAGCCTCTCTTCTTGGCTGTCTGACCATTCCTTACCCTCCTTTCTTGGTTCATTTAGCTCTTCCTACTGTCCAAGGGTGGTGGGTGTTCCCAATCCTTGTCTTAAGCCATTTTATCTCTCCATCCTGTGGCAACAGAATCCATTCACACTGGTCCCCTTGGTGCAAAAGATGTCAATGTCTTCTGGGGATCCAGTCCTGCTTCTCCAGCTAAATCCTGGTGCACTTCAAACACAGCACAATTACAGATAAGAAAATACACCGTCTGTACAAATCAAATGTAAATAGAGGAGTGGTGAGGAAGTTCTTGGTGAGGATGTTTCCTTTAGGCTGTTGGCAGTCAGCAGACACAGCTTTAAGAATCACCTGCCTAGAGGTGGTAGTTAAAGGCATGAGCATAAGTGAGATTGCCAACAAAGTGAAGTACGGCCTGGGGAAGGTGGGGAGGGGGAGAGACTGAGACTGAGACCAGAGGAGCTCTTGCCTTCCTGGGCTCAGAGGGGAAGACATAGGAGTGAGTGTCACATGGGTAAAAGAACTACAATATGGACTAGAAGAATGGGCCATTTTTAAAGTTAAGGAGAAGGAGAATAGGGAGTGCCTGTGGTGGCCCTCCTAAGTATTATACAGAACTCTAACCAGCTCTCCTGACTGTAAAGGAAGGAGGTTTAGCACAGAAAACAGGATTTGTTGATGGGCTGGTCTTCCATTGTTATTGATTGTTCCATTGTTGTCAATTGGTCTTCCATTGGTTATTGGCCAAGGGGGAATTGGTGACCTTTGAGAGAGCAGTTTCAATGTAGTGGTAGGAAAGGAAGCAGGATTGCTGAGAATTAGAGATAGCCAGTGATTGTGAGGCTTTCATTTGTAAATTTATGTAAACCTTTTCTTTTTTTTAAGATAGGAAATTTTTGGCCTGTCTTGCTTCTGGATAACCGGTTCATATCATATAGTGGTAGCTTGCTTTGAATTTGAATCCGAGATCTGCTGTTTTCCACCACTGTGACCTTCAGCAAGTCCCTTCTCTGAACCTCAGTCCCCTCATTTATAAAATGAGATTGATGGATTGGATAATCTAGAAGACGCCTTTCAGTGACAATCCCGTGTGGGCTTCCACCCACTGAGTCAAGTAGTGCTTTCTATTCATTGCACTAAAAATTATTTTCCAAGCAATGCATTTTGTTGTGGAATCTTGGAATTTCATGGAAATTCCAGAAATTCTTTCAGTCTAGTCATACACATCAAAATTTGATAAGCTAATTTTTCAGGACTGATAAAAAATTGAACTCTTCAAACTGATTTGAAAATACCTCACTCTTTATTATAATTACTCTGCTACACCTGTGGTTTATTTGGTACAAGGAATTTTGAGGAGGAAACTCTCCCTGTCAACACTTGCAGGAGCCCTGAGAGGTTAAGTGACTTACTTAGGGTCACCCAACCAGGATGTGTCAAAGGTGGTACTTAGCCTAGGTCTTCCTGACTCTATGGCTAGTTCTCAAGCCACTCTTCCCTTCCTTCCCTCCATCACTCACTGACCCTCTTCTTCTTCCCTCTGTCTGCCCTAAATTGATACCTTGAAAAAAGTTTTATTGATGCTTTCACAGAAATCAGTTGTTTCTGGAAATAGCCTTGTCTGTCTCCACCCACCCGCATGCATAGTTCAAACCTTCCTTTGTAACAAAGAAAATTCGTTACAGGCCAACAGTGCAGTGACCACATGTGACACTGTATGCCTCATTATGGCCTTATACTCTCCCCCCCTTTGTCAAGAGGAAGTCAGTATGTTTCAGGATCAATATTGGTTCTTCACTTATTCAGAGTTCAGCTTACTTTTAGTGGCTGATTTGATTTATGTGGTTGTAGTCATTGTGTATATTGCTCTCATTTCCTTATTTTGTGTTGCATCAGTTCATACAAATCTCATGTTTCTCAGAATTTCTCATGTCTGTCTCTTAGAATCACCCAGTACTACATTATTTATATTCACATACATTCAGCCATTCTTCAAATTAAAAAAAAAAGTTAACATCCTTTGTTTTTATATCACCTTTATTTTCCCTTCCACCCAAGGAAGCTACCCCTCATAACAAAGAAAAGGGCCTAGGGTAGGAGGTGCAAACAGTTCAGCAAAACTGTCCAACTTGATCCATCTCGTCTGAGAGCAAGGCAACTGTCCACCTGCCTGGTGTGGTACAGAAGGAAGGAAGTGCCTTTTAACATCTCTGCTTTACATCTTGGTCACTGTGGATATTGTCTTTCTGTATCTGTTTACTTCACCCTTTTGGGGGGGGGCAATGAGGGTTAAGTGACTTGCCCAGGGTCCCACAGCTAATAAGTGTCAAGTGTCTGAGGCTGGATTTGAACTCAGGTCCTCCTGAATCCAGGGCTAGTGCTTTATCCACTGCAACACCTACCTGCCCCTACTTCACCCTTCAATTCATGCGAGTCACCTCATGCTTTTCTAAATTCTTCACATTCATCATTTCTTACCATAGAGTGAATATCCCATTCCATTCATGTCCTGCCTTTGGTTTAGCTGGTCCCTAATCAATAGATATTTACTTTGTTACAATTCTTTACTCCTGAAGAAAAGGGCTGCTATTGATTTATGGGGAACCTTTTGGTCTTTGACCTCCTGGGGATATAGGCCTAGCTGAGGGTTTTCTGGGCCAAGGCATATGGGCATTTTCATCACTTTCTTAGTACAATTCCAGATTGCTTTCCAGGATAGTTGGGCTGCTTCACGGCTGCACCAACAGTAAACTTGTGCTCCTGTCTTTCTGCAGCCCCTCCAAGCCTGACTATTGTATTTTGTTATCTCTGCCAATTTGCCACTGGGCAGGGAAACTTCAGTCAGTGTGAGCACTTTAGGCTAAAATCGCTGTCTGAATTTATGTCAGTTGCCCAGTTCTCATGTACCTACTCCATCTAAAACATGAAATTTGTAGCATGCCAAATAATGATCAAGAAATCCAATGAGAAACCACTAGTAAGGGCTTATTGCCCCTCCAAACTGCACAAAGGTCAGCCTACGGGCAATATGAAAGAGCCTTCAGCAGGGTTAGCATAGGCAAGCAGCCATCAGCTTCCCATCTTGTCCTGAGATGGACCAGAGACATATGTACCCTAGAGGGCTTCTGCCTCTGCAGGCAGCAAGAGCACAGTTTCCTCAACAAAGTCCCAGGATGCTTAGCTAAGCTCTAGTGTGGCTCTTGGAAACCAGAAGAGCACGAGGACTGGGGTAGCAAGGCACCATTTAGACCAGGACAGCCCAGGTGCATGGGGGACTCTCAGATCCCCACCATTCTAAGGTCCAGTGCTCTGAACTTTAGAGACCCAGGAGATTCCAGGCCCAAGAAGTAGAGGGCAGCTCAGGGACTCGGGGCAAGACTGCTCAGTGGGGGCTGAGGCGGCCCCAGCACAGAGCCTCAATTCAGGAGCGAAAGCTGGAGAGAGGAATAAATCAAAGAAGAGACTGACCAGCATAGATAATTATTGTAGATCTAGAGGTGGCCCATAATCCAGTCTAGCAAGAGACAGTAACCTTGTGACAGCACAAGCCAAGACTCAAAGACAAAGGTGTGTTTTAGGCAGCACCAGCCCCGAGTCAGGAGAGCCTGCTGACTTCCCTGGCCTCCCTTAAGCCCCAGCTCCAATCCCACCTTCTACAAGAATCCCTTCCTGAACCCCCTCAATGCAATATTAGCCCCTTCCCTTGGTCAGTTATTTCCTCTTGGCCCTGCATGTATCTTGTCTACAGATAGTGACTTTCATGTTGTCTCCCTCATTAGAGGATGAACTCCTGAGAGCAGCCAGAGTTCAGCACAGTGCCTGGCAAATAGTAGGTGCTTAATAAATGCTGAGTGACAAACCCACCAATTAGTTGGAGTCTTATCTGAAACAGAGGCAGAAAACTAAACATACACACGGTTTGGTGTAGAAGGAGATCAGATTCCACAAGTGGGATAAGGAAGGGTGGTTTACTGGGAAGGAGCCTTCAAAAACAAAAAAAACTTCCTGATCTCAAAGGGGGAATGAAAAAGGAAAAAAAGAAGACAAAGAACTAGCCTCTAACCCGTTGCTCATCCAGTAGGGCTGGCTGGACAAATTAAGTTATGTGAATAATGCAAGATTATTGCACTATAAGCTTGGATAAAAGATGGTTTCAGAGAATCTTGGGTTTCATGACCTGATACAGGGTGAAGGGAGCAGAACCAGAACAATTTCTTTTTTCTTTTTCTTTTTCTTTTTTTTTTGCAGGGCATTGGGGGTTAAGTGACTTGCCCAGGGTCACACACCTAGCTGCTCCCCAGAATGATTTCTACAAAGACCACAATATTGTCAAGAAAAACAGCTTTGGGGGCGGCTAGGTGGCACAGTGGATAAAGCACCGGCCTTGGATTCAGGAGTACCTGAGTTCAAATCCGGCCTCCCATACTTGACACTTACTAGCTGTGTGACCCTGGGCAAGTCACTTAACCCTCAATGCCCCGGAAAAAAAAAGAAAAATAGCTTTGAAAGACTTGAGAAAGAGCTCAGATGGGCTAGGCAATCAGCCTTGTCTCTGCAGGACCCAGGATGAAGCAGGCCACCCATCTCCTGATGGGATGGATTCAAGGTGCTGAAAAACTAGATGGTTTCGGACATGGCCACCGTGCTCATCTGCTGCTTCCTCTTCGTTTTTAATTGGGAGTGAGAGGGGAGGCTAGCCACAGTGATGATTTTTAAAAAAGGAAGGCCATTGAAACATTTTTTTAAATGCACAGAAGAGAAAAGAAGTCAAGAAGGAAGCACAGACAAGCAGGAGAGTTTTGGAAATAATGTGTGAAATGGATTATATATTTTCTTCACCAAACAAATGAGTGAAATGGAGATTATGGTTTTATGTATAGCCCTCTTTTGTATTTTTCTTTTCTGGAAATGCATATTTGGGGGGGGCATTTAATTTCCAAGTAAAAAAAAAGTGGGAAATAATTTTCATTCAATCAACAAGCAATTATTAAATACCTGTTCTATGCCAGAATGACTAGTAGGATCCTTGACAGTATGTGAATAATGCAAGATTATTGCACGATAAGCTTAGATAAAAGCCCTCCGAAGAGGGATGAGTTTGTGGGGAAAGATAATGAATTCTGGTTTGGACAGTTTGAGATGGTTCTGGGACATGCAGTTTGGAAATGGAGAAAGAGACACAAACTGCTAGACATTAGGCCTCCATCTACTATACCTTGGGATCATCCGAGTGAGAGAGTGCAGAGAGAGAAGAGTTGAGTGCCCAAGGCAAAGCCTTGAGGTCCATCCACAATGAGTGGCCATGATGTAAATAAAGATGGAAGAGCAGACAGGTAGGAGACTAAGAGTAAGCATAGATCAGAAGTTTCCCTTACCTCCATTGAGAGTATTCAGAAGGTGATGGTCAGCAGTGGCAGGGGCTGCTGACGTCCAGAAGAAAGAGCATTGAGAAAAGGTCGTTCAGTTTGAGTCAGGAGAACAGGGGTCACTTTGAAGAGAGCAGCGTCAGTGTGCTGTTGGGGTTGGAAGCCAAATTGAAGAGGGTTTAGAAGAGAGGGAAAGGATGGCAAATGATGAGCATGGAGAGCTTTTCCCAGGAGTTTAGCGAAGAGGGGAGGAAAGAAGGACAGTGGCTGCTGGGGATCTTTTTTAATCACTGCAGTAGTTCCCTGTCGAATTAAGGTGGTTTCCTTCAGTTACTGGTATAAATTTCTCCCAAATCTTCTGTTTTTAAATAGCTGTTTCTTATTTAAGGGAGAGGGTCTGAACCTGTGATTTCCTCAGTATAGGAAAACTCCCAAATGAGGAGATTCTTTTCCTGTGTAGGTCACCACTTTTTCTGCAGTTTATAGTCTTAGGAAGTTGCCTGAAGCATTGAAAAGTTGTGACTTTTGGGGCAGCTAGGTGGTGCAGTGGATAAAGCACAGGCCTTGGATTCAGGAGTCCCTGAGTTCAAATCCGGCCTCAGACACTTGATACTTACTAGCTGTGTGACCCTGGGAAAGTCACTTAACCCCAATCCCCTCACCCCCCCCCCAAAAAAAAAAAAGTTGTGACTTTCACAGGGTCACTTAATCTGTATATGTTAGAAGTGGGCTTTGAACTCAAGTCTTCCTAGCTCCGTGGCCAGGTCTCTATCTACTATACCATGTTGCCCCAAATGTATTTGCTTTCAGGTAGAAATCTGCCATTTCTTTGTCTTTTTTATTTTTACTTTTTGGCCTTTCTCTTGACCTATTTCCAGAGAGTCACCAGAATTGCATGCAGCAATCCAGGTGTAAAACTCACTGAGTTAGCTTGTGTTTTCTGATGTTGCCTGGAATTTCCTTTGCTTTCTTGGCCATCCCACTGGACTGGGACCTTTAGGGAGTAATTCATGGTGCCTCCTGTATCTCTTTCCTGGGTCATTACAGTGTCTTTTGAGCTCATCTGCCTCTAAATAGTCTGTTATTTTTTCCTAAATGCTTCATCCTGTACTTGCAGGTGTTGAAACATTAAAACTCTTGAAGGTGAGTTGATTCCTGGTCCTACCATTGGTTCACTCAGTTGTTTTTTCTTTAAACTTTTTGAGTTCCAAATTCTCCCCCCCCCCAATTTTGTTGTTGTTGTTTGTTTGTTTTGGGGGGGGTTGGGGGTTTTTTGTGTGTGAGGCAATTGGGGTTAAGTGACTTGCCCAGGGTCACACAGCTAGTAAGTGTCAAGTGTCTGAGGCTGGATTTGAACTCAGGTCCTCCTGACTCCAGGGCTGGTGTTTTATTCACTGCAATACCTCCCTCCCTCCCTCTAGTTCTGCCCACCCCCATTGTGAAGGCAAGAAACGTGATGCCCATTATACACACGAAGTCGTGTGAAGCATAATCTCACATTAGCTGTGAGCAACAGTGCCTTTGAAACAGTTTACTGTATTGAACCTCTTACGCCAGCTGAGAAATGAGGGGATTGTCCCCAGTGTC
Source organism: Dromiciops gliroides (assembly GCF_019393635.1). Classification (NCBI taxonomy): domain Eukaryota; kingdom Metazoa; phylum Chordata; class Mammalia; order Microbiotheria; family Microbiotheriidae; genus Dromiciops; species Dromiciops gliroides. The sequence goes on from NC_057862.1 coordinate 48,448,485, forward strand.
CTCTGAGACCCTGCTTCAGGTCTGTAACCCTCTGGTCTCTGAGCTCCTTTCCACCTCTGAAGTCTTTGTTGTGTGAAGTGTCCTGTGGTTGGTAACTTAATGAATGGGCAGCGAACTCTCATGGAGCAGCAGTGCTTTTCTTGTGTGTGTGTTGAGGCATACACATCATAGATGGAGATCTATGGCTATTTCTTTAACGGAGTGGCCATGTCCTGCTTCACTTCTCGGGGTTTGGCGTTAGCCCCAACCCATTCTCTGGACTTCACACCCAGACTCAGAGGAAGCTCCTCACTGCAGTCTTAAATGGATGAAATCCCAGGCCAGGCCCCTTCCCTCTTTCCATGTGGGGATCATCGAAGAGTCCTGTTTAACCTGGAAAAGATGACGTGATAGCTGCATTCAAGGATTTGAAGGGGGTTGCTGTGGAAGAGGGAGTAGACTTACTTGATTTATCATCAGGGAACAGAACCAGGAGCCAGTGGGTTCAGAGAAACAAATTTTGGTTGGACATAAGGAAGACAGATTCATGGATTAGAGTTTGTCCAAAAGTGAGATGGGCTCCCTAAGGCTGGAGGCCTTCAAGCAGAGGCTGGGGGACCACTTTCCAGGGGAATTCCTTTGGGGTCTTTGTTGGCCTAGATGCCCAGCGAGGTTCTGTGATGAATGTTGCTAGGGTGCATAAGGGCAGGGATTGCGTTTTATTTGAAGAACAACTTCTCTGCTCTAGTACTGGCTAGGGTTCTGCACATGGTAGCTAATTAAAAGTGTTTGCCACCTCTGTAGATTTGCCTGAGTAAAACGGAAGTGTTTTAGAAAGGCTGTTATCATGTAATCAAAATACAGGTTGTTTGAGCTGCCTGCCTTCCTTCCCCAGCCCCCACCTCCTCTTCTCCCCCTCAATTTGAGTTGTATTTCCCAAGCTACAGACTTTGAATTGATCTCTTACTGGTCACAGGTAGGCAGGATTGTTGCTAGTTCCTGCTGGGGTTACCTGAAAGGAAGGTGTGCATCTGCTAATTATGACTCCCGGGTTTACAGTGCTTCACTGCCTGCAGCACAGCACCAAATCCCGACCTTATCACGAGGGTTTGGGAGTTCTCCAGTGTTGGGTATATCAGCATCTGTTTCACTTCCTGGGTCTCCACTCCACCTACAGAAGGAATTTCTGCTGATTCTCCTGTAATCCCTGCCCTGGCCCCTTTATACATCTCATTCACTCCAACTGTTTGTGGTTGGAGCTGGTGGGAGAGCAAAGAGCATTCTTGTTTTTCTCTTCACACTAAGATTTGCAAAATGGACTTTTGACATTGCAACATCAGACCAAGCCTGGGAGAACTGTAATCAGTTAGAATTGCAGAACTGTGTGCCTGGCTAAAGGCAAACTAGTCTCTGAGCATCTCTACAAATCCAGACATTCATCTAAAACACTAGGGAGATTTGAATTTCAGAGCAAATACTCATCTTTCTAAGCTTATAGGGTGTCTCAGCCTAATAGAAACCCAGAAATGTTCTCCCTTCCTTCTCTCTAAGGGAGACTGTCCTATAACTGTGAGGCTTAATGCCCAGGGATACTTAAGAGCCTTTATCACAGGGTTTAAAAACTGTCTGAAGGACATAGGAAGGAAGAAACTAAACATTATGTGTGATGACTTTTTCAGGACAGGCTGAGCTCATAGAGGGTGACAGACTAAAAGGGTATGACAGAACACACAAGCACCTTGACTTGGTGACCCGTTCCTTGTATTATCATAGAATTCTAGAACTAGAAGGGACCTTTAGAGAGATATACCTTCACTGAGAGGAAATCTACTTGCTGAGGGGTCAGCCCATTCCATTCATCCTTAGACTGTGCTAATAATCACTGAACATCTTTATCTTTACAACGACCCCCAAAGCAATCTTATTGCTATTCCTTGTTCTTCATTCAGGAGTCAAGTGGAAAACTACTAACCAAGCTTACAAATGCCAGTCCTTTTTAATACTAGGAAGAGGTGGATTGGGTCACCTCTGACTTCTCCCCTCCAAACCAAACATCCTTTTAAGGAAAGGGTTAACTCTGGCTTTGGGGAGAGGTGGGTGGGGAATGAGAAGCTCAACTTGCTTTGGACATCTGAGCTCTGCTTTAATAAGATATTTCAGGTGGTCAGAGAGCAATCCTAAAATAGCCTGGATTCTGAATTGCTTTTAAAGTCAGGGCCTCTGGTCTCCAGGGAGAGAGAACTCCAAGGAATATTGAGCTGGCTCCTGAGACTCTCAGAGCTATGGCGAGAATGCTTTTTAAAAAAAATCACAGGGAAGAGCAAGTACTGGAGTCATGTGGTCCAGCCCTCTTGTTTTAAAGATGGGGAAACCGTGTTCCATACAGCTGGAGTGACTTGTCCACAGTTGCTTGGGAAAGTGAGTTAGAGAGCTGAGATTGGAACCCAGGGCCATTAGCTGGCCTCAGGCTGGCACTCTTTTCACTGCACCAAGCTCTTTTTCCAGTGGAAAGATTAAAGAGAGGACTCCCCTCCTATCACCTTTTCTCCCCAATGGAGGGCTGACCCAATGAGGTTTTCAGTTCTCCTGCCAGACCCTTTCCTGAGCCAGATCTTCAGCTTCCCTTAGGGCAGTGGGATCAGCCTCCTCCTCTCAGTCAGACAAGCACTGAATCGGGAATGCGGATGTTTTTTCCTGCCAGTGGCTTCCTGGCTGAGCCATCTCTCCGTTTTCCTATTTTGGTCAGGGCCGGCATCTTCTCCCAGAATCTGCCCAAGGCTCTAAACCTGGAGTGATGATTTACTCTGCCCTATTCATCATCCCTCTCCCATCCCTCCTTTTCTTTTCCCATTATCACTGTTGTCCAGATGATGACCTTTTTCCTGGATAGCCTCCTGATTAGTCCCACTGCCCTCCTCCCTCTCCCTCCTACCACCATAAAAACCATCCCCCCCATTCATCTTCCATAGCAGTTATTTCATCATGTCTCGAGTATACACACACACTCAAACACACTCACTTACACACACACACACACACACACACGCACACGCACGTGCGCGCACTCTCTCTCTCCCTCTCTCTCCCTCCCTCCCTCCCTCTCTCCCCATCCCCTAGAAATCTCTACAGCACCCTCAGTACTCCCCACTGAACTCAGCTCAGCTTCTTGGTGAATGTGCCAGGCCATTTGTCTGATTGTAAGCCTTCACATTGTGTCCTGCCCCTCCCCCCCCTCAAATGACAGCCCAAACCCCTAGTGAGAGGAGGTTCTTGTGGCTAAGGGGAGCTCACCTTCCTGGGGTGGTGGGGCCCTAAGAGGCCATCCAACCCGGTCCAGAGCTTAATGGGGATTTCCTCTACAGCAGGTTTGCCCCCCTCCACATTCAGAGCTCTTTTTTTCTTTTTTTTTGGCAGGACTGGAGACTTAGAATTAGAAAACCTGAATTCAAATCCCAGGAATGTTGATTACTCCTTGTGTGACTTTGGGCAGGTCTGGAATCTCCCTTTCTGAAATCCTCTAGACCTTGAGGGAGAATCTATGAATCTAAAACACATTTTATCGATACCTTCTGTTTTTACACTGCCTAAGTTTCCCCCAGCATTCCTCCCTGTCCTTGTTCTCAGAGAACTATTCCTTTTAATAAAGACTTTTTAAAAAAAACAAATTAAGAGGAAAAAGGGAAAAAATCAGCAAAATCAATCTGTTCACTGAAAAAGTAAAACTACCTTCAGTGTTGTGTACGTCCATAAAGGGGTAGGGAGAGAGGTGTTTTCGTTGTGGCCAAGCTGGTTTTGTTGGCTTTTGCAACACTCATTTTCAGTTGTTTGGTGGTGTTGGTTCTTTGCACTTACATTCTTGTTGTCCTGACATCTCTCTTGTTTTCTCTGCATCACTTCATGCAGGCTTTCTTTCCATGCTTAGAAAAGCTGTTTTAATCAGGAGCAGTATTTTCATGAAAGATTCCCTTGACTAACTGTAGCATCATAATTAGTAAAACAAACGTTTGTACTTGTTTTGTTACATTTACTTTAAACACGTTTCTAACATGGTTTCTCAAACTGGGCCTCTCCTTGCTTGGTGGGTGGAAGAAGCATTGATTTCTCCAGTTCTTGCTGCTAACACAGAAACGTCCTCCCAGCTGGTGTGCATGGAATAATTGGACTTTCTTCCAGCAAAGTGGATTTCCCCACCTCCCAGCTATAAAGCATAGTCTCATGATTTCACTCTCCCCAGACAAGAATATTTGTCTTGTTGGGGTCTGGCAGAGGGGATTAAGGTTGGGTGCTGCTGAGGTAACTCTTGATCCCAAGCATTTCTTCACTAAAGGTTGAGTAAGAACCTTATTCCTGAAAGGGGTCTGGAAATTTAAAGAGCACTCAGGAATTGTAAATAATAGAAAGCTGGACTTCTGGATTTGGCCTGAGATTCATCACCTTTCTGGTCTCACATTCCTCATCTGATGAAGTAGACTGGATTAAATCAGGTGACCCACCAAGGACCATGCACCCTCTAATATTCTGTGATGTCATGATTTGAGCCACGGGATGAAAGAGACTCCCACTTAGAAACCTCTTCTGGTTTGAATATTTATTTTGGGCAAAAAGCTGTTGATTCTGACTCCTTTCAGAATGCATATAGTTCCCCCATATATGCATGAGTGTACATACACACACTTTCTCTCTCCCTCCCTCCCTCCTTTGCCACCAAGCCTTCTTTCTGCACCATTTTGGAAAACAGTTTGTATCTCCCCCTTGGTGGCAGTTGAGCTGAATGGAAGTACAGAAGCCAGGGCCAACTGCAGCTGGGGCCTGGGTGGGTATTTAGTGACAAACTGTCAGTTTCCTGTGGACTCCTGGTGAGATCAAAGATTTAGGAAGAGAGTTCTCAGGGAGGAAAGACTGAAGGGGTTGTAAATGGCAATAAGAGACCAATCGGTGCTGTTGTGGGCTTTCCTCATGCATTTCTAGGGTAATTCAATACTCTTGCTGACAGGGCATCAAAGACTATTTTCCCCGGACAGGTTATACCTTGTGCTCAGTGGCCAATTCAGCTACACTTGCTTTCTTTTAGACCCCTTGATCTTTAAAGTGTCCAGAGGCTTTTTTAGGTTGCTTTTTCCCAGAAGACTGAGTGTGAGGTGTTTTGTTCCCTCTGCCTCCACTACCCACCTGCCTCAGTCAGACTCATTATTCAGTATTTTTCTGAGCCTGTAACTTTCCAGTAATATAACCTGCAGATCAGCCCCTGTCAGTTCCTCTTGCTTGTAAAAATCTGCATTGCATAACTGGACCAGCTCTCATAAAAGTTGATCAGGGTGAAGAACCAAGCAAATACTTGCTAAAACCAGTCATCCAGAAGTGGGGGGGGGGGAGGGGAGGGAAGCAAACGTAGAGAAGCTTTGGTGGTGAGAAGATCCCAAGCCTTGTCTTTGCTCTTGGATGTCACTGTTAATCCTGAGCTAGAAAACAGCAGATAGTTCACTGAGAGTTAGAATTTATTCATATGCCGGGCTACCTCTGAGGAAGAAGTTACACCCCCCCACCCTTTCACCCTGAAACAGTGAAGTTGATGCATGGTGAAGATTTTCCCACCATTTGCATTTATAGTATTTGAAATTTGGTCATATATGATCTTAGGATTTCAACTGTCCATAGCCATGAGTAATTATTGGTCCATTTTTACCCTAGGCAAGGAGCAGCCTGTTTTTCACTTTTCCTGGATGAGGCAAACAGTGAGATCATTCACATAGCCCCACCTCCCATTTCTTTGCAGTTGTTTTCTGGGTTTTGATAGACTGATTCCTGAGCTTATTGGCATTTCAAGTTAAAATCCCATTGTGAAACAGATTTTTAAGTCTCGTAAGCAGTTGGCTTTTAGTGGCATGTATTCAGCAACAATACCATTCTTTTATTTTTTATTTCCTAAAAGTTTTCTGTTATTTTCTAGTTACATGTAGAGAGAGTTTTCAACATTTGTTTTCCTAAGATTTCTAGTTTCAAATTTTTCTCCCTCCCCCCTCCCCAAGACAGTAAGCAAGCCGATATAGTTTATATATATACAATCACATTAAATACATTTCTGCATTAGTCATGCTGTGAAAGAAGAATCAGAGAAAAAGGGAAAAAACCTCAAAAAAGAAAAACAAAAAAAAAGTAGAAATAGTATGGTTCAATTTGCATCTAGATGCCACAGTTCTTTTTTTCTGGATTTGGAGAGCATTTTCCATCATGAGTCCTTTGGAACAATCTTGGACCATTGTATTGCTGAGAAGAGCCAAGTTTATCACAGCTGATCAACACACAATGTTGTTTATACTATGTACAATGTTCTCCTGGTTCTGCTCATCTCACTCAGCATCAGTTCATGCAAGTCCTTCCAGGTTTCTCTGAAATCTGCCTGCTCATCGTTTCTTACAGAACAATAGTATTTCATTACATTCATATAGCACAACTTGTTCAGCCATTCCCCAATGGATGGGCATTCCCTCAGTTTCCAGTTCCTTGCCACCACAAAGAGAGCTGCTATGAATATTTTTGTACATGTGGGTTCTTTTCCCTTTTCAATGATCTCTTTGGGGACAAGACCATTCTTAAACAGCATCCTAGGTTTGGGTGGAGCCAAAGGAAGCCATTGACTCTTGAGGGTCCAGGTGTCCTCAGATTAAAGAATCTTCCCTTTCTGTGTCCTCTCTGCCGAGCCCTCTCACATGGGTGCTTGTTTTCTCATGAAGGCCTTCAGGTCTCGGTCATACAGACGTTTGTTTTTATGCACCGTCTCCTGCTGTTGAAAGCTAGGTAGAAATATTCCCATTTGTGTGTTCTGGTCCCTCAACCCAGATGAGTATTAAATGGGTTTCTAGGTGGGCATTTCAGAGCAGCTGGAAGTTACGGTAATTAACAAAAAGCTGTGTTTTAATCTCTCTTAGTGACAGCTCCAAAGAAGAATTCTCCTGTGAACAAAACCAGCGTTCAGATCTCTTGCTAGAGTGAGTTAGAAATTGACCTGCCACAATAAACAGCTGACATAACAGAAGTGGCAATAATCCCCCATTAAATGTCTTTCAGCTGATGGGGGCTCACAGGGTAATTGACTTTCCAGCAGGAATTACCAGCTCAACCAAAATTACTGGGCATTAGAGCAGCCCCCTGCCCTCCTGTGAAAGGCCTACTACTGCAGCTCAGCCTGCTTTTGCTGATGCTATTCATCTTTATCATTCATTGTGTTTGTTACTACCAGAGGACACCAGAATGCTGGGGACTCTGTGTGTGTGTGTGTGTGTGTGTGTGTGTGTGTGTGTGTGTGTGTGTTTATGGGTGTCTTCTTGCTTTGTCATTGTCTTTCCTGAGCTGATGGTGTTACAGTGGGGCTTATCACTAGGCCTAGCCCATCTGATGAGTGCAGTCAGCATTTCCAGAGCACTCTCGAATGTGCCCACTGCTGTACAATCCAGAGACGACGCCCTGAAGCACATTTCATTCTACCAAGGGTGGTATTTGGAGGACTTTGCCTCGCCGCCACCACCACCACCGTGCCAGAAAGTGCTCTAGTGTGTGGATGGGTGTGTACACACACACACACACACACACACACACACACACACACACACATCTCTGGATGTGTCTCTGTCTTTCTCTATCTCCAAATTCACTTCCTTCCAGGAGACCACCCCAGAGAGGTCACTGAAGCAGAGCATCACAGTGGGCTAGAATGTGATTTCCTGTTGAGCATCTTCTCTTCTCACTCTGGCTCAGCTCGTGGAGCTGATCTGTTGTCAGTGCTTGTTGTTCCCATCTTTATGACTTCTCTCCTTTCTGTGCCTTTCACTTACACAGACTCATCCTGGTTCAGGTCCTTGTCCCTCTCGCTCGGACTCTTTAGATAAAGAACCTTCTAATTAGTTAAACTCCCGCCTCAAGCCTTTCCCAGCCCAGTCCATCCTGATGTCCCAGCAGTACAGATCAGGCTGTGTGCCCCTCCTTCCCTCTGCTCAGTAAACACCACTGGCTCTCTGTTTGCTCTAGAATAAAATAGAAGATGTAATCTCTGGCTGCCATTTAAAGCTCTTTACAGCCTGGCCTCCCCCATCTTCTTACACATCTCCTCCCCATGGAGTAGCCATATGGGCTCCAACCATACGGGCTTGCTTGTTATTCCTTGCACACGGCACTAGCCCTTCCATCTCCAAGTGTGGGCTGGTGTGTCCCACTCCTAGGGGTCTTTCTCTCCTAACCTCTGCCTCTTTAGTCCCCAATTCCTGAAAGACTGCGCCTAAGCAGTGCCTCCTGTAGAAGGCTCTTTCTGCCCATGGTCTCCCCACTCCCAGGGTTACCCTGTGCTCTGTATGTATCAGTCTGTCTAGGTGTTCTCTCACCCATTAGAATGTAAGCTTCTCGAGGATGCAGCTTTCTCGCTTTTGCTTTTTCTCAGTATCTTTAGGACTTGGCACAGCACTTGACACATAGTAAGCACTGAAATGCTGATTGGTATTTACACTGGAGTTGTGGGTCTGAGCCCACTTACAGGGCATTAAGCTTCTCCTAGAAGATTCTGCTCCTTAGCAATAGATTGGATCCCAGGCACCAGCAGCAGTCTTACAAATGCGTGCCCGGAGTTAGTTAGGGGATGGAGATTATGAACTGGACAGGACGCAGGAGAAAGAAGGGGGACCCAAATTCAACTGATCTGGAGCAATCAGTCAGCAAATCTTTATTAAGCACCTACTGTATGCCAGGAATTGTGCTGGGGCTGGGGAATCAAAACAGTCCCAGCCCTTAAGGAATTTACGTTCTACCAGAGGAGACATGGGAGGGGGGGGTTATGTTGTATATGTATATATTAAACACACACACACATGCACATATATATGTGATGCATTATGGCGTGCAAAATACTTTACATATTTTATCTCCTTAGTTCCGTATGACAGCTTTGTGAGGAAGATGCTATTATCATCCCCACTTGACAGGTGAAGAAGCTGAAGAACAGAGAGGATGACTTGCCCAGGGTCTCCCAGCCTGTCTGAGGCAGCATTTGAACTCCAGGCTTTTCTTTCTCCTTCCAAATACATATAAAACATATTGAGACACTTAGCTGACAGAGTGGCCAAAGTGCTGGGTTACGCGTTACATAAATGTTTTCATTCCTCGTGGTTGTTCTTAATGACGATGAAGATGACCGTGATGATGATGCCAACTCCAGCAATTTTTGAGGAGTGTGCCCTAGCAGCTGGGGAGGGGGAGAGGGCTGGGGGAAGGGGGCAAGGGCCTGAAGGAGGGCGAGTTTGTGCGAGTGAAGAGATGGGGCCAGAAAGGGGAGATGTTGGAAAGGAGAAACAACAAGGTTTGACGACAGATTGGCCATCTGAGGCGAGCGGGAGAGAGAAGAGGAAGATGCTAAACCAGAAATCAGGTTCTAGCTCATCATGGTGGGAGAAGCCTCCTTGAGAAGGAGGTACCCGAGCTGAGGATGCAGAAGGGGCTTGTAGGAGGCAGCAGTGAGGAGGGGGCTCATTCTAGGAACAGTAAGAAGACCAGGGGGGCTGGACCCAAGAGGACACAAGAGGCAGTGTTTTGTAATACTGGAAAGGGGGATTGGGGCCAAGTGACAAAGAACTTGGAGAACCTTGGGTTTGGTTTTACTCCTACAGGCCCTCATTTCAGTGGCTTAGGAGTGAACAGCATGTTACCTTGTCACCCCCTTCCCCCACCCCTGCCCCAAGACTCAGTGTCCTCATCTCTAAAGTCAGAATCTCAGAGTTGGAAGGGACACAGTGGCCATCTAGTCCAACCTGTTTTCAAAAAACTATCTCCTGCAAGATACACGAGTGATGATCCAGCCCTTGGGTAAAGAACGCCCGTGAGGGACCAGCTGTCGCTTCCGGAGCCGTCCCATTCATGTCACCTTTGCATGGCTTTAATGTCTGATGTTAACTGTAAATCTGCCTCTTCACAACATCCTCCCATTAATGGCTCCTGCCTCCTTCTCTGAGGCTGAGCAGAACAAGCCTATCCTCTAGGTGGGAGGAATCTAGGGCTTGCTTTTCTTTAGTTGTTTGGACAACCTTCCTTGGCCTTCCTAAGACGAGGCATCCGGACCGGCTCACAGTGCTGTACGTGTGGTCTGAGGAGAGGAGTGGACAGTAGAATTGGGGCCCCCTTCTGGCTTCATGCAGCCCGAGGTCTCATGTGCTTTCTTAGCTGCTCAAAGTACACAGTTGACATTGAGCTGGCAAGCCACCAAAACACCAAGGCTTTTCCAAATGACCCCAGCACCCCCACACCTTGTACTTTTCAAGTAGACATTTTGAATCCAGTTTTAAGATTTTTTTTAAGTGACTTGCCCAGGGTCACACAGCCTAGTAGGGTTAAGTGTCCGAGGCCCGGATTTGAACTCAGGTCCTCCTGACGTCCAGGGCCGGTGCTCTATCCACTGTGCCACCTAGCTGCCCTAAGATTTTTTTAGACTGAGCCCTATTTTAAAGGTTTGATTCTGCCCCAGTGTTCTAACTTGTCAAAATCTTTTGAATCCTGACTCTTGTCATTCTGTGTATTAGTTATCCTTCCTTGTCAGGGCAGAATTTTGATAAGCAGAGTTATCTGTGTTTGTCCCTTTGTTTTTGAAGACATTATGGTTTTGGACTTGCTCAAGAAGTGGATTTAAATGAGGCAGAAGTGGCACAAAGGCAACAACTCATTCTCTCGTTCTAGAGTCACTGAAGTTCAGTGTCATAGTCTCTATACCTCTATCCAAGTCATTGTTACAGACTGGGCAAAGTACAGATCCCTTGAGCACACCACTGGAGAACCCGTTACCCCGGTACCGATGGTGCTACCTTGAACTCATTCAAGGACCACTCTTTGGGGTCTGGCTGTTCAACCAGTGTGAGATACCAACTTGTATGCCTAACTGGCTCACATTCTCTCTCTTTTCTATGAGAGATTGTTATCTCTTTTTTGCTAAGATGTCAGATTATACAACAAGTTTGTGTAACATTCTAATAGCTGTCTAGACAAAGTAATTGTCATAAAGAAATGGAAGCAGTGTGGCCTAATATCATGTATTCTGATTTGTCCCTACACTGGTTCCTTTTGGCGTATTACTGTTCTAGATGGACTTGACTATTTAAAAACTGGCATAGGGGCAGCTAGGTGGCGCAGTTGGTAATGCTCCACCGGGCCCTGGATTTCAGGAGGACATGAGTTCAAATGTGCCTTCAGGACACTTAACACTTACTAGCTGTGTGACGTGTGTACCCTGGGCAAGTCCCCTTAACCCGCATTGCCCTGCTCTCCCCCCCCCCCCCCCCCCCCCCCCCCCCCCCCCCCCCCGCCAAAAAAAAAAGCCTGGCAAAAGGATCTCTTACTGTGCCCTTCCTTTCTCTTAGGGGTCGGGGTCAGCTCCTTCTCAGTCATTTGGGTTGTCATTTTTCTGGCCCAGAAACCATTCTCCTTGGTAGAGAAATGAGAAGCAGAACTGGAGCCCCTTTGTCTCCCTGAGCTCATCTGGCCCTTCTTTGATACCTTTTCCCCTAATGTAGTTTTGGTTTTTAATCCCCTTTTCTCATCCTTGGCTCTCCCTTCCAGTAACTAGTCACATCCCATTTTTGCACTTACTCTTTCTAAAGCTCTCTTCATCCTCCTTAGCTTTCCTCACCTTATTCTGACCCTTGTGGCCCTGCCTTAAAAAAAAAAAATCTAAATTGGTTGGTCATTTCCCTGGGCAGCCACATTAGTCTTTTTACTGTAACTCCCCCTTTTGCCTATCAGAGTTGTGTCTTCAAATGTTCATCTTTTCATACTTTCCCAGGCTGACATTTTCTCCATCTCTGCAGTCACTTTTAGCTTTAAGATCCTGTGATATAAAGAGCTTATAAACTTATGGGTGTGTAGGTCTGTAGATAGACAGACACCATTATTTATAGACTGCCCATATACAAAAGACGGCGATTTAGTCAGGAAACATTTATTAAACACCTCCTGCATACGAGCCACTGTGCTAGGTACCAGGGGACATAATAGAATTTAGAAAAAACTCCTTATGAATGGGGATTTTTTTTTCATTCGTTGTATTTTACAGCATCCCCAAGTGCCTAACTAGTCTGGAACATAGTAGGTGTTTAATAAATGCTTGTTGTTTAATTTGTGACCATGAAGTAAGGGAATAAAATGCTTATACAAATAACTATAATGCCCAGTAATGTTTGGTAGGTGCATTAGAGAGGTACAAACAGTGGTTTGCGAGGTCTAGTTCAGTTGTTCCTGATCTCCCTTCCCTTTGCTACCCCACCCACACATCCCCAAACTTCATTAAGAACAAAATAACACAATTTATGGTACTCTGTAATTGACGATTGTCAGCATTTTAAATAATCTAAACAAAAATCGCCTCTAACTAGTTTTCTTTAAACTACAGAAAATAGAAAATGGATTTCAGCCTTACTGGCAGCACACAAATCTATTGGAAAATGTAATGTATATTTAAATACTAACTGCTTGGAGGATAGGTTACAGCCTCTGAAATCACAAGCTTTTTTCTTGAGTAACCATTCCCTCTGCTGTGGCCAGTTCCATGGTCCCCTCCCTCAAGAGTCTCTTTTGCTTCTTTTGAGATGCTTTGTAGCCTCCTCCACGAGCCACTGTAAATAACTCTGAAATTTCCATATCCTTTCAGCAGGAATTGGAGCTATCGATGGATTAAGTCAACTAATCATGCAGTTGTACTTTCCCTGTCTCTTTGAAAATGCCATTTCAAGCATAGATACACATCAGCTTGGAACTGTAAGGTGCCTCAGAGGTCATGTGCTCTACCTTAGCGCCTGGACAGCAATCCAGTCCCCTGCAGTTGGCCAGCCGGCTTTAGTTTACCCTTGAAGTGACCTTGACACACTAGTTCTTCCTTTTAGACAACTAAGCATTAGAAACATTTTCTTTATAATGGAGGGAAATTGATGCTTTGCCACCCATACACCATACCAGTTGCTCCTCTTGTGTCCTCTGAGGCCAAGTAGAATAAGTCTTATGCCTTTTCTACATTAATAGCCCCCTCTGCATTAAAAAGCCCAGATGGAGAGCTTTAGGGAAGCATCCTGTGGGGCTGTGACCTTCCATCTTCAAGATAGTCGGTACAAGCTGCCTGAAACCTAAGCTTTTGGGGCCCACCATAGCACACTGCAACTCAGCTAGGAGTTCACTAAAACCCAAGTATTTTGTCATAAGCTATTGCCTCGCTGTGTCTTCCTCATCTTATACCTGTGTGGTTGGTTCTTTTATTTTTTTTTGGTGAGGCACTTTGGGTTAAGTGACTTGCCCAGGGTCCCACAGCTAGTAAGTGTCAAGTGTCAGGCCGGATTTGAACTCAGATTCTCCAGAATCCAAGGCCTGTGCTCTATCCGCTGTACCACCTAGCTGCCCCGGTTTGGTTCTTTTAAACCCAAGTATAGGATTTTACAGTGTCACCTGTTGGATTTAGCCCAGTATTCTAGTCTGTCAGGATATTTTTGGATGCCTCAGGTCCCTCTATCACATTAGGCTGTTTTCCCTGCTGTTTCAACTAGGAGGATTGACCAACAGCTTCCTTGAATTATAGCTTCTTTAATGAGAATATGCTTTTTCTTTAGCAGCAAAGGCCTCTTCTTTAGGTAATGTCACTAGAAACTTCATACTCTTGGGAATTCTGGGCACTTTGCATCAAGGACCTGTGATCCTGAAGTTTTGACAGGTCAAGTCTGAAGAGAGATGCTAGATCTAGGTTCCTTTACCCTCTGGCCTTTTTTCTCTTACCATCTTTGTTCTTTTACAGAGATGGGGTAGGTCAAAGTGCATATTTTCCCAGGCTACAGGATGATGGTTTTATTGTGATGGTTTATGACACAATCAGGCCTCAGAGGGCTGGTGATGGGGAGAACAACTTGAAGATGTCTGGCTTCTCTTCTACATTTATCTGACTGGTTTTTGCCTTTGTCTTTGAGAAGTCTCAAGACCTTTGATGAAGTCATGTGCTACATCACTCCCCCACTGCAGTTAGAAATCATTCTTCTCACTTTACTCTTTCTTTCTTTTTTTTTTTTAATTATGCTATGAAAAATAAAATGACAACAATATCAGACTTGAATGAGGGTCTGTTTTGGATGCTTTCTGACCCGTATTTCATGTGAGCCAGAATCACTGAGTTTCAGGTGACCTTTTTATCCTTACCTTAAATTATTCCCTAGCTCACTTCCTACTTGTCATCTTTCCTTCCCTTTCCTTCATGAATATGTCCTCTTTCTTCCTTTTCAGAATGGCGGTTTGACCTGGGATGATGCCGATGGAGGACGGGGAAGAGAGATCTCGAGAGATTTTGCTAAGGTCTGTGCTGTTTTGTATGGTGGCAAAGATCCTTTGGGTTTAAAAAAGAAAGTTTATTTTCATGGATCATTTCTCTAGTATCATTCCCACCTCTCTCAAGGTCAGGTCGGGGTGGGTCACAAATCCTAATTAGGAGGGTCCCCCAAATGGAGGTGGGGAGCCTTTTGTATCCATGGTGTTGTTCCCCTAGTAGGATGGTATTTAACCTCATTTCTTTTCTTGGGGTTGGGGTCTGCAGTTGTATGAACTGGACAGTGATCCTGAGCGGAAAGAGTTCCTGGATGACCTTTTTATCTTCATGCAGAAGAGGGGTGAGTACTCACATGTTAACCAGCCTCTTTCTAGAGTCATGGCCCCAGTGCCACAACATCAGGGTCTTGCTGATGGACTCTGTGCAAAGCCGTGAAATCTGCAACCAAAGTGAGTAAAGAGGAGTTTTGGAGGTCATACAATTCCTTCCCTGTCTGTTTTTACTCCAATTAACTGGTCTCAGGAGTCATTTCAAAATCAAATGTTGCCTCCATTTTATCGTCCCAGCTGCTCTGTTGTTCACTCAGACTATTGCCAGGGCCCCCTGCAGGGTCTCTCTGACATCCTGGAGAGTGAGAAAAGTAAATGGAAGAATAAGAGCCCCGTAAGATTTGTAGCAAAGACCTGAAATAATCCATGCAAAAGAGAGGCCAGCCCTTTTCTCTGTTCTCCAATGGCTCTTTGATCCTTATTTCCATTATCTTGGTTAGCACATTGTTACAGTTGAGTTGTGAAATGTGCCAGACTCTCCCTGGCTCTTTATTCCTCCTTGCTCTCCATCCCTCCCTGCCCCCTCCCATGAGGAACCATGGCGTGACTGAGCCTTGAGCCTAGGGTGTTTCCTTCCTGCTTTACATCCTGTTATAGGAGCTGGGTCACTAATAAGGCCAGCGCTCAGGAAGCACGGGCAGGAATCATGAACTCCACACCATAGAGCTCCTCAGCAGCCCTTGCACCAGCCTCAGTTGCTCAAAGCCACAGGAAAGATTTGTGTCTCGCACGTTTCTTCACAGCCCCTTGTTTCGTTGCCTCTGCTGGGGTTCCTTCATCAGTCCTTTCGTGGGCAGGGAAATCAGCATTTTCTGAAAACAGGAGGCTAAGGTACTCTGGTTCAGCCTGGGCTAAGATGTGGGCCGTCCTCCCCAGCTACCCAGAACGATTCTTCTCCCCATCTTTTGGCTTATAAGAGCCTTAACTGCCTGGCTGGCATGTGCAGAGCTATTGGATTGTTCATGGGCGCTTGAAAGCTTTGAGTCCCATTTTTCCCAGCCATCAATTTCTGCAGAGATAGGGTCTAGGAATTGGTTTACACGTATAACCGTTATCTGGAGCTACACATGTCAGTATAAGTGAAGAAAGAAGGGCATAATCCTAGAAATGTATGTGACTGCCAGCAGAAAACCTCCCGCTTACCCAGAGAGAGAGATCCACTTAATACTTTGGTCTCTCCTTCCAATTACCTTTTAATTATTTACAAGCTCCACAAGCCCAGCTGGTGCAAGCCAGGAGCTGATCCTGGCTCGAAGGGGCTGCCATAGCAATATAGATTTTAATCAGCAGTGTATTTCCACTGTTTTATTTTCTTCTTTATTGCTGTGCTCATTTCCCAGAAGGATTTTAAAGGGAAATGGAAGAGTAGTATTGGGCCTGCCAAGACAGAAAAACAGGGCAGCCTTACTGAGCTACAGAGAGGCTGAGTGGGGAGACTGGAGAGCTTTGGCATGTGGGCCTGCCTTAAGCCAAGCCCGAAGGCAGCAGTGAAGAGCGAAGATTGGGCTCTACTGGATTTCAGCTGTCACTTGGCCACCAGCTTCATTGCTGAGGTGTTTGGGCTCAGAGGGAAAAATGGACAGGGCAAAATCTCAGCTACAGTGAGAGGTGCCGGGATTGTCTGGGAGCTGAGGCAGCCCAGGACAGACTCATTTGTGGATTCCATCTGTTCAGCCAGTCAGTGTTTATTAAGCACCTGTTATGTGCAGAGCACTTTGCTAAGTGCTGAGACATAGGACGGTTACATAACAGAGAGTCTGTGCGGATCCAGGTCGCTCATTTGGAGGCCAAAGGCCTGGGCTGCTTCAGTCTCCACTCGACCACTCACTCGATCCGACTGTAGCCTGGGATGGACCTCCTGTGTGCCAGGCACTGTCCTAGGTGCTGGGGATGGATGCAGACCAAAACCAATCCCTGCTGTCCAGTTGACTTTCTATCTGAGGAGACGTGTGTGTGCATGCACACGCGTGCAGTGTACGTAAAGAATCAAGATAGAGGGCATGTTCCCAATGTCCAAAACTGCACCAAGACATCTGGGACAGCCCATATAGAATAAGTACAAAACACATACAAGATGATTAAGTACAAGGTAGTGAGGGAGGGAGGAGACTAGCAACTGGGAGGGATCAGGAAGGGCTTAATGAAGGAGATGATGCTTGAACTGTTTCTTGAAGGAAAAGAGGAACTTTGAGGCAGAGAGGGAAGGAGAGAGGCGATGCAGCCGCAGGGAATGGTCAGGGCAGAGACGGCTAGGAGTATGTGAGCTGTCTGAGTCACAGAGTGCAGGCTGGGGAGTGTAGTGAGTGCCCAGTGAGTCAGGAAGATTGATTGGGGCTTCCAGGCTCAACTGGAGATGACCATTTCTCCTAGAGGAGACTGGGATTGATTGAGATGGGGAATAACATGGTCAGATGTGTGAGGAAGGGAAATCATGTTAGCAGTTGTGTCACTGATGGATCGGAGTGGAGCGAGGCCCTCGCCGCTGCCCAGTGGAGCTGGTGCAGTCTGTGCAGATAGATAGAAGGGGGCAGCTGTGGCTGTAGGGATAGAAGAGGAGGTGTGGACCACCCTGATGTCATGGTCCTGGGTCTGTTGAGCTCACGCTGCCTTTGGAACATCCAGGCTGACATGTCCAGGAGACAGCAGGACTGCTGCCCAGCAGAGAAGACATGGGGTTCATTCTGTCTCGGCCCCAGGTGGTAGAACCGGCATGAAGGCCTAGGAGACCTTGTGTCAGGACAGCTTCCGAATGCCAAGAGTCGCCCTGTGTGGCCTGGCCCCCAAGAGGTGGCTCAGAGGGGGGATTTCTTTTGTATGTAGCTTGGACTGGATGACCACTGGTGTTTCCTCCAACTCTCAGATTCGGGGATTCTGTGAGAGAGATTAGGGCTGCACGTAGAGAGATCTGGAAGGTGTCTGCCCAGAGCTAATGGACCTCTGGAAGCTGCTGAAGGGACCTGAGGACAAGAGTGTCTAGGATAGGGCCCTGATGAGGGCTTGATGAACCAGCCCAGGAGCCGGAGGGCCCTAGGAGGAAACGCTGGCACAGAGAGCCATGGGACAGATGAGTTAGGGGAGGAGGGCAGGGGCGGCATCAGATATGGTGCAGGGACCCAGAAGGGGGAGCATTGAGCAGGGCCCCAGCTCCCCTGGGGGGTCCTTCCATAGCGATCTCCTCTTCTCTAAATCTGAACGCTTGTTTGTACAGCGCATGTGGAACTTAACCAAGGATCAAAAGATTCTCTTGCCCAGCATGGCTCCTGCCTTTGACCAGGCAAGTATGCTGGGCAGTGCTGCAGGAGCCGAGGGCAGTGTGTCTGACGGAGTTCCCTGCTCGGCTCTTTGTCTCCCTCTCTTCCCCACTTACAGCTTTTGTGTTGACGCTCCCTCCACCACTGTAATCTCTCAGGACCCCAGTATCTGCAGATTGTTAGGAATATCAGATGAGAAAATGTATTTAAAATACTTACTAGTCAGGTGAGCTCTCGTTTGGAAGGGCAGCACGGTTGTATTGGAAGGAATGTGAGACTTGGATTCATATGCCCTGGTCCGTGACACCTGCTAGCTATTTGAACATGGGTGAGTCCCTTATCTGAGACTTTTTTCCTTATCTATTAAATGGAAATTACAAAGATTGAATTGCCTGCATCCTAAGGAAGTGTGGAGGAAAGTACTTAGCAAACAGTGAACAAGAGCTGTTCTAGCATAGCATCTCTCTGATCCCCATTACCATAGGGAGCTGAGCTTTGACTTGATCAGGCCTTTTTTTTTTTTTTTAAACTAACCAGTGGTATAGAGAACTCCTGGTGGGGAAACTCCTTCCACCAGCTGTTGTACAGATTGTAATTGTGAAGATTTATCTGAGGCATTGAGACGTTAAGGGATGTGCTCAGGGTCTCCCAGCTGGTGGGGCAGAGCAGGGATGTACACGAGCTCTTCCTGAGCCCAGGTCTGGCTGTCATCTACTCTGCCCAGTGACCCCTCATGCCTTCCCAGCCCAATTGGCTGCTTTCCTGAAGCATCCCACCTGTTCCCACTTGTTTTACACTTTTGTTCTCTGTCCCCGTATCAGAACTGCCTCTAATTGCAAGGCGGGTGGTATGGCTCGTTTTATGGAGGAGGAGTCCACAACTCCATTCCAAGAAGGGGAGGAGATGGGGATTACCATTGTTCCCCTTTTTCAGACAGGGAAGCTGAGGTGCAGAATATGCAAGGGGGTTCTATATAAGGTGATGTATTGAGTCTAGAACTAGGAATAGGAGCAGATTCATTCATTTAGCAGATCATTTTTGAATCCCTGCTACATATGTGCAGAGCTCTCTGCTGTGTCTTTTGGGGGGTGGGTAGGGGCAGGGGTGCAGAAAACACATAATGCACAGTGATCCTTTGTTTGAGACATTAACATTCTAGGTAGGGAGATGAGGTATAGACATAGGAAAAGCAAAACAACATGAGACCTGGCATAATGAAAAAATAACTATATCAAAAGGCACAAGAGTTAAGTTGTAAACTCCACCACTTACCAGCCATGTGTCTTTAACCTGTAGAGACGCTTCAGTGGTCTTGCCTGTAAATGGGCCTGAGACCTCACTTACTCAAAGGCAGGGGCCTGGACAAGGTGATCTCTGGACTCTTTGGTTACGATATATATGAGAGCATTCTGTCTATTGATGGTGGTGTCTGATACCTCAGCTAGATTGTAAAGTCTATGAGGAAGGGGAATCATGTCTTATCTAAACTTGTATCTTCCCCAGCACCTAGTGCAGTCTTGGCAAACAGTAAGTGCTTAATATATGTGGGGTTTTTTTTGGGGGGGGTATTCTGGTTAGAGAATAGTAGCAGAGAAGGCTGGAAAGGAAGGTTGGCCCCACAATTGTGGCAATTCCTGTTGTATTTCATCTTAAAGGTAATATAAGTTGTTAGAAAATTTTGAATAGGGGACTGGCATGATCATTTAAAACTCTCATTTCTAAAACACTTTAAAGTTTAAAAAACAATTTTTCCCTCATAACAACCCCATGGGTCATTTTAAAAATAAGGAATTTGAAAATAAGAGAGATTAAGTGAGAGAATCCACAGGGAAGGCAGTGCTTTAGGGAAAATAATGAACAGGGGTGTAAAGGATGAATTTGAGTGGAAAGAGACCAAGGAATGGTCTCACTCATTCGTCAGGTCATTCCCACTATACTTGCAATGCCCACTTTTCTGGAGAATACTCTCATTCTGAAAGTCTGTCAGGGAGACTGGGAATTGATTGTGTATCTTAGATGTGTGAAGCCTGGAATCCTCATATTTCACATGCGAGTGAAAATAAGGGCCCCTGGCATTTCTGACTTTCTTGTCATTTTTAAATTGAACTTTCTGTGGTCCATGAGATAATGCCAGCTCATGGTAGCTGGGGTGGGAAGACAGCAGGACTGGTGACTAATGCTCTTAGGGCTGGTGTGAAGAGTAAATGGCAAATTTCACAAGAGTCTTCCAAAAAGGCCCTGAGCTTGAAAGGTCGTAGGTCCCAGTTGCTGGCGCCAAGAATGTTCTTCAGAATGCTGGGCCATCGTCTTAACGCAGGTTGAATGGATGAGGTTTATTTGCGGCGGGAGCACAGCAGGCTGTCCCTGAATGATTGCAGCTGCAAGTGATAAAATGACTTTCCCGTGGCCATAATGCCTGGGGAGGTAGTATGTGAGCCTCTCACAGCCTTTTTGTGTTCCTCTGTAGCTCTCCCCCTCTTTTAATTGTTTGGGTGAATTGACTTCAACAGAGGGGTTTTCCAGCCTGTAATCATTACCTTGGATTTCTAGAACACACTCGTTTCTGCTTGTTTTTTCTTTCCCTTATGCTTCTGGACAGCAAACTGAGTAGCCAGACTGTGGACCTTGCAGTGGTCATTCAGCTTCTAGCCCTTGTAGGGAGACCACATGCCTCCTGTTTTCAGCAGCTATGCCGTAGGGGAAGCAGCATGGCTTAATGTTTGGGGCGTTGAATTAGACTGAAAAGTAGTGGATTCTGGGAGTGGAGAATGGATTGGATCGAGGAGTGACTTGTGTCAGGGAGGTCAGCCAGCAGACTTCAGTTCAGGTATGAGGTGATGGGGACCTGCACTAGGGTAGTGGCACTGTCAGAGAAGGAGATGGATGCGAGATCTTACAAAGATGTACTTGATAGGCCTTGCAACACATCACGTGTTAGGGGGAGAGTGTGTGAGGAGTCTAGGATGAGATGTTGGGGGCTTGTGCAGGTAGGAGGATGGTGGTGCCCTAGATAGGAAGGAATAGGGAAGTTTGGAAGGGGAGAGGATTTTGGGACAAAGCTCATGAGTTCAATTTTGGGCATCTCTACTGGATGTCTAGTTGAAGATTTATTTATTCTTTAAAAGTTTCCCCGGCCTTGGACACTTGACACTTACTAGCTGTGTGACCCTGGGCAAGTCACTTAACCCCCATTGCCCTGCAAAAATAAATAAATTAATTAAAAAAAAAGTTTCCCCGCAATTACATGTTAAAACAATTCTTAACATTGTTTGGATTTTTTTAAGTTATGAATTTCAAATTCTACCCCATCCTCCCTTGCCCCTTCTCCTTGAGATGGCAAGCAATTTGATGATAGGTTATATGTATGCAGTCATATAAAACATTTCCATATTAGCCATTTTGTGCATGAACAAAAAAAAGGAAGTGAAAAATAGACTAAAGTCTGTATTCAGATAATCTTAGTTCTTTCTCTGGAGGCAGATAGCATGCTTCATCATGAGTCCTTTGGAATTGTTTTAGACCGTTGGATGGCTGAGAATCACCAGTTTAGAAATGATCATTGAATCCATGGGAACTGATGAGATTGTTCAGTGAAATGGGACAGAGGAAGGAGAGAAAGGGGACCAGGACTGAACCTTGTGGGACACCCCACATTTAGCAGGCATGACTTAGGTGAAGATCCAGCCAAGGAAGATGAGGAGCAGTCTGATGGACAAGAGAACCAGGAGAGAGCAGTGCCCAGAATCCTAGAGGGAAGAGCATATCAAGCAGGAAAGAATGATCAGCCAGGTCAGAGGCTGCAAAGAGGGCATGAAGGATAAGGCAGTTGTGACTTTGGAGGGGGCAGTTTCTGAGTGATGAGGTAAAAAATGCCAAACTAGGGGCAGCTAGGTGGCGCAGTGGATAGAGCACTGGCCCTGGAGTCAGGAGTACCTGAGTTCAAATCTGGCCTCAGACACTTAACACACTTAGCTGTGTGATCCTGGGCAAGTCACTTAACCCCAATTGCCTCACTAAAAAAAAAAAAGAAAAAGAAAGGAAAAAAAAATGCCAAACTGTAGAGAAGACATTAGGAGTAAAGGAAGCGGAGGCACTGATTGGAGAAGGCAGAGGTGAAGGGATGAAGGGAGGATGGGAGAGAAAAGGGCGTATTTGTAGGCAGTAGGGAAGCAGTCATTCAGTAAACATGCATTAAGTGCCTACTGTGTGCCAGGTACTCTGTTAAGTGCCAATAAATAGGGAGAAATTGAACTTAAGTGAAAGAATGAGGATGATAGAAGAAGCAATTTGTGGGAGAAGACAAATGAAATGGGGTCACTTGTGAGGAGAAGGGCCAGCTTGTTGTGTGAAATGGAGTGAAAGAAGATAGTGGCAGAAGGCATCTCGGTCATAGGAGATGAGGAGGGGAGGAGAGGAAGCTTTTGGCTAAGTTTTTCATTAAGGTATAAGAAAAGGTTCTAAGCTGAGGGAAGGTAGGCAATGGGAACCATGGGAGGTTTGAGGAGGGATGAAAACATTTGGAAAAATCACTGCAGTGAATGGGATAGTGAGTTAATTAGGGAGCTGTAAAAGGATTGCCTTGCAGCAGTGAGGGCCCAATTGAAGTCAGGCAAAATGGATTGGATGTGAAGCATGGTCTCTTCTGGTGGGATGGGGATAAATTATGTTTGTACTTACCAATTAAATTATTTTTTCTTAACAGTATTTTATTTTTTTTCCTATTGCATGTAAAGATAGTTTTCAACCTTTTTTTTGTTAGTAAGTGTCAAGTGTCTGAGGCTGGATTTGAACTCAGGTCCTCCTGAATCCAGGGCCATTGTTTTATCCACTGTGCTACCTAGCTGCCCCTCTAAACATTCATTTTTTAAAAAGATTTTGAGTTCCAAAGTTTTCTCCCTCCCTCCCCAAAAGGGCAAGCAATCTGATATAGATTATACATTACAATCATGTTAAACATATTTCCACATTAGTCGTGTTGTGAAATAAGAATCAGAACAAAAGGGAAAAACTGCAAGAAAGAAAAAACCAAATAAAGTGAAAATAGTATGCTTTGATCTGCATTCAAACTCCATAGTTTTTTTCTGGACGTGGAAAATATTTTCCATCGTAAGTCTTTTGGAAATGTCTTGGACCATTGTATTTCTGAGAAGAGCTAAGTCTGTCATAGTTGATCATTGCCCAATGTTGCTGTTACTGTGTACCGTGTTCTCCTTGTTCTGCTCAGTGAACTGAGCAGATTCAGTTCGTTGACCTCCTCTTTCTCTATTTTATTCATGTAAGCATTTAGAGATATAAAATTTCCCCTAAGAACTGCTTTAGGGGGGCAGCTAGGTGGCGCAGTGGACAAAGCACTGGCCCTGGATTCAGGAGGACCTGAGTTCAAATCCAGCCTCAGACACTTGACACTTACTAGCTGTGTGACCCTGGGTAAGTCACTTAACCTTCATTGCCCTGCAAAAAAAAGAACTACTTTGGCTGCATCTTATAAGTATTGGTATGTTGTCTCATCATTGTCATTCTCTTCGATGAAGTTATTGATTGTTTCTGTGATTTGTTGTTTGATGCACTCATTCTTTAGGATGAGGGTATTTAAGTTTCCAATTATTTTTAATCTATTTTTCCATGGCCCTTTATTACATGATCTAAAAAGGATGCATTTACTATTTCTGCTTTTCTGCATTTGGCTGTGAGGTTTTTGTACCCTAATACATGGTCAGTTTTTGTATAGGTGCCATAGACTGCTGAGAAAAAGGTAGATTCCTTTTTATCCTCATTCAGTTTTCTCCAGAGGTGTATCATATATAACTTTTCTAAAATTCTATTCACTGTTTTTACTTCTTTCTTGTTTATTTTGTGGTTAGATTTATCTAGTTCTGAGAGGGGGAGGTCCCCCACTAGTTTTTTGCTGTCTTTCTTCCTGTAACTCACTTAACTTTTCTAAGAATTTGGGTGCTATACCACTTGGTGCATATATGTTTAGTATTGATATTACTTCATTGTCTATGGTACCTTTTAGCAATATATAGTTTCCTTTCTTATCTCTTTTAATTAGATCTATTTTTGCTTTTGCTTTGAGATAGAGATGGGTACCCCTACTTTTTAAACTTCAGCTGAAGCATAATATATTCTGCTCCACCCTTTTACCTTTACTGTGTGTATCTCTCTTCTTCAAATGTTTTTCTTGTAAACAACATATTGTAGGATTCTAATTCTTAATCCACTCTGCTAACTGCTTCTGTTTTGTTTTTGTTTTTGTTTTTGTTTTTGCAGAGCAATGAGGGTTAAGTGACTTGCCCAGGGTCACACAGCTAGTAAGTGTCAAGTGTCTGAGGCTGGATTTGAACTCAGGTCCTCCTGACTCCAGGGCCGGTGCTTTATCCACTGCGCCATCTAGCTGCCCCTAACTGCTTCTGTTTTATGGGAGAGTTTATCCCATTCACGTTTGTGCTTATCAATTAAAACAACTTGGTCCAAGGCCAAAGCTGAGTAGATTAACTCCCCTACTAGCTGAGGTTATATTTTGGGCAGTCTAATCCAGAGATGTTTTTGCATGCAGGAAGAAATGGGATAGCCGCAAGTTGGATGGCAAGATGGTGGCAGGGGTGAGGAAGAGACTGGAAGCTCTGTGAGGTATAAAGAAGCATAACCTACTTGAGCATACATAGGTCTTTGTCATCATTAGCTCTGTCTCTAGGGGGAGCTTTGTTAGTAGATATCACTACTAAAATATGATCTGTGTTCAACATGCATTAAACGCCAAGGATGGGGCAGGTAGGTGTCGAATTAATTTTTTGGGAAGATTGTTGTTGGTTAACCCTATAGTGTGTGTGTGTGTGTGTGTGTGTGTGTGTGTGTGTGTAATTGGCTAACCAGTTCTATGTAGAATCCTCTCCTTAGTGGTTGTTTGTAAATTATTCCTTCTTTCTTTTCTTTTTTTTTTTTTTTTTGGTGAGGCAATCGGGGGTAAGTGACTTGCCCAGGGTCACATAGCTAGTAAGTGTCAAGTGTCTGAGGCTAGATTTGAACTCAGGTACTCCTGACTCCAGAGCCAGTACTCTATCCACTTAGCCACCTAGCTACCCCTGAGGATTTTCTTTTCTTTTCTTTCTTTCTTTCTTTCTTTGTATAAATTATTCCCTGATGAACTTCATCAGGTGTCTCAGGAGCATCCAGTATTCTTGTCCACTGACTGAGGAGTCCTCTCGACTCCAATGCCCTAAAACTGTTACAGACATAGAAACATAGTCTCATCTCCAAAAAAGAAAAAGACCTATTTGTACAAAAATATTTATAGCAGTTCTTTTTATGTTGGCTAAGAATTGGAAATCAAAGAAATGCCCATCAATTGGAGAATGGCTGATTCCCCAATTATATGATTATAATGGAATATTACTGTGCTATAAAAAATGACAAGCAGGATGATTTCAGAAAGGCCTAGAAAGACTTATATGAACTGATATGTAGTAAAGTGAGCAGAACCAGGAGAACTTTGTACACAGTGACAGCAATATTGTTTGATAAAGAACTGTGAATGTTAGCTATTCTCAGCAATCCCAAACAGTCCCAAAGGACTAATGATGAAGCATGCTATCTACCTCCAAAGAAAGAACTGATATTGATTGAACACAAACTGAAGCACGCTATTTTTCACTTTCTTTTGAGTTTTCTTACACAAAGTGACTGATATGGTAATGCTTTACATAATTGTAGATGTATAACCTATATCTGAATTCTTAACACCTCAGAGAGGGGAGAGGGGAGGGGGAGGCAAGGAGGGCTAGAATTTGGAACTCAAAAATGTAAATAAAAATGCTTATTAAAATTTTTTAAAAAGAAACCTAGTCTACCTCCCATAAGGGAAGAGGAGCCTGCTCCCTTGGCAGTGGAGCAGAGCCTCAGTGTATTCAAGAATCCTGAACTAGGGAGATGACAACTCTAGCCTGTTTCCTACCTCGGTGGGCTAATCCCAGGTAAATGATCTTAATGTTCGTACTTGGCCCCAGTGGCTGTGTGCGGCCTGTCAGCACTGTTTTTACCGCTCTTGGAGCAAAGGCCGCACTAGCCATCCTTGTGTACAAGGGAGGCATGATGAAGAAACCCAGAAAACATAATGAAATCTAAGCGTGCTACTGCATTTTATAATTGGGTTCCACCTACTTAAAGAAAAATGTGCCCTTTGCCCAAAGGTCAGAGCAGAAACATCAAAGGCACTGGCCCCTGTGCTCATGAGAAAGGCCAACAGGACTCTCACTGGCCCCCTCTCAAAGCCAGTAAGCTTTGGTATGATTCATGTTTGGCCAGCTAGCTCTGCAATTATCTCACAAGGCAGTGGGGACGAGAGAGTCCCCTCATTCTGTTCAAGGTTGCAGGCTGACCTTGGTTTTCCCAAATGGGCTGTAGGATCTGCTTTTGTTCTGTGTGTGGACTAAGGATTTACTGTGGGAAAGACTTGGCTACGGGTGTTTCCTTGCGTTGTGCGCTTATCTGCCCTTCACAGCCAAGGAAATGCTTGCACAGCTGGGGCCGCTGGGGTGGGAAGGTGCTTTGTAGTGTCCTCTCAGCCCCCAGCACAGCTCCAGCCTGGAGACCCATCAGGACAGCCCTAGAGCAGAGCCTCATCCTCAGAAGAATCCCCGAGTTGGGCTGTTCTGCTCTAGCTTCTCCTGAAAGTTTCCAAGCCAATGTTTGCTGCCCCAGGTCTGGGCCACTTTTCTGAGGGCATAAAGATCTCGACTCTTGACTTTTTACTGTTCTTCAGGAGACACAGCTGCTACTGACACATCATTTCTTTCTTTTATGTATTTAGCAGTCATTTGATATACTACAGCTAGCTGTCAGTTATCCTTGGTAATGGGAGAACATGGGCCATTGAAAGCCACAGATAATCGAAATGATTCACTTTAGCCATTAGACTCAGCCTTCTCCCCTTCCAAATCTTTTACCAGAGCTTGTAGCAAAGTAGCAAAATGGGTTCACTTGAGCTTCCTCCATCTCTGCCAATAATCTGATACAAACAAGGAGGAGGAGGAGGGCCAAGGGAGGGAGGATGAGCTCAGCAGCACTTGGTGAAGCCGACTGTGTGGACTGGGAATGGCATTCTGCTAGTGGCTTCCATTGGGAGATGCTTGAAAGGGAAGCGGTGCTTTGGGAGTCTGGATGTAGGTGGATGTTTGGAAACACAAAAGGCCACAATAACACGGGTAAGAATGAATGCTGGAGCTGAAGATTCCAGCACCCATCACCAAGGACTCTGAAGGCTGGCACTGGAGACTCCGAGACCCATGGCTCTGGGGTCTTCTGCACCCAGACCTGACAGTCAGCTCTGCCCTAGTAGAACAGATGATGGATTTGGAATAGGAAGGACAGGGTTCAGATCTCCACTTTCTTGGTCATTGGTTTTGTGACCTTAGGTAAAAATCCTTTGGGATTTCTCTGGCTCCATTGGTGGCAGCAGATAACAGAATGGATAGAGCTTTAAATTTGGAATTGGGAAATTGAGTCCAAAGGCTCCCTCAGACAGCTTCCTAGATGTGTGTAAGTCATTGAGCTTTTGTAAAATGGGGATAACAATAGTACCTACTGGGGCAGCTGGTGGTGCAGTGGATAGAGCACTGGCCCTGGAGTCAGGAGGACCTGAGTTCAAATCTAGCCCCAGACACTTGACACTTACTAGCTGTGTGACCCTGGGCAAGTCACTTAGCCCTCATTGCCCCACAAAAAAAAAAAAAAAAAAGAATAGCACCTATCTCCCAGGGTGGTTGTGAGGATCACACGAGATCCTATCTGTACAGGGCTTTGCACAACCAAAAATGCATTATGGAGGTTTGCTAGTCATCTCATCTGGAATGAGAGGCCAATGCCCACTGATGTCTCACTAAGCTTATGAAACTCTGGGGAGATGATGTGTACTTTATAAACTGGTCACCTTTCTCAATCAGAGATGGGGGGGGTGACTGACCTTGAGCAGCAGCATGTTTCTTCCTGCCTGTGCTTCTCTCCCAGATCCACCTTCACTCCCTTATGGAGAATTTGAGCCCTGTAGAGGTCATCCAGAATGATTAGTGGCCCCCTCCAAGGATGTTGCATAGGCTGGGGCCCAGAGCTTTGTCAGTTAGAGAGAATACCTTGTATTGATGGAACGCTCCCTCACAGGAGGCCCTTAGAAGCAGGTTTTGTGAGCAGCATCTTCCCTTTTTAAAAGTGATGAAACCAAGGGTCCCAGGAAAGAAGGGACTTGCCGGCTGGCCTGTGAGCTTCTGGAAGGCAGGACTATTTGTTCCTCCTTCTTTCTTGCTTCCCCCACCCCCTTTCATGTCCCCACATCTGAGCACGGGGGCCTGGCACAAAGTAAGTGCTTCATCAGAGCTCACTGATCCAACGCCTTCCCCACAGCACCACACAGTGGATCAGGATGGGGCAAAGCAAAGGGGCAGGGCGAATGATTCATGGACAGCCATCCCCACTTTGAGGTGGTAATTTATGGTCTGAGGTGTAAGTACTGGAGGACAACCTTCTTGGAATCAAGGAGGCACTAGGGTATTGGAGGAAGAAGTGCCTTCAGACATGGCTTCCAGCAGTGCTTTCAACCCTGTAGAGATGTTTCTGTTAGACATTTGCATCTTAATTGCATGCCCTGTCTCATGGAACAATCCACCTAGAACCGGCTCTGCAGACCACCTGACCCTGCAGCCCAGTTGCCTTCAGGAAGATATTTCCTCCCAGAACAGCTCATAAGGATGTCACGGGTCACCTCCCTGGCTGCTTCTAAAAACCAGGGTTTTGGCAATGGAAGGGTTACTCTGCAGAGGCACGGCCAGGAGTAGGGCCTGCCGTGGAGCTCCCCCCACTTCTGGGGCATGCGCTTCCCTAGCCTTCTAGTGGATCCGACAGTTTTTCTGCCAAAATGATTAATGATCCTTTCTGAGCCACGGAAAAACAGTAAGGGTCCCTGGCAGGGCCATGCCCTCAGTCCAAGACCCCAAGCCTTCAGTGGTGGGCATGGAGGCCTACAGCAGAATCCATTTGTGTTCTCTGCTCCTGGGTTGATTCCACAGTCCCTGGAATATGTGCACTCTCGGGGGCTGGAGGAGGGTGGGCTTCCCCTCAACATCTTGCTCTCGTCCCACTCTTGGTTCTTTCCCTTGGGCCAGCCAAAGGGAGCCATCTCCTTTCCTTCCCCCGGCTGCGTGACAGCTGTTTTTCAGACTATCTTTTTATTGGGGAATTGCTATCTCAGAGTATCCCTTTTACAGCAGAAGTTATCCCCAAAGTCTCGGGTGTGTACCGCATCTGCACTGGCCTCCAGTAGCATTCCTACTGCCAAGGGTTAAAAAATCCCGGCTTCTTTCAGTAGATTGTGGTCCCCATAAAAGCCTTTCACATGGCTGCCCCTCAGGCTGCCTCCAGCTTCCAGGCTGAAATCTGATAAGGGGCTGCTTTGTTGGAACTGTCAGTCTCCTTTATTGAGGAGGGAACCCGAGACCAGTGGCATTTCTCGGGGTACAGATAAGGCCCAGGACTCCTGTCAGAAAGAACATGATTAATTACCCTGGATCCCAGCTCCTGCTTTGAGGCAATGACTGACAGTCCACAGGCTTACACATCGGGTGCTGATGTCCCCCTCTGGGAGACATGATGGGGCAGCACTTCATTTTCCAGCTGGGGCAATAGTAGTGACCCTCAAGAGCACTCTGGATTTTTGTTTATTTCTTTCCCAATAGCTATACATGGCGGATTAACATCAATCTTAAAGGGACAAACCAGGCTGAGTGATGCGCCCCATAGGAGGATTCAGGATGGCCTGATGGGTCAGGCTAGATGGTGCTGAGGTCCTGTGATTCTGTGGCCTGGAGCTCATGACACACCCAGGCCCAAGGCAGAAGCTTTCTGGACCTTTGCTGCTGCCTATCCCGTGCTAACATACTAGTTCACCTCATAGGAGATAACTCAAGACCATTTGCCTCCTTGTCTTCTTTCTCATTTATTCTTCCTAGGCCACAGTTTCCTTATTTGAGGCTAAAATGAGCCTTCTGCCCTTTGGCCCCTCTCTGCTTTATTATAGTTTCTGTTTTGCTGTGATGTCAGGATTTTTTGTGGTTGTAATTTTCTGTAATTTGACTGACCAACAAAAGAGAAGAACGTAAAACCATTGGCTGTCTCTTAGCATCTTACCCTGTACCTAGGTCCATGTGGCAGAAAGGGAGATATGCCCCCGAGCCTATCTTTCCATAAATCTTCTGCATGATCCCTGTGGTTGGCAAAAGCTCCCATGTCCAGCAGGAACACTTAGCCCAAGCCTTGGTCACGGGGATAGTGCAGGTCGTGAGCTGTGTGCTCCTCCCAGCATTTCAGAGGAGCCCAAGAAAAGGCCCAGGCGTCCCTTACTGACTTCTCTAGAATTGCATTCATTAATCTGGACATGGGAGTTACAAGTGGCATGAAAGTCAGGGGAAGATGATGTGCATCATCAAAAGAAGAGAAACATTGACAAGCTGAGCCTGAGAATGGGAGGCTGGAATTTCAATAGCTGGCTTTCAGAATCAAAATGGATTTCTCTTGCTACTTTGAGGAAATAAGCTTCCTCCTAAAGGACAATCCTGTTCTCTAGTATGGCCCAGTGTCATAGAGTAAAAGTATACCAGAGCTGAGCTGAGCTTCCAGATATTTTATGTGTTTTATAGTTATTTTGAATGGAATTTCCTTTGCATGACTCTTGGATTTTGTTATTCTATAGAAATGCTGTTGGTTTTGGTAGGTTTATTTTGTAGCCAGCAGCTTGCTAAATACTATTTTCTCAGCTGGCTTCTTGGCTAATTCCCTGGGATTTTCTAGATGCACCATCATGTCATGAGCACATGGGCATAGTTTTGTTTCTACTTTGCCTATGTTTGTATCTTTCATTTCTTGCCTTTGACCTATTACTACTGCTAGCATTTATAGAACTGTATCAAATAAGAGTGGGAAGAGGAAACATTCTTGCTGTATTTGTGTGTTAATTTGGGGATAGGTTCTAGTGCATCCCCAGGTGGTTAGGGTATATAATACACAGTTTTTGGAATTACAGAGAGATGCTTATATGCCTACACTTTCGATGGTGGTTGTGTTTAGCATGAAATGAATGTTGAAATTTGTCACAGGCTTTGAGCCTAATCTACTGTAGATTGGTTGTTTTGGGATGTTTTTTATTTTTAATATAAATCATTATGTTGATAGTTTTCCTGATGTCGAGCCATCATGCATGCATCCCTGGTATAAATCCAGCTTAGTCATAATGGATGGTTTCTTGGATACATCTCTTGTCTGTTTGACAAGATTTTATTTAAAACTTGAGAACTGATATTCGCTTATGATCCTGGTCTCATCTCCCTGTGTGCCTTTATCTTTCCTTGGTAGAGGTCTTGGGAAGAATCTGCAAGCTGGCAGGGGACTTGAGAACTTGCCTTGTTCACCGTGACTTGAGCAGGAGTTTCCTTCCACGGCATCCCTGCCAGGTGGCCCCATCCTCTATCCAGAGAGCTCCAGGGGTGGGCTCTTCTCGGGGAACCCTCCTCTTTTAGGCAGGTCCAGTGTTTCTTCCATTATCTCTGTAGCTTCCAGGTGCCACCTCTCCCATTCCCCCTTCACTCCTTTAGGGGGCAGCTCTGAAATGAAGGGAGGGCATCCCCTCCAGAAGCCAGGGTACTCATTCTTGTGCTGCTGTCCTTATTCAGACCTCTTTTGAATGCTAGCCATGGAGGTCATTGACAAGATACACGAGCTCTATAGAATGTAGAGTTGGGAGAGATCTGAGAGACGGCCTTGTCTCAGCTCTCTCCTTTTACAAAGGAAGAAACTGAGGCCTAGAGAAATGGTGGAAATGACTGCAGGGAGTAAGCAGCAGAACCTGGGACCTGAACCCTGCTTTCTGACTATAAGTGCGTGGCTCTATCCACTCCACCACACTGCCTCTCGAAGCTCACTCTCATTTTTTGTTTTTGTTTTTTACTCAAAACCTTTCCTCTCAGCTGATTATACACTTTATTCACAAGTCTTGGTCCCAAATGAGCTGTTTCTAGAAGTCAGGCTTAGCCTCCGAGGATAACAGTGGCAGCCCACTGAGGATGTTCAGAACCCACTGGGGCCCTCTGAAGGCCCTTCCCCTCAGACTCAGTTGAAGAAAGAGAATGGTTCTTACCACATTCTAATCATGCTTTGTGCCTCCCCAAATTTAATCCTAATGAGCAGGAACACAGAAACCGTCTCTTGATTCTCATCCTAGAAAGAAGTGCTTCGTCTGCATCCAGTGGCAGACTAATGGCACACAGTGTGGCCTCTCTGTGTCTTAATCATGTTTCTGTTCCCATTGCCCCATGGTTTTCCCATAGGAGAGGTCAGTATTTCTGTACATCACTAGAGACCCACAGACAGGGCTCTTCCTTGAAACAGTGTCGGAGCTCAGTCCTAGCTGAGAGGGGGAAGGATTCTTCCAGAGTTCCCCCCAACACACACACACACACACACACACACACACACGTCTTCCCCCCCCCCCCCCCCCCCCCCCCCCCCCCCCCCCCCCCCCCCCCCCCCCCCCCCCCCCCCCCCCCCCCCCCCCCCCCCCCCCCCCCCCCCCCCCCCCCCCCCCCCCCGCTGCAGTTACTAAGAAATTCAAGCACAAGAACAGCCTCTAACCCCACTCCCACCCTCCCATTTCTTTGTGTAACTGACAGGAAAGCTTTCTCACCAATGACTTGAAGGCAGCTGGAGTTGGTTTTCCCAAATTACATGGGGAAAACACAAGCCTTACAGCGGAGTCCATTTTCTCTTTGTTATGTATGCTATTCCCGCCCAGCTCAGCTAGGCCTGGTATTCTCCTTAAGGCAGGGAAAGTGGCCAGGCCAAGTGCCCCATCTTCCCCCACCTCAGTCACTGAGCAGGCCCTGCCCAGTCCTCAGGAGAGGGAAGTCCCCTGCTCCTTGGGCAAGGAGCATAGACCCGGTGATCTTTCATCAGCCTCACAGCAGCCCTCCTTGCTTGCATCCCTTTCCCGTGCCCCTCCCTTCAAGCTGGGTAGTTGGGGAAAGTGATCACCATCAAGCCACCACCTGTGTGCAAGCAGACATCATCGGGCATCACCTGCAAAGAAGCAGAGAGCAGCGTGCCAGGCCTCACAGAGCTTCTACTGGGGAAGTGCTCAATGAAGCGTCAGTAGGCGAAGTGAGAAGGCTGAGGTGAATGTGGCTCAGAGTGAGGAGGAAAAGGCCTCCTGGAGGAAGAGGAGCCCCAAAGCTTGGCCTAGAAGGACGGTTATAAGTTGTGTAGGTGAACAGCACTGAATGAGAACCAAGTGAGCAGTTCATGGAAGAAAGAATGAGTGTGAGGTGCGAGGCCCTGTGCTACCAAAAAAGAAAAGGTAAAAACCACAATCCTTGCCCTCAGGAGCTCCCAGTCTGATGGGAGGGACAGCAAACAAATCTCTTTGAATAAAAGCTCACATGTTGAGTAATTAGGAAGGTCCTATCAGGGAAATGGGGGAGAGGGATGAGAGGCCAGAGGGATATGGGATGGCCTTCCAGGCATGAGACTCAGCCAATGCTAAGGCCATCAGGTGATGGAGGCTCTCCATGAAGAGCAGCCAGCAGCCAGATCATCAAGTACAAGGCTGCCTGGAAGACGGGAGGAATGTGAAGGGAGACTGGAAGGGTAGGAGGGGGCCAGGCGATGCAAGACTGTGAATGCCAGGAGAGCCGCTGGAGCCAAGGAGGGGCATGGTCAGGCCTGGGACAGCTATTTGGAGGCGTGAGGGGCAGTACTTGAGTCAGAGAGACCAACCAGCTGGTTATCGCCATGGTCCAGACAAGAAGCAGTGAGGACTGATACGGGTAGCTGGTTGGGGGGGGGGGCATACAAGGGATGCAGAAGGAGATTTGAGGACGTTGGATATGTAGGGCAAGTGTGAGTGAGGAATGAGGGGTGACACCAGGGTGATGGGCAGGGGAGTGTGTGGGAGGGGGGAGGAGCTCTTTCTGGGGCATTTGGAGCAGAAAGGAATAAAAGTCATGTAGAGATGGAGTGGGGCTAGGTTACAGGAGGATCTGAAAACCAGACATGGACACTGGTGGTGGCAAGTGGAGAGATTACTCAGCCTAGAGTTAGGGGGACCTTAGTTCAGATGAAGACTAAGGTGCTTCCTGGTTGTGTGACCCTGGCCAGGTCATTTGGCATCTGTCTCAGTTTCTTCATCTGAAAAATGGGGATAACAACACCCACCTCCCAAGGTGGTTGTGGGGATCAAATGAGATCATAATTGTAAAGGGATTGACACAGTGCATGGCACATGGTAAGAGCTGTATAAATGTTAGCTATCACCTTTATTCATATTATTTAGATCTGATGCAGTCTGCAGGGAACGGTGCAGCAGGTTTGGAGTAGGAAGATGCAGGAGAGGCTGTTAAAGTAACCCAGGTGCTTGGTGCGCTTCTGGGGCAGGGCCGGGGAAGAGAGGGGAAGAAATGTAGGAAAGACATTTCCAAGCAAAAATCCCAAGGACTCGGAAACTGCCGTATTTAGGAAGGAAAGAAGTTTCCGAGTCTAGGAACATTGGGAATGGGGGCCTGGCTGGGACTGGGCCACCACACCTCAGGGGGCAGGGAGCACCCCCCCTGCTGACGGCGAGGTGGGAGCTGCAGGCAAGGACTCGATGAAGCTGGGGAGGGAATGAGCGAAAACCTCTTCCACGTGCCATTCGGCCAGTTTGGATTGTTTGCCACTGTGAGCGATGCCCAGGTCAGACTGTCCTCAGGCAGCTTATGGGCACATCCCTGCAGTCCCTGCCATTGGCCCCATTATCCTTTAGGTTTGTTGGCTGCTGTGGAAAGGAAGAGGTCCCGAAGGTGTTTGCCGAGTGACCAGACCCTCACTGAGTGCTTACTCTGTGGAAGGTGTGCTCCTTAGAGCTGGGGCTGCCCAGATGAGCAGAAGCACCATCCCTCTCCCCAGATGCCTGTGGCAGCTACACAGCTAGATCTGGGGCAGGGGGAGTGTGATGGGAACAGGAGAGGCTCCCATTGGAGCATGGACAGACACGCTCCTTTGAGCTGATGAGGGAAAAAGGAGTGGGGAGGGGAGACATCGGCATCAGCACGGAGAAGGCCCATGATCTGAACGAATTGTATGGGCGTTTCCCAGTCAAAATAATTTTCAGGTTTAGTTTTGACCTCCCCAAAAGAACAAAGAAACATCTCTTGGTCTGCAGCTGCGTGCATTAAGGTCTCGTCTCCGCATCTCAGCCAAAGACCAGAGCCTCTTTACTGTCCCCTTTTTTTCCTTCAAATGCCCGAGACCCCCATCTGACTTGGATTAACCTGTTTGAAAAAAAACA
Source organism: Dromiciops gliroides (assembly GCF_019393635.1). NCBI lineage: Eukaryota > Metazoa > Chordata > Mammalia > Microbiotheria > Microbiotheriidae > Dromiciops > Dromiciops gliroides. The sequence goes on from NC_057862.1 coordinate 48,483,717, forward strand.
AGCACCAGCAGCTAAGGTTGGTGGGGCTGAGATTCCAGGACATAGAAGGAAAAAGCTGTTCTCTTGGAATGGTGGGGGGGTGGGCTGGGGTGGGGGTAGGGGGAGGAAGCGGGGAGTTGAGACACACTACCCTTATCTGATCAGGACAAGACTTCCAGCCGACAGGGCGGCTGAATGCAAGATCTTAGCAAGATTTGGGGGTGGGGAGAAGGATGGAGGAGAGGCTAGCTTGTGTACAGTAAAATGAATTTGCCATCAAAAGGCAACAAGTCTTATACCCTGACCTGGACGGTGACCCTTCCCTCCGGAATTCTCCCCTCTGACCTCTGGATCATTAATCCCGAGTCTGCCAAATGACAGTAATCCATCATGCGCTCTGACAGGCATCTCGGCCGCCTGTGAAAGGATCCACTGGGTCCAGGCCCCTGCCCCCCTCCTCCCTGCCCCGTCCCCTGGTGCTCATTAGCAGCCCTTCCTGCCTGGTGCCAGGTTTCCTAATAAAGCCCCCGGCTCCTCTCTCTTCCCATCATGGCCACTTGGCGGAAGCTCGTCCAGGGGCCCGCAGGGGGCAAAGAGATTAGGAAGAGGGACCTCTTTAGCCGCTTCTCTGGTCTATCAAGACCTGCCGGTCAGGCAACTTCTTTAACATGCAGGGGTGTCAACAGGAATGCCAGAGGCATCTGGGAGCAAAACTGCAGCAGAACCAGTGTGAGAAAGGGCCAGGGGAGAAGAAGGGGTGCTACTCATTGTTTCCCATTTTGGAACCCAGGCAGTGGCCGTGAAAACCAGGCCCGCCCTTGGACTGAGTCTCTTCAGACCTTTCAAATTGTTGTTTAGAATCACAGAACGGTAAAAGTGGGAGGGCACTCACTCGTCCATTCCCACAATTTTACTAAAGGGGAAAGTGCAGTCAGAGAGGGGAGTGGCGTTTTTGGTGAGACATTAGGCACCTACTGGGGGCAGAATGTTGTGAGACATGAGACAGCTTGATAAGACACAGGCTGACATGTAAGGAGTTTAAGGGCTAGTTAAGGAAGGGACGGACGGACAGACACACACACACAATAGTTCAGGCAGAGAAGGGAGGTGAGAGCAGAGGTCGAGAGAGGCCTGGGAGGAAAGGCTCTCACCACACTGGGAAGGCTTCCTGGAGGAAGCCACATTTGAGCCGACTGCTGAAGGAGCAGATAAAATCGAAGGAAGAGACAGGGAGGGACCACAGACACCTGGGAGAAGGCAGCCAGTCCCCCTCGATGGGAGAAGTGAGGATAAGTGGGACAACCACAAACTGGAGGCCTCAGCCTCTGTGCCTGCTTACAGAGTTTGGACATGGCTCAGGAGTGGAGCGGGGATGGGTGGCTGGGCCTTGGGCTGTTGCTTATTTCTCCCACACCATGACCTGATTTAATTGGAATCGAATATCTCTTGGGGGCTTCTCTGTTCGGGCTCCAACTGTGTCCTCTCCAACAGAGTCTTCCAAAGCTTCACATGACTTTTGGGGTAGGCAGCACATGTGGGCAGGTTGTGCTCTCTCATCCAGGCCAAGGCCAGTAGCAGGATTGCTGGTTGTCCCTCCTGCTTCACTCCCAACAAGTCAGGCTGCCTTAAAGAAAAGGATCCTCCTCCCTGCTACCCAGCTGTCCCTCCACATTGGGAGAACATTCTGGTCACAGAAAGACAGGGAGCGTTCGATGTTTGTGGGGTCCCTGTTTCTTGCTCAGAATCTCAGGGTTTTATCCAGAAAGCAGAAGGACAAAAGGAGATTGGGTAGCTGTCCAGTGCATCTTGTCAAGGTCAGTGTATCTTACCAAGCTAGACCCTCGCAGCCTGGATGGTCTCCTTTGTCAGTCATGTTGTAGGGGCAAGGACTGTGTAATGAATGGCCAGGCTGAAAAGGACTTGGGTGATCATTTCATGCACATCTGGCCCAGGGAGGGGAAGGGTCACAGAGAAAAATCTGACACGGCTGCCATGCTGCTCTAAGCCCTTATCTATCACCTCTCATTTGGATTATTGTAATAGCTTCCTAGTTGTTCTCCCTCTTGCCAGTCTTCCCTTTCTGTACAGTTTTCCATCCGGTTGCCTGATTGTCTTCCCAACACACAGTTCCCTGCTCAGAAGAATGCAGGGGCTCCCATTGCTTCAGGACAAAATAAAAACTCCTTAGCTTGGCACAGTGTCATGCTCGCCTGCCTTACCCCCTTCAATACCCTGACCAGATTGGCCTTCTTGGGGTGTGCCCCTTGAAGCCAACACTTGCCCTCCTCTCTCTACCTCACAGAGGCAGAGGGAGTTCTCCAGGTGGCTTGGCAGAGTCCACTGGCGCTGGCCTTGGGTTTGACATGAGCTGGCAGTTGGACAAATGGCATGCTCCTTCTGGACCTCAAGCTCCTTCTCTCTTAAATGAGGCATTGGATTCAGCTTCTCGGGTCTCTTCCAGTGCTAAGTCTTTGAGCATTTTCCCAGCCCCTTGGGGGGGGGGCGGGGAGTGTTTTCTCACTCTTCCAGTTATTTGGTCTTTACTTCTCTGGGTACATGGTACCTGCCTCCCCAGTGGGGCAGCAGCACTTTAAGAGCAGGGACTGTTTCCTTTTGTGTTTTTTAATCCCAGGGGCATTGTACCTAGTTGGTGCTTAATAAATGCTTGCACAGTCAAATTGAATTGAGTAATGTTACCTTCCTATGTGATGACCAGCCAGCTGATCCCCTGAGGCTTCCAGAGGGACTGGATTTGGGACCCAAAGTGGATCGATTAGTCAGCATTTGTTCCTAATCTAGCCCAGTCCTCTCCCAGGGTTTTCATGTGGTGTTTTCTCTCTCCCTCCCTCCCTCCCTCTCTCTCTCTCTCTCTCTCTCTCTCTCTCTCTCTCTCTCTCCCCCCCACCCCCCTCGTGTCCTGGGGGGGTAATTTTAGGAACTCCCATCAACCGGATCCCCATCATGGCCAAGCAGATCCTGGACCTGTACATGCTCTACAAGCTGGTCACTGAGAAGGGGGGCCTGGTGGAGATCATCAACAAGAAGATCTGGAGGGAGATCACCAAGGGCCTCAAGCTGCCCACGTCCATCACCAGCGCGGCCTTCACCCTGCGCACCCAGTGAGTGCGCGGCCCCTCGGGGAGGGGGCCGGCCCTGGAGGGAGGGGGGTGGGCTCACGCTGTGGGGATGGACACAGTTGGAATCCTTCCGCCAGGTACATGAAGTACTTGTACGCCTACGAGTGTGAGAAGAAGGCGCTGAGCTCTCCGGCTGAGCTCCAGGCCGCCATTGATGGCAACCGTCGGGAGGGCCGTCGGCCCAGCTATAGCTCCTCCCTCTTCAGCTATTCCCCCACCACGCCTGCCGGGCCTGCCTCTCTGCTCTCCCCTCCAAAGATCCGCTTCCCCATCCTTGGACTCGCCCCCGGCAGTGGTGGGACTGGTAGCCCCCGGCTGCCCCCCCGCAGCAACTCTCAGGAAAGGTCAGTGGCTCCAGGGCCCCTAGCTTGGGGGAAGGGGGATGAGGGCAGGATTATAGAGCCTCTCTCCAAGGTTCGGGGGGTGGGGCGTGGTATGGATCTCAGGGCTCCCTCACCCATACTCTTATCCCATTGGCAGGTGATGGGGTCGCCATGACGGTACCCATGCCCAGCCGGCTGGCTGTGCCGGTGACCTTGGCGGGCAGCCAGCAACCAGGTACCCGCACCGCCACCCTGGAGCAGCTGCGGGAGAGGCTAGAGGCTGGGGAGCCTCCTGAGAAGAAGCCGTCGAGGATGACCGAGGAGGAGCAGCGCTTCATGCAGCAGGCTTTCCGTCGGAACCTGCTGAGCGTGGCCCGGCAGCTCCCCATGAAAGTAAAAATCAACGGCAGGGGTGAGGAAAGGCGAGCCGGGCGTCCTGCCCCTGAATTGAGGGCCTTGGGGGCAAGGATGCCAACTGTCGGGTGTGGAGGGAGAGGGGGTGACCGCCACTGCCCACTGGGGAGAAAAGCAGCAAGCTCCTTCCTGGCCTCTCCTGGAGAGAGCCCCACGAGGTCAGAGACACCCAGGCATGTCGGGCCACAAGGCCCCATCTCATCCTGCCCCTCTGGCTAACCCGGAAGGAGGAGCCGCAGACCTGCAGAGGCAGCAGCCGGTATTTCCTTCCACCCGTCCCTTCTGATCTGGTTAAATTAAAGGGCTCGGCCTTCATCCCAGATGGAGGCAAGACCAAGGCAGGTTTGGGGAGGAAGGGACAGCCATCATTATGGGGGCCCACTTAGGGGGTAGGGCTGCCTGAGGCTGGGCAGTTAGAAAGCTTCCTTTGCCGACAAAGGGGAGCCCACTGATAATCTTCCTAGATGACAGGAAGGAGGAGAGACACCTTTGGTGGCATAATTGATGTCCTTTCCTTCTTTTACTGCATTTCCCCTTGTGCCCCCATTCCTGTCATTCCCTCTCCTTTCCTGCTTGGTTCAGGAAGCCCATCTCTGTACCAAATGAGTCAATAATGTGCCCTAGAGGCCTTTGGGGAAAAGACAGAAGTCTGGAGAAACCTAGACCTTTCCAAAGAGCTCCCCTCTGGCCCAGAGTGCAGGACGTGGAGAAACAGACAGTGAGAAAGTGAAGAGCCAGGCCTCTTCGTTCTGGACGATCGGTTTATTTACCTGGGCCTTTGGACTTCTCTTTCTGCCTTGTAATTAAGGCTGAGCCTGCATTTGCGCTGCGCTACCAAACACTCCTCCTTCCCTTGCCCTTCCTGAGATAACTCTCCCAGGAAGTGGAGAAGACAAGGGGAGAGTTTGTTTTCAAAAAGTGGGGGTGGAGAAAGGAAGACTCCCCTGGCGGCATTTCTCAAACTGAGGGATAGAAGTAGGACCTGGTTTGTTAGGGGCCTGTGCAGAGAGCAGAGGTGCTGAGCTCTGTCAGACTCAAGTAGAAACGATCTGGGCTGCATCTTGACTTAGAAAACCACACATTGATGTCATCTATGCTATGCATTTCTTAATTACAGTTCAGTCTGGTTCAAGTTGACGCCTCTGCTCTAGGGGTTTAGGCCCCACACTTTAAAGGTGGTGATGGAGAATAGGCATCAGACTCCTTCGGGGGGTTCCAGAGGGTGGACCTTGAACCAGCGACTGAAAGTCCAGGGAGGCAGATTTGTGCAGTTAGGAAATGGAAGAGGATAGCCGGTAAGGTCTGGTGAAAGGGCTGCTGAGTACAGAGACGGCAGTGAAATGGCCCCTCCCCCCTAGAAGCTTACATTCTCTGGGAGAGACAGCCTGTACACGCACAAGTGTTTACATAAAATGGAAGGTGATGGGGAGCAAGGGGAGAGCAGACACGGAGGCCAGTTTGCCCTGGAGCATAGGTCCGAGGGGGGAGTCATGTATAAAAAGGACTGGAAAGGTGGGGGGTGTGCCGATCGTGAAGAGCTTTAAGTGGCTGATCTTTCATTCTTGGGGTCACGGGCCCATTGGACCTCATGGAGCAGTCGTGACCCAGTAAGATCATGCTTTAGAAACCTCCCCAGCTGGCTGGCCACCTTCATGGCCAGGCTGAATGACTCTGCCAGGTGTCAGAAAGGAAGGAGATTGCTGGGGAAGACTAAAATAAGTGACCCCTCAGGGTTCTTCTCAGCTGAAGGCTCTTGGAGATGACAGAAGCCCCACTCTCTGGTTTGGAGGTAGATGTGTTTGGGAGTCAGATCACCCAGGATGCCAGCATTCTGTAGTGTAAAGAATTAACTGCAGCTCACGTCATCGCCTCACGCCCACCAGAATGAGCTGACTCCTCCCTTCTCTCTATCCCAGAAGGCCCCTCTTCCACAGGAAATGGGGTCCACATACACACAGCCCCAAGCTAATTGGCTGGCAGCCCTGATGAACAGAATCAACAGGGGGCTGGATAAACACCAGCCGCCCTACTTGCCGGATGCCAGGGTCACCTGACTGCCCTCACCAGGCTTCTAATCATTATAATTTGGCCAGGCCCACATAGGTGTCAGTGTGAGGTGATGACGTGAGCTGCAGCGCCATGGATGAGGCACCTTGCCGAAGCGGAGGGGGCGGCACCTGAGGCCAGAGTGCGCCGGGGCTTCTAATTTTAGCCAAAAATGGGGTCAGAGAAACCTCAAATCACAATTATTTCTTTATATTTCCCCCTTTGTTTCATCAAGAAACACGGGGTGTTTCCTTGATGAAACAGTAGCAAGGGGAGATGTGTGTGTTCAGGCTCACTCCAAATCCTGGATCTTTCCTTTGTGGCCTCAGACTAACAGAGATCTAGGCTTCCGGCTGCCCACTTCTTTTTTTTTTTTTTCCTTTTGTGAGGCAGTGAGGGTTAAGTGACTTGCCCAGGGTCACACAGCTAAAAAGTGTCTAGTGTCTGAGGCCGGATTTGGACTCAGGTCCTCCTGAATCCAGGGCTGGCACTTTATCCACTGCGCCAGCTCGCTGGCCCTCAGCTGCCCAGTTCTTCCAGAAGTGCTGGACTATGTGAGTCCCTATGTCACCAGGAATGGGTTTGGGGTGAAAGTCTGTGCCAGGGAAGGAGGGGGTGTCATTTGGGTTAATTTCCCTTCTGAAGGGAGAAAACGAGAGCCCTTCCCGGTGACTGCAGCCGTACTGCAGGCTCATGGGAAGGGCTTTTTCACCATTCTGGCCGACCCCCAGAACAGATGGTGAAAGAAATCGCCCCAGGTAACCAGAAAGATGTTGGAAGGGCAAGCTGCAGCCTCACCAGGCCCCCCAATTTTTCCGTCTCTCCCAGCAGAAGATCGCTCTGAGGCGGCAGCGGCACTGAACTTGTCCATGAGCGGCATCGGCAGCATTAACATGTCTGTGGAGATCAACGGCACCATCTACGCAGGTGAGGCTCCCAGAGCTAGGTGGGGGGTCCTCTAGGCTCCTCTCCCAAGGCAGCCCCTTGGGCGTCCCCCGCAGAGCACGCAGGAGAGGGTACAAGATGACTGAGGGAGAGAGAGCTCACAGGCCTCGGTAACCCGGAGGCTTGGCTCCTCCTCAGCCGTTCCAGGGCTGATGTTTGCCAAACTCTTGGCTCCCAGGGTAGTTGGGAGGGAGAGGGCGGCCTTCCACTGAAGCCATGAGCATATTTCCAGGGCATTTGGGGCAGTAGAGACAGGTCCAGATTTCTTACAGTGGTCAGTGTTCGCCCCATCACTGATCACCAGCCTTCTTACCACTCTTTCTGGCTTGCTGTGGGAGGAGTAACGAGAGAAGCTTTCAGGGGAATAGGCCGGTCCTTCTGAGCCGCCCATGCAGGCCTGGACATGCCTATGGTCTCTTTGTGGCATGATGGGGGACAGAGTCTCCAGGACTGTGGGGTGAAGGAGGGCAGGCACCAAGTGGGCACCAGGACCTCGGGCAGCCGGGGAGGTGAAAGTCTGCTTTGGGTCGTCTGAGAAATCAAAAGAGCGCAAGTTGGGACTTTTGAGTTCTTGGTTTTTACTCTTGAGGTGGCCATGTCACTTCTGTCACCACTGAGGCAGCAGCCACCCCCCTTCAGGGAGCCCAGGACCCCCAGAATGTGATTGAAAGTGTGTAAAGCCAACTCTCCCGACATCTTTTCTTCCCCCAGGTGTGCTGTTTGCCCAGAAGCCTGTGGTCCACCTCATCGCCAGCCCAGCCCCTCAGAGTACCTGTAGCAGCAGCAGCAGCAGTGTCAGCTCCCACTGCTCGCCAAGTCCTACCTCATCACGGGGCACCCCCAGCGCAGAGCCCTCCACCAGCTGGGCCCTCTGACGGGTCGGGAAGCTCAGCTTCCCACCTCAAGAGCCAGGAAAGGAGCTGAACAGTTTTTACCTCATCTCCCAGCACCCACTTCCAAGACCATCCAGCTGGACAGAAGGGGCCCTGGCTGGCCCATCTGTCTGGTCCCGTTCAAGTCCTGCTGTGCCCTGGGGAGGGAAGGAGCTGGAGGGAAGGGAGGGGCAGTGCTGGCCAATCAGCCGATGTCTTAGTTGATGGGGAGGGGACGGGTGTCTCCCAACCTGGAGCAGCACAGTGTATTGACAATCTGAGAGCCGGCAGGGGATTGAATTCCCCTCATAAGCCTTCCCTTAATTTATTTCCCTTCCAACTTGCCTGTCATTGTCACACCATTTTCACTGACTCATCCTGCCAGCTCTGTCCTTAAGCTTTATCCCTCATCCCTCTCCCAAATCAAGTGGAAAAGATTTTCTCTAAGGAGGCCCTGTCACCTCCCCCTCTCCCCAGTGGGAGGGGTGGACACCTCCCTTAGATCCATTCCACCCACCCCACCTCCCGGAGGTCTTGGGTTCCCTGGTATGGCTCACATCCCCTGTAAGTCCCAGGGCTCTGCCTGCTCCCAGATGGGGCCTGGGGCCCACACGTAGCCTTGGGGAGCCCCAAAGCACTGCTGTGTTACTTCTGAGGAAAGGGGATCACTTCTCAGGGTCTTGTCCAGTCCAAGGTCACCCAAGGGTACTCCCCCCGTCCCATCCCATCCCAAAGAAAAACTGCCCTTTCATGATCCTTCTCCCCCATGGTCCTTCAAATCCACACACCCCACACTCCACTGGTCAGGCCATCTCTTCACTGTCCTCGCCTTCCCCATGGCCCTTCCCAGTCCCACATCTCCCTCCCCCCTCCATCCATCTCTAGGGGCCGAATCAGCACCCCACCCCCAGGTCCCCTAACCTGCCTGCATCGGGTTCTCTGAAATACCTCAGCTTTGTAATTGTTGATGTTTGATTCTTCAGGAAGTATTGGCATCTCTGAAATCTTTTTATATGTGTTTTGCTGACTCTGTTTTTTATTTTTATTATAATTATAATTATTATTATTATTGTAGCACCAAAGACAAAAAAAGCACCCCACCCCCAAAGCTAAGCAAATAGCTTGGTATCCCAGGCCTAATGGCCCTTCCTCAGGACTACGGAGAAGGGACCAGGAAGGCAAGAGGCAGATGACTCAGGGATAGGAGCCAGAGAGGAGATGGGTGGCTTAGACTCATTCCTCACACCAGCTCGGGTTTCCAGACTCTCCCCTCGGAGATCGAGGGCCCTCTCCTGCCACAACGGGGTTCATCATAACTTCCTCCAACCCCAATGCCATCCTGCGTTTGGGGGCCACACTCATGCCCCTTAAAAGGCACTGTTGAGCCTCTGGTCTTTGTTGCTTGGAGCCAGAGAGCTGAGTTTTCTAGCTGCCCCAGAGGTGAGTTAGGTCTCCCACTTGCTTCCTCCTCAGCCCGGGCCCGCAGCCTGCTGTCTGAATGTTGTGACAAGAGGCGCTTCTTGCACAGAGATCAGTGAACTTGTCTCCTGTAGGGGAGCGGGCACCTCCCATGCAGCCCTTGTCAGTGCTTCGTCACTCTAGACCGTGCCGGCTCTGGTGGAGAGCACAGACTACGATCTCAGTCCAACTCAGGAACGTGAGCGCACAGTAGATCCACGTGGCCCGGCCTCCTTTCCTCAGCCAGCTCCTCTCCTGGCACTCAGAGACCCGCCCACTGAGTCAGATCTCGTGCAGCTGGAGGTGGCATCTCTACAAACCAGCATCACCAAGATGGGAGTCGGGCTGAGGGTGGAGGTAACTAGGCCTTCCTTGCTGGCTTGTCCCAGGCCCCTGGCTCCACTCCTCGTGTAACCAGCCTGTCGTTCTCGGGTGTTCTGTCACATGGGATGGGCAGCATAGGATGTCTCTGCAATCACTCGGCCCCACCCGACGAGGCCAGCCTGGCCTCACCACATGTGAGCAGACTCCACAAGGGCAGCAGCAGCCTCCCAGCATGTGGAGGTGCACCAATGGAGGAGGACACAGGCGAAGGGCCCTGGCTCCAAGATCTGCTTCCCCAGAAAGGACGTTTTTTTTAACCAAACAGGGAGGGTAGCCTTGCTCCCTCTCACCCCCTCCCCCATATCTTATATATTCTAACAGAAAAAATGTGATAGCACATGGGTAGCCTAGGCGGTGGATGAATACCTCAGATGTCTTCTTACAGCAAGGGTCTGTATATGTTGTTGTTTTTTTCTATCTTACACGTTCTCTGAATGTTTATATTCCAATAAACTTCTACCTCTTCACATGAACGGGCCCCTGCCTGTGCTGCTGTTTCTGACAAGAGTATCATTCTGTTACTTGGTGAGTGGGTGGGTAGAGCTGAGGGCAACAGTCCTGCAACAGATGGTTATGACAAAAGAACAAAGCCCAGGAGCCGTTTCCTTCAACCCCAAGTTTAGAGGGAGAGAAATTCCTCCAGCTTTGACTTGGAGCCAGGTGCTGTCCCACCACCACGTTCAGTCTCCACCAATCCATGCCTCTGTTAGCTCCAGTTCTGAGTTCATGCCCTGCCTGATGATGCAGGGATGCCAGCCAAATTTTCTTTCAGTTGGCCAAGTCCATCAACAGACCAGGATTGGGGGGGGGGGGCTAAGAAATAAGGCAATAGCAAATGAGTGTGTTCTCACCAGTCAGCTGGGCACCAGTAATGTTGGCATTTGGAAACAGCAAATCATCTGAGAGCAAGTTCTAGTGAATAAGGGGAAGGGTCCTCTGGACATCAAGAGCAAAGAATGACCATAGAGCGACACATCTGCTCTCCATGGGTGACCCATCATTGGTCTCCAAAGGCCATCATCGAAAATTTTTCTTTCTGAGTAATGGCTTGGGCAGCTAGGTGGCACAGTGGATAGAGCACCAGCCCAGGATTCAGAAGTACCTGAGTTCAAATCTGACCTCAGACACTTAACACTTACTAGCTGTGTGGCCCTGGGCAAGTCACTTAACCCCAATTGCCTCACCAAAAAAAAAAAAAAATCTGGGTAATGGCTCCCTCATTCCAGGGATGAGAGAGCTCTCCAAGGGAGGCAACAGGAACTTGCCATGTGAGCCCCTGAATGAGGATTTGTAGAGAGACTTAGAGTACAGAAGACCAGCCTAGGGGGCCAAGTCGTTCATCTAACACATTGTAGAAGCCTGAGATGAGCATCATCATTCTGCTTGTGCAATTAAGAAATTGCAAGGTGGGGCAGCTAGATGGCGCAGTGGTTAAAGCACTGGCCCTGGATTCAGGAGTACCTGAGTTCAAATCCGGCCTCAGACACTTGACACTTACTAGCTGTGTGACCCTGGGCAAGTCACTTAACCCCCATTGCCTGCAAAAAAAAAAAAAAAAAGAAAAGAGAAAGAAATTGCAAGGTGGGGCAGCTAGATGGCACAGTGGATAGAGCACCGGCCCTGGATTCAGGAGGACCTGAGTTCAAATCCAGCCTCAGACAGTTAACACTTACTAGCTGTGTGACCCTGGGCAAGTCACTTAACCCCAATTGCCTCACCAAAAAAAAAAAAAGAAAAGAAAAATTGCAAGGCACAGGACCATAGATTTAGAAGTGGAAGGGTCTCTAGGGTCATCTATTGCAATCCCCTCATTTTGCTGTCGAGGGAGCAGGTCCAGAAAAGTTAGGGACCAAGACAACCCTCCCCCCTTGCTGAATGCCTCCTGGGCTTGACTCCAACACTGGGAGAAATAAGCCCTGAGCTTCCCCCTAAGCTAGTCAGTGGTAGAACAGTGAGATCTCAACAGAGAGAATGAGGAGTATTTGCAGACCTTGGCCTGCACCATAACAAACCCTTGCTGGCTGAATGGGCCCTTGATGCTCTCCAACTGCTCTGGGCGTAATGTGTGGCCACCAGGGGGCAGTCCAAGAAGTACCTCATGCAGTGATTTTTGTTCTAGGCTGATAAGCCCAGGAAAGCGTGTGATACGGGAAAACTTCAGTACCCTCGTCACCCCTTAGCACCACCAGAGCCCTGGCCTTTTGAACCCTTAGCTTCCTCCCGAAACTAATTTTCCCCTTCAAAGGAATATCTTTGTTCTCTCCCCCTCAGAGCCCAACGGAGGAACTGATCAACTACCCCTTGCTAACAAGTTCCTGATAGGAACATTCTGGTTAACTGAGGTGCTCATGGATGAGCACCAGAAGATAGAATGCCCTAACCCAAAGTTGTTCAGTGCCCCTTACATTACCCAAGAGGAATCCAGCGGTTCAGCCTCTCTATAAGGTTGGGGTTCATAAAACCCCTTGGACTCCACCATCTAACCTAGTTAGAATTCTTTTCTGATAACAGCCAGTATTCAACAGTCACTGGGCAAGGTGGAGATGGAGGTCTAGGCTTCATGCACATCGAGCAAGCTAATGCATGGGGGCGGGGCGCTGAACTCACCCTTGATTTTAAAATAATATAGTTCAGAGTGGCAGCCAGGTGGCACAGTGGATAAAGCACCAGCCCTGGATTCAGGAGGGCCTGAGTTCAAATGCAGCCTCAGACACTTGATACTAGCTGTGTGGCCCTGGGTAAGTCACTATAATCCTCATTGCCCCACAAAAATAATAATAATAAAAAATATAGCTCAGGAGCTCAAAAGGCCCTCGGAGGCCTTCAAGTCCAACCAGCTCCCTCTTTTTACAGATTGAAAAACTGAGACCCAGAGAATATTTCCAAGGTTACACATAGTATCAGAGGTGGATTTGAACTCACATCCTCTGACTCCAGAACAGTTCTCTTCCACCATACTATCTTGCTTCCTCCTCTGCCCCTGGACTGGGTGGTTCATACTTGAGGGTGGACACTCTTGTAATGGGTTTTACATGAAGCATTAGGTCTGCATCCTGGCTAATGCTGAGATTGGTGGCTGGAAGTGAGTAAGTGATAAGGGGAAATAGGAGAAGTGGAAAGGAAGGCAGAAGAAGGATCCAATGCCTACTAGGTCTCCCCAGCAGTGCTAGGCACTATGGGAGAGGCACAAAGGTTCTGGCCTTACCCAAGGAGGGCATACCTACAGTTAGAGAGACAAGAAGTAAAAAATAGTCTATCAGGGGCAGCTAGGTGGCACAGTGGATAGAGTACCGGCCCTGGAGTCAGGAGTACCTGAGTTCAAATCCGGCCTCAGACACTTAACACTTACTAGCTGTGTGACCTTGGGCAAGTCACTTAACCCCAATTGCCTCACTAAAAAAAAAAAAAGAAAGAAAGAAAGAAAAAAAAGTAGTCTATCATAACCTCCTCTAGCAGCTCAGTGGTAGGAAAAGTAGCAGATTTGAAGCAGCTAGGCAGTTCAGTGGATAAAGCACTGGGCTTGGAGGTAGGAAGAACTGAACTGGAATTTTGCCTTAGTCACTGACTGGGTGACCCTGGGCAAGTCACTTAACCTTTATTGACTTTAGTTTCCTCATCTGTAAAAAGAGGGAAATAATACTTCCTTTGGCTGTTGTGGGGCTTAAATAAGGTAATATTTGTCAAGTGCTTTGCAAATATTAAAGTGCTATATAAATGCTAGCTACTACAATTATGATTATTTGAAATCAGGACACCTGAATTCTGTTCTTGATTTTAAAATTCACTTACTGTATGACCACAGGACAGTTCATTTAGCTTCTGAGTCTCAGTTTCCTCATCCAGAAAATGGAGTAACAATACTTGCACTACCTACCTCACAGTGTTGTAGTCTGGGGAAACACTGTAAGCCTCAACATACCATCTAAGTGTGAATTATTATATATTTTTTTTTGATGAGGCAATCAATGTTAAGAGACTTGCCCAGGATCACAGAACTAATGTCGAGTGTCTGAGGCTTGATGTGAGCTCAGGTCCTCCTGACCCAAGGGCGGGTGCTCTAGCCACTGAAAGATAAAGCCTGAAATTTTCAGAGTCCCTGAAGCCCAGAGTTAGATGACTACAAGATCTCAGATCTGACTCAGTTTCTAATCACACCAGTTTTGCCAATAAAAGACCAGGTCCTTGGCTTCTTCGGGACTGCTTCAGGAACTGGGCTGACTAGTTCCTCCTTCAGCCCTGATCTTGGCACCCCTGATGATCATTTCATCCAATTAGCACAGCTTCCTCCCTGGTGTATACCAATCCCATGATAGGCCCTGGAGAGAATTGGGAGAAGGGAGAAGACCTAAATTCTCCCCTGGATTAAGTCATAGTCTAGTTGAGGAAATGAGACCCAAATGCATGGAAAACACTCAAGGAAAATATAGGACAGGTAGCTGATGACGAGCAAATGGGATTCATTTTGTAGCCTCTCTCCAGTTAGACAGAGGCTGGAGTGGGCCAAAGAAGGCTTCCTGGAGGGTGTGGGGACTTGAGTTTGGCTTTGAAAGATGACTTGGATAGATGGCGAGGAAACAAGATAGGGTTGTATCTAGGGGAGAAGCACCTGCTTTCTAGTCCTGGTCTGTGCTGTTTAAACAGATCACCTCCATCTCTGGGTTTCAGGCTCTTCATTTGTAACTTGAGGGGGCTGGACTAGATCAGCCTCTAAGGTTCTAACATTACATGAATCTGTGATCCTGGAGAGTGAAAGCAATGGTCCCTCTCCCTCTTTTTGACGAAGGCTGCCCTCTGAACGTGGGGTAAAGAATGCTAGAGCCTGAAGCAGTGCTTTACTTAAGTCAATCCTTTTATCTTACCGATAAGCAAAGACAGAGGAGTAAAAATCTTAGCCTATGTTTACACAGAGGCAGAGCTAAGATTTGAACCCAGATCTTCTGAGTCCAGTGCTCTGCCCATTAGACTAGTCCTCGCACAATTTAGCCCCTAGAAAAAAAAAGGGGGGGGGCACTTTTCTCTCCCAGGCAGCCCCGCCTCTAACCAGCCTCCGCCCTGACCAGAGGTGGGACTGAGCAGCAGCAGACTATCTCTGCTCAACCTTAGAATACACTCACGGCAGTGTATCAAACTGGTGCCAGCGGTTCAATCTTCTCTCCCCCTGCCCGAGGCAACGGAAAGTCAGGAGTATTTCAGCAGGTGCTGGGCAGGGCAGACTGTGCCTTTGACCACCTCCTGGAAACCTTTCTCAGGGCAGCCCCAGGGATGCCTCAGCTGTCCCTTGGTCTACCCACTCTGGGAGAATCATCCATGCCTGCAGCAGGGGGCTGGCCTCCGGCCCCCCAACCTCTTGGTAGTCCCCACCATGAACAGGAAGCAGGTAATTCTAAAATGGGGCTGGGGGGTCAGCACCTGGCCAGGGTGGACAGCGATTTCCTTGGCCTGGAGTGGAAGAAGCAGTCCATAGACTGAAAGACTGGGGCCAGGAGGGGAGAAAAGGACTGTTAGGGTTGGGCAACTGTAGGGATGAGGGGGTGGGAAATTCTAATACTAGGAGGTTGGATTCCTGGGTTTCCTCCTTTCTTGCCATGGAAGTTTCTTCCTTGAGCCTAATAACTCATTTTTTTTTTTTTGGCAGGACAATGGGGGTTAAGTAACTTGCCCAGGGTCACATAGCTAGTAAGTGTCAAGTGTCTGAGGCCGGATTTGAACTCAGGCACTCCTGAATCCAGGGCCGGTGCTTTATCCACTGCGCCACCTAGCCGCCCCCAATAACTCATATTTTTAAAACGTTTATTCTGAATTTTACAAACACCAAATGAAATGGGCATTTCCCTTTATAATATGAAGATAATTGCATACACACACACACACACACACACAAACACACAAAAGAAACAAACCCATATCTCAGTTATATACATCTTGCTTTTCTTTTTATTAAGTAAGTTAAATAAGTTCAACCAGTAGCTTTCAAAGCTGTCTTGCTGGTCAGTTTCTTTTTGTTCTCAACATTTAAAAAAAATCTGCAATGAACCTCTTTCTTTTTCTTCTTTTTTTGCTACCATACCCCTATCCCTCCCACGCCCATCAAAGCCACTGGGGGGAAAAAACGGTTTGTTCATAGGTACCAAGCTAAGAATTGTCAGAGCCAATATTCGAACTCAGCTCCCTCCTGACTCCATGTCCAATGACCTTTTCTCCATTTCATGCTGCTTTTCTGAGTTACCTACCCCCCTCCTGTTCCTGCCAGTCATGAGAAAATCGTATGCGTACAAACGCATTTACATACACAAACTTGTATAAATAGATAGAAAAACTCCTTAGAGCCAGCAGACCTGAGTCTTGTTTCTAGGTTCACCATTGCTGCCTGACCTGGAGTAAGAATTACCAACATTTTAATGTTGGCTTAGAGTGTTTTGCCCAAATTTCCTCCTGTGATTCTCATGACAACTCCATGCAGCAAATAGTTGTGGATTATCAGCATTTTAGAGATGAGGAAACTGAGGCTTAGAGTGTTGAAGTGACTTACCCAGGGTCACAAAGTGCTCAAGAACTTCCCTTTTCACCTCAGTTTTCCTCGCCTGAAGAATGGGGACAAGTCCTCTTGCTACTTTTGTGGGGGGGGGGGGGCAATGAGGGTTAAGTGACTTGCTCAGGGTCACACAGCTAGTAAGTGTCAAGTGTCTGAGGCCGGATTTAAACTCAGGTCCTCCTGAATCCAGGGCCGGTGCTCTATCCACTGCACCACCTAGCTGCCCGCCTCTCTTGCTACTTTCTAAGCAGAGTAAATGAAGCTAGTCAGGACAGGGAGGTAATGGGCAATAGAACAACAAGATCTGTAATGACAACGGGGTTCCAGCTTTCTTTCTGTCTAGCCCTTGAAGGGACAGGTCACATCACCTCTACAATCCAAACTCCAAAATTCAAGCAGTTTCCCAGAAAGTCTTTCATTTAGTCTTCTGCCTCCCTTGTACCTTAATCTGGGAGGGGGACCCACCATTCCTAGAACATCCACCTCATGGCGTCACCCCCTTCCAGCCACCACCATCCCTTCTCTGTTGGGTCCAGCCTATTTACTGTCCTGTGAATCCTCCTTCCTTCTGGTGACACTCTGGAGACTTGGAATTCATCTCTAAATAATCGCAGAAGTATTTTTAGGTCCAAGAGATCAAGTCCTCACCGGCAATCGCCCCCTCCCTTCTGACTTCTCACCTATTAACAATCATTTAAAAACTCTTTTGTCTTCAATTAAACAACTGGAGGGAAATGAGAGACTGAAGAAATAAACATTTAAGAATACTAAGAGGGGCAGCTAGGTGGCACAGTGGATAGAGCACTGGCCCTGGAGTCAGGAGGACCTGAGTTCAAATTTGGCTTCAGACACTTGACACTTACTAGCTGTGTGACCCTGGGCAAGTCACTTAACCCCCATTGCCTCACTAAAAAAAAAAAAAAGAATTAAAAAAAAGAATACTAAGAATATTTGTGGGAAATCTTGTCCCACCGACAGTTCTGGTCTCTAGCTCTTGGAGTGGAAATTTAGGGACTCAGCCTGGTTTCCTGGGGTCCCTCCTCACTTCCCCTTAGCTGGGCCCCTTCCCCCCTCCCCTGTGGCAGGGACTGGGGGTGCCTGATTGGGTGTTTGAGTAGGAACAAAGAGAATTGGGACACAATAACCTTCACTACCCCCAACCCCCACCCCACGTGGTAGACTAGATTAGATGGTAGTTGCTAAACCAAATGTAAATCACATGTAAATAGCTCCTCACCCCAGGCTCCTTTCCCTACCCCAAGTCCCGCCTTCAGATTCCCCTTCTTTTTTTTTCTTAATAGAATTTTCTTTTCCAAAATATATGTAAAAAATGTTGACATCAATTTTTAAAAACTTTGTGTTCCAACTCCTCTTCCTCCCTCCCTTCCCATCCCCCACCCCAAGAACTCAAGCAATTCAATATAAGTTATACATGGTTCACACTCCCTTTCACCCCTTGTGCTGAGGGCTCTGCCTCTCCCCCCTCTGGCTTCAGCTCTCCAACCCCCACCTTCCACACCCAGCCAAGACAAGGCCCTTACTGTTTATCCCAGGTTACAGCCCTGGCTCAGCCTCCTAAGCAGGAGGTAAGAACAGCCCTGAACAGGTGAAAGCTGCCGAAACTCCAACAACCCTGATTTTCTCTTGGCCTGTGGCCAGCCCCGCTCCAGCTTTGTGACCTGAGGAAGCTTTCTGAAGCCTTCTCCATTGGGACCTGGCTGCCCCAGGCAGTCCTGCCCATCATCCAGGCTGGATGGCCAAAGCACTGGAGAAAGTGAAGGGATATAGGGATCATCAAATCACTTAATTTAGAGCCGGGAGAGGCCTTAGAGTTTATTTAGCCCAACACCCTCATTCTTCTTTTCATTAAAAAGAGTTTTATCAACTTTATTTTTTAGCATCACTATCATTTTTTTTTTTTTGGTGAGACAATTGGGGTTAAGTGACTTGCCCAGGGTCACACAGCTAGTAAGTGTTAAGCGTCTGAGGCCAGATTTGAACTCAGGTCCTCCTGATTCCAGGGCCGGTCCTCTATCCACTGCACCACCTAGCTGCCCCAGCATTACTATCATTTAACAACTCAACTCCCTCACTAGTACCCTCCCTTGTAACCAAGAAATAAATACAAATTGAAACACAGACCATGTCTGACAACATATGTCTCAATCCACACCTGTAGCCCACCACTTCTGTACTAAGAGGAGGGAACATTAGTCTTCTGTGGTCAAAACTGGTCATTGCATTGATCTGAATTCTGATGTCTTTTTTAAAAAAAAAATACATGTTATTGATATCTCTTTTTTCTAATGACCTTAATTTCCCCCTTGATGCCACCCCTCTCTCCTCCCAGAGAGCCATGCCCATCCTACAGAACAAAGAATATCATTCTGGTGCCTTTTAATGTTGTTTTCCTTTACGTTATTATGTATTTGATTCTACTTGCCATACTCTGCATTAGTTCATACAAATATTATCAAGTTCCTTTAAATTCTTAATAGTCATCGTCTCTTAGGGAAAAACATTAATACATTACATTCACAGACCACCTTGGTGCAGTCATTTCCCAATCAATAGGTATTTGCTTTGTTTCCATCTTTTTGCTGCCACAAATATGTTCAACCCCCTCATTTTCCAGGGAAGAGCCCATGACTGCCACATGTCACTCAGGTAGTAACAAAGCCACAATTTGAACCCAGGGCCGTGAACATCTGGAGCTCAACCTAATGTCCTACATTGCTGACCTGACTTAGAAAGAGAACGGATGACTGAGGCCACAGTTTAATTTGAGAAGTGTTGGGGGAAGCCCCTCGCAAAAGAACCTGCCCCACAGGGTGCCTGAAGTTTTCTCATTAACATGTCATTTCTTTGGAGAAGCCCTTGCTCTGTCCTCTTTTCCAAAGTGCAAACGATTGACTCTCAGGCATCCTGATTTTCCCCTCAAGGGAAATTCTGTCACCTGGGAAGGTGTTTGGGTTTTTTTGTTTTGTTTTGTTTATGAAGCTTAGAGAGGCCTAAAGAATGGACATTTTTTTAATCAGGGGAGGGGCCAGGGTACTGTGGAGGAAGGCAAGCCAAGGTTGGGTACTCTGGTGAGCAGCGGGGCATGGGGAGTAAGTAATCTAGATGGTGCAGTGGATAGAGCACTGGTCCTGGAGTCAGGAACACCTGAGTTCAAATGTGGACTCAGACAGCTAGTGCTGTGTCACCCTGGACAGGTCACTTAACTTCTATTTGCCTCAGTTTCCTTATCTGTAATATGGGGATACTAATAATAGCACCTACTTCCCAGGGTTGTTGTGAGGGATTAAATGAAATAATAATTGTAAAGCACCTGGACCATAGTAAGTACTATATAAATTTTAGCTATTATCATTACTAGGTAAGGAGAGGGGGACAGCAAAGAACATCATAGTAAGTAGAACTAGGAGAGACTTGACACATATCTAGCCCAGGGGCCAGCAAACAATGACCCAAGGTCCAGATCTGAAAGCCTCTGTTTGTTTGTTTGTTTGTTTGTTGTTGTTGTTGTTTTGTATGAGCTAAGAATTGGTTTTTACATTTTAAAATACAATAGAATTTTATTTATTGAACTAGACCCTACTTTCACTTTTACAAATAGAGAAACTGAGAACCACAGAGGCAAAATGACCATGATCACCTCAGGTTGGTAAAAGAATTAGGAAAACCTGAGTTCAACTGTGATGTTTAAAATCTATGTGTGGTCGACAGGTAGTCTACTCTTAACTGAGTCCACAATGCCAATCCTCACTTGGGCCCACCAGCCCGAATTGAGGATCGAGCTGGCAGTCCGCCTCGAGGCGGACTACCTGGGGGCAGGTAGGTGGCACAGTGGATAGAGCACCAGCCCTGGATTCAGGAGTACCTGAGTTCAAATCCGGCCTCAGACACTTAACACTTACTAGCTGTGTGACCCTGGGCAAGTCACTTAACCCCAATTGCCCCACAAAAAACAAAACAAAACAAAAAACCAAGAGTATACTACTTGGTTATGATGATTGATTATAATGGCAAAACGTATGGTACCTACTTTGCTGGGCTATTATGAAGAAAATTCTCTGTCAAGTTTAAGGTACTATATACAGGTTATGATGAACAGGATGCTATCAGAAAAACCTGGAAAGACCCACATGAACTGAAGCAGAGAGAAATGTACTGTATACAAAATAACAGCATTAGTGTAAGATGATCTGCTGGGAAGCATGTGGTTATTTTCAGCAAGGCAATGATCCAATATAACCCTGAAGAACTTATGAAAATTGCAACCCATCTACAGAGAAAGAAGATAGTTTAGCCCTCCTCTGGCCCTCTCCAGTTCCTGGGAGAGGATGCTCAATAAACATTTCTTAAACAGCGGAAGTGGAGGAAGCTAGATGAGACCCAACAGTCTGAGAGAAGGAGAGTGCCTGAAACTTGCACCCAGTCAGGACAGTGTGGGCTGGGAGCTGTCAGACTTGGGGCACGGCTCTGTCTCTGTCACCTACTACACGCAATCTTCCTCAGTCTGCTCATCCACAAAATGGGGATGATAAACCCTCCCTCCCTCACCAATGACTTTGCAATCACTGAAGCATATTTAAAAATGTCACACTTGCAGAGGACTTTGTTATGTTCTCATCATTGTTCACACAACCAAACATTGGCTTATCCAGCTGATCAGTTCATTATGGATGCCCCTCCCGCTGGGCTCCCTCCATGGGGGCAGCCCAGCAAGTTCAACATAGAAGGGAAGATAGGTTAGGAAAGAGACCCAGCTCCCTCCTCCCCAGCCAAGCCTGCTGGTAAGGAGGGGGGGAGGTCCAGAGACTGAGTAGCTGGGATCCCACGATGGAATCATGTTATGGGCTAAGGACTCATTACTCCTGAGATAATGTACACAGAGTACTTTGTAAACCTTAAATGGCCGTTATTGTTATTGTTATGATTATTCCAGGACGTGCTCTTAGAGGAGGGACCTAAGAGGGCGAGGGTTCTGGGAGGACAGCTTGGCATTAGAAGAGAGAGAAGGAGGCAAGCTCTGAGGGAGGCAGAAGAGGCGGGCTTTCCCCACCCAGGCTTTGATGGAGGTTGGTGGCACCACTCCTCTCACATTACTGACTCCTGTTTCTTCCCAGTGTCCCCACAGATCTTCCTGGGAGCTGGATGCGCTGTCCTCTTCTCCAGCTTCCTCCTGGGCTGTGGATTCTGTTGGCTCTGGAGACAACGGTGGGCCAAACTTCCCACCCCAGCCACGGCTGTGGCCCTGGAAGCTGTGGTCCCTACAGAGCCCCTGGCTGTGTCTGTCCAGCCTCAATATCAGTCCCTCCAGGCCTGGGAGCCCCCTTCCCAGAGTCCCATGGCCCAGGTCTCTTCCTCTCTACACCCCCCTGAGCCTCCTAATTTCCCGTCCCCATTAAAGAGGAGGCAGAGAAAGACCATCGCCAGAGCCAGTTCCCTGGGGTGGCTCAGTTCTCCCTTGGCCTCTCGCAGCCTCCTTGGTCACCCCCAACCTCATCTCAGCTTCTCCCTGGGCTATTCACCAGTGGAGGAGGAACTGACCGTGACATCCATCCGAGTGTCAAAGCTATCCCAGGCTTTCCTGCCTGGCAGGGGATCCTATGTCAAGCTGCGCCTGGTCCCAAGCAGGACTGGGCACCAAAAAACAGCCCTGCAGCCTCCCGGCCCCACCATGGAGTTCTGTGAGAGGTTCTGCTTCCAAGGCTGCACCCCAGAGGTTGTGAGGGTCCTGGCTCTGCGGATGTCTGTCTACAGCCGGGACTTCCCCGGCCTCAAAAACAGCTTTGTGGGTGAAGTGCTCTTTCCCTGTGCCCAGGTGGCCTCCGATTCTATCTTGGGCTGCCTGGTCAGCTACACCCGGGAGCTGTCCACCACCAGGAGCAAACTGCAGAAGGTCAGGGGCCTTGGGAGCCGCTAATCAACAGCTTCTGAGAGCAGAATCAGCAGTCCTACTGAGCCAGAGGAGGGGAGGAAGAACAGCGAGCCGAGCCTTGCGCAGCTTAGGGCTATCTCGGAGTCATCTCCATTCCTAGGAATCCCGCCCCCCAACCTCGGAGATCACCTCTATTGCCTAGGCTGGCTCACAGTAACACTGTTACTTACCCCTCCCCCCATCCCTAGAACTCATCCCTCCTCCCTTCCTACACTGAAGGTACCCCCTTCCCACTCATTGAAACCTCCAATATTCCTGGTACCCATCTATCTCTAGCACTTGCCCTCCATCCCTGGCATTCAGATCGGCCTTCCTTCCCCTATTGCTGGTACTCACTCCTCACCCATCACTGATAAATTCATTCATTCATCTATTTATTTATTCACTTATTTATCCATTCATTCATTCATCTATCTATCTATCTAATTTAGGGGGAGCAATGAGGGTTAAGTGACTTGCCCGGGGTCTCACAGCTAGTAAGTGTCAAGTTTCTGAGGTCAGATTTGAACTCAGCTCCTCCTGAATCCAGGGTCAGTGCTTTATCCACTGCATCAACTAGCTGCCCCCTATCTATCTATCTATCTATCTATCTATCTATCTATCTATCTATCTATCTATCTATCTATCTATCTATCTACTTATTTATCTCTCTATCCATTCATTCATTCACCTATTTATCTATTTGTTTATTTGTTTGCTTATTTACTCATTTACTTGTTTGTTTGTTTGTTTGTTTGTTGACACCTTCATTTATGAAGCTCAGCTCCCATAACAAGAATTCACCTCTATCCTGGTACTCACCTCCATCTTGAATAAAAGATCCCTATCTATGGTACTTTCCTTCATCCCTAATATTCATCTTCAACATCTCTGGCTCTCATCTCAGATCTCTGCTACTTGCCCCACCATACTTGGCATTCAAATTAGCCTTCCCCTATTGGGGGTACTTAGTCCCCAGCCGTCACTGATATGCTCATTTCTGATTCTAGCCCATATCTAGTATCTACCTACATCCCTGGTACCCACTCCCCAAAGCCAATGCTTAGGGCTTCTCCCATCCATGGGAATCAGCCACCATCTTTGGTACTCACCATCCCATCCCTGGCCTTAGCAGTAACCCCACTCTTATCTGCCTGCCTCCCCTTGGGAATCTTTTTTTTTATTTTTTTGGGGGTGAGGCAATTGGGGTTAAGTGACTTGCCCAGGGTCACACAGCTAGTGCTAAGTGTCTGAGGCTGGATTTGAACTCAGGTACTCCTGAATCCAGGGCCAGTGCTTTATCCACTGCACCATCTAGCTGCCCCCCTTCTCTACTTTCTTTTTTTTTTTTTTTTGCAGGGCAATGAGGGTTAAGTGACTTGCCCAGGGTCACACAGCTAGTTAAGTGTCAAGTGTCTGAGGCCGGATTTGAACTCAGGTCCTCCTGAATCCAGGGCTTTATCCACTGCACCATCTAGCTGCCCCAGGAATCTTTTTAAAATGTTTTCAGCCCAGTCCTGGAAAAGGCACATTCCCAGAATCAGCCCGGAGCCACACTCTATCGCCCATCTTGCTCATGACTTATCTGTGGCCACACTTGCTCACCCTCTGCATTCACCTCCACTTACCCTGCCCACTGAGCCTCTCCATCTCCCCCACCATGAGAAGTGTGACTCCATGGACATTGCATTCTCGCATTGTCGGAGTGGTTCATGGCTTCCTCATACCCCCTCCCACTTGAGAGATTTTCACTGCTGTATTTCCAAATGAGGCAGGGTCCTGGGATTTGGGGTGTGACTCTGGGAGATAAGGATTTTGGTGGCATGGTCACCAGGCTATGGAATGAAAGGGCAGGCCCAGTAAGGAGGGGCTGTGGAGGCAGGGCCAGAGAGTTGAAGGATTGTGGTCATGCAACCTAGGGGTAGGGCTCCAAAGGGTGGGACTGGTGGTGAGATCGCTTAAAGCAGGGGCAAGGCTCACAATATCAATAGAAGATTCTGTGCTCCTTACAGAGCCTCAGCTCCCAGGACCTGCTCAGGACTCCCTGGATGAGGTCCCAGGGCCAGCTCTTCCTCCTTCTTCAGTATCAGGCTACTGCCAATCGCATCAAGGTGCTGGTTCGCAAGGCGGAGAATTTGTGCAACCTGGGTCGACTACCAGGACACCGGGGTATGAAGAAACTGGGAATGGGAGGGCAGGGACCCAGGTGGTAAAGAAAGGGCTGTGAATGAATTCACCTCATCACCTCCCCTGCCCTGGCCCAAGTCTACCTCTGCAGACCCCTCCTGATGATCTCAAGGGTTTAAAGAGAGACGAGCCAGCTAGCTAGCTGCTAACACAGCTAGCGGTCATTTGTTCAACCCGACAGGTTATGTTTAAGCACCTACTGTATACCTCACACTCTTTATTAGCTGATGATTCCTAGAATGGCTGAGTCGAAAGTATCTCTAGAAACCATCTAGAAGAGGTAACTGAGGCCCAGAGAAGAAGTGACTTGCCCAAGGTCACACAGCTAGTAAGTGTCAAGTGTCTGAGGTCGGATTTGAACTCAGGTCCTCCTGAATCCTGGGTCAGTGCTCTACCCGCTGCACCACCTGGCCGCCTCCTCTAACTGAAATTTAACATTTCCTTCAGTTACTTCAGAACAGGATTCTGATAAAGGAATCCGTGGGCTTTGCTAAGCTGCCAAGGGGGCCCATGGCACAAAAATAAATAAATAAAAGACCCTCCTCCCATCTCTAAGCACCCTTTCAACTCTAAAACCCTGAGATTGCTGTGAAAAACATCACCTCCAATTCCCAATTTCCCAGGCTTAAAAGCTCGTATTTAAAGGGTTTCTGACCTGGATTCTGAATTCCAGAGGCATTTAAATTGGCGGGGCGGGGTGTATATCTTAGGTTGCTGAGTGGGACCTTTCAGGTGAGAGCCTACTGAAGTGCTGTGAAGATGAGGGAGTAGGTTTGCTCTGTTGGCCTTGAGAGGGCTGGGACCAATAAGGGGAATTAACAAGGAGGCTGATTTTGGTGCAAAATGAGAACTTTGTGACACTTAGACTTGACAGGAAGTGAGCTCTCTGTCGCTGAAAGTTCTCAAATGGAGGCTGAATGATCACTTGTCAAAGAAGTTGTAGAGGGCATTCCTTCACTGGAAGAGAGGTTGGATTTGTTCACCTCTAAAGCCCCTTCTAGCTCTAGGATTTGATTTTCTAGCTTCTTGTTAATGCCTTGGCAGCTTAGAGAAAAACCTCAATTTGACCCAGGTCTCAGAGAAAATTGGGATGAGGGTCCAGAGTCCTCTACATCCCCCACATTCTTCCCCACCCGCCTTTGCTGCTCCATCTCTGTTCTCCTTCTCCTCAGAGCACTCCGTGGTGATCAACCTGTACCGGGCTGGCCAGCTGCTGGACTCCAGGGAGACTCGGGCTGTGGTGGGATGCAGCCCAGTGTGGAATGCTCCCTTCCTCTTCAGCCTCCCCGCTGGAGGCCTCCATGAGCAGAATCTCTTCCTGCAGTTCACTGTCACGCAGGTAGGGATAGGACTAGGGTCCGGGAACATGGGGAGAGGCAGCTTCAGGGCCCAGACATCTTGTGACCATGTTCAGGGTTTGGGGTCCTTTGTGAAGATGGGATCTCCTGCTGCCCACCTGTTACTCCTCAGGAATCCAAGCTCTCTCATGAAGGGATTTGTCCTTGGATTCCATAGGGTTGGTTTCCATTGTAATTCTAAGTATTTTATTTCAGGCATTTAAAATATTATTCTGGGGCAGCTAAGTGGCTCAGTAGTTAAAGTGCTGGCCTTGGATTCAGGAGGACCTGAGTTCAAATCCAGTTTGAGACACTAGACACTAGCTGTGTGACCTTGGGCAAGTCACTTAACCCTCATTGCCCCACAAAAAATTTTAAAATACATTAAAATATTATTCTGAGGAGTCCCTAGACATCCAAAGTTGACCACGACACAAGTTTAAGTAAGACCTCTTATTTCAGAGAGAGAGAGAGTATGGACTAGTGGGAAGAGCCCCAGATCTAGTATCTTCCGACTCCCAAATCTAATATCTAGCCATGGGATGTTGAGGAATTTGATTCCCCTCTCTGGGAGTCAATGTCTTCACCTGTAAATGGGAGATGATGATAGTCATCCCTTCTGCCTGGGGATGGGTAAGGATCCATGGGAAGATGCTCTGGCAAACTGCTAGGAATGATGGGAAACTCCTCTGGAATGCAGGTAGACACTTGTGCTAGATAGCTGTGAGATGTCACTATGGCTCCCTGCACATCTCTCCCTCTCCCAGCATCTCTCCTCTGGGTACAAAAACAAGGTACCTTAGGGCCCAAGGGACTCTTCATGCCAAGGGCGAATGGTAGCGAATGGTGCCGGGGTAGGTCTCCCTAACCCCGCCTCCTGTACTCATCCCTAGAGCCATCTGCTAACCCGAACTCTCCCCTTGGGTTGGGTCCGAATCGGTCCAGAAGCCCCAGCAGCTGGGCGTGCACATTGGTGGGACATGTGCCAGCATAGCCCCCGGGAATCTGCCCAGTGGCACCCCCTCTGCCCAGGCAAGCCGGACCCCCCAGGGCAGCAGCCTCTGGATCTGGGGCAAGAAACAGTTGATGCTGAAGAAGTCCCCCAGGCAGGAGGGGTTGGCCAGAAGTGACAAGGGATAAAGGACAGAGGTGCTCAGGTGGGGCTTTTCTGAACCTCTGACCAGTGCCTCAGTTGCTTCATCTGTGTGATGGAGTTATTATGCCCTGCCCTGCCTATCTCACTGGAGTCATTCTGAGGATCCGGTGGGAAAATGAATGTCAAGACACAGTCCTGGACTCATTTAAGGCCCTCAATAAATCCTTCATGATGGATTGAGTGGATACAATCAACTGTCTGGACTGGAGGGCTACGGAGCTGGGGGTTTTCCTTACTTTAGAGGTTTCACAGGATGACCATGGGGAAAACACTCTGTAAACAATTGGATGGAACTTCAAATCTAAGTCCCACCTTCTGCAAGAAGCCTTTGTGGGTCCCCAGCTTCTGTCTTCACCTCTTCCTTCTTCCTTCCCCTACCTTCCATCTGCTCTAATTTTGTATGTACCTAGTTACTTAGATGTGGTCTCCCCCATTAGACTGGAAGCTCCCTGAGGGTAGGGACGTGGTTTGGTTTTTTGTCTGTTTTTGCTTTTCTTTGTATCCCCAGCATTTAGCATAGTGCCTGGCACCTAGTGAGTGATTAATAAATGCTTGTTGACTGATAATTACTGTATATCTAAAACCACTTGAATGTGAATTACTAGTTAGTCCCTATTAACTTCCATCCTCTATCCAGACGTTATCTTGGTACCTTTGATCTTCGAGGCTCCACCTCCTTCCTTCTGCTAATCCTCACTCCTCCTCTTCTCCAGCGGAAGTGCTTAAAGGAGTGGAAGAGGGATTGGCTTTTCTCTGTTGCCCAAAGGGCACGATTAGGCATCGTTAGAATTTACAAACAGGCAGATTTAGACTCCTCTACCAGGAAAACTTCCTAGCCCCCAGAGCAGTCCAAAAGCAGAATGGTCTGCCTCCAGAGGGAATGGCTGTCTCGTAACTGGAGGTTTGCAGACCAAGACTGGGTGACCTCGCATCTAGCACGGGGGAGTGTCAATCTCAGTTAGAAATTAATCCTTGCCGGGCTGCAGACTGATTTAGAAAACCACAAATTAACATTGTCTATGTTCATCATTAAAAAATTCATTTTATGAAACATTTCTCAATTACGTTTTAATCTGCTTTGGGCCCCAGTTGGGAGTTTTACTGGCTGAGGTTGTGGGTAGGATTTTGGGGGCACCAATTAGACTGGATGGCCAGCAAGATCCCTTTCGATTCTGGCACACTGTGATTCCAGGGACCAGATTTTTCTCAAGTCTTCTCACTTCCTCAAGGGTGTGGGAGATAGCCAGAAGAGCTGGGGGGGGGGGGGGTTACTGAGGGAGGGGATGTTGGTCTCTAAAGAAATCTGGGGCAGCTAGGTGGTGCAGTGGATAGACTTGAAGTCACAAAGACCTAAATTCAAATCTAGCCTCAGACACTACTTAGTTGCTGGGTGACCTTGGACAAGTAACTTACTCTCTGTTTCAGTTTTCCTATATGTAAAAATGGTAATAATTATAGTACCCTTCTCCCGTGGTGGTTGTGAGGATAAAAATATTTGCAAAAACTTCACAAACCTACAAGTGCTATATAAATTCTAACTGTTGTTACTGTTATTATTAGGGTATTGGGATGGGGGCAGAAGAAGGGATGTCAGGGAGAAAGGATATTGGAGGGTGGACAAATAAATCTCCATGCATTTGGGACTGCACCTTTATGAGGACAGCCTAGACAAATCCTCTACAGGACTCATCCACCCCACCCTGGCCAGAGGGGCTCCCACCCCCACCCCCATCACTTCCATCCATATTCCAAACCTCTTCCCCCAAGCAGCAGGTTATTGGGACTCTGGCACCCTTCAAACCTTTCAATGAGGGTATTCGCAGGGTGCTAACTACCCTGGCACATTTGGGGGAGAGGTGCATTACTTTATTTGAAGACCAGAATTGGAAATCTCCCCACCCCCAATTGCATCACATAGCTGTTCTTGTGACCTGTAACGATTGCTGGGGGAACCCAGGCAACATGGTGGATTGAGCATGGTCCTGGAGCTAGGAATGCCCCTGGGCAAGTCACCTAACTTCTGTCTGCTTCAGTTTCCTCAACTGTAAAATGGGGATAATCTTAACATCTACCTTCCAGAATTGTTTGTAAAGCACTTAAGAAGTGCCTGGCACACAGGAGGCACTTAATCAATGTTTGCTCCTTCTTCCCCCTCCCACTTCTGCGGCCCCATGCATGGGGTTTTGTGTGGCCCCCTAGACTTCCTATACCTGAGACAGAGTCTGTCCCCCACCCCCACCCCACCCCCGCCCTGGCTGTTTCAATCCCAGAAGAACTTCCCAGTTTAGAAGAGAATCACAGGAGAGCCCATGGTTTAACACACCTCCAGGAAGCCTTCAGTCCACCTGGGGACTCCAAGCTCAGCTAGGATCTTGAACTACTACTACTAATAATAATAGTAACAGCCAACATTTCAAAAATATAGCACTTTGTTTGCAAAGTGCACCAGGCTATTCACTGGAAGGTGAAACACAGAAGCTTCAATACTTTGGCCACATAATAAGAAGGACTCATTGGAAAAGACCCAGATCTTGGGAAAGATTGAAGGCCAAAGGAGATGGAGATGGCAGAGGATGAGATGGATAGAGAGTGTCATGGAAGCAATGAACAGGAGCTTGGACAGACTTGGGGAGATGGTGGAGGACAGAAGGTGCGCTGTGGTCTGTGGGGTCAGGGAGAGTCAGTCGTGACTGAGCAACTGACCTGTGGGCCATTCAATCCCTGCTTGAAGAGCCTTTGCTGAAGATGCTATCAGAAAAACCTGGAAAGACTTACATGAGCTGATACAAAGTGAAAAGTACTGTATACAAAATAACAGCAATAGTGTAAGATGATCTGCTGCAGGGGGCGGCTAGGTGGTGCAGTGGATAAAGCACCGGCCCTGGATTCAGGAGTACCTGAGTTCAAATCCAGCCTCAGACACTTGACACTTACCAGCTGTGTGACCCTGGGCAAGTCACTTAACCCCCATTGCCCCACACACACACAAAAAAAGATGATTTGCTGCAGATAACTTAGTTATTTTCAGCAATGCAATGATCCAAGACAGCTCTGACGGACTTATGAAAAATGCAATCCATCTCCAGAGAAAGAACTGATCGTATCTGAATACAGGTGGAAGTATATTTGTTGTTGTTAGTTCCTTTTTCTAAAGTTTTTTTTTGTCTGCTATGTTTTGCATGACTGCACATGTATAACTTATATTGAATTGCTTGAGTTCTTAAGGGGAGTAGGGAGGGAGGAAGAGAATTTGGAACACAAAGTTTTAAAAATCGATGTTACAATTTGTTTTTACGTGTAAGGTGGGGGGAAATTCTAAATAAATACACGAATGAATAAAAGAAGAAGAAGAAAACCCTTTGCTGAAGGGACTCTCACTGCCTCAGGGGGTTCCTTTCTATCTTGGAACTTCTCTAATGGTTCAGGTTTTCATTTTGGCTTTTCTGACATCAAGCTTAAATTCGATTCTGCCCTCAGAGGTCAAGCAGACAAGGGCAGTCCCTCTTCCACATAAGAGCGAACGGTGCTTTTCTTCCCACCTCCAGCCCAGATCCTCACCAGCTTCATTCAACTGATTATGCCAGGGCGAGGGAAGGGGAGGGATGGGAACCCATTCTACTCCAGGGGCCCAAGGGAACTGAAGTGGATGGTAAGGGCTTCTGCCTGGGAAGGGCATCACTCCGACTGTGGCATATGTCCTGGAGGAATCGTGGAGACACAGGAGACACACAAAGAGGCAGAAACCACCTGGTTGGACAATGAAGACGTACTTCGTGGAGACCTTACTTAAAACATTTTTAATTGATACCTTTTGTTTTTACATCATCTTCTCTACCAAATAAATCCCTTCCCGCCCCCATCCAGAGATCTATTTGTAACCCCCCCACCCCCCCCACCACCCCCCCCCCCGCCAAAAAAAAAGATAATATTTTTTAAAGCCTTTCAGGAAATTAAGCAACACCTCAGCCAAGGGTAACAGTCTCTGCAGTGCCCCCACCCAGGGTCCCCTCCTCTGCAAAGGAGGTGGGGAGGGGCATTTTCCCCACTTTTCTTTTCCCTCAGGGACCTCTTCGCTCACGATCCCCAGCACGCACTGTTTCATTTTGGGGGTGTTTCCAGTCCCATTGCTGTAGCTGCTGAGTACAATGTTTCCTTCCTGCTGAGCTGATCAGTTCCAGTAAGTGTTCCCCTCACAGGACCCTGAAGTATTCTCCTGAACTGATCATCTCTTTTTCTTTGTGAATTCCGGGATGCCTGGGATGGCATAAGGGAAGGAGGGGCCGTTGCCAGAAATGATCATCTTGTTACTGCGTCAGCAGCAGAAGGGACCAAGTGAGTCTGTGGGTCCCTGCACCCAGGGCTCCAAGCAGCTCAGGGATGAAGAAGAGGCTCCTGTATGTGGCCCCGTTGTCTTCCTCTCTAGAATGAAAGCTTCTCGAGGGCAGGAATGATGTGACTAACACCTAGCACAGTGCCTGACACAGAGTAGGTACTTAATAATTGCTGGTAGTGGAGAGTTCAGTGGCATTGGGCTTAGAAGACCCGGGTTCAAATCCTGCCTTTTTCACCTTCCGCCTATGAGAGACCTTGGACAAATCACTGACCCTCTTTGAGACCTCAGATTCCTCAGCTGCAAAACGAGGAGATGGGTCTAGCAGAGGTCTCTCCCTTCCAGCTCTTAATTGGTTTTCTATGACCCTTGAGCCAGAGATGAGAGAGAAGAAAATTTTGTAACTGCAGCATGGAATCGTGGAAAGAGCTCTGGGCTTGGGGTCAGAAGATCTGCGTTCCAATCCTGCCTCAGACACTTACTAGCTGTGTGAGCCTTGGTTAATCATTTAACCTCAGTCTGCCTCGGTTTCCTTATCTGTAAAATGGGGATAACACCTCCCCCACCAAATTGTAGTGAAGAAAGTGCTTGGTAAATATTAAGATGATATGCAAACAGGTATTATTATTTTCACAGGGGATTAGTAAGAGAGAAAGCCCTGAGGCTGAAGGCAAACTCTCCTAGGACCATTTCCCGAGGATCTGGAGCCCTGGGGAGTTGAAATGGTCAGATTTCTGACCAAGTCCATGGCCAGTAGATGCCAATTCCACTCCAGACTACTCCAGTAAGACCCTCCAGGTGGGGAGGGAAAACCAACCCAGAAGCCAAGGCCTTTGGCTAGCAGCAGCATCCAGTCTGTCTTGGGGCCAGGGAAGAATGAGACTGAGCCCTTTCCGCAAACCCCACTGCAACTGAGGAAGGCTGTTGGGCTCCTGAGCTTGCCAGGTGCACCTCAGTTTAGCTGCAGGGAGAATGGAAGGAGGAATGTCACCAAGCAGGCCTAGCCTTCACCACTTGGCATGATTCTAGGAAGCCTGGGGAAGCCCCACCTCCTCCCCATCTTCCTTCTTGCTGGCTGAGGCCTGAGGTTGCTTCACCCCATGGAGAGAGCTGGGACTTGGAGAGCATATCCCCATGGGGGAGGGAACCAAGAGATAAGGAGAAACATCTAACAGAAGGGTTCTTAATCTGAGGCCCATAAATATATATATATATACATACATACATACATATATATATATATACACACACACATACATACACACATATACACATACATATATACACACATATTCATATATATTACATAATAGATATATTACATATATACATATAGAACGATCTATATATAACCATATAATGATAACTATAACTATATATATATATATACACACACATAACTGTAATTCAATGTAGTTGATTTTCTCCTTAACCCTTTGTATTTTATTTAACACAGTTAAAGCCCTAGTTCTGAGAAGGGGTCCATAGCATCCACCAGACTTGCCCAAAGGGTCCATGACATAAAAAAGGCTGAGAATCCCTTCCCCTACAAGGGGTCAGTGATGAACTCCTGTTCTGATGGGGGAGGGAGACAGAGAACAGAGTTCAAGAGGCCTGGGGGAAGGGAAGGGAAAGTTGTGGAGTAGAGAAAGAGGTGCACAAAAAAAATCTTAGCTTCCCAGTGGACCTCTGGAGCTGAGTTCTCACCTTCTTGATGCAGGTTGAATGTCCTCATGGATTGATCTGGCCACCCTAATCCCATCTCTCTATGATCTGGGGAGGTCTTCCTAAGTACCGTCATTTCCTGCCTCCCAGAATCTCAGGACCTCAAAATAGGATGAAACTTCAGAGGTGTTTTAATTTTTTTTTTTTTTGGTGGGGCAATGTTAAGTGACTTGCCCAGGGTCACACAGCTAATAAGTGTCAAGTGTCTGAGGCTGGATTTGAACTCAGGTCCTCCAGAATCCAGGGCTGGTGCTTTATCCACTGTGGCATCTAGCTGCCCCAAAGAGGTCTTTGAGTTAGGGGCCCTGTCTTCTTTGTCAATGACCCCTGGAACACTTTGCCCACGGAGTGGGCACCTTCATGGCACAACCAGCCCAGAAGAGAAGCAGTACAACCCATGGACAGCCCAGGGACAAGCAGAGGGTTGGGAATCACTGCCAAAATTGGGGGGGCCTTCCAGGGATGGGAGCAGGGTGGCCCCCAGAAGGGGGTGATGCAGTTGCTGATGGTCCCTGTTATAAGCATAATCTTTTACCGCTTCCTCCCCGTCCCCCAATCCAATCTGTTGCCAAGGCCTATGACCCTTCTCTCCTCTGACACAGCCCCAAGCCTGGTGCAGACCCTCATCACTCACACCTGGACTATTGCAGTAGCCGATGAGGGGTGGGGGTGGGGGGAGGGGCTGTCTGTCTCAAGTCAATCCTCACTCCAACCCATCCTCTATTCAGTCACCAAAATGATTTACCTATAATGCGGTTCTGATCATGTCACTCCCCTACTCAATAAACTCCAGTGGCTCCCTTTCACCTCCAAGATCAAATACATGATGCTCTGTTCGACATTCATAACCCAGCCCCCTCCTCTCTTTCCAGTCTTCTTCCACCTTGTCCCCCTCCATGATCCAGTGACACTGGCCTCCTGCCTGGTCTAGGTACCAAACACCCTGACTCTTGCTCTGGGCATGTTCCCTGGCTGCTCCCCAAACCCAGAAAGCTCTTTCTTCTCATCTCTGCCTCCTGCTTCTTTAAGTCCCTGCTAAAATCTCCTACAGGAAGCCTTCCCCCCCCAATTCTGCTGCCTTCCCCCTCCTAATTAATCCCTATTTACTTTATAGCTATTTGTTTGCTCGTTGTTTCCCCCATTAGACTGTAAGATCCTTGAGGGCAGGGACTGTCTTCTGACTCTTTTTGTATCCCCCGTGCTTAGCACAGTGCCGGGCACAAGGTAGGCACTTAATAAACGCCTATTCCCTGACTGGGAAGCAGCCCCCTCCATCCTCACACAAATTGCCCTGGGCACCAGGTTCACGGCCTTCTGCCTCCAGGAGACACCCCTGGACAAGCAACAGCGGAGAGGGCCGTGGACCCAGGCTCCGGGTCAGTGACCAGAGCTGGAAGTGACCTGAGAGGCCGTGAAGTACAAAAGGAGCAGAGGCCCAGGGAAGTTCCATCACCCGTCCTGGTTCCACAATGACTGATCGAGGATTGGGACCTGGCTCTGACACTACATCTAGCCATGTGACCCTGAAGTCACTTAACCACTCCAGGACTCAGTTTCCCCATCTATGAA
This sequence comes from Dromiciops gliroides, assembly GCF_019393635.1. NCBI lineage: Eukaryota > Metazoa > Chordata > Mammalia > Microbiotheria > Microbiotheriidae > Dromiciops > Dromiciops gliroides. Next base: position 48,518,037 of record NC_057862.1, read on the forward strand.
ATGGGGATAACAATACGCAGGCTTCACCTCATGGGGCTGTCGTGAGGCCCCCATGAGACAATGTGCAAAGCACTTCCGACAATCACTATGTACCTATTAATTATTATTTCATGTCAGAGAACCTGGCCTGTGCTTTGCCACTTTGGGGCAAGTCATTCCCCATTCTGGGTCTCACCTGCCTCGTCTGTAAAAAGCTTCAAGGATGGACCAGATAATATCGAAGGTCCCTTTTCTCTCAAAATCCTATCATTACGGCCTATGACTTGTTGATTCGGGATTAAACCTTGGTTTTTCTGCCTGACCTAGATCAAGTTTCCTTCCCTCCCAAGCAAGACCCCTGAATCTGCAGTTGTTTCTGTCCAGGAGGTCTCAGAAAATGGCTTCAGACCATTATTACAGTAGGAGGAGGCAAAGCCAAGATTGTGAAGTATTGGGTTTGGGGTGGGGCTGGGGAGGGAGACTGGTCCTCACCTGCTCCACTGGAGGCTTCTTGGCCCCCTGATCTCCAGAGCTTCCCTCCGGCCACTCCCTGGGGGGCTGCCCAGTTCTGGCCGTCCTCTCCCGCCTCTCCCCAAACAGATCCTGTAACTGAATTGTAAGAAAAGGACGGAGATAAATGGGGAGCTGCAAGAGAGTGGGAAGAGGGGGGCAGTTCAGAGCCCCTCCCTCCCAAGACCACCTCCAAGTTCCCCAACCAAGGAGCCACCCTATGAGGAGCCAGGATTTCCGGCCGGGGCGGGGGCTGACAACAGGAGACCCCACTGCGGGACTATTTGCAATCTACTTGTAGTCTCTGGGGGTGTGGGAGATGAGGTCACTGATTTCTTATTTCCCTCTCTGGGCTCTCTTTCAGTCCACCCCAGCCAGGGAGGCAGGTGGGTCTGATTGTCTCCTTCTTCGGAAGCTGGGAGGGGCTAAGTCTGTTCTCCCTCTAGGGAGCCTGGAAGGGCAACGCTGAACTGAGAAGGGTTGAGCTCTAATGGGGGCATTTCAGGCACTGTATCAGGTCTTTGGCGATGCTACTTTGGGATGTGTTTTCTCCATATGCCTCAGAATGACGCCATATAGTCGTCATTAGCGTCAGGTAAGGCAGCCTGAGGCCTCAAGTCCCTCCCAGAGAAAGTGCTTCCTTAGGTGTCGGGCCCTCTGCTCCCCCCCCCCCCCCCAGGCCTGTCTCGCACCTGCGCAGTCACCAGCCGATGCTGCTGCTTCACCCGCTCCACGTCCCTCAGGTCATTCCGGGGAGCTCGGCCCCTTGGGGCATGCTTGTTGGGGCCCTTGGGTCGCAGATCACATGATCACACATTAAAGCTGGGAGGGTCTCCCACCCTCCCATTTTACAGACGAGGAAACTGAAGCTAACAGAGGTGAAATGACCTGCCGGTGGTCCCATGAGGTACAAAGGACAGAGTCTGGGAGTCAGGAAAACCTGAGTTCAAATCCTCCCTCAGACTGTACTAGCTGTGTGGCCCAGGGCAAGTCATTTAAGTCCCTAGTCTCAGTTTTCTCATCTGTAAAATGGGAACAACAGCCGTGACCTCACCAGGTTGCTGTGAGGATCAGAGGAGTCAACTCATGTAAAGCATCCCAAGGTTGTTATTAGTAGTGATAAGGGTCTGAGGAAGGATCTGAGCTCAGCTCTAGCCTGACTCCCAGGCCATTGCTGCTCTAACCACTGTTATGCCCAGTCCCTTCTTGGGGAAGGAGTGGGGAGAAGATCAGTGAAGGGGGGGGTGCTGGGACCACCAAAGGCACTGGAGAGCCCTGCCACTGGTTGGGGTGGGGGTGGGGGTTCCCTCCCACCCTACCTCTGGCCCCTCCCTGGATCCTGGAAGGAAAAGTTTGAGCTTTTCCTTGGTCTGGGAGGAAGGAAGTGGGCAGGGGAAGAGCACTCACCTCCAAGACCTTCTGAAGCTGCCCCTCTGCCTGTGACTTCTCCTCTGCTGGTTTTGAAGAGGCTGCCCAACCTGGGGACACCCCAGGGCCCAAAGCCAGAGGCTCACGATCCCTCCTGGTCACCCCCTGTCCCTCACCCCCTCCCTGGCACTGACTGCTCAGGGGAGGGGCCAAGAAGAGATGTCCGGCCCCTCAGAGAAAAAAGGATCCTAAATGATCTTGAAAGGAGTGATGGAAGGTGATTTCTAAGTAATCTAAAAACAAACGTAGGAGGGGGCAGCTAGGTGGCCCAGTGGATAAAGCACTGGCCCCAGATTCAGGAGGACCTGAGTTCAAATTTGACCTTAGACACTTGACACTTACTAGCTGTGTGACCTTGGGCAAGTCATTTAACCCTTATTGCCCTCCAAGAAACAAAAACAACCCCCCCAAAAAAAAACCAAATGTATATTTGCAGATCATTTGCAAAGATGTGAGGTCTAGGGCCCATGAGCCACTCAGGAATTGGGGGTCAGGATGCTCATCCTTTTGACACGACCTTTCTGAGCTGTCTCAGACACAATCTCTCTGTGCCTCAGTTTCCTTAAAAAGCAGTTATCGCTGCTGTAGGACTACAAACCGCTTGCAATAAAACTGCTCATGAATCAGGGAGAACTCACCTTGAAGCACTCTGTCCAGTTGTTCCAGGAAGGCGTTACAGTGAGTGCAGTGACCCTGGGGAACACCCTCAGCCCGGGGTCCCTTCTTCTGCTCTTCTGGGGCTGAGTGGCAGGAGGCCCACCGGGAGTTAAGAGGCAGTTTCTAGACAGGAGGACACACGCCTTCCATGAAGCATCTTGTCAGAGTCACTCAAAGGAATGCCAAGTGTGCCATTTGAGTCAGTTTCCAATAACTCAGGAATTTGAGCCTGGGACCCAAGATCAATCTGGTTCCGAAAATCCTCTTCAGCCTGCAGAGGGGCTTCATCCCCCCCACCCCCACCCCTACCCAGCTCCAGTCCCCAGCCCTGCTCCCTCCCCTAGGCTGGTGTCCTTGGCAGCTACCTTAAGCAGGGAGGAGGGCATCATCTCGGTCTCCCCCTGCTCAGAGGCCCTGGGGGTCAGGAGCTCCCTCAGTGCCTGCTCCCTGTGGACATAGATTTTCATTTAAAATTTCAAATACCCAAGTGCTTTGGGAAAGACTCAGAGCCCTCCTCCCCACCAGGCTCTCTACATGGGAACTGAACAACTGAAGAATAACCAAGGAAACAGCACATCAGGCCCCGGGTCACCCTAAGGATCATTTCCGACAGTGTGATGTTAAACCTTAGAGATCACCCCTTACCCGCCTTGAAGACACAGAGTGCTAAACTCCATCCGAGGGCTGCCCCTGACCCCAGACACAGACAGACCCCCAAGTCCCTGTGACCTCTCTGAGCCTCTTTTTCCTTCTGTGTAAAATCGAGGGGGCTGGGGCAGCTAAGTGGCGCAGTGGATAAAGCACTGGCCCTGGATTCAGGAGAACCTGAGTTCAAATCCAGCCTCAGACACTTGACACTAGCTGTGTGACCCTGGGCAAGTCACTTAACCCTCATTGCCCCACAAAAATTTAATTTAATTAAATTAAAAAAAATCGAGGGGGTTGGGAGGGATGGCCTTGGAGCTCTGGTCCGGCACTAAATCCATGAGCCCACTTAGGTCACTTCCACCAGACAACGCCTTCTAAAAGAGGGAGTGGAGGGAGCAACAAGGGAGAGCTGAGAAAAATCTCCATGATTCCAGTCTCTGGAGCTGTCCTAGCAGGAGGGACACTATGAGCCTGCTGAACTCCCCACTCCGGGTCCCTAACCCTAACCCTTGTGTCTGAAAGCTGGCTGGATTAGTTAAGGATCACCTTGGGGCAAGGTGAAAGGTCAGTCTATGCCTAGGCTTAGGGGTCAGTCTGTGGATGGAATAAGGGCCGCAAAGTGTGTGGAGAAGCCGACTTTCTCACATGAGGCTGAACCAGAAATCACGCGCTAACTGCTGAGCTAACTGGTCCCATGTTTCATGGGGGAAAGCCATGCGTTCTTGGGAGCATGGGGGGACCTTGGAGGGGAGGCTGGGCCTGAAGACTGGGGAAGTGGGGATTCCGTGCATGTCGGGGCTCGAAGGCTGCTCTTCAGTCAGGTGTGAGGGGAGGAGGGGAGCCCAGGCTCTCAGGAAGGGTTGTTCAGACCACTGTCCCCTCTGAACCAGGTCCTTCCTGCCCCCTGCCCCTTCCCTTCAGTGTCTCTGGTGCCAGCTGCACAGTCGCTGGAGCTCTTGGCCTGACGCTCCTGCCAGGCAGGACTGCCCAGAGCCGGTTTGCTCTAGGCACAGGGGGAATGCAGACAGTTCCTTCTCTGTGCCTGGCACCCCCTGAGCCTACCCCCACCCAGGAGCACCCGGGACTTGCCAACTTGGCTGGAAAGGGCCCTTTTCTTTCCCAAGAGAGGCCTGGGGGCAAGGAGATGATGGTGCCTGTTCTGCAAGTGCCCGAGACCAAGAGCCAAGTTTTCCCCTTAGAATAGGAGCTCTCACAGGGCAGGGCCTGAGTCTCCAGGCCTCTTGGCCTTTATCCACCGTGCCTAGTCTGGGGTCCACGATGAAGACTGATGAAAAGCCTTAGCTCTCTGGCCATCTGATCCCCGCCCCACCTGCATTTCCTTCTCTGCCCTTGATTCACCTGGAAAGACACTTTTCCAGCCAGGCCCTCAGACGGGTGATGGAGCCGACGAGAGGCTGGCTATCATGGACAGTCCTCTGTTCCCACCAGCCCAGACCCCTGACTCTGCTGGGAAAGAGATTCTGCTCACAATGGTGTGCTGGGTCAGTCTGGGAATGAGTAGGTGCCTGTGGGACACGGCGGGGGTGTCTGCCTATGTCTGGAGTTGTGTGTGTCTGTGTCTGTGAGTATGTCTGTGTGTCTGACTATCTGGGCTTGTGTGTATTGTGTGTCTGTGAATATGTCTGTGTGTATCTATGGATGTGTGTGTGTGTCAGTTTGTCTGTCTGAGCATCTGGGGTTGTGTGTGTGTATATCTGTAAATATGTCTATGTGTGTCTATGGGTGTGTGTCTGTGAATATGTATCTGTGAGTGTCTAGGGCTGTGTGTCTGTGTCTGTGTGAGTATGTGTATGTCTATGGGTGTGTATATCTGTGTCTGTGTGTGTGTATGTCTGTGTGTCTCTCTGTGAGTGTCTGGGATTGTATGTGTCTGTGTGAGTATGTCTGTGTGTGAGTATGTCTGTGTGTGTGTGTGTATATGTATGTGGGAGGACACTGGCTTCTGAAGGGCATGGTTTCCATGCCCTTTGAGGATCGGTTAAGAGAACCGGGGTTTAGTGTTGAGAAGAGAAAACTGAAGTGGAATGAGTATTGGATCAAAGGGCCTGAGTTCCAGTCCTGCCTCTTCTGCATGTGGCCAAGTGTAACCCAAGGCCAAATTCTTGGCCCTCTATGGACCTAGGTTTTCCCATCTTTAAAATGAAGGGATTGTATTTGAGGATCCTTAAGGTCCTTCCCAGTGAGGGTCCTGTGACATAACATCTGCCTTCAAACATCTGGAGACTCTCAGCAGAGGGGAATGAGAGGCAGCAGGGAGAAGTCAGGAAGGAGATTTCGGCTAAAGATTTTAAAAATTAAATATGCTCCTAAGAATGTTGGAATTTTTTTTTTTTAGTGAGGCAATTGGGGTTAAGTGACTTTCCAAGGGTCACACAACTAATAAGCATCAAGAGTCTGAGGCCAGATTTGAACTCAGGTCCTCCTGAATCCAGGGCCAGTGCTCTATCCACTGCACCACCTAGCTGCCCCTAGAATGTTGAAAATTCTAAGAGTTACTCGAGTAAGTAACTCTCATCACTCTTGACTCATTGCAAGCAGAGGCTGGCTGAGCCCTCCTGGGAAGTCCCCAGAAGGGACAGGGACTGCCCTGGGTGGAGGCTGGACTTCCATGCCGGGATAGTTGTTGTTGTTTGTCCTTCCTTCTCAAAGAGGACTATGACATCAAAGTGATGTCATGACTTGCAGTGAATTGGATTGAAGTGAGGCAGGGCTGTGCAAGGTCACCAGCCTCACTCTCTCCTCCAGAGCCATCTGGGTCCAGTGGCAAGATAGATATATCAGGATGACTGGAGATGACTCCGAATATTTAAGGCAATTGGGATTAAGTGACTTGGCCAGGATCACACAGCTAGTAAGTGTCTGAGGTGAGATTTGAACTCAGGTCCTCCTGATGCCAGGGTCCATGCTTTATCCACTGCACCACCTAGCTGCCTTCCATACTAGGATACTGCTTTGGGAGAGGAGGAAAGACCAGGGGAAAGTTAACCCCCTCCTGGGCTCTTCTATTAGCAGAAGCACAGAGATCCTGGCCCGGAGGCATTGCTGAGAGAGTGAGGGAACACCCCAGTGGAGGGGAGGAAGTAGATGGGGTCTGACTGGTAGGAGCAGGCCTTGGCTGGAGGGGCATGGGGTGGCAGGGGCAGGGGAGAGGGGGAGCTGAACATCAGGCCCTTTTGTCTCTTCTTGCCTCCCCTGGCCTGGTCTTCCTCTCCTCCCTCCTGGGGGAGTCCATGACCCCAGCTCCTCCTTACTTCTCCTCCAGCTTCTCTTCCAAAGACGACACAAGGAGCTGCAGCCTTAGGTTCTCCTTCCTGATCTCCCTGAGCTAGAGAGAGGGAGGAAGGGAGGATGAATCAGAGATTCAGGGATGCCTATGGGGGCTCATGAGGAAGTGAGCTCTTAACCTTCAGGCCCACCCGCCTCTGCCCCCACTGTTACTTCCTGCCAGACCAGGTGCCAACTAGAAAGAAATGCCCCCCAAGCTCCTGGGCTCCCAGCCCTGGCGGGGAGCCTTGGAAGAAAGGAAGGAAGCTCTCACCCCCACAACCCTGGGAGGTGCCTTCAAGCACGAATGCCCCCATTTTACAGATGAGGAAATTAAAGCTCAGAGAATTTGGGTAATTTACGCCCAGATAAGCCCAGATAGTTGGCAGCCCAGACCCTGGGACTATAAAACCAAGGTTCTTTTCACTTCACTGAATTGTCTCAAGGGAACTTGAAGATGAGTGAGATCTCAGCGGGAGGAACAGGCAGGGATGATTCCAGAACCGGGGAGAGGGTTGGACTGACAATAGCTCTGATTTTTTTCTGGCCACTCACCTAATCCAGCAGCTCCCTCAGCCCTTCCTAACTGTCCCCTGGTTCCCCACCCCATCCCCCAGTCCCCTCACTTGGGTCTCCCAAAGGCCCAGCCAGCCCTCCCCGAGGCGTGGGACTACATGGATACCCACCTCTTCAGGGGAAGTCGTCCATCTGGAGAAAGACTTTGTAAATTCAGGGGCGTGGGGGGTGACTGCTAGAGGAGTCAGTACCTGACTCTCAGTGGTTTCCAGTCCCTGCTGTCCGGAGTCCTGGGTGGTGGGCAGACAAGCCTGGAGACAGACAGACACGGGAGGATGTGGCCAGAAGATAAGCTGACCCAGAGAGGGGACTGACTCTATCTGACTGGGGTTCTGCCAGGATCTCAGGCACTGATGAGAGGGAGTTTGTGGGGTGAGGAGGCCTTCTTGGTACCACTAGGTCTGCCCCCTGCCTCCCTCCGGATGTCTCCTCCCACTGATCCAGCTTTCTCTGAACTCCTGTGGGAACTTTTGGGTGCTCTCCTAGGTCCTAATAGTTAGGATTCTTGGGTTTGACTCCTTAACTTCTTCTTCTTCTTTTTTTTTTTTTTTTTGGTGAGGCAATTGGGGTTAAGTGACTTGCCCAGGGTCACAGAGCTAGTAAGTGTCAAGGATCTGAGGCCGGATTTGAACTCAGGTCCTACTGAATCCAGGGCCGGTGCTCTATCCACTGTGCCACCTAGCTGCCCCAACTCCTTAGCTTCTTGAAGAGACATCATGGTATAGTGGAAAATGTGTTAGATATCAAGTCTGAGAACCTGGGTTCAAATCTTGTCCTTGACACTCACTAACCGTGTGACTTTGGGTAAATTACTTAATCCCTCTGGGCCTCAGTTTCCCCATCTCTAAAATTAAAGTGGTTGGACAAGGAGGCTCTCAGGGTCCTTTGCAACTCTGAATATAAGATTTTATCTGAACTCCTGCAGAATATAATCAGATCCCCAGGTCTGAATTGTTCTCTCATTGATGGGGCTCCCCAACCAGATTGGGAGCTCCCTGGGAAAAGGAACCCTTTATCTCTTCTGGTCTCCAACAGGTGTAGCTAGTCTGGGGCTGGCCACACATCAGGGCTCAGTGAAAATGGGCTGAACTTGACTTTGTGATTGACGGAAGTTGGTAGAACTTGCACAGTCCAGGGTTCAGAGGCTCAGAGATTTGAGACTGGAGAAGGCTTTGGGCCTTGGTCCCTTCCCTAAGGGAGGCTCCAGAATTCATCTCTGTGATCCACCAAGATGGCCGCTGTGGACCGAGGCCTCTAGAGAGTCTTCCTCTGCCCAAGGTCCTGACTGTGGGTCATCCTTGACAGATTGTCTAGGATTGATTCATCTGTATGAAGATTCCCTGAAGGACTGGAGGGATCACCAGTTAGGTGCAGTGCTCCCCAGGAGGAATGCCCAGGACACGATGCCCTCTCACTTTCCCAGATCCCAGGACCCTACCTTGTGCTCTTCAGACTTCCTCAGTTTCAGCTCCTGCAGTTCCTGCAAAGAAGTCCTTAAGTTCTAGGGCTGGACTGGGAAGAGAGAACAGGGGAGGGACACAGACTCTGGACCCTGAAACTTCCATCCCCAGAGGTTGGGGCTGGAGACTGGAGGGGGTGGAGAAGGAGGAGGGGGAGACAGGCCAGCTGAAGACCAGTATCATAGGAAGAAAAAATCCTGCAGCCTGAGGCTGGGCTAGTAGGTGGGCAGGGTCCCTTACTGCGGTGAGGCTCCGAAGTAGCTGTTCCCGCTCCTGTCCCAAGGTCCTCTCCTTCTGCAGCTGCTGCTTTAAGATTTCTGCCTCTGACAAGGGTCCAGGATCTCCTGTTTCCCGGACCCCTCGAGTGTCTCTCTGAACTGGCCGAGGTAGCTGTGGCACCTGAGGACTGAGAGGTTGAGAGAGTTCTAGTGCCCTTCTCCCACCTGGCATTCGGAGACCCCCTGGGCTGGGTGTGATACGGATGATCCATTCTTCTTCATCTCCCTATACATACCCAGTGTACATGTGAGGGGGATGGGAAAGGGAGCCCCAAGGAGCTCATTTTCCACTGAGAGAACCAATGGACTCACTGGATGCTAGAGAAGGGGCCAGGTAGGTGGCCTGGAGTCAGGAAGACTCATCTTCCAAAGTTCAAATCTGGCCTCGGACACTTCCTAGCTGTGTGACCCTGTGCGAGTCACTTCACCCTGTTTGCCTCAGTTTCCTCATCTGTAAAATGAGCCAGAGAAGGAAATGGCAAATCCCTCCAGTATCTTTGCCCAGAAATGGGGGCAAGAAGAGTCAGACATGATTGAAATGACTCAACAACAAGAAGAGAAGGAAGCTTAGAATCATTTAGTCTAACTGCCTAGAGAGCAATGAATAGAAGCTACAAAGAGGCAAATTTAGGTTTGACACTGGGGGAAACGTCCCAACAATTAAGCAAAGGCCCTTAACCTAGGGTCTGTGAACTTTAAAAAAAAAGGATGGCTATTTCAATATAGCTTGTTTCTTTGATAATCCCATGTATTTTACAGTGTATATTTAATGACATGACTCAGTACAGGGGGCTGTGGGCTTTACCAGACTGCCAAAGGGCTCCGTGACACACAAAAGGTTAAACCCTGAATGTGAGTGGAATCCCAGAGTGGAAGGAGTGGCCTCAAGGGGTTGTGAATGCCTTCTCACAGAGGGGAGGGAGGCATCTCCAAGCAAGGGCTAGAGGATGACTTGGCTGATGTGACATTGAAGGAAGGGTCGTGCTAGAGGGTCCCTTCCAACCCCAACATCCTGTTAGGTGACTTGCTCAAGGTCACTTGGAGAGCTGGTGTGACCCTTATCCTCTCTTAGTCTCATTTTCCTCATCTGTAAAATGGGGGTTTGATACCCCCCCACCTTGGAGCAAGATGAGGAGCAAATGAGGTCATCTCTGTAAGGCTAAGAACAGTAAGGAGGGGAGAGAGGAGGAATGCAGACGTTCTTCACCTCTTCTGTCTCCTAGAACCCTTGGGCAGCACCCAGGGGAGTCCAAGGGCCCCTTCTCAGAATTGTGTTTTTAAAGGCATAAAATAAAACATGGAGGATAAAAAAGGCCAGTGAAGACAAGGACATAAATGGGTTTTCCATCCAGGCTCATGGACCTCCCAAAACCTGTCCAAGTTCACAGATCCCAGGTTAAGAACCCCTGGTCTAGGGGCAGCTAGGTAAGTCACTTAACCCCAATTGCCTCACAAAAAAGAACCCCTGGTCTAGTGGAGTGAATCCTGGGTCTGGGGGATCTGGCTCAAGTCTTGTCACTGATGCTTGCGGCCTGTGTGGCTCTGGGCAAATCACAGTCTCCCTTGGCTTTGGTTTCTTCATCTGTAAGTGAGGAGGGTTGGATTCTGAGGTGCCCTCCCGCTCTCTATCCCATGATGCCCAGCACATGGTAAATGTTTAATAAATGCTTGTTGACTGACTGATTGACCGGGGGCAAATCCCACCCCTCTTATGTATTGCCTTGGGAGAATGACTTCATCCCTCTGTGGGCCTCAGTTTCCTTGTCTGTAAAATGAAGGACGTGTACTGGATAGCCTCTAGCCCTCCTGGCCTCGATTGGGTTTCAGCTGTTGTTAATAGCAGAGTCAGGACCTCAGCTGGTGTCCCCTGGCTACCACCTGCTGGTCTAGGAATCCTTCTGCTATACCAAGCTTCCCCCTGGTGGAGATGTGGGGCAGTGCACATAATCCAGACAATTGATTCAAGGTCCATCATTCAGGATTGGTTGTGGAATGATTTTTACAGCTTCAGCAACAGCGGGTGGGATGGATGGAGGGGATGGAGGGGAGTGAGGGGTAGGGGGTGGGGAGTGGGGAGTTCAGGGTGGGGGGATTGCTAGGAGGGAGCTGGTAACAAAAAGCTGGCTAAGGGTTAAATGGCAAACACACGCTGTCTGCCCGGCACTATTGTTCAAACTCTTTCCTCTAGGCACAAAGGAGATGTTCTATAAATCCATTCCTTAGGGGTCTGAGACCCTGCTTCTCCAGCTTTATCCACTGCTCCCTGTCACATCCACTGTGAATCTCTTGGGGGGGGGAAGGGACACAGCCTCATCTGCCAAATGAGGAAGTGAGACTGAGGCAGTGTGAGACTTACAACAGAAAAGAATGAAGGCTGTGGAGTCAGGGGGCTGGCTTTCAAGCCCCAGGCCTGTCACTTACTACCTGGGTGACCTTGGTCAAGTCACTTACTCTCTATAAGCCTCAGTTTCCTCATCTGTAAAAGAAGAGTTTTGAGGCTAGATGTCCTTTGAGTCCCCTTTTAGTGCTAAATCTATGATCCTATGTGGTCAGAACAGCATGGCCAAGGCAAGCAGGGGACAGGGAGAAGGAGGAGCAATGGATAAAGACCCCCTTCTCCCATCCTATTTTCAATTATTACACCTGATTTGTGATTACTTGTATCCTGTGTTTCTAATGTACTTTTATTTTTTCACAAGTACTTTCAATTGATTCCCCCAGAAACTCCTGTGAGGTGATCAGGGCAAATTCTGTTGTCCTATTTTACAGATGAGAGAACTGAGGTCCAAAGAGAGGAAGAGACTGAGAAGCAAAGAGGAGCCTACCCTGGAGGGTACACTGTCATTGTGCCCTGTGGGGCCAGAAGGGCAGACAGGGAAAAAAATGGAGCCTCATATCTAAAAGAAGTTGGAATGGTGACTCTGGGTTAATCTAGAATCAGAATTTTCTAGAGATGGAAGGTATCTTCACCACCATCTAGTCCAACCCAGGACTGAACAAGAATCCTCTCTGCTACACACCTGCCAGGTGGTCATCCAGCCTTTACTTGCAGATCTCCAGTAAAGGAGAGACCCGTTAAGTCCCAAGGCATCCCTTCATATTCCTTTATGGACAGCTCTGATTTTTAGGAAAATTTCCCTGACCTCAAGCCTAAATTGACTCTTTACAACTTCTACCTATTGCTCTTGGTTCTGCCCTGTGAGACCAAGTAGAGGAGGCAGGTGCCATCGCTTCCCCAGAGTCTTCTCCAAGCTAATATTCCCAGATGCTCAAAGGGCATGAACTAAAGGCCTTTCCCCATGCTAGGTGCCTCTCTCTGGACAGTCTCCAGTTCACCAATGTTCTTCCTAAACCTTGGCACCCAGAAGCAAACACAATGCTCCAGATGGATTCCTACTAGGGCAGAGTACCATGGGACGGTCTCCTCCCCAGCCCTGGTGCCTTGCCTCCTTTAATGCAGTCCCAAATCACGGTTAGCTTTTAGACCACCATATTGCATCATCAACACATATTTGTTCCCCTCTGCCCCAAAGGCTTCCTGAAGAAGGTGGGACTGGGCCATTAGCTGACCAAGTGTTGAGGTATAGCCAACGGAAAGCAGGTGGGGTTACTTTGGTTGTAGGAGAACCAGGCTGGCCTAGGTACTCACCCAAAGGGGAGAGGGAACTAGCTCAGACAAAATGGGAGAGGAAAGCTTACCTTCCCAACGAAGATCCTTGAAGCTCCTGGGGGAGTCTCTGAGGCTCTGCTTTGGGCTGGCCCTGCTGAGAGAAAAGGATGTTGCTGGTTGATGACCCTATGGCTGCTGAGCTGGGACTAGAACCTGGTCTGGAGAGACTGGCCAGAGGGATGCCCAGGGCACCACCCCTACCCTTTAAGCCTCAAAGGGGCACTAATATGTATTCTTTCTTTTTCTTCCATGGTTTAGACTTATGATTTCAACTGTTTGAAAGGAGTTCCCCATGTGGAAACTCAGTCACAAGTCTGTAACTTAGAGTCATAGAGAATTTTCTGGGGCCACTACAAAGTTAAGTGACTTGCCCAGGGTCACATGGCTACTACGTGTCAATAGCAGAACTTCAGGTATTGCTGACTCCAGGATTTGTCCTTTATCCACTATGCTATGCAGATAGGGATTCCATTAATTTGGGAAATTAAGAAAACCCTTATGTACAGAGCCCTATTCTAGGTGCTAGAAGAGACAAAGGAAGGCGGAGAGCTGCAGGTATGAGGGGGAAGACAGCCACCTACCCTCAGGGAGCCTCCAGTCTGATATTGAAGACATAATCCTACCTCAGGGAGCCTCTACTGTGGCATGGGCTCAGAGGCTGCCTTCAGGGCTCTCCTGAGGAGGAAGGGGAGATCCATCCTACCACAAGAAGCCCCCACTTGGATGGGTATGACACAACTGCCCTCAGGGTCATCAGACTCCGCACAATCACACACAGGCATTCCCTACAGACTTTTACCGTGTCCCATTGGGGCTCTGCTTCCGTCCCCTTCAAGGTCCCTGGGCGGCATGGTCCTGTCTGCAGGGGCTCTGCCCCCTGTGGGGCACCCCCACCTTGCAGTTGCCGAAGTTGGTGCTTCAGGGTCAAGCACAAGTTTCGTTCTAGTTCTAGTTCCTGCTTACAGGCATCCAGCTCAGTCTGAAGCATTGGACCCTTGTCCATCTGGGGATAAAAGTGAAGGGAGACTAGCTGTGTGACCCTGGGCAAGTCACTTCACCCCAATTGCCCCACCAAAAAAAAAAGTGAAGGGAGGCACCAGTCAGGAGGTGGGGGCGGGGGGAAGGCTGAGATCTTGGAGGATCAGGGGCCTGAGAAGGCCCAGTTCTCCTAAGCCAGGAAGAGGGGATCCCAGACCCTTGGCAAAGGGATCATGGGAGAGTGAGAGCTGGGGCAAGGGAAGGGAAGATTCCCAGGGTAGGACTTTGTACTTCATTCATTATCTCATCTGAGCTTCTTTGAGAGAGGTCCATAGGAACTATTCTCATTTTACAAATTGGGAAACTGAGGTCCAGATTGGTGAAGTGACGCCCTCTTTTTTTTTGTTTTTAGGTGGGGCAATGAGGGTTAAGTGACTTGCCCAAGGTCACACAGCTAGTAAGTGTCAAGTATCTGAGGCTGGATTTGAACTCAGGTCCTCCTGAATCCATGGCCTTTATCTACTTCCCCACCTACCTGCCCCCTCAATACCAATGCCCTCTTCGTCAAACAACACATTTGTGGCTGAACCAGCACCAGACCTAGGTCTCCCAACCAGTGGCCTCTTCTATTAGAAAATGCTGCTACTCAGAATCTCCTGGACACCTGGTTAGAGAGATTCTCAGCCTTGGGGTGTGCAGGGATTCTGGATTTGGGGAACTGAGAGAGTCTCAGCCTTTGGAATCCTGCAGCCCAGACCACAGTTACCTGGTGATATAGTAGCCAGAAAGGATAGATGGCAGGACCCAGGTGGGTCCCTCTGCTAGGCATTGGCACCCCGACCCTTCCCACAAACTCTGCTCCCTTCAAACCCCAAAGGAAGATGGGAGTAGAGCCCGAGCTGTGGCCCTGTCGGCACCTTCCATCTCTGGATCACCAGGGCCATCTCAGCATGTTCCTGCTCCAGTATTTTCATCTTGTTTCTATTACAGAACAGAGGGTGAGGGAGAAGAGGAATAAGGGCTCATGAATGTGAACTTCTGAAGAAGACTCACCATCCCCCTTTCCCAGTCCTGAGATATCTTCTGTCTTTTGGGGGCCCTTGTTCTTAGTGACCTCAATTCCCCATGACTCCCCTTTCTTTTCTCCCCATTGCTGATCACCTATCCTCCATGTCATACTTACTGAAGATCTCTCTGATGCTCCACCTTCTCTGTTAATGAACTTGAGTCCTGGGAGAAATCAAGAGGAAGGTAGGACAAGTTGAGGCTGATTCCTCCTCCGGCTCCCTTCACCTCTTCACCCTGACCCCAAGGGTCTCCACCTCCACCCCTTCAGGCCAACACTGGTCCCCAGTGGAAACCCTAGCCTGAACTCTCACGGAGAAGGGGAGGTGACAAGAAGGGACAGATGCAAAACAAAAGTTTTAAGAGACCCCGATGCAGAGGATAACATGGGCCAGAAAGGAAACCAGAAAAAATGGGGTTTAATCAGTAGAGTAAGAAATTTGAGTTAGATACAAGGAAGAATTTTCCCTCAATGAGGGTTGTTAGATACTGAAGTCAAATCGAAGGGAGACAAAGAGAGAAACAGAAATAGAAGCAGAGAGCAGAAGAGGGAAAAGAGAGATAAGGAAAGAGTAGGAGAGAGAGAAAGAAGCCGGAGAGGACTGTGGGAAGCTAGAGGGGCAGAGGCAGAAGAATGCTCCTCTTTCTCACTTCCCCAGAAAGAGCTTGATGCATCTTCACCAGCTGGGCCCCTTCCAGCTCACTGGTCTCCTTAGCCCTGAAAGAAAGATACTGTCAGCTTCACACAGGGGTCAACATTAAGCTTTCCTTTCTCTTTCTGAGTCTTTTTTTTCTTCTACCCTCCACCTTCCTCTTCCAGGCCAACCTCAAGCACAATTCTGGTCCATAAGGCTCATGGAGACCCTTTAACCAATGTGGGGATTATTCCTGTCACCAGGGGAGGAAAGCCACCTGATCTCTTCCCTTCCTCCCAGACAGCTCCCAAATAAGTCATCCCCCACCCCATTCCCTAGAGAACCAAACAAGGGTCACCGACCTGTCCAGAGGGGCTTTCAACTCAGCCAGATCTTCCTCTTCCCCTGTGAGAAGCTCTTGGACCCAGGGGATCTGGGAAAGAGAAGAAAGGAAATTGGAAAAGAAGAATGGAGAGGGCAGGGTCGAGAGCTATTGAGAGTTAGGAGACTCCTGAGCATGGGAGAGCTAACAATGGCCAATGGAGTGGGTGAAGGGAAATGCTTGAAAGTCTAATTGGCACTGTGCCCAAAAGTGGGTTCATTAACATATACAATATGCATGCAATCTGCATGGCACTGGAGCCATGGATTGCTATAGTCTCTGAACAACTGAAGTTGAAGATCAATTGATCAGGTCAGTGAAAATGACTAGGCTGAGAGGGAATTGATTGTATCACATTATAAGTGAAGATTTCTCCAAGAAATCTATGTTCTGCAAAGAAAATGGACCTATTATATGAAGAAAGCAAAGTATAACCAATGGGTAGCCCATGTGTTCCATAGGCATCCTTGAGATGTCAAGAGAAAGTGAGGAAGATAATGATCTCCATTGGCCTGAGAGGAAACAGGTGAAATATGCCTCACTCCCTTCCTTGAGAAGTTAGGGAACTACAGATATGGAATATTGTATACACTATCACATGGGGTTAATGTGATGGTTAACTTAGCTAAACTGCTTTTTTTTCCTTTTCTTTTTTTTTTTGCCAATTTTTATTCTTTGTTTAAAGGAATGACTGGATAGAGGTAGGGTTATATTTGGAAATGAAGGTGATGTAAAAATAAGAAATCAATAGGATTTTTTTTTGGTGAGGCAATGAGGGTTAAGTGACTTGTCCAGGGTCACACAGCTAGTGTCAAGGGTCTGAGGATGGATTTGAACTCAGGTCCTCCTGAAGCAGCGTCAGTGCTCTATCCACTGTGCCACCTAGCTGCCCCAATAGGATTTATTTTTAAGTGAGGAAGGCTGCAGGGACATTGGTTTGGCCCAGTTTTGGTAAATTTATGGTATGGACATGAGCATGAATGGGTGGTTATTCATAGGAGGGAAGGGGCAGGTCCCAATGTAGAGACAGGAACACAAAGGATTCTGGGGAGTGGAGGAAAGGGGAGTATCTCAGAGAAAGTGGCCCAGGGTGGGAGAGCCACAAAGGGTGTGTGAGGAAAGCCCACCTTGCATGACCAGCCTGTCCTCTGTCTCTGGACCATCTCCAGTTCCTCCTCCTTGGATTTCAGCTCATCTGCCACCTGGCGCCAACGCGCTTTCCAATACTGAACTACCTCCTGATGGGTCCTGGGGCGTGGTGCTTCCTCCTCCGGCTCCTGCTGGGGGGCTGCCAACTCCTTCTGGAACCAGCGATCTCTGGGGAAGGAAGATGGACAGGGCATCCTCCAGGCCTGTCTCAGTGCTTGGGACCTGCTCCCTCTCCTTTCTTATCAGTTCACGTTGGTCATTTTCTGAAGCCGCCCCCTCAGCTCTCACCTGGGAGGACCGAGAGCCCTCTCCTCTGGGACTCCTGGTGATGCTTTGCTTGTCTGAATTAACCCTCTCTCTACCCTGGGCCTCTACCCTGATGAAGGTTTGGGCCATACCCCCCTTCCTCTATTGAAATGGGATACCTTTTTTTTTTTTTGGTGAGGCAATTGGGGTTAAGTGACTTGCCCAGGGTCACACAGCTAGTAAGTGTTAAGTGTCTGAGGCCGGATTTGAACTCAGGTCCTCCTGATTCCAGGGCTGGTGCTCTATCCACTGTGCCACCTAGCTGCCCCGAAACAGGATACCTTTTAAGTGGATCTGCAGTACTTGATTGGGGAAGCATTTATGTGGGACATCTGCTAAATAGGCCAAGAACATTTGGTCATTGGAAGGTCTCCAAGAGGCTTTGGGAAGGGGAATGTGTCTATGATATGACAGTCTAGATTAGGATTCACCAGACTAGATCCTTTCCCCCATTCTGTCCCCAGGCCTGCTAGGCAGGGCCCTCTCTTTTCACTGGGTCTCTCTTCTGTGATGGTGACAAACTGAGGTTCAGGTCTTAGAGCATTACAGCAAAGGGCTTTGAGATCCCTGAAGGGCAAGAGCCACTTACTTACCCGCTGGCCTCACCATTCTGCCAGGAATCGGGTCTGAGCTCAACGCCTGCCCCTCGCCCCTGAAGCACAGACAACAGTACCAAGTTTTCTCCCACCAGCTGGGCTCTCTCGGTCTCCAGAGCCTGGAGGCAGCTGTGAGAAATCTTCTTCTCTGCCTGCAGCTGGTAGAGCTGGTGTAGACAGGTCCTTAGTCGCTGGCGGCTCTGACCCAGCTCTGAGGAGAGCTGCTCATTCACCTAGGGAAGGCACCGCACCCACCCCAAGGAATGGTGGTCATTCCCCACAGCATCAGGGTCGGCCTCTCACTAATGCCACCCATGCCCACCTAACACCACCTGGCACTTAGGCCCAGCGCAATCAATCAACTGATTGGCTGGCTGGTTCTTAGACAAGAATGATGTAAAGCCAGTCACTGGGCCTGTGCTCCAAGCCCTTCCCTTCAGAGACTGTGCTCTGCCAGCAAGGCCTTGGGGACCCCAAGGTCACCTCCATGCTGTGACTAGGCATTTGATGTGGACTTCAGTGTAGGATTATCAGTTGTTGTGCTTTTTATTAATTAGTTCTTTATAGAATAATCAATAGATGCAGAATACTAGGTTTGGAGCCAGGAAATTTAACCTGAGTTCAGATTCTATCCCTGGCACTAGCTTGTGGCTCTGAGCAAGTCATTTAAACCTCAGGCAAGCCCCTAGGACTTTGGATTTGGACTGATGGAGTGAAGGCCCTTGAATATTATTATTAATATTAATAATATTATTCTTGTTATTATTAATGACATGGTAAAAAATTTAAGTTGAATGTTATGGACAGTATGATGGAGTAGACAGAGATGGCCTTGGTATCAGAAAGACCTTTTACTTAATAAGTCTCTGGAAGATCCTTGGCCCTCACAGCCACTTGTCCTCTTTATGTCCTGGCCCCCAGAGTTCCCTTCAAACTCATGTCCTCCAAGAAGCCTTTCCTGATTCCTACCTCCACCCCTGCACTTCACTGCAGAGTCACTCGGAATATTCTCCTTCTTTCTTGTACATAGCTCCCTGCAGCTGAAATTAGGTGATCATTTATATATAAGCCTCTAGAAGAGGATCTCCAAATCCAAGAAAAAAAAAAAGAACTGTGGAGTATAGATGCTGATTGAACCATACTATTTCTTTTGTTTTGGGTGCTGTTGGTTTTTTTTTTTCTATTTTGATGTTTTGCATCACTGCTCTGATTTTTTCTCTTGTAACAGGATTAATGCAGAAATAGGATTAATGTTATTATGTGTATATATGTATATGCATATGTATATAGATATATAGATATAACCAATATCAGATTACCTGCTGTCTAGGGGAGGGGGGAGGGAGGGAAGGGAGGGAGAAAAATCTGAAATTGTAAAGCTTGTATAAACAAAAGTTGAGAACTATCTTTACATGTAACAGAAAAAATAAAATATCTTATATGTAAAAAAAAAATATATATATATATATATGCCTCTATTGTGTGGTCAGGCAGCTAGGTGGTTCAATGGATAGAGCACTGGGTCTGGAGTCAGGAAGGCTTGAGTTCAAATCTGACCTCAGACACTTATGGGTGACCCTTTGCAAGTCACTTAGCTTCTGTTTGCCTTAATCCATTGGAGAAGGAAATGGCAAACCACTCCACTATCTATCTGTCTGTCTGTCTGTCTAGCTATCTATCTATTGATCTATCTCTGACCATCTATCCATCTCTCTCTTCATCCCTATCTGTCTCTAACTACCTATCTATCATCTATCTGTTTATCCACCTGTCTGTCTGTCTATCTTATATCTACTTTCTGTCACCCCCATTAGATTATAAGCTCATTGAGAGTAGAAGTTGTTTCATTCTTTGTCCATGTATCTCCAGTGCCTGGCACTTGTTAGTATTTAGAAGGCATTTAATAAATGTTTGTTGGTTGACCAGGTACCAAATAGGTTCTTTTTTTTTTTTTTAGCGAGGCAATTGGGGTTAAGTGACTTGCCCAGGGTCACACAGCTAGTAAGTGTGTGTTTTAAGTATCTGAGGTCGGATTTGAACTCAAGTACTCCTGACTCCAGGGCCAGTGTTCTATCCACTGCACCACCTAGGTGCCCCTCAAATAGGTTCTTAATATATGGTTTTTCTAATCAAATTGGGGGCACATGAGTCAAAGACAGAGACCTTAGCAAAGCAGCATGGGTAGGGGGCAGTGCCTGGAAGCAGTTTTTGTGGATGGATCATTCTAAGATAGATGTCTTGTTGGAAGTTAGGGAACCTGGTGAGACTGACCTCACTGCACCAAGTAACCAGAGACTGGGGGTGGGGTGGGGGAGAGGCCCTTGTCGCCTGTAGAGCCCCCTCATTATCTCCCTCAGGACTCAGGCTCTGTCTAAGCCACAGTTCTCCTGAGAGAGAAGGACTGAGACACACCCCATTGTTTTTCCTCCCCCCCCCCCCAGTGCGAGGAGCCCTGGGCTACCTTTCAGAGAGCCTGAGGCTTATTTCAGGCTCTGCCAATATTTTTTTTCCTCCAATAATTTACTGTGAGACTTTGGGGAAGTGTCTATACCTCTCCTCCACCCGCTCCCCTCTTCCCCACCTGTCTGCTGAGAGGATTGGACTGGCTGCTCTCCAAGGTCTGTTCCAGTGGTGAGATTCTAGGGTTCTGATCTGGACTCTCAAAAATCATGTTCCAAGAAAGGCAAGGACAGGTGGGGGTGACCCAGGAAGAGGGGGGCAGGCCAAAGTTACCTCTTTAACGATGGTCAGCTCTTCTTGAAGAAGGATCATACCCTGGGACTCCTGGGGGGTGGAGGTCCTTGGGCCCTGGAGAGGTACTTTCCCCAGGCCCTCTGGAGTCTCATTGGCATCAGAACTCAGCCCCTGTCCTTCATTATCCAACCCTGGCTTCTCCTAGAAGTAAAAACCAGCCCCAAATGCCATCAGTCTCCCTCTGTCCCAGAGGTTCTTACCCTTTTTGTGTCATGGACCCCTTTGGTAATCTGGTGAAACATTTGGGGTCCTGCTCAGAACAACCTTTTTAAATGCATAAAAATACATAGGATCACAAAGGAAGCCAATTACATTGAAATACAATCATAAAAATGTATTTTAAAACAAGATTATAGACTGTAGGTTAAGAACCCCTGGTCTACATTGACCAGGCAGGCCTACTTTGGAGTCATTAGGTGACCCTCACTCCCTCGTGAGATCTCCAATCCTTAAGCAGGAGTCTGCTCACTAAAGTCTTCCACATCCCGCCACTGGCAGTCCCAACAGTGATCTTCCAAAGGGTAATTGACTAGGCCAGATAAGCTACCTGGGTGGGGGAGGGGGTCTCTACCATCCCATGGTACCTGAAGGATAGAGTTCTGGGTGGTCAACAATGTCTGGAGCTTGGTGTTGAGGGCAGCCCCCTGACTCTCAAATCTGATGCTGGGCTCCTTCTGCTCAAAGAATACAGAGCATCCAGTCAAAAGCCATGACCCTTCAGCACAATCCTGAGGCATCCCAAGGTCCCTATGACCCTGAAGCTAACCTACCCACTCAAAGTGCTTTCCAGAATTCTACCCGGTCCACACTTTGTCCCAAGTCTACAATTCCTTGCCTAGATTTCAAGGGCGTTCGCAGCCTGCTCCCCTCTCCCTATTTTGCCGTAGCTCTCATCACTCCCTATCAAACAGTCCCTGCTCAGCCACTCTGAGAACTTCACTTTCCCCCACGCAGTCCACACTTGCTTCCAGAGCCATAACTTAGAATGGGACACAAATCCAGGAAGGTATTGGTTCTCTGTGCCAGGGGAATGGACTCAGGTCCATTCCTTCTCTTTTAGTTCACTTAGGAGGCTGCCAGGTGGCGTCCTTCCTCTTTCACCCCAATCAATTATTCACCATTTATTAAGGGCCTACAATGTGCCAAGCACTCTGCCAAGCTAACCCCACTGCCCCCCAGGCTGTTTCCTGTGGTCTCCCCAGCTCACAACCGAACTTCTCTCAAAAAGTTAACTAAGGGAAGATTTCATGACATTTGCTCCAAGTGAACTTTGTCCCTGGCACCAAAATTGCTAGTTAATGCCTCTGCTCATTCCTTCTGAATCGTCTTCTATGCTGTTGCCCTAAGGACGCCTTTCCTTCTCCCCTCCAAAGCCTTCAGGGCCCACATCCTCCAAGGAACCTTCCCTGACTCCTTGGATCTCCCATGGCACACAAACCTTCAGGACTTACACTGAGCCTTGAGTTCACACCATCCCCCATTCTTTGATCATTTAATTTCTGTGACTCTTCTTCCCCCAGCCAGCTAGCATATGAGCTGAGGTTAGGGATGGGTCCTTCTTTTTCTTCTGTCTCCCCCATGCTCGGGTCCGGCCACTCGGGCTGAGAATTGTCACTCTCCCCTCCTTCCACCCTGCCCCAGCCCTTGCAGTCCCCTCCTGACCCTCCTGTGGCCCATTCCAGTATCTAGACTTGGGGGTCACGAGCCGGCTCCCCTGGGCTTGGGGGTGAGCCGGACCTTCGTGTTTCCTTCTGACCATCCTCACCTCTGAGTCCTCCACAACCAATGGCTGCTGACTCATTCTGTCCAAACACAACTTGACTTTCATCACTTCTGCCTGCAGATGCAGGATTCTGGGGAAGAGAAGGGGGGAAGGGAGGAGGCTCCTTCCCTCCCCCTGCCCATCCTCTGCCCCCTCCCCCAGCCTTCTGATCCCACCCTCCTCACCTGTTGTGTAGCTCTCTGTCCTGCTGCTGCTCCTGTATTCTGGACCTCTCTAGTTCTCTTCTCTCCCACTCCAGGCGAACGAGGGAGCTCTCCATCTGGCGCCACAAAAGGAGTGGGGAAGGAACCAAGAATAGATGTGTCCTCTGGCCCAGGGTTCCTCCCTGGCAGAGGGGCAGGTCAAGGGCTGACCCAAGAAGGGTTGGGCTTGCCATCTGGGGTCACCGATGAGTGGGCCACTGCTGCCCAACGCCCCTCCCAAAGTTCTATTTCTGGACCTGCCAGATAGGCTAACCCTGGAATTGGAGGGAGGCCCCAGGACTATATTCCCATACTCCACAGGTGTGCAATTTGGGCCTTCCATAGACCAGATGTGTTCTGAAGCCCCACCCCCTCCCTGCCGCACCCCCTACCCCTTGCCTAAACCTGTTCCAAAACTTAGGGTTTGAAAGTGCTCCAGGCCTGGGGGAGGCACCCCCACCTGGAACAAGGGGCTCCCAAAACAAAGTGTAAATCCAATAGGTGTAATGACAGCATCCTTCTCTCACCATAGGGGCTCTTTCCAGATGTGCAGATTACTGGCATATGGCTGGGAAGGGGCATGAAGCCAGTCTGAAAACCACTTTGGAAATTGGTGAGTGGGTGGAGGGGCTACACAAGGCATGTGAAGGGGACAGTTTGTATCCCAGAAAAGAGAAGTTTATTTGGAAGGCTGGCAGAGAGGTGGTCTGTCCCCTAGAGTATTTTGCCAATGCCCCAGGAGAGGAAAGGGCCTGTGATGGGGGGATGGCTTGGGGTTGTGCGAAAGGCTCACTCACAGCTCAGGGCCTCCAAGTAGAAGCCAGGTACTGCCCCTCACAAAAACAGTGCATGGGACAAAGCCTCTGTCACATCCTTCCTCTCTTGCTCCCTCCCACTGAGCTCCAGGAATTTCGAAGAGACCAAACAGCCTGCCTTGGGAGGTCATGCAGTCACTCTTCCTGGCCTCTTCAAGCAAAGGTTGCCTGACCCTTGTGGAGTTGGAAGAAGGGGGGATTCTTGGGCAGCCGGTTTGCATAGGATGGTTACTAAAGTCCCTCCCTTCTCTGGGACTCTGGAATTCTGGGAGGCCTGAGAACTTAAAAAGCTGTGCAGCTATTTGAGTGAGTGCAGGGGCCTTGGTCAATCTGAGATACGGGTCAGAGGTGTAGAAGCTGAGACGCACCTCAGGCTAGGCCTGAGGAGTCTTAGCTACTGGTCCCAACAGAGGGACAGCAAGAATGTCATTCTGGAGACAGGCAGGCCGGCTTGGCTCAAAGAACATGGCTCTCTTACCTCAGGGTTCTAGAGCCTCTCTGCTTAATTTTGTTCCAATATATTTCTCCGCCCTCAGATTCTTAGCAAAGTTTTTTTTTTTTTTTTGGTGAGGCAATGGGGGTTAAGTGACTTGCCCAGGGTCACACAGCTAGTAAGTGTTAAGTGTCTGAGGTCAGATTTGAACTCAGGTACTCCTGACTCTAGGGCCAGTGCTCTATCCACTGCGCCACCTAGCTGCCCTCTTAGCAAAGATTTTTAACCCTGCTACTACTTCAGTTGAACTAAGGAGAGGAAGCTTCGCTGACAGCCTAGAGAAGTAAGGGAAGTACCATGGAAAGAAGGCTGCATCTGGAGTTAGAGGACCGGGGTTCAAATGCTACCCAGGACATTCACTATCTATATGACTTTGGGCAAGTTGCTTCAATTCCCTGTGCCTCAGTTTCCTCATATGTAAAATGATGGGGTTAGGCTAGATAGCCTGATGATCCATCTCAGATCAGAGTAGACAGGAGGCACTGGAGAAGAAAGAATCAGCCCCTGCTCCTGCCCCCTGCCCCAGGGTCTTGCGGCACTGATCAGTATCCCTTTCTCATCTTGAATCTCTCCCTAGCTACTACCTATGCACTTGCTCATGATATTTGTCTCATTCCCTTTTTTTTGTGTGTGGGGAAATCAGGGTTAAGTGACTTGCCCAGGGTCACATAGTAAGTGTCAAGTGTCTGAGGCCGGATTTGAACTCAGGTCCTCCTGAATCCAGGGCCGGTGCTTTATCCACTGCACCACCTAGCTGTCCCTATTTGTCTCATTCTTAAAAATTATTACTTGATCTTCAAGCCAGTGGTGTGCTTGTAAATGTTTAATAATCAGATCTCTGAGGGGGGAAAATGTATCCAGGACACACCTTTAGGTTGAACCTGCATCTTTAACATTTCCTTCAACACTTTCTCGAGTCTAGAAAAATCAACAAAACAATAAATTGAGCCATGATGGTTAGCTTTTCCCAATTTCCAAGATGGAAATGCTTCCACTGGAAATTGTATAATCAGCTCACAGGAGCTCTAGCATTCTGGCTCCGCCCCCACCCCCACCCCCTGCCCCTGCCCAGGGCTCCTTCCCCAGGTGACCCTCCTGGACACCGTCTCTTGCTTTGGCTTTCATGATGTGATTCTTTCCTGCTTCTCTTCTTAGCTCCTTCTCTATCTCCCCTGCTGGACTTTAATTCATACCCTGCTCCCCAAGTGTGAGTGTCAGTCCTTGCCCTGGGATCTCTTCTCTCCTCTCTCTGTAATTTCTCTCTTACTGATGGGTTCAAGTATCATCTCTATGCTGATGAGTCCCAGATCTATAAATCTAGTCAACCTTAATCTCTCTGTCTCTGTCTCTGTCTCTCCCATCACTTCCTCTAGCAGATGCCACACAGGCATCTCAAACTCAGCATGTCCAAAACAGTATTGATTATCTTCCCACCCTACGCCATCAGTCCTCTAAACTTGTCCATCTCTGTTAAGGCACTGTTATTTCCCCAGTTCCCCAGCTTTTCATTTTTAACTCTTCCCACTTTTTCATCTCCATATCAAATCAGTTTCCAAGTCCTGTCAAGTCTACCTTCACAGTATATCTGGTACCCACTCCCCCTTCTCTTCATTTACAGATTCACTGCCTTAGTTCAAGCCTTTATTACTTCTCTCCTGGACTATTTCAACAGCCTCCTGATTGGCCTCCCTTCTGATCTTTCCCTTTTATTAATCGTCCTCCACAAGCTGCCAGAACAACCTTCCTATTACTCCACTACTCAAGAACTCCTAATGGCTCCCTGTTGCTTTAGTTAAAAATGCCAATTCCTCAGCTCTTCCCAGTGTGGCTCCCATCTCCCTTTATAGTCTTATTTCACATTATTCTCCTTCATCAATTCTACATTCCAACCAAACAGGATTACTAGTTTTACTCCGAACTTGACATTTCATTTCCTGTCTCCATGTATTTGCACAAACTATTTCCTTCTCCTGAAATGTATTCGTAAAATGATAGGGTCACATTCAAAGCCGGAAGGTATTTTAGTCATCATTAAATCCAACCCCCTCCTTTTTTCCTCTGAGGAGACTAAGGACAAGAAAGGTTGTGTGATTTGTCCAAGGGCACAGTGGTAGTAAGTAGCAAAGGTGGGATTTGAACCCAGGACCTCTTCAGATCCAGCCCTGTATTCATCTGCACCAATGAACCAATTTAAAAAGCACATATTGGGGGGTGGCTAGGTGGCACAGTGGATAAAGCACCAGCTCTGGATTCAGGAGTAACTGAGTTCAAATCTGGCCTCAGACACTTGACACTTACTAGCTGTGTGACCCTGGGCAAGTCACTTAACCCCCATTGCCCTATGCAAAAAAAAAAAAAAAAGCACATATTGAGCTTCCTCTGTATCAGGCACCCGGGGGCAGTGATGAGCACATATATACACAATCGATAAAAGTTGTTTGAGGAAGGGGATTACTTGCAGTTGAGGGGCATCAGGAAAGGCTTTATGTAGGAGATGGTTCAGGAGCTGGGCCTAGAAGAGTGAAGGGGAGAGAAGCAAAGGTGAGGAGGGAGAGCAAACCAGGTATGGGAGAAGGGAGGGAAAGAGGGAGCAGAGGGAGCAAGCATTTATGTAGTACCACTGTGTGCCAAGCACTTGACAGCTATAAGATCAGGCCATGACAAAGGAAGGAGATGGAGGGCTATGTGAAGACTAGCCAGGAGGCCATTTTGGCTGAACCGCCGAGTGTAGGAAGGGGAGTGATACATCATGGCAGTAGAACAGAAGGTTGTGGCTCAGCTGTAAAAGGTGCTAAGAACTGGAGGAATTGGTATTCTAGGCTGCAGTCCAGGGGAAGCTACTGGGAGTTCACTAGAGCTACCACATGCCTTTCTCCCTGCTCATTAGTTTCTTTCTTTCTTTCTTTTTTTTTTTTGTGGGTTTAAGTGACTTGCCCAGGGTCACACAGCTAGTAAGTGTCAAGTGGCTGAGGCCAGATTTGAACTCAGGTACTCCTGAATCCAGGGCTGGTGTTTTGTCCACTGCACCACCTAGCCGGCCCCCACCCCTGCTCATTTCTAAGAAGGGGTTATCGTCCAGGCTCAGGTCCCTCCTCCTCTATGAAGCCTTCCTTCACTCTCTTGCCCAAGTTATTAACATTCTCTCTCTGTCCTCTGTTTTCCTTGTCCTCTCTTCGTGTACTATGTGCTATGTATCACCTGTAGAATGGAAGCTCTCTGAGGGCAGGGGTTCTTTCTTTTTTTTCTCTGAATTCCCAGAACCCAGAACCATGCCTCCCATAGAGTAAATGTGTAATCAGTGTTTGCTGAACAGAATTAACCCCAAAGGAGCCCCGGGCTTCTGTTCCAAGTGTTTTGTTTTGTTTTTCCACACAATCACAGGCAGGTGAAGGGAACGTCTATCCTCCCCTGCCAGATACCCAACAGAAGGCAGAATCTCTGTGCCAACATGACACCCAGTGCCAACATGGCGCCCAATGCCAACATGGCCCAGCTTACGATGCCTCTGCATCCTTGGGGGAGGGTCCTTTGCAGGGACGGGGTGTGGAACGTTGCATGTACTGTTAGAATCAGCTGATGTGTTTTGTTGAGCTGGTTTTCTGGGGTCTTTCTCTTTTTTGTTACAGGGGATGGCAGCTCTCTAAGTGGGAGTAGGGATATAATTGGAACTAAAGGCGATATAAAAACAAAAGATAGCAATGAATCTTTTTTTTCCAAAGTCACCTCCCTTATCTCACTAATCTGTTTCCTACCCTTTGTCATCTGGCTTCTGTCACTACTAATTTACTGAAACTGCTCTCTCTCTCAAGTCATCAGTGACCTACTAATCTTCAGATATAATTACTGCTTCCCATTCCTCTTGCTCCTGAATCTCTACAAAATGTGACCTGCTGACCAACCCCTCCCTTTTTCATACTGTCTCATCTTTCTTCTTTAAAGATCCCAAACTGGGGGCAATGGGGTGGCGCAGTGGATAAAGCACCAGCCCTGGAGTCAGGAGGACCTGAGTTCAAATCCTACCTCAGACACTTGACATTTACTAGCTGTGTAACCCTGGGCAGGTCACTTAACCATCATTGCCCTGCCCCCCCAAACCTCCCCCAAAACCCTAATCTGTCGGGGTAGCTGGGTGACAGTGAATAAAGCACCAGCCCTGGAGTCAGGAGGACCTGAGTTCAAATCCAGCCTCAAACACTTGACACTTACTAGCTGTGTGACCCTGGGCAAGTCACTTAACCCTCATTGCCCCACAAAAGAAAAAAGATCCCACATTCGCCTTGTACTTCTCTTACCCTCCTAAGTACCCTTCCTCTGTCCCCATTGCTGGCTCATCTTCTTCTCATGCTCTTAAATAGGGTAGTCTCTAAGGCTCGTTCATAGCTCTGTTCTCTGCTCTCCCTTGGAAATCTCCCTCCCATACCTTCGGCTACCACCTCTATCCAGGTATTTCCCAAATTGATGTCTCTAGTCCTGCCCTCGACTCAAATTTCCAGGACCCAAGGAAAGTCACTTAACATCTCCAGACCAAAGGTGCTTCATCCATAAAATGAGAGTGTGGGGCTAAATGGCCTCTCAGGTCCTTTTCGGTTTGAATCTAGGACCCTATGGTCCTGTGGCCTCTCCCCCCAGATGTCTAAGTGGCATCTACAACTCACTATGTACCCAAATAAGATTTTTCTTTCCCACTAAAGCCCTGATCCTATTTCCGATTTCACTGTTCCTGTGAAGGTCAAGGACACCAGATTCAAAATCTCGTGGAAGGGGAACATCCTTAACTCAAGAAGAAAGGACAGCCATGATTCCACAATGCTTTGGGGGCCAGAGATACAAGGTAATTAGAGAGGGTTCTGGGCTTCAAGTCCCTGAGGGCTTGCATGGGCACAGAGGGCAGTGACACCAGAGTGTTCAGAGAACACTGAACAAAGATGTAGTGTGAAGGAATGGGAGTGAGTCAGCAAAGATAGGGAGAAAAAGGGGCAGCTAGGTGGCGCAGTGGATAAAGCACTGGCCCTGGATTCAGAAGGACCTGAGTTCAAATCCAGCCTCAGATACTTGACACTTACTAGCTGCATGACCCTGGGCAAGTCACTTAACCCTCAATGCCCCCCCCCAAAAAAAGATAGGGAGAAAAATGTGGTGGTGGCATTTAGACAAAACTGCAGTGTACGTGGGAACAGGCAGAGCTGGAGGCCACCACGGGGTACCCTAGCAGCAGCACAAAGGAAGGAAATAGGAAGCCAGAGGGAGGTTGGCAGTGTAGAAATGCCCACACCTTCTAGACAGCATTCCCTAGGCAGCAAGAGGCAAAGACGTTAGTACCTGCTGGATTGTGATAGGAAGTGTGCCAGGAAGAGACTGTGCCAATGTTGACCTGTACTCTGTCCCACCCCTTTCCTCCCAGTCTCCCAATTGACTGACTGAGTCCTGCTCCTTTGGATTTCAGATGGGGATGTGCCTGTGTGTAGGGGAGAGGATTCAGTAGGAATGTTTGGGTTGGGGGTGAGGGGCATGGAGCCATGGGGTAAAAGGGCCAAGAATGTCTCCTGCTTACTTAATTTTTTTAAGTTTTTTTTTTTTTTGCAGAGCAATGGGGGTTAAGTGACTTGCCCAAGGTCACACAGCTAGTAAGTGTCAAGTATCTGAGGCTGGATTTGAACTCAGGTCCTTCTGAATCCAGGGCCAGTGCTTTATCCACTGCAACACCTAGCTGCCCCTCCCACTTACTTTAATCCCAAGACCTTTATCTGCATTTTATTCTAAGTAAATATTCTTTTGCTTTACCATGATGTCTCCTGATCACTCCTAGATGATTCAGAGAGGAAAAAATGGGGGTTTGTGGGCTGACCGGAGAGTGACCCCAAAAGGCAGTTGGCAGTTGACCTGCAGGCCATATGAAGGGCTATGCCCTGCTTCCTCTATGACCCTTCCCCCTCCCTCCCTTCTCATAGCTAAATCACATTGAATCTACTTCAAAATCTCTGTTATCTGAGTCTTCCTCTCTATTCCTGCCATACAGGACATGTCAGCATCACTGCCTACTCCAACTCCTAGACTTACATTCATCTGGCATGTTAAGGTTTACAGACTAATTTCCTCACAACAGCCCAATAAGGCTGGTATTATATTATTATCCCCATTTTTAACAGGTGAGAAGGCTGAGCCTCTGAGAAGTTAAATGCCTTGCCTATGATCACACAGCTAGTAAATCTTTGATGTGGAATTCAAACCCAGATCTCCTCTCTTTACTATGACACACAGTAGATCTTTTTTTTTTTGAAAGGGCAATTGGGGTTAAGTGACTTGCCCAGGGTCACACAGCTAGTTAGTGTCAAGTGTCCGATGCCAGATTTGAACTCAGGTCTTCCTGAATCCAGGGCCAGTGTTTTATCCACTGTACTGCCCAGCTGCCCTCTACCGTAAATCTTTTGATTGTACTCTCTTCCCCATTAAATTCATCCTTCAAGGCACTGTTAGTCTACTCTTCCTTATGCGTAGTCTTGGTCAAGCTATTCCTCTGCTCAATACCCCTGTTGCTTATTTAGAAAAATTCAAGCTCCTGTGTGGCATTAAAGGCCCTCTATAATATTTTGCCACACTACATTTCCCTACATTTGCCACCATACATTTTGGAATACCTGCTCACTTTGCCTTACTAATTTACTCAAGTTCAGTTCCTCAGAAATTAATTGAGTAATTTAATCAAACTGAAATGCTTACCAACTCCTATCCCCCACCACCCTACCCCTCCACCTCCAAGTCTTTTCTTCTTCAATCATGGTACCAAAATTTAAGAAGGACATTGAGGAGTGTCCAGAGGAAGGCAAGTAGGAGCATGAGAGCGGTTTGGTCAAAGCCACGTCATCTGAGGATTGATTGAAGGAAATAGGATGGCCAGCCTGGACAAGAAGGGGCCATGATGGTGGTCTACCAGTGTTTAACAGGCTGCAGTTCAGAAGAGGGATTAGATTTGTTCTGTTTGACGCCAGAGAGAAGAAGAAGGAACAATGGGTGGAGAGTACTGAGGTAAGGTTTGGGGAAGGAAATGTTCCCTAACAATTAAGAATATCCCAAAGTGGCAGTGTGGTTGTGTGGATACTGAGCTCCTCGTTCGCTGAAGATCTCCAATTGATGTCTGAAGGACTTCTTATTGGGGATGTTATGAAGGGAATTTGGGGCCAGATACAGAATGTTCCAGTGGCCTTGGGGGTTTCAATGAACTCAGAAATTCTCCTACCCAACAAAGAGGCCTAGTTCTTCCTTCCTTCCTTCCTTCCTTCCTTTTTTTCTTTCTTTCTTTTTTGGGAAGGGCAATGAGGGTTAAGTGACTTGCTCAGGGTCACACAGCTAGAAAGTGAGTGTCAAGTGTCTGAGGCTGGATTTGAACTTGGGTCTTCCTGAATCCAGAGCCAGTGCTTTATCCACTATGCCACCTAGCTGCCCCTAAGCCTAGTTCTTTTAACAGTCTCTCTAAAGACAAGGTTTCCAGTCCCCTTTGCCATCCTGCTCACTACCTCCCAAGGCAGCTATTGTTAGCTGCAATTTCTAGGAAATTCTTGATCACATTGACCTAAAGTAACTATAACTTCTACCTGTCTGTCCTACTCCTGCTTTTTGGAGTTACATCGAATACATCTCATCCCTTTTCTACTTGACAGTGTTTCAGATCGCTGAGTAACAGTAACTGGTACTATAAGATTTGCCAAGTGCTCTAACATAGGGAGCAGTGGGGCTACAACACATACTTCATGTGGTTCTCCCAATAATCCTATTCGATAAGGAGGCTGAATATTGTTGTCCTCCATTTATAAATGGAGAAAATGAGGCTCAGAGAGTTCCAGTGACTTATTCAGGGTCACACAGTGTCAGAGGTGAGAGTCTTTCCCAATTCTAAATGCATGGCCTCCCTGAGCCCAGTTCTCATGGTTCCCATAAAGAATTCCCGCTTCCTTCCATTTTCCTAGTGTACCATGGTGTATAGGTTCTCTCTTGTAGACAGATACATTTCAGTTGGTCAATAGTGAATGTAGCTCTTATCACATTTCACCCTGAATTGTACATAATAATCCAGAGATGTTCTATATTCCAGGGGAAGCTTAATGTGGATTGGGGGGAGGAGGTAGGGAAAAATAAGGAGACTCCTGG
The DNA here is from genome assembly GCF_019393635.1 of Dromiciops gliroides. Taxonomy (NCBI): domain Eukaryota; kingdom Metazoa; phylum Chordata; class Mammalia; order Microbiotheria; family Microbiotheriidae; genus Dromiciops; species Dromiciops gliroides. The sequence continues at coordinate 48,549,808 of NC_057862.1, forward strand.
GTTTGGGGACAGACCATGGCAGGCAGGGAGCTGCTTAGTGTGGAGTAGATACTTCTGAGTATACTTTGGCCTGAATTCAAGGCAATGCCTGGGATAAAAGCCAAGAAAGACTTTGACCCATTAGTACCACTTAGGAAGACACCTCTGGCTGGCAGGAAGGCGGAGCAGAATGGAGCAAGGCATTCTCAAGGAGCCAGACAAGGAAAAACCAAAATGAAAACCAGCCCTAGCTGAGGAGGAAGCACAGACAATGTGCTGAGCAGAGAGAGTCTATGCTCTTCATGGTTAGCTGAGTATGAGGTTATTGACCATTTCCTTGGAGAATGGGATACAGAAGAATTCAGCAGAGCAATCTCCAAAGGAGGAACTGAGTTCAAATCCTGTCTCAGATACTTACTGGCTGTGTGACCCTGGGCAAGTCACTTAACCCCAATCACCTCCAAAACCAAACCAAAACAAAACAAAACAAAAAGGGAGATACTGAGGCCCTCATTCAAAGAGGAAGAGTGGAGAAAGTCCTGAATTAGGCTTAAGACCTGAGTTCTAGACCTCATGCTCTTACTGCACTGCATACCAGATCTATGTGATCTCAGGCAGCTATACCTACCTATGACACTTATTAGTTGTATTACTCTGGGCAAATCATTCTGCTTCTCTGAGTCTGTTTCTTAATCTGTAGAAAGGAGGTTAGATTAGTTCAGGGCTTCTTAAACTGTGGTGCATGGACTCCATAGATGTCAATGAGTCTGAAGGGGGAAAAAACCTGATATCTTTCTTTTCTTTTCTTTCTTTCTTTCTTTTTTTTTTTTTTGGCGGGGCATTGGGGGTTAAGTGACTTGCCCAGGGTCACACAGCCAGTAAGTGTCAAGTGTCTGAGGCTGAATTTGAACTCAGGTACTCCTGAATCCAGGGCTGGTGCTTTATCCACTGAGCCACCTAGCTGACCCTCTTTATTTTCATCAACCTCTAACTAGAATTGAGAATTTCCTTTAATTATTTTTTAAAAATGATTCTGAGAGGGGCAGCTAGGTGGCGCAGTGAATAGAGCACCGGCCCTGGAGTCAGGAGGACCTGAGTTCAAATCCGGCCTCAGACACTTGACACTTACTGGCTGTGTGACCCTGGGCAAGTCACTTAACCCCAATTGCCTCACCAAAAAAAAAAAATTATTCTGAGAAAGGGGTGTATAGGCTTTGTCACACTGCCAAAAGAGGGCCGTGATGCCCCCAAAGTTAAGAATGCCAGGGACTAGATGCACTTAAGTCCCTTTCGGATCTAAATCTAGCATCCTATGATATGATCACCTCTCCTTCCTGGGCCTCAGTTTACTCATCTGTAAACCAGAGATGGTCATTTTCTGCCTTGCCAACCTACCATGACAATCACAAGGATCATCTGCGAGAACCTGGGGTTTGGGCACAGGCCAGGGGTAGATCGGAGAGGCGCCCTGCGCCATCCAACCCCTTTGCTCTTGAGGACCACACAGGGGACCTGCAGGGTGGACTTGTACCTTTTGTCTCAGGTCAAGCAGCTCACACTTCATTTGGCTGAGCTCCAGAGCCTTCTCCCGCCTTTGGATGTCCTGTGCCTGCTCCTTCAGGGTCCCATGGTCTGTCTGCAGGTGGCCCACCAGCTCTGCCTGCTGCTGAATGCTCTCTAACAAAGGTGACCGAAGGTCCTGTTCTGACCTGCTCCAGCCCTGGGGGGCTGGGGCCCTGCTGTTGAACCCGCTGCCCATCCAGTCCAGAATATGGGGCAGAGAAGCCTGACGTCTGATGAACGGGCTTGAGCCTTTGCTCAAGGGGTCACAGGACAATGTGCTGCAGAGGAGAAAGGAGTTAAATGAGGAAAAGAAACATGCCCTGGAGTAGGGGCCAGGACTTCTGGGTTTGGGTCTCCTTGCCTCCCCTCCCTCTCTCCATAGCATCTTTGATATCACTCACCAGGCCTCAGTGGGATGGATGTTTCTCAGGAAACTTGAGGACTGTGATCTGCTCAGAGGCCTGGGACTATGGGAGTGCCATGGGCAGGAAGGGTTCCTAGCCTCCAGGAATCCAGAGATGGCCCTCAGAGGTCCCTGAGTGAGGGGAAGAAGGCCAAGTATCATTCATACTCATCAACAGCATCATTACAGTCCCATACATGTGTACTTCTGAGGGATTCAGAAGGAATTGTTACACCTCTTTCATAGATGAGGAAACTAGGGGTCAGAGAATTTAAGCAGTTTACTTATAGCCCCCTAACAAATCAGAGGTGACACTAGAACTTAGGTCTCTTGAGTCTCTTGAGCCTCAGTCACAGGATTCTTTTGGGAAGAGGAGCCTGGTGAGGCTGAAGTTAGGACCAGACCAGGGATTTATCTGAGGCCCTGAGTTGTCCCCTGGAAAGGAAGATTAAGTGCAACCAAGGGTAGAGAGGAGGAAGACAAAAAGGGAGAGGGAATGCCAGGGCTATGATGCCAAGGATCGGGACTTTAGATCTAAGTGCCAATGGTGGTGACAGGGCCAGCCCTTAGGTGGCAAAGCTGGGAAGTCCTGAAGTTTCCTGTATCTTCCTGAGGGCCTGGGGCTCTTCAGGATACCTGATTCCCCCTCAGACAGGTTACAATGAGATCAGAGAAGGCAAAGCAGGCTTCCAGTTGGAGGAATGGAAGGCCAGTGGGGAAAATCAAGCCACCTCCCAATGTACCTTGAGGGCCACCCTTCTTTAACAGCTGCTCTGGAAAGACCTTTTCAAAACCCAGCCCTCATCTCTACCCTAAGAAAGTCTCTAAGGGGCAGCTAGGTGGTGTAGTAGATAAAGCACCAGCCCTGGATTCAGGAGGATCTGAGTTCAAATCCAGCCTCAGACATTTGACACTTACTAGCCGTGTGACCCTGGGCAAGTCATGTAACCCTCATTGCCCCCTCCCCCCCAAAAAAGTCTCTGGAATGTGGACAGACCTTGGAGTGGCTCCTGGACATCTCCATTGACCTTGCTCTAGGGCGACCTTGAAACCTCCCCAGAAACAACGGACCCTTGGCCAGGCCTTGGAGAAAGCTGCCATCCCTGCTGTAATGGGAGGGCAAGTTGGGGTAGGTAGCCCAGCCTTGGAAGGACATGCTGTTGGGGAAGCTAGGAGAGGAGAGCTGAGGCCTCTGAGGCAGCCAGGCACCCCACAGATATCTGGTCTAGACCCAATTCAGGCACCTTCAAACCTGTCATGAGAAGAAAACAAAAACAAAACAAAACAAAACAAAAGCCCACCCTGAGTGAGCTGATGGCTGAGCAGCCATAAGCAGAGTGCTCCTCCCCCTTCCCAGCCCAGCCCAGCCCCCACAGGCCCATGTACATTGCACTGCTGAGCCTCCTGAGGTGGAGACGTGCCAACTTTGCCTTCCATCCAGTCCTGTGAGTTCATTGGTGTAAGGAGCTTCTCATGAGGAAACTCCCTCTGCCAATGCGGATCAGCACCTGCTCTGTGACAAGTCTTGGAGAGTTGCCTGGGACAGTCAGTCAATAAGCATTGATTAAACCCCTACTATGTGCCAGGCATTGTGCTAAGCCCAAGAGATAAAAAGAAAGGCCAAAGAGAGTCAGGGCTCTTAAGGAGCTCACAGTCCAGTGGTGGGAGGAGACAGCATATAAATAACTCTGTACAAACAAGCTCTTTGGGGGCAGCACTTGCCTCCAGAACCTCCTGGCTCCAAGGCTCCCTCTCTACCCACTACCCTAGGCTGCTTCTCAGATGTGCCAGGGACAGAAAACATGTGTATGAGAGGAGACAAGGGGCCAGGAGATCAGAGCCAGGGAGCAGATGCTTCCTGTGAACTTGGGGGATGCAGGGAGGGAGAGAGATTACAAACCCCAGATAATATATGGGGGTTGGGAAGGAGTTCTGAAGCTTAGGCATTGGAGAAAACTGTGGGGTCAGAAAAGATGGTAAAAAACCCTCCATATCAAAACGTGGAGGGCAGAGGTACTTCAAGGACTCTGAGCAGGAACTGTGTCCCCAGAACATGGGAGGGGCCAGTTCAAGGAGTTTTTATGAGCAGAGTCCAAACATACCACCAAAACTGACTTCAGGTGACTGTGAGGAGAATGGTATTCATCTGGAGTGAAGGAGCCATGATTTCCCCAGGTTCAAAGTAGCTAGGCTACTTTTTGTAGTAACAATGAACTGGAAATAAAAGTCGGTGTCCATGGATTGGAGAATGGTTCAATATAAAATGAGATAATATTTGTAAAGTACTTTGTAAACCTTAAAACACTATAGAAATGCCAACTCTCATTATTAGCATGGAGCAAATGGTGGTCTATGGATGTAAGGTAACATTGTATCATAGGGAACAAGGAGTATGAGGAATACAGAGAAGCATGGGAAGACTTGTGTGAACTGAGATCTGCAGAACCAGGAAGGCAATTTGAAGGCGACATCAACAAAAGGGACAATAAAAGAAAACCAAGTCATTGTAATGACTAGCCTTGGTCCCAGGAAGGAAATGAGGGAATGTATCTCCCTCCTTTCCATGGAGAGCTGGGGGACTCAAGCTGTGGAATGGAATGCTGTATATAATATTAGATGTGGTCACTGTTGACGTCAGTTTTGCCTAACTGTTTTTCCCCTTTGTTACAAAGGGAAGGTTGACCTTGGGAGGGGGTAGATGTGGGAAGAGAGAGGTATACTCACAAACAACTATGATGTAAAAGGCCAAAAGCATTAATAAAACTTTTTCAAAAGAAAGAAAAGAAATAGGTCAGCACTTAGCTGTGAGATGAGGACAGAATGGCCCCAAATACTTGTTTACAGAAAAACCCAACCAATCTGGGTTACTTGAAGTAACACCAGATCCCATTTTTCTAGTATTTTCAGATTTGCAAAAAATTGTCTTCATAACAAACCTGTGAGGGAGAAGTACAAGTATTTTTAATTGCCATTTTGCAAGGAGAGGCTAAGTGATTTGTCCAGGGTCACCCAGGTAAGAATTATGAAAGTTAGGGTTTGAATCTAGGTCTAATACTCTTTCTATCACTCCACACTGGTCCCCATGCTCTGCGATGCTTCCAGCTGAGCCAAGTTAACTTAGGAACGTGACGCTACCCCTATAATAAATCATACCTTCATCCATATAGGGAGACCTCTAATAAGCTATTCCGGGGTCAGGGGCAAGCAGCACAAAGCATGCCCTCAAGTCAACATTTGAAGACAAATTCAGTTAAAGGGAAGTAGAGAACCCAGGATGACAGGTCCCTAGGGAAGAAAGTTCATCAATGTCACTGATGGGGAAGGCAGAATGGAGCTTGGCCAAAGAGTATCTCACCCAGGGGCAGCCATCTGTTAGCTTCTGATCATGATGAATTGTTCTCACTAATAAGGCCTTATGTTGAGTTCTTTCCTCATTGTTGAGGGAGTGTCACTGTAGTCAGCACCATCCAAATATTGATGCCCTGGGACAAGACCCCTGTTGCACCACCTTAGTCAGAGTTGTATATATAAAGTGTGTGCCCTGGGAATAGAGCCTCCTTGCACCTACTCTTGCAGCCCACAGGGGTAGGGAGGTGGTGGAAATAAATTAATCTGTGTTCTTTATCCAGCTGGTTCTACATCTTCATGGTCCTGTAGAAAAATGATGGGGAGAAGAATGGACTAAATAACCTTTAAGGTCCCTTCCTGCTCTAGATCCAAGTCCTAACTTCTGGAGAAAAAAAAAAAAGAAAGGTCTGGAATCAGTATTTAGAGGAAATTCTTCCCTTGGAGCACTGGGTCTGTAATCAGTAAGACCTGAGTTCAAATCTGTCCTCTGGCACTAACCGAATGACCCTTGGCAAGTCACTTGATCTCTGCCTCAGTTTCCTCAACTGTAAAATGGGGATTATAAAAGCACTCACTCTCAGGGTTGTTGGGAGGATCAACAGAGATAACATTTGTGATGTGTTTAGTGTGGTACCTGGCACATAACAGGCACTTACTAAACGTGTGCCCCCTCCCTTTCCCTTCTTCCATCTCTAGTAGAGGCAGTAGAAAGGAAGCTGGCTAGCCAGGCAGCTTTACAAGTAAGTAAAACAGCAGCTTAACTGTGATTTTCAGGTACTCAGGGAGATCCACCCTGACCCCTCCCTCCAACCCACTCCCATCATCGCCTTGGGAGGAGCTTAGAGATCATGCAGTCCAATCACTTCATTTGTCAGGGAACTAAGGCTCAGGGTGGGGAGGGGACTTAGAATCCCAGATTTAGAACCAGGAGGGACCTCACAGGCTGGCTACTTTGATCCTCTCATTTAACAGATCAGGAAACTGAGGCTCAGGAAGGTTACTTGTTTCCAAGGTAACATAGGCAGAGCTGAGTCTTGAGCCCAGATCTCCTACCTTGCAGCCTGGGCTGGTTTTCATCATCAGACATGCCCTCCCACATAAGCTGCCTGGTACCTCAAATGACCTGGGTCCCCAGGAAAGGTCATGCTTGAAGCTGTTCTCTGGCACATCTCCCCAAGTGAAGGAGAGTCACAGCAGGATTTGCCAACAGATCAGAAAGCTCTGGGTTTGAGTGTATGTGTGTGTGTGTGTGTGTGTGTGTGTGTGTGTGTGTGTGTGTGTGTGGGCGGGACTGGAAGTGGGAGAGGGTGGAGAGCTCCAGCAGCCAGAGATCCACTTCCAAGGTTCACCCTCCCAAGAGCCCAGGGAAAAAAAAACTGGCTTCCAGCCGCACAAGGACAGGGAGGAATCCAGAGCCTTGCTTGGCAATCAGAACTCTGGATTCCTCCCTGTCCTTGAGATCAATTGAGATCAGTTATTGAAGTGTCTCAAAAGAGTATTGGTCTTGGTCTCAAGAAATCTGGGTTTATATCCCAGAATCAACACTTACCAGCTGTGCTACCTTGGGAAAATCACAACTTCTCTGAGCCTCAGTTTCTTTATCTGAAAAAATGAGGATCCTATTTCTTGTTACATTCTACCTGCCTAACAGGTTTGCTATAAGACGAGGACTTTGTAGGGCAGTCCTGGGCTTGGAGTCAGAAAGACCTAAATTCAAATCCAGTCTCAGACATTTACTAGCTGTGTGAACCTAGGCAAGTCATCTAACTGTGCTTGTCTCCATTGTGTCATCTGTAAAATGAGCTGGAGAAGGAAATGGCAAACCACTCCAGTATCTTTGCCAAAAAAAAAATCACAAATGGGGTCACGAAGAGTCAGACATGTCTGAAACAACTCAACAACAGCAAGGATTTTGTAAAGTTTGAAGCACTATTAACAGTGAGTTATTAGTCAATGACCTTTAGTATGACTCAGTCTGTCCCTAGGCTCCCCACCCTCAGGGCCTTGTAAATCCTAAACCTGAGCCCTCCCTTGAGGACAAAAAGTTCCTGTCTTTTGGCAAGAGGCTCACAGACTAGGGAGAGATTTGGGAGGCAGCCTTCCCCATTCCATCATATTTTTCACTTCACGAAGCTTTTACACTTAATTTTTTTTTTTTTTTGTGGGCAGGGTCACACAGCTAGTAAGTGTCAAGTGTCTGAAGTTGGATTTGAACTCAGGTCCTCCTGAGTAGAGGGCTGGTGTTTTATCCACTGAACCACCTAGCTGCCCCCAAAGCTTTTATTCTTGTTAATCTCTCTCAGCTATTGACTGATCAGGACTTAAGGTATCATCCCTTTCAAAGTATTTGATTTTAAAAGGGGAATTTTTTGAAGGTCTGAAAGAATGAAGCTCTACTATTGGAATCCCAGTGACATATAAAACCAACAAAAAAGATATTTGAATCACAGACTCTCGGAATTAGAAGGGACCTCATTGGCTTTTCTACCATATACCCAACAAGTGCTCGCCCAGGCTTTGCTTGAAGACCTTCAGTGATGGGGAACTCACTACCACCCAAGGAAGCCCCTTCCACTTCTGCTCAGCTCTACTCTCTGTTCCCATGTGACAGCCCTTCAAATATAGGAAGGCAGTTCTAGCAGATCCCCCCTAAGTCTTTTCTTCTCCAGCGTAAATTTTTATTTTACTTTTTTTTTAGTGAGACAATTGGGATTAAGTGACTTGCCCAGGGTCACACAGCTAGTAAGTGTTAAGTGTCTGAGGCCAGATTTGAACTCAGATACTCCTGACTCCAGGGCTGGTGCTCTATCCACTGTGCCACCTAGCTGCCCCCTCCAGCATAAATTTCTAGTTCCCTCAATCTGACCGTCGACAGGCTTGGTTCTCTTGTCATGCTGGCTACCCCTTTCTGGACATGCTGCAGCTTGTCATTGCCCTTCCTAAAATGTGGTGCCTAGAGCTGAGCCCAACATATCAGGTACACTCTGACTAGGGCAGAAGACAGTGGGACCATGGCCTCCCCTGGCTGGGATTCTGTGACTTTCTCCAGGAAGCCTTGGAGCACACTCTCTCTTTCAGGGAGGCAGTATGGATGTGGGGCCCTTATATAATGACATAGAGTGCGCTACTTGCTGTAAGGCTGACATGATTAGGAGAGAAGGTCATTTGGAATTGGAGTTACCAAAGGTCCCCTTCAGTTTTGGGGTCTTACCCATAAGCCCCCAGTGATTGTTCAGGGCTGTGCCAGGGCTGAGGATGGGTGGGAGAGAGAATGGCACGGAACCAGGCTTACCTTCTCCTGGATTTAGCTCCTTGGGGCTAGAGGGTTCAGGTCTCTCAGAGTGGAAACTCCTGAGCCTTCCTGGCTCTCACAATGCTCAGGCATTCAGGGAGCCATAGTAACCCCAGGCAACAAGCTTCACGTAAACTGTCCTCTCCCATTGGGATGGTGAAACTACAGAAGAGGGGGTGGGGTCAGGGGAGGAGGAAGAGAAAGAGACAATTAACCAAGGAGTGGGTTCTGCCCTCCCACAGCCTAAGTCTTTAACTTCATAGAACTATTTTTAAAATTATCACTAGTGTTTGCTAAGGTCACAGTGAGAATGAGCCTAGTGCGGCCCTGGTCTGAGAGGTTAGATTTGGGAGAAGAGGCTGTGAAGGTTACCCTTTGCCTGAGGATTGAAAAGTTGTATGGAAGGATGTGATTGGATTCAAAGTCACATCCTGGGTTCAAATCCCTGTTCTGTTACTTATCACATGTGAGCCAGTGCCTAGGCGTTCCCCCTCTTCAGGTTTCAGTTTCTTCATTTGTAAAATGAAGGGTCCGGACCAGGTGATCTCTAAAATCTCTTCCAGCTCTAAATTCTTTTTTTGTTTTGTTTTGTTTTTTGGGGGTTGTTTGTTTGTTTTTCTGGGCAATGAGGGTTAAGTGACTTGCCCAGGGTCACACAGCTAGTAAGTGTCAAGTGTCTGAGGCTGGATTTGAACTCAGGTCCTCCTGAATTCAGCATCGGTACTCTATCCACTGAACCACCTAGCTGCCCCTCAGCTCTAAGTTCTATAATGTATGACCCTGTGATTTATTCTGAATCTTCAATTCATTTTAAATGGGTCACTCCTTGAAGGAATTGGGCAAATTTAGCCTGTACAAAGAAAATTTAGGGGAATGTAATAATTGTCTTTGTATTTGAAGGGCTGTCAGTAGGGAAGAGAGAGTGGGATTTTTCTGCTTAGCCCCAGAGAGACAGAATTAGGAGCAATTAGCAGGAGTTATGAGGGGCAGGATGCTTTGGAATGGAATCAGGATGATGACAACAATAGATTTCCAGAATCACAGATTATAAGGGGTTAGAGGTCACCTATCCCAGACCCTCCATTTTGCAGAGAAGAAACCCAAGGCTCAAAGAGATCCATTGGGGACTTAACAGCAGAGCCAGAATTAGAAACCAGGCCTCAGGAGCCTCATTGCTCACCTGAAACTCACTGACTCAAAGGATGGCTAGTTAAGTCAGACACCTAAGGCTATCCAAAGAGGGTCTATCTCCTGGAGGTAGTGGAAAGAACACTGCTCTGAGAGTTGGGAGTCCTGGCTTCCAGCCTCACCTCTGCCTCTTACAAAGTATTTGAGTTTGGGGAAGTTCCCTCCAGTGTCTGGGCTTCATCTACACCCCGCCCCGCCCCCCTGCCCTGCGCATCAGTACAATGAGATTTCACCTCCCCTTTATGTTCACAGCACCACCTCCCTGTTCAGGGCTTTCCATCTCACCAGGGCTATTGCAATCACCTTCCAATTCGAATCCCTGTCTCAAGCCTCTCTCTCCCTAGTTGCTACAATCCACGCTCCGTTCTGTTCTGTTGAGCTGCCACATTGATAGTCCTAAAGCACGGCTAAGTCTGACTGGGTCCTAAGTCTGACTGGGTCAAGCCTCTGCTTGGGAAGCTCTAGTGCTTCTGGGAGAGAACAGAAACTCGTCTGGTTTGATGTTTGAAGCCTTTCACAATCTGGCTGCAGCCTGCCTTGGCAGGCTTGGTGCACAGTACTTGGCTTCATGTATTTGTTGTTCCAGGTGGTTTCCTCAGACCAGCCATCCTCTCTCCACCCACTTGTAACCCCAGGTTATCCCATGGTTGGAAAGCATTTCCCTTTCACCTCTGTGAACCCCCAGCTTCCTTGAGGGCTCAGTTAAGGACCACCTTCTCCGGAAGCTTCCTCTGATGCCCCAAATTGCTGGTAATGCCTTCCCTGGCTCCACCCCTTACCCCTGAAAATGGACTTGTCTTCTTCTAGATGCCATTCCCCAACCCCCTTCCTCAAAGGAAGGTGAGACTCTTGAGGACAGAGGCTGTTTTTGTCTTCCCATCCTCAATGCCTGGCATAGGGCCTGGCTCAGAGTTGGCTTTGGGTAGATGCTTATTAAATGCATACGGAATATTGGGGAGGGGGTTGGGTTATACAATTTCTATGGCATACAATCTTCTCTTCTAAGGAATCATTGCACCAAGAGGCTTCTGGCTTAAGGAGGAGACAAGGGTATCTGTGGTAAGCCCTGCGCAGACCATCTTACAACTGATGCATACATTCTGGCCAAGAAAAAGGAGGAGCACGGTGGAAGGAAAGGACTCTGGGGAAGGAAACTCCAGGGACTGGGGGAGAGAACAGCTGCCACCACTAAAGATGTGCATCATGCCTCCTTCCAAACTGCTGCAAGAATGGGGCTGAACAGGGCAGCTAGGTGGTGCAGTGGATAGAGCACCGGTCCTGGATTCAGGAGTACCTGAGTTCAAATTCGGCCTCAGACACTTAACACTTACTAGCTGTGTGACCCTGGGCAAGTCACTTAACTCTCATTGCCCTGCAAAAAAACAAAAAACAAAAAACCACAACCAAACAAAAAGAATGGGGCTGAACAGTAATTACCCTCTGCTCAACCCTTCTGTTGAACTCTTCCCCGAGCCTAGGGAGTAAGTCTAACAGAGGAGGAGGGAGGGAGAGAATGTGTCATCCCTTGCATACCATCCCCCATGGTTTGTTTGTGTTTTTTTGATTGTTTGTTTCTTTTTTTCATAGTCAAGGGAACCAAAGTTTTATTGAAATTAAGGTTTTTCTACGAAAAAAAAAAAGGCAAAAAACTTGGCCAGAGACCCAGCAGTTGAGGGAGGGGCTAGGAAGGAGGAAGGTGTGCCTCAGTTTCAGCTTTGGCTTCCATGGACCACGATGTCATCATACTCATCACCTTCATCATTGTCGCTGCCTCTGGGGCTGTAGTCTTCCTCATCCTCAGACTTGGGCTCAGGGGTCTGTGAGCACACAGGAGACGGGCAAGGAGGGGGTCTGACTGAAGCGTGGCACTACCCAGTGGGGTCCAGCCTCCATAAATTTGGGCCTTGGGGTCCTCACCCCCATCCAAGAACAGCTGGCAGGACCTCTGTGGCCTCTGCCTCCATGGCCAGGTGTAGGGGACTCTACCCACACGTAGGCTCTGGTTTGTTGAGATCAGCTCCTGCTTCTCAGAGCAGCTGAACCATCTCTGTGTCCCTGTGGATCACAGCCACATGGAGGGGAGTGTGGCCCTGGTAGTTGGTGCACTCCAGCTGGTCCAATCTCTCTTCCTCTCCTCTTCCTCTTCTTCCTCTTCCCCATTGGCTGTCTGGCCCTCGGGTGGCCCCAGAAGGGCTTGGGCACAGGTGTGAGGCCCAACCCAGCAGGCCAGGTGCAGTGGCGTGTGTCCCTCTTGCTTGGCCACACAAAGCCCAGCCCCTGCGGCCCAGAGCTTCCGTGTTATGGCTGCCTCCCCCAGGATGGCTGCTATATGCAGAGCCATCTGACCCAGGTCATTCTGGAGATCCAGGTACTCGGTCCCGGCCGTGAAATGAAGCAGGAAGTCAAGGAAAGCTTCATGCTGGTGAATCACTGCCAAGTGCAAGGCCATTTCCCTGTCCTCCCTCATGGCACCCAGCTCTCCAGCTCCTCATCTTCATCAGCCCTGTCCTTGGCCCCAACCACTGGGGCCCCAAGTCCATTGGGCCCCAGAGACCGGAGCTCGCTGTCATACCAGTTATCCGTGAGCCCGCAGTCCCCAGACTTCATGGGCCCCACCGGGGCCACCATGGCCTACGCAGAGCCCTCCTCTCTCAGGCCCCACTGGCCCATCCAGAGTCGTCACTACCACTGCCCTCCATGTTTTTTAAAAATAGATTTTTGGATATCTTTTGTTTTTATATCAACACATTTTTATCCTCTGTCCTTTCCTCCTGCCCCTTCTCAGAGGGCCATCTCTATATCTAGGAAGGAAGGAAGGAAGGAAGGAAGGAAGGAAGGAAGGAAGGAAGGAAGGAAGGAAGGAAGGAAGGAAGGAAGGAAGGAAGGAAGGAAGGAAGTTTTAGAAAAGTCAACATATTGAAAATACTCTTAACTCATGGTTCCTGACCCCTGTGAACTCAGGGATAAGGAGATGACTTGTAATAGCTGTTCTTTTGGGACCAAGTTTGTTCATTATAATTTTACAGCATTTGATTTTCATCACTTTGCATCAGCTGTTCTATTTACATTGTTGCAATCCTTGTATCTATTCTTTTCTGAACTCTGCTTCACTTTGCATCAGTTGACGTAAGGCTTTCCATGCTTTTCTGTATTCTTCTTGCTGTTGTTTCTTACAGTAAAGTCATATTCTATTACATTATATACCACAACCCTTCCCCACCACCACCTTTAACCTGGAGAAGAAAAGGTTCAAGGGGATGCTATAAAAGTCTTCAAGGGCTGTCACCTCAAAGAGGGATTAGATTTGTTCTTCTTGAGTCCAAAGGGCATAACTAAGGGAGATGAAGTAGAATTTGCAAAATATTAAATTTAGGTTTGATGCTGGAAAAAAAGCCACAACTTCCTAATATTTAGAGATTTAGTAACTAATTGGATATGAGTTGAGTTGAGGAAAAGACAACAGATGAAGATGGCCAACCTTGTGAATCTGGACAAATTATGATAACAGCTATGAGAATATTATTATCATATTAAGCTTTTAAAAAGTTATTATTTGGAATTATTGCTTATCATATATTATATTCTGAGTCAAAGCAAATTCACATTTTTTGCTGTCAATCATTATCCTCAGTTGTTAAATCAATATGAGACTTGGATTATGGGAATTTACCATTTGAGACATTAATTGCTATTATTCTGAGTTATCAGATCAGAGCAGCCAAGATGCCAGCCATCCATGAGAGGAATACTTACAAAATCAGGCATTTAACTGTCACAGAAGGGGAGACACACACAAAGTCCAGGTACTGCACTGCCTTGGGAAAGGCCAAGAGAACAGCTATTGGAAAGAGTTGAGGTTGGATTCTCTTGGTTTAATTTACCCCCACATAGCACCTGACTGCCAGGCTATACTATCTCATTCTACCCCTGATGTCAATTCCCCCTCCTATATGCCTGATGCCATGGACATCTCAATCCTATGCATCTGATTAAGCCTGACTCAGTTTCCCTTCAACATATGAAGTTTGGCAATGCTCATTTCTATTCTTTCTCTCTTCTTTTATGGTAGTAGGCTTCCACCAGTCGAGGACAACCATGGATCAGCACCTTGAAGAGCCATAGGCCACAGTGTGGCTGTGTAGTCCGATAGCCGCAGCTCCTGCCTCAATGAGGACACCAGAAAACTGCGCTCTCTGTTGCCCGTCGGTTCCTGCGTCTCATTTGTTTTTCTTCCTCTAGAGCTTGGAGGCCCATCTCAGCTGTGTGCAATATATGGTAAGTATATGGTAAGCCCATAATTATCTCAGATGTTATGATAGATACAACGTTGAATTTGGCCTTGGCATATGTTCCCAGTTATATTAGATTCTTTAATTTCTCATAATGGCATGAGGATAATTAGACAAATGATGCAAAAAGTGATGAAACAAAGATTTAAAAAATTATTTTCTTAATTAATATCACAATTCTTTTCTCAATTTATTCTCCATGGGGGGGAGGAGTTTACAGTAATATTAAGTTAAAAAAAAAGAAATTCAATTTTTGTTTTTATTACATCTCTAAGAGATTCTGAATTTCCTTAGATATGTTTTTGAGAACTCTCATTGTTTGATTTGGGTATTGGCAAAGTTATTTAAAGGTGTGTTAACATCAATTTTGTAGGACATTTTCCAGCTGAGGAGACTTTCTAGCTGATTATCACTATCTGAAACACCTGGGATGATGCCCGGGATCCAGAGCTAGAATCCAGAGCTATACCCAGAAGACATCCCAAGAATCATCTGAGAAAAGACTTCTAAAGACTTGAATGGACATTTTCCTGTTTTCCTTTTCCCATTGCATACATTACTTATAATGTCCACCTACTAAAGGGGAGTTCCCCCTTTAGTTTTTGTCAATGCATCACTCAATTACTTTTCTCTCTTTTCATTCCCTTTACATTGTTAGTTATAAAAATATGTAAAGTGATTGCTTCATTTAAGGAAACTACTGTTTCTTAATGATGCACGGGGGGGGGGGGGGAGTGTGAGAATATTATTATCAGGGCCCCCCTGCTGAGTGAGCATGAGACCACCTTCAACCAATCAGCTTGAAGCAGTGTGTAAGGCAGTTGGTTTTGTCAGCTGGTTTTCTGAGTTGGTGGTTGGAACCTCAGGAGAGGCTGAGCTCTGATCACTCCTGGAGAGTTAAGGTTTTCCTATTCTTTCAGAGACACTTGTTCTCTCTTTCTTAACTTCTAATATATATATATATATACATATTTGCAGGGCAATGAGGGTTAAGTGACTTGCCCAAGATCACACAGCTAGTAAGTGTCAAGTGTCTGAAGCTGGATTTGAACTCAGGTCCTCCTGAAGGGCATCTCAGTCAATCTGATGGGAATGAGTTGTTTTTACTTACATTTCTCTAATTATTAGCAATTTAGAGAACAGTTTTTCATATAACTGTTGATAGCTTTAATTTCTTCATCTGAAACCTATCTGTTTATATACTTTAATTGGGAAATTGCTATTATTTATATAAATTTGTTTTGGTTTTTTTTTGTTGTTGTTATTTTGGGGGGGGCACAGCAATGAGGGTTAAGTGACTTGCCCAGGGTCACACAGCTAGTAATTGTCAAGTGGCTGAGGGCCAATTTGAACTCAGGTCCTCCTGAATCCAGGGGCGGTGCTTTATCCACTGTGCCACCTAGCTGCCCCATGGCTGTGTTTCTAAGTCTCTGACTTTATTACCAGGCTTCCCCTGGCATAACTCCCCCCTCAGCTTTTTAGCTTTCTTGTGTGTGTTGTATTCTCCCATTGTAATGTAACCTCCTTGAGGCTAAGGACTATCTTTCTTTTGGTGTGCATCCCCAGAGCTAAGCATAGTACCTGGCACATAGTGAACATTTAATACATGCTAGTTACCTGTTGTTATTCATTCGTCAACTGCAGCTTTTAGTTTTAAAGAGTTGCCTGGACCAAAGCTTTTTAAATTGTGGGTTGAGTAACTGAATGTGGGGGTCACAAAAAATTCGGCACTGGTCAAAGGTTATATATACCCATTTTATATACATGGGGTCATGTAAAAATTTCTCTGGTGAAAAGGGGTCTGGAGCGGAAAAAGTTTAAGATGCCCTGGCCTAGACTAGTGATGTCAAACTCAAATAGAACCAGGGCCACTGATCCATACAGAAGGATTTGGGCAGGCCACATATTGTCTTAGTTTTATTATCAATATGATTATTTTATTTGTATTACTTTGCTATTAATATATTATTAAATATTAAGTACATTATAGTTAACATCGAATATATTAAATACATTGTATTGAACATATTAGATTATATTAAACAATACATTAAATATATTTAATATTTAATATATTATTTTATTTTCAATATTATAAATGTTTTATTATTGTTTTATTTATTTTATTAAATATTTCCTAAATACATTTTAATCAGGCTCTAGACACACTCAGGAGTGTTATGGCCACACGGGACCAGCAGCCCACATGCTTGGAAGCTAAGTGATTTACCCAGAGTTTTTGTGACTTGAACTTAGATCTTCCTGACTTTGAGGCCAGTGAGCCATCTGCTCTACCTTCCTGCCTCTCACATATACAAAATACATATTAGAACCTTGAATTTGGAGCCAGAGGTCCTGGATTCAGATCTTGGTTCTGTATGACCTTAGGCAAGTCATTTAACTGGTCTGAGCCTCAGTTCCACCAGACCAGAAGACTTCTATAATGCTATCTTCTTCCTATGAGACCCTTTGTGCTAGTGCCAATCACACCTTGAGAAATTCCATCCCAGGTTACCATTGCCACCATCCATCTCTTCCACCCATATTTGTGTGTTGTTGGAAAATGTCAGACTATCCTGTCTACCAGCTCTACTACAAATGTATATTATATATTCTTTATCGCATCCCACCTATTATAATGCAATTGTTTTGTTTTTTTGTCATTGTCTCCTTCTAAAGCTCATCACAGCAACTATTCCAAAATTTCTTTTCTTTCCTTAAATCTCCAATAACCACAGATCTTCTCCTCTCTCCTTCTCTGTAAAGAACCCAACCTCTAACCATGACTTCTGTCTTTCCTCCTTATTAATGCCTCAAACCCCCTTTATTCCATTCTCCCTTCTCTCCTGAGAAGCAGAGAGCTCCTCTACTTTTGCTCTTGGTCCCTTCCTTTCAAGCCTCCACTAGGAGCTTGCCACATTCATCATTCCCTCTCTCTCATCTACCGGCTCCTTCCCTGTCCCCCACCCCATCCTTAAAATGTTGTCACTTTACCCTGTAATCCTCCCAAGCTTTCTTTCTCTACCCCTTCTACCTTCATGGCCAAACTACAAGAAAGGATCCTTACACTCTTTGCTTCATTATCTTTTTCTTTCCCAGTCATTTGTCAAACTCCATGTAATATGACTTTAAACCTCGCCCCTCAACTAAAACCAGTCTCTTTAAAATTTTATTTTAATTGATATCTTTTTTTAAACATTACCTTCATTTCCAAATATGTTCCTTCCTCTCCCCTCTCCACAGAGTCATGTTTTATAATAAAGAGTAAAAAATTAACCAATGCAGGAATTGAGTTTGACAGAGGTGTTCCATGCTCACAATCCCCCTCTCCAGAGGAGAAGTATTTTCCCATCAGTTTTTGGGAAACATTATTGGTCACAGTATCCAGGAATCTCTTTGTTGTTGTTGTTCTTTACATATACATTGTTACAGTGGTACCAATGAACTTTTAAGCCCTAACTCTAGTTCTCATTCTACTTGACTTCTGCGGCTTTTGACATTGTCAATACCCTCCCCCCTTCCTGCATTTTCTCTCCTTTCTTGGCTTTTGGGAGACTGTTCTATATTTGCTTCCTCCTACCTGTGTGAGGAGGGCTCCTTCTTAATCGCCTTTGTTGCATCTCATCTGTTTGCCACCACTGAGCTCTAGTGTCCCTGAAGGCTCTGCCCTCCACCCTCTTCTCTCTCCACATACTCTTTCTCTTTGATGACCTCATCACCTCCCATGGGTTCAATTATTATCTCCATGCAAATAACTCTCAGATCTCTTTATCTAGCCTGCATCTCTCTCTTGAGCCCCAGTCCCACATTGCCAACAATATGGGGGAGGAAGAATCGTACAGTGGAGAGCACATTGACTCTGGAGTCAAAAGACTTGGGTTCAAATCCTACCTCTTACACTTAATGTCTGTGTGGCCTTGGGCACATCATTTCAACTCCATAGGCCTCCGGTTTTTTTCATCTATAAAATGCAGGGGTTGGACTAATGATGTCTAAAGTTCCTTGCTACTGTATCTTTGAACTATAAGATGACCACAGCTAGACCATTTCAAATTCTATGTGTACCAAATGGAACTCATTATAGATTACTCCTTAAACCATCCTTCCTCCAGACTTTCCTGTTTCTGCTAAGGACACCTTCTACTATCTAGTCACCCTGTTTTCTATCTCTATATTCCCAGCCCCAAAAAGAATGATGGGCAAATATTAATCACTCAATACTTATCAACTTGTTGAATGTTCTCCTAGAGTGCCCTTTGGTTTCCCTTCTTGGCAACACACTTCAAATTGCAGAGGCACCTTTGGGCAAGGGAAGTATAATCTACCATCCTTCCCTGCTTGCTCCCTAGCCATCAAAATATTCTCTGATGGGGGCAACTAGGTGGCACAGTGGCTAAAGCACCGACCCTGGATTCAGGAGGACCTGAGTTCAAATCTGGCTTCAGACACTTGACACTAGCTGTGTGACCCTGGGCAAGTCACTTAACCCTCATTGCCCTGCAATATATAATATTTCATATATATATATTCTCTGAGTGAAAGAGCGTAAATAAATCAAGAGTCGGCAGGCCACCTCTAGAAGGGTGCTGGCCCACTGTTTCAGTTTTGTTAACCTCCCAAGGGGAGAGACCAGACCTATTTATACCCCCTAGCTCAAGGCAAACAGGACCCAAATATGAATTTTTGCATGACAATAAAAATATTGTTATTGCTGATGGTGGCCATTTGCATAGGACCCTACAGCTCACCAACATTTTCATACCTTCTCCCTTTCAAAAATAGCCTTTTGAGTCTTAAGAACTCTGCTGATAGGGGGAAGCTAGGTGGTGCAGTGGATAAAGCACCAGCCCTGGAGTCAGGAGTACCTGAGTTCAAATCCAGCCTCCAACACTTAACACTTACTAGCTGTGTGACCCTGGGCAAGTCACTTAACCCCAATTGCCTCACTAAAAAAAAAAAAAAAAAAGGACTCTGCTGATGCAGTGACCCACAGGAAGGAGCCTGCTGTCCACCTCTTGCCAGAGAAGGGAATGGACTTGAAATGCAGAATGAGACATGCATTTTTGGCCATGGCCCCAATTTGTTTTAACTATGCATATGTGTCTTTTTCTTTATTGGTCAAATGAGTGGGGATGTGAGGGAGAGAAAACGTATGCTTATTAATAAGAAAAAAAAAAGGGAGAATGGCCCTTTAAGTTAGGCAGGTTTTTTTATAGATGAGGAAAGTGGTTTGACCAACAACATGCACCTAGGAAGTGGTGGAACAAAGGTTCAAATCTAGGTCTCCTGATCCCTAGGCCAGGGTTTTGTGGTTGTTGGGTTTTTTTTTTTTTTTCACTAAATCATCCTGACGAAATTCTTCCCTGGGAAGAACTTCGCTCCATCAGAAACAGGGGAGTCCGTCCAGAAGACCCTGTCCTATCATGATGCTCAGTGACAGTCCTCATCGGCACAACCCCTGGTCACTGTGACACGTGAAGAATCAGTAGGAGTTGCTGCATCATTTCAGCAAAGTGAAGCACTTGTCCCTACACAAGAGTACAAAGCAAGCATTATCCCCATCCATAGAAAGGAAATTCTGGGAGGAAATTCCTCTCCAACTGGAGGGATCAGGAAATAGGAGGGAGTATTTGAGCTGTATACTGAAAGACATGAGGGATTCTAATAAACAGGCTTGAGGAGGACAGATGGCCTGTGCAAAGGTGTGGAGGTGGGAGATACACACACTCATCCACTGGCACATGTAGGGTGATGAGACCGTGGCTGGTGACTCAGAGGACAGAATAATCACCCAGGGCTTGGCTAGTGTTACATGTGGTGTTTTCAAAAGCCCCGGCATTGTGAAGCCTATTTGAGGACTCGGCCAGACAAAGAACCCCATTTCCCAGACAGCAGCTGGGGCTCCATGAAGGGGTGACTGGCTCCAGCTGGCATCCATCTAGCTGCTTTGGCAGTGGTAAGAGGACATTGGTTTTGGTGGCAGAGGAAAGCGGGGAGGGCGGTTAGCTTCTTGGGGCTGAGGCTTTATGTCAGCCTCAAGGCCAGAGAAGTTTCTAATATTTCTTTTCTCCTTTCACCTCCTCTTCTGGACCAGGGGAAACCTCCCTCCTCCCTTCTCCCCCAGCTCAGCTTCATATGGGGGCAACCTGGCAAGGTCGGTGTTTTCCATCCTTTCTTATGCCCAGACACCGCTGTGGACAAGGTGGTCGGGGCTTCTTGGCTCGTCTGACTAACTTCGGGATGAGAAAGGCTAGCAGGGCAGCGAGAGAGGGGCTGATTCCCACTGAAGAGGAGGGTGTAGCATAAGACAGTGTCCAGGGTGTAATCGAAGGATGGAGTGAGTGAGAGGTAGTCTTGTGCTGTGGAAAGAACCCTCAGGCTCGGAGTCTCAAGAACTGGGTGGCACTAACTGTGTAGCTTTGGGCAAATCTCTGGGCCTCAGTTTCCACCTTCTCAAGGGGTTGGGCTAAGAACCTCTAGTCTGAGGCTTGGAGGGGTCTTCCGGAAGTCTTACACTAGGGTGACCACTTGTGCCCCCAGGTCTTCGGAGGAAGCCCCACTGGCCTTGTCCTCTGGACAGTCAGGAGGGGCTGATGAATGGCTGTCCTGTTAGGAGACAAAGTACTGGCCGAGAAGCTTGACAGAGGCAGATATAGGTGTTGGGGGCTCCCAAACGTCCCTAACCTAGAGCATAGTCTCGGTGGGTGGAGCCAGCTGCCCTGACAGATAGTGAGCTCCCCATCCCTTGCAGGTATTCAACCAGAAGCCGGCTGACCATTAGCAGGTGGCTTGTAGAAGGGAGTGATTCCTGTTAAACTAGGAAGGATGTGGCCTCGGAAGCATCTTAGGGGGTCTTTCTGTTCTGAGATTCGGGGACCTGGCCGGGCAGGGAGGGGCTCCTCTCGCGATATGAGTCACACACGGCCCCACCCAGGTCTGGGAATTGGAGAGGGGAGTCTGGGGCTGTAGCGATAGAGCCCACGTCCGAGGCGGGGTATATCACGACAGAGCGACTGCAGAGCGGAAGTCGCACGTCCCCGTCCAGGTATGTCGCCACGTGGCGCCAAGAGGCAGAGGGCCACGGAGGCGGGCCCGGGAGCGGACGTTTGGGGAGCCAGCCCGCCGGAGGACCGGCCGGTCCTCCAGGGACACAGAGTGCCAGGATAGAGCGGCAGAGAAGAAACGCTGCGGGGCCGCTCTAGGGGCGGGGACGGGGAGGAGGCGAGAGGGGGTGTGTACCGGGCCGCGGCGTCGCACGCAGGGCGGGGCAGGAAAGGGAGGGGGCGGGGCCGCGGGGGCCTCACGAAGGGACGGAGGGGGCGGGACCGCGGCGGCACGCAGGGTCGGGCGGGGCGAGGGCGAGGGCGGGGCCGCAGCTGCGGAGGGGGGGAGGGGAGCCCAGGCTAGGGTAGGGGCGGGGCCGCCGCGGGCGGAGGCCGCAGCCCGGAGCCGGAAGCGGAAGAGGCGCCAGGAGCTGGGAGCGGGGCCTAGCTGGAGCTGGAGCGCCCGGGAGACGGTGAGAGCGCCCCCCCCCTCCCCCCGCCGTCATCGGCAGCCCCTTCCTCTCCCCTGCCCTTCCCTCCGGCCGGGTGCGTGGGGTGCGGGCGGGGACGGCGAGCGGCGGCGGATGCGGCTCCTCCCCCTCCGGACGCCCTCCCTCACTCCTCCCTGACCTCTCACCCCTGACCCTGCCAACCCCTATTGGGTCCTTCAGCCCCACCCCGACCCGACCCTCGGGGCTGGGGTGCTTTGGCTCGGGTCTGGGGGCGACAGGAGACCCTGGCCCTGAGCTGCCCATAAAGTGCTCTTCCCCGCCCTAAAAGTCCCACCCCTTAAATCGCCCCCCTCTTTTAAAGCCCCCCCATTCCCTTCTCATCTTATCCCCTGAAATCTTCTATGCTCTTAAAATTCCCCCGAAATCCTTTCCCTCTCTGGGCCTGTCGTTAGCTCCTCATTCCTTTCTCCCCCTTCCTCCTCCTTAAATCCCCCCATGCTCTTAAAATCCCACCTACCCTTAAACCCCCTTTAAGTTGCCCCTCCCAATCCCTTTCCCTCGCGCTTAAATTCTTAAAATTCTCTCCAAATCTCCCAGCCCCCAAGATGGACAAGCCTAAGGTGTCTCTGGCTATAAAATTTTCCCTTCCCCCA
Source organism: Dromiciops gliroides (assembly GCF_019393635.1). NCBI lineage: Eukaryota > Metazoa > Chordata > Mammalia > Microbiotheria > Microbiotheriidae > Dromiciops > Dromiciops gliroides. The sequence goes on from NC_057862.1 coordinate 48,572,018, forward strand.
TGGTGGATGTCCTTAAAATCCCCATCCACTTCTCTTTAAAAATCTCCATTTTCCCCATAAAATCTCCACCCTCTCCCTGTCCTTAAACATTCTTCCCTCCCCTTCCCCCTCTCCACCCCATTGCCTGCCTGCTGCTAAAACCTCGCGTCCCCAAGTGCTCCCCGGTCTCTTCCGTGCTTCAGTGACTGTCCCTAAAATGCCCCCACCTTTTCCGTCCCCCTCCTTAAACCGCCCAAGGAGATCCTATTTTAGAAGTCCCTTATTACTGCCTTTACCCTGAGCTTCATGAGGTCTTTGCCCCTAAAGTGCCGGTAGCGCCCAAAATTCCTGACACACATCAGCATCACCCCCCCTCCCCCACTCCTTGTCAATATCATTGCTCCTGAAGTCCCACCCACTGGATATATTTCACCCTTGAAATATACCTCTGCTTCTCATTTCTGAAATTGCCGAGGTGGAAAGATTAGCCCTACAAAAATGCCTTCCTGCCCCCGCTCCCCTCCCCCCTTAGCGCTGCTGAGCCCATGGCCAGGTGTGTCCAGGGCTCAGGGCAGATGTTTGGGGTGCTCTCACTTCTGCCATTCCCACCCCCTTGCTCTGGCTTGCTACCATATGGAACCCCGAGGAAACTGAGACTGTGGTTTGTGGGAGGGGGTGAACAACAGATAGGAAGATGAGTTGCAGAACCCCAATGCAGGCATCTTGCCGATTCTAGGAAAGCAGGGCTGGGGAGTCCCCCAAATGCGATAAGTATTCACAGCTGGGCCTCAGCTGGGCCCTGGGCTGAGGAGAAGAGCAGAGCGTTTTTGTTGTGATAATTCCTGTCCTGAAGAACAAAAAATAAACAAAAAAAACCGAAAGAGATACTTGAGACTGGAGCCCCAGAGTTGGGCCTAGTGTTTTCTTAGTTGATTTTATGAACACCCTAGATTTTTTCCTTTGTGGGTTTTCTCACCTTTGGATGTGTGGTTTGACCTCCCCCACATTCAGCTGGGGTAGGACTTGATAGAGACAACTCCTCTGGTCAGGCAGAATTGGCTGCCTTCCACCTTCCTTCCTCTCGCCCTGTTTCCAATGCCCTTGAAAAGCAAAATTTTCAACCTCTGTGGTGTCGATTTGAGAGGTGGTAGGGGATGAAGCTGCGTCAGTGGTGAAGCAGCAGCCCTCCAGAATAACTATGGGGTACTGGGTTGGTTGGGATCCAGGGAGAGGGCAGGTGCCAGCCTTGACTGAGCTGGATGTTCTCGTTGGCCCAGTTTTCCTAACGCCAGCAACATGTGAAAAACTGACAAGGAGGCTGTGCCCTTAGTACCTCTGAACAGACAGCTGGTGTCTTAGCAGCGTGGCATCTGGACTTGGTTTGATTTTTCCCATTCCTCAGCATGTGGTAGGAAAACTAGAGCAGGTTTGGAACTGACTGCTTTTAAAAACTGTTCTATTCCATGGCTCACCTCAAGAACCTGGTGGTTTAAGCTGTTGGGCCCTCCTGGGGTGGCAGTGAGTCTGGGAAGTGGACCTCCGGGCTAGTAGACTTTTGGAGAGAGGTGAACCTGGAAATCTCACACCAATTTGGGCTATGGGCAGCTTTCCACTCCAGTCATTTGAAAGTTAGTTTTAAGATTGTGTTAGTCTGACAAGGCTGCCCCTAAATAGAGGTTTCACCCCTAAAATGAAATCTCTTTGGAAGGAATATACATGTACCCACCCACCCACACATACTCTCACTCTCTGTGTATACACACATATATGCATTGCTATTTTCCATTATTAATCCCTTTTGGAAATAGTGCTTGGATGCTTAAGATGTCAGCAGGCTTCTTTGTGTGTGCATTCCCAAAGGGAGGCCGACAGGCTCCAAATACAGTCACCATATGGCTTCTTCCCTGTCCACTTTTCTGTTCTGTGACATTGAGTTCCGTGGAGCCACTTTAGCAGTTGAGAGCAGCCTACAGGTGGGCAGCTCTGGGACAAATTGCCCTGGCTTTGGGGAGTGGCATCTCCTACCTAACTTATCCTCCCTCCCAGGGGTCCTATCCAGCCTGGGCAGTGGGAAGAAGGGAAAGAGTTGTTGGGCTTTGCAGTAAGATTCCCTACCACTAAAGGGGTCAGGGCTGGCCTGTAAGTGGGAGCTTTTTTTTTTTTTTTTTTTTTGGTGAGGCAATTGGGGTTAAGTGACTTGCCCAGGGTCACACAGCTAGTAAGTGCTAAGTGTCTGAAGCTGGATTTGAACTCATGTACTCCTGAATCCAGGGCCCATGCTCTATCTACTTCGCCACCTAACTGCCCCTAAGTGGGAGTTTTTGAGGGATCCCGCTGCCCTTCCAGTTTCATGGGCATCTGTTACAGATTCCACTAGCTCAATGCCAGCTGGGAGACTAGGAAGAGTTAAGCTATATGTATGAAACTAAGGACGTTACTATAAGCCACAAAGGTTTGATATAAACTAGGTTTGGGGGGAAATGGGGCCTAGATTTGAACCAATATGGTTCCCTCAATGAGCTGAACATAACCCAGCAGTGTTATTGGAAACTTAGGAATACACTTAGGAATAAAGCTGGTCATTCTCTCGATGGACAGCTGGACGTCATCTTGGATGCTGTAAGACATTTCTGTAAAAGCTCTGTCGAGGAGGCAGCTAGGTAGCTCAGTGCAGTCTCTATCAATGTGAATGACATCATCTTCATCACCATCATTAGTATTCAAGGACTCCTCTGATATCTTGCTGTGGCCTGGAGGTGATCCAGGTGCTTCAGAGCTGTGCTCCTGAGACCCAAACCCGGGGCAGGGGCTTCCTCAACTGGAGAGCCTTCAAGGACAAGGCCAGGGCCAGACTTCGGTCTGAGGCTTGTCACCAGGTTAGCCACAGGGTGGCAGAGGACCAGAGTGAGCCCTCAGCACCTCGCTGGGGGGGTCATTATCAGTAGAGGTCATCAGAAGGATTACCCCTATCAGTGCAGCCCTTTAGGGGAAATACTCTAAAGTCTACCTGAACTTTAAGTGTAGATGATGTCAGGGCCTCAGAAAACAATCTTTGGCTTAAAGCACATTCCTAAAGCACTTCATAAACCCTGGGATTGAGGATGAGATCCTGCACTGAGATGCCAAGTTGAATCAGGCCTGGCCCCCACTCCAGCCACAGTGAAACATTTTTGGTGGCTATTAAATACATATTTTTATTCCCTAGCTTGGGTGCTTAGCCTTGGGGATAATTACAGGAAACTAATGTAACATTAGTCAGCTGATCTTAAAAGGCTTTTTAAACATAAAGCATTAACCCCAATTCAGTCTGCAGCTGGTGGCAGTGCCTCTGTGGAATCCTTCTGCAACTCCACTTTGTAGGTACCTCTTCAGCCCCATCAGGTGGGAGTTGGGAAGGTGCCAGGGCATCCTGAGACACAGAGTTAACATTGTCTCCATCATGGGAAGCTCACGCAGGCCAGAGCTTCAGTTGTTTGGTGTCACTGCTGTATTTAGTAAGCGATGCAGTAAAGTCCAGAAATGACCAACCAAGTGCTGAGGAGAGGGATGTGTGTGGATGGAATGAACCCGAATTGGGTGCCCATCAAGCTCACAAAAAGGCGTGTTCCATGAGGGGACCAGGCCTTTGGAGTTGGTGGACTAGGGAGCAACCCTGGAGTCTAATGTTTTCTTGGATCACGAGTGGTGATTTCATTGGAGTAGGAGAGAGATCTTGGCAGTCTGCAAACCAGGGCCTTCACCATTAGTAGCCAAACCTTAGGGGCCTGTTTCCTGCTGGGAGGTGATAGGCTCCCTTTCCAAACAGGTTGGTGCTCCTTCACCTAGGAGGGAGAGATTGGGGGCCTCCTCCTCTGCTAGGCAGGGCTTGCAGGGAGATGTGACTAGAGCTTTGCAGTTCAGTTTAGGACTAATGGAACCCTTCTGGGTGGTACACCTTATACCCAGTGCTACCAAGCTCTGAAGGGGGGAGTTGCTGAAGACAACTGCTAGGGCCGGGCAGGGCAGGATGGGCTCTCCAGAGCAACCTGTGGATGCCTTGTACAAAAGGGACAGTGGGAAAGGGCACTAGTATCAGGGCCATTCAAAGGGCAGTGGGACTACTATTCTGGCCAGCTGCCTGCCAGATTCCTGTCCAGCGTCTAGCCAGAATGACCTTAAGCTTTCATGCACTGAGGTGCCCAGACTAGGTGGTGATTTGCCTTCTCTTTCTTCATCATTAATTTGGGATTTGTCACCGTTCAGTGTCCCTCCATGTCCTCTTTCCTATACAATCTCCTGCCTAAGAAGGAGTAGTAGGGGGGACAGGTAGGTGGCGCAGTGGATAAAGTACTGGCCCTGGAATCAGGAGGACCTGAGTTCAAATCTGGCCTCAGACGCTTGACACTAGCTGTGTGACCCTGGGCAAGTCACTTAACCCTAATTGCCTCACCAAAAAAACCAAAAACAAAAAAGGAGTAGTAGAGCCTAGGTTTGGGACAGCAGAGAGTGAATGCAGGTCAGTGTATCTACCTTTTTGTTTCCTTACTATCATCAGTGACTCTGTGATGTACCCCCATATTCCTGCTTTCTTTCTTGTACCTGCTCTCCAGACTGGGCTACTTGGGATATGCCCCTTATTCCTGAAGGAGATCCAGAGCCAAAGAACCTGTCTACCCTACTAAACTCCTTCCCAAGTCAGATTAGGAAGCCTTCAGTCCTAGGCTGTTGCTTTCTTCAACCAGCCTTTTGCATGGAAGAAGTCTTGTTTGTTGTTCTTCAGCAGGAAAGTGTTGCTCATTAGCTGCAGTCCACAGGAGGTTTGGCCTGTTTGTCGGGTACAACCTCAGGTTTTTTCCTTGATTAATAGCTGTGCTTGGGGAGAGGGGAACTTGTTCTCAAAGCTAGAACAATAGGCCCCCTCTTTAGTATTCCCCCTAACATGACCAGTTTCCCAGGCTTCACATTGGATAGGCTCGGAACCCAGTCCCTGAAGTCAGCTGCCTCTGTCCCAGATGGAACCTGCTAGCATTTCTATCAAGGCGCTCTCTTGTGTCCTAGATGCATCACTGTAAAAGATACCGCTCCCCCGAGCAGGACTCTTACCTAAGTCACAGATGGAAGAGGAGGAGGTCTTACAGCCGTGAGCATGAGGGGAGACTTCGATACCCGTCTCGAAGGGAACCACTTCCCCCCAGAAGATCTCGATCCAGAAGGTGAGAGCCAGCCAGGGAGGAGAAGGGCGGGGAGAGTGGTGGGCAGTATTTTGTTGTGACTCTTAGCAATGAACTGCAGACGGTGTCCCAGGAGGACCTACCTCCTTGCTCTGTCCACTCTTGGTCAGCTTCTCCATTGGCCTTTCCTTTCTATTTGTGGTGTTTTAAGTGCCTCATCCTTAGTTTCCTGATCTTCTTCTACTGCCTTTTGATTCCCTTGGAAGGTCAGGCTTGTGACTATGACTCCATTCTTTTACCACTGTTCTTTCTCTTCCCTTTTTTTCTCCTCTAAATTATCATTTAATCCACATCTTTGTCTTTGCATTATGACTAGGGAGAGAGTTCTTAACCAAATAAGGAATAGAGAAAATCACAAAAAGATAAAATAGATAATTTTGATTACTTGAATTTGAAAAACGAATTGTGCAAATCAGTTCAGTGTAGCTAGGTAAGAAGGTAAGATCGGGGTGGGGGGGGAAATATTTGGATCGGTTCTTACTGATATTTGATATCCCCACATGTTGTTTATGTGGGGAATTAACACAAACATATAAAACCAAGAACCATTCCCAGTTGCTAAGAATTGCACATAATGAAAAGATGTGAAAGATTACTTCAGATCACTGATAGAGGAAAGGCACATCAAAACAACTTACACTTCCCACTCAGCAAATTGGCCAAGATGACAAAAGATTGAAATAGTCACTCTGTTTGGAGGAACTACAGAAATAGAAGATCACCAATATGTTCTGTTTGTGCAGCTGTCATTGGGTCCAGCTGTTCTGGAAGTGAGGAAAATGCTCATTCCTTTGGTCCAGAGATTCCACTGCTAGGCCCATACCCCAAGGAGGTTAAAAAAAGGAGGGGCCCACTATTCACCCAGATAGTTCTCGCAGCTCTTTTTGTGCTAGGAGAAGAACTGGGGACAGAGTAAAAAATGTCATGGTTTGGTTAGACACATTGTAATGTGTTAATAGACTGGAGTATTACTTTACAATAGGATTGGTAAATGTGAAAAGTTCAGAGAAGCAAGCAGATATAGAGAGATGTAGAGAGATGAGCAGAGCCAGGAAAGCAGTGTAGACAGCGAGTATGACCATGGAAGTGGAAAGAACTAGCCAGAGAGACGGGGCACTGTGGTCATCAGTGCCACGAAATTTGGCCTGGGAGAAGAGGCCAGAAAGCACGCCCCTCCCGCTGCAGGTGCAAGGGAGTATTACAAGTGCTGTCAGACACACAGCTGAGGTCTAGGGTTCTGTTGAGCTGCCTTTTTCCCGTTTTAATTCTTTGTTGCAAGAAATGGCTGTCTGGTTGGAGTGGGGAAGAGGGATATATTTGGAAACCAGCAGGATATAAAAAACAGAAGATATCAATATTTTTTAAAATGCCATCTCTTTCTGCTCCAGGCATACTACTACAGCTGGGGGACTAGTTTTGTACATTTTTAAAGGGCTACGTTGCCTTTTATTTTGACATCACAATTGTTTTAGGATAACACCACCCTCCCCACCCCCAGCCACCTTTATAAGAAAGAGAAACAATTAATCACAACCAACTGATAAAGCTAATATGTTTGATTCTGCACTTCTAGTCTCTCACCTCTCCAAGGAAAAGGGGAGGGGTACATCTTTTTCATTTCTCTCTTAGTAATCTAAGAATGACCATTACAGTTACAAAGCATTCACTTTTGTTTTAGTGGTCTTGGTAGGTCTTGTCTCCATTGTTTTCCTGGTTCTCATTCTTTATTTTGCATCACTTTGAATTCTTTGAATTGAAGTTGAATTTGAAGTCTTTGAATTCTTCATTTTCATACTTTTTTGCTGTGTCATAATATTCTTTTGTGTTCATTTACCACAATTTGTTTAGCCATTCTCTAAGTCATGGACATTGGGTTTTTTTGTTTGGTTTATAGTTTTTTGCTGTTCCCCCACCCCCTAATGCTGCCATGAATATTTTCCTATGTTATGGCATCTTTCTTATTGCCTGTTCTTATATGCCTTCAACATCCTTGGGGTGAATTGCCAGCATTGGGGTATCTGGATCAAAGGGTATGTATGAACAGTTAAGTGATTTTTTTTTTTTCTTTTTCCATCAGGTCCATTATTTTTCAAGAAAATAAATTCAATTTTTTTAATGAACAAAAATCCATTTTCCCTTCTATCTCCCCTTTCGATTAAAAAAATTAATTTATATTTTTTTCAATCAGCAAAAATCTGTCTTCTCTCTCTTCAACTTCCCCACTTCCCCAAACTGATGAAAAAAGAAAAACAATATGCAAATATATACAAATGAAACAAACAAATAAAAAAAATTCCTGCATTGATCATGTTCAAAAAAAGCTAAGTTTCACTCTGCACCGGGTCCTTCACACCCAGAATACTAGTGGGTCATTCTGCTGATGAGAGTCATAAGCCTTACAATATTCGCTGTTAGAATGTACATTGCTCACTTCAGTCAGTTTCTATGAGTCTTCCCAGGTTATTGAAACTTCCCCTTCATCATTTCTTACAGCATAATAGAACTCTTATATATCACAGCTTGTTCAGGAATTCCCCAATTGATAGGAAGCCCCTCAGTCTCCAGTTCTTTGCCATCACAAAAAAAGCCATAGAATATTTTTTCATCCTGAGTTAGAATTTATTTTGCTTAGGACTAATCCCTTCCTTAATCTATCATTCCTCGTTTCCCTGCAGTTTTTATGTTTAGTGGAATGTATTTCTGTGTGTGCATATGTATATCCATCACTCTTTTAACCAGTTCAGAAGATAATGAGGTTCAAGTATTTCCTTCCCCTCCACCTCTTCCTCTTTGTTTGACTTCTAGTTGTGTACTCCTTGAAATGAGATAATTTCCCCATCTTTCCTCACCCTTTCCCTCACTAATGTGTTCCTTTGATGATCATCAAAATATAACAAAACCACTCGCAGGCTCTCTGTTGAGTTAGACTTCCTTTATGGCTTCTGATAATGATAGGGTTCTGAGGGGATGCATGTATCATTTCTGCATATTAGAACAAACAGTTTATCCTTGTTTGTCCCTTATGTACATTCTTAGACTTCTCTTGACTTCTGTATTTGCACTTCATAGTTTCAGTGCAGCACTGGTCATTTTAATAGGAATGTTTGGAAGTCCTCTTTCATAAAAGGTTGACTTTTTCCCTGATAGCATTAGACTCAGTTTTGCTGGGTAAGTTATTCTTGACCATATGCTTTGCCTTATGGGATATGTATTCCAAACTTTCTGCTTCTTTATAGTGACAGCTGCTGACTCTTGTGTGGTACTCACTGCTGCTCTGTAGTACTTGAATTCTTTCTTTCTGGCTACTTGCGGTATTTTTTCTATTATCTGAAAACTGTATTTTGGCTATAATGTTTTGGGAAGTTTTCATTTTGGGGTATTTTTTGGGAGGTTTTTGATACACCCTTTCCTTTTCTACATTGCCTTCTGGTTCTTAGGGATCTGGGCAGTATTTTATGCTTTTTAAAAATATCACATTTTTTGGTCATGACTTTCAGATAGACCAGTGATTCTTTAAATTATCTCTTCATGATCTGTTTTTCCAGTTCATTTATTTTTGCTCTTTAATATCTTATATTTTCAGTCTTTTGACTTTAATATTTTTTGTTGTCTGATGGAGTCATTAGCTTCTATATATTTCATTCTGATTTTTAGGGAGTTTATTGCTTGGGCAAGGCTTTGTACCTCATTTCTTTTTAAAATTTTTCCTCAGGGCAGCTAGGTAGCACAGTGGATAAAGCACCGGCCATGGATTCAGGAGGACCTGAGTTCAAATCCAGCCTTAGACACTTGACACTTACTAGCTTTGTGACCCTTGGGCAAGTCACTTAACCCTCATTGCCCTGCCCAAAAGAATGCTAGATTTTTCCTTGAAATTCATCTATAAAGGCATTTGTAACCCTTTAAAAAAACAAAACAAAACAAACTTGCTTCTTCTCTTCCAGGAATTCTAGTTGAACCCTTATGCAATCTCTGTTTTTCTTTGAAGTTTTGCTTGTACATGTATTGGATTCATTCTTTTCTTCTGGGTGTCCCTGTCACTATAATAGCTTTTTATGGTGAGATTCTTTTTTTATTTGCTAATTCTTCCATCTTTCTTCTTGACTTTGAACTTTATTAGGGGTAGGTTCCATGTTCTTTTAGAGGAAACGTCTGGGTCAGTCCTGCTGCTGCCTTCTTGAGGGTATCAAGTGTTACATTATTCCAGGACCTCAGGCACATCTCATGCTGGGGACCTGCAAGGTTTCAGTAATCCCAGAGTGGTACCTGATTTCTGACTCCTTGACCTGGGGTTTGGATCTGAGAAGCCCATGTGAGGACTTGCCACATCTGGCATTCTGGCAGACGGCTGCAGGTCTCAGCCATGTCAGAGAGCTGGAAAACTCTGCTTGTTCTGAGGCACAGAACTGGAGGCCCCCTTTTGGTCCAAGATTCTTGTCCTTTTTGTTGTTGTTGTTGTTGTTGTTGCAGGGCAGTGGGGGTTAAGTGTCTTGCCCAGGGTCACACAGCTACTAAGTGTCAAGTGTCTGAGATCAGATTCGAACTCAGGTCCTCCTGAATCCAGGGCCGGTGCTTTATCCACTGTGCCACCTAGCTGCCGCTCCAGTCCTTTTTAATCCCTACAGGCTTCAGACTGGGCTGGAGGAGGGAAATGAGAGCTCACCCTACTCCTGCTCCTGGGGTTTGAGACACACAGCTTCCACTTGCTCCTGAGACTCTCCTTACTCTTTCCTCAGCCCAGGGCCTGTGGTCACTTCTAAGTGGAATGACACTAGGTGCAGCCCCCCACCTTCCAACCTGAGCAGTGAGCAGGAGGACTGCCAGTGTGCTCTTATTGCTGCGCCGCCCCCCCCCCCCCCCCCCCCCCCCCCCCCCCGCACAAGCTCAGGTCTTCCTGTGCTGGGTGTGGGCCCCTTCCCCCCCTGCTGCCCAGCCCTTTCTGTATCAGAATGCTTCGCACAGTGGTCCTGGGCTCCACTGCCATCTACAGGCCTCTCTTTCTGGTTCCCTGCGCCAGACAAAGGACCTCCTGACATTTTTACCTCGGATTTTCTAATCAGGATTTTGGCCAGTCTAGATCTCTTTGAAGGAGTGGAGGGAGCTCACAGCCCTGTCTCCTGCTCTGCTGTCATCACATAAATTGTTTTCCAGAATGGTCAGAATGATGCACAGCTCTACTGAGAGGATGTTGGTGTGCTTGTCTTCCCACATTCACACCCAGAGTGACCATCACCATCTTTTCATCTTTGCCAGTTTGCTGCCTGATGCCTCTCATTTTGGGGGGTGAAGCAAAGCCTCCGAGTTGTTTTATTTGCATTTCTCTTATTTGTGATCTGAGCTCTCTTTCACATGATTGCCGAGAGTTTGTATTTCTTTGAGCAACGTTTTCCTTTTTCTTTGACCAGTTTTCTCTTCTCAGGGAATGCTTCCTTCTTCGTGTGGCAGATCGCTTCTCCTGTTCTTTAGTGCTCTCCTCTCCCCGTGGGTGTTAGAACACCTCTGACCCAAGAGAACTCTGCAGTCCATCCTTGCTTCCTAGGCCCGGTGCTGTGTAGCCAGCTCTCGCTGGAACCCCTGCGGGCACCCTTAGCATCAGGTCCCTGCTTGTCCTCTGTATGGCCCCTGCCCCTCTGCCCCAGGGGTACATCCTGCTGCCCTTCCTCTGTTGCTGCATGGGAATGACCTTTATGGGCAGTAGCTGCAAGTTACAGAGGAGAGCCTGGGACACGGTTCTCATTGAATGCTAGGTACCTGAGGCCCTGCAGTGGGTAGGACGCCTCCTTCTGGCTAAGTGGGGAAGCCAATGGAGCGGCCTCACTTGTGGGTATGATCGATGCCAGGGGACAGCAAGGGCTCCGAGCAGGATGTCAGAGCGCTCCCCTGGCCCGTGCCCAGTCTGGCATTCAGCAGTGCCCCTGCTTCTCCTTTCCTCACCTTGACCTTTCCCCATCGTGCAGCCATGACCGCCTGCCCTACCAAAGGAGGTACCGGGAGCGTCGGGACAGCGACAACTACAGGTTTGAGGAGCGAAGCCCGTCCTTTGGAGAGGATTATTACTCAGCCCGCTCACACCATCGCAGAAGGTCACGGGAGAGGGACCAGCATCGGACCCGCAAACACCCCCACCACTGCCGCAAACGCCGCACCAGGTCTTGTAGCAGCGCCTCCTCGGTGAGTAGTGGCCAGAGCGAGCTGCCCATTGTTTGGTGCCCTCACCTTTCCTTAGCCTCCTTTCAGGTGTGTTTGACCTGGGTGAGTACCTCTGAACCCTCCTGTGTGTCTCGTTTGTTCAGTCCTCCGCCGACGCGGCGGGTGTGAGCCTGATCCTTCGGCCCTCTCCGAGGGCAGCAGCACCTGTCGCCACCTCTGGCTCCGGCACCTTGTTTGGCACCTGGGCCCGTCTCTGTGTCTGAGTTCTGATCTGGGCCTTGGAGGTGCCCAGGGGAATCAGACTGGGGAGGCTTTTCGCGATCTGGGTCGGCATCACCAGATAGAGTATCTGCAGCTGGTTTCTCTTTTCCTTTGCTCCCAGATGTGGAATAAGATCTGTTTGGTTTATACCTGATTGTTGCCTCTACTCCACAAGATCATTCCCTTTCCTAAGCCCCAAGCCTTCGAGATGAGAATGTTTGTACCCGAGAGGCAGGGACTTTCTCCATGTTTGGACAAGGAGCCGTCCTAACTGGGAATTGCTTCCTCCAGTCTTAACCCCTGGGAGATTTTCTTCTGCTCTTGCTTCTTTTAAATGAGCAAGAGATAGCAGTTATTTGTGTCATGTTGGGATTTTAAAGTGTAAATGAGGGGGAGGGGGCAGATCACACAGTTTGGAAATAATTTGCAAGAATGAATAATTTGACAGCAAAGACTAGCCACAATGATCAGAATAGATCTTTTTTATTACCTCTGCTGGTAGCAAGACATAGTGTGTTGTATAGTCCCAGCAAGTCAAGAATCCTGAGCGAAATGGCTTCAGGGCTGGCTACTTTCCTCTTCCTCCTCCCTACCTCCCCATCTCCTCTTCATCCTCTTCCTTCTCCCCCCTCTCCTTGCCCAGTCCATTTCTCCTCACTCTGTTAGTACCTTGGGAAGGAATTGTTTTAGTGGAATGGATGAAGTCTCTTCTCTACCTCATGTGTAAAGTATAGGAAATACTGAATAAACATATGTGCGTGTGCGTGTGCGTGTGCGTGTGTGTGCGTGCATATGTGTGTGTGTGTGTGTGTGTGTGTGTGTGTGAGAGAGAGAGAGAGAGACACATACCAAATGAGGATTTCACCTAATGTGATCTTGCAGCCTGTCTGATATTCTACTATGAGGCAGTCTCTGGGATGTGCGACTTCACTTCTGATCTTCCCATTGTCCATACGCCTCCCTCTCCCTTCCTTCCGTTGTGGGGGTCAGGGATCAGGGATGGCTTCCCCATCCCTTCTGCCCCACAGCCAGCATGGGGATTGAGGACCCTGTGAGTGTGTCTTGGATGTGAGTACAGTGGCCTCTTTTGTCCTTGCGAAGGGCAGCAGGACCAGTGTGGGTCAGCTTGGCATTTGGAGGCCCTTTGGTTAGCCCGGAGGGCCCACTGGACACCAGGAGGATCAGGGCTGCTTTTGAACTGTGGTCTCTTGATAGCAGAGGTAGAGTGTGGCCAAGGAACACTCACACTGAAAGCCATCCCGTGCTCGGGAGCAGGGAGCAGCTCAGGGAGGCAGGGCCTTGTTGGCCATGGCCAGGAGTCTGGGCTTGCAAGAGCTCTTGATCGGGCCGCCCGAGGCAGGTGAGGGGCAGTCTGGGAAACCCAAGGGAGCACAGCAGTAGCTGAAGCGTTGCCCTCCCCCACCCTGCTGGCCGGCGGGGGGGCCCTCTGCTTCTGCCTAGATGGGCCTCCCTCCGTGCACAGGGCCCCCAGCCAGGCTAAGCGCCTTTCCCGCGTCGCTCTCAAAGCGCCTCATCGCCATGGGGTGATGGCCTTGGGCCTGAGGAAGCTAAGCCGCCGCCTGGCCCCCAGTTGCATAGATGGTGGGACGTGGTGGGAGGAAGCTTGGTGGTGGGAACCCTGGGGCTGCGGCACCTGCACGCTACGCCCCATCAGGAGCAGAGGCTGGCCTTGCCTTCCGGTCGGCTGCGACATCCCTCCTTGTAGATAATGCCAGTTCTCTTTGCATACCTGTAGCTGTTTTTTACTTTTCTGTTTTTGAAGTCAGTTTGTGTCTTGACGTGTCCCTTGCAATATCCCTATCGTTATATATGCTGTGTGCCTTATGAAATGCTGGGATCTGGAAAATCCAACCAACCAACCAACACCGGCCGCCTGTCTCACCGTCGTCTCCGCCCGCCTCTGCCTTGGACCGACACCTCCATCTGCCAATCGGAACCGCCCACCATGCGATTGGTCGGATGGCGTTTCGTTTCGGGGGGCGGTCCTCGCAGAGAAGCCAACAGAGCAGTAAGCGCAGCAGCAGGAGTGTGGAAGATGACAAGGAGGGCCACCTGGTGTGCCGGATCGGCGATTGGCTCCAAGAGCGATGTACAGCCACCTTTCGTAAAACTTTACCTCTCTACTTTCTTACCCCCCGTTAGACGAGACCTCTCTTGTTGTCCTGGAGGGGCCTCTAGTGCTTGGGGCTCGCTAGCGGGCCCACCAGTAATTGCCTGAATGAAGCAGACACTAGCAACTTCTGTTTTTAAAGAGTGTAGCAGTGAGAGAGAAACCTTTTTTGTTTTTGAGAATTGAATGCTGTGATCTTACAGGAGCCGTCAGCCCCTTCAACTCAGGATCCTCATGCTTGTCTTCTTTTCTCTCCTAGATGAGATCGTGGGAAGCCTTGGAGAAGGCACCTTTGGCAAAGTAGTCGAGTGTCTGGACCATGCCAGGTGAGTGAGTGTTTGGGTGTGGGTGTGTCTGTCTATGTGTGTCTGTCTATCTCTCTCTCTCAGCCCAGGGAAAGCAGGGAAGACTGGAATCTGAGTTCAGTTTCAGTGGGGAGACAGTATGTGGCTCCTGAGTAGGGTCACAGATTTGATGCCAGGCCCACAAGGGTGGGCCCTATAGACGTGGAAGCTTCCTGTTTGTCAGACAGTGGTAGTGGCATGCTTCCAGCCCTTGCTTGGGTACATAGGAGAGTTTAGTTGTCCCTCTGCACACCAATGCTGCCTCCTACCCCTGAGTAGCCTTCAGGGCCTTCCTTCCTCCCTCCTTCCTTCCCTCACTTGTGCCCTGGAGAAATCGGGTGGTTTCCAGAGTTATGAGCATCTTAGCAGAGAGACTCCTGTTAGCAGTAGCTGTCCACAGCCTGAAGGAACACAAAACCAGCACTGAGTTACACTTTTATTCTTTCTCAAAGGAGTTCTTTGCCCGTGGCTGCATTCTTTCAGGCTGACCTGCATGGTGTTCCTGCCAGCTGTTTACTTATTCTGGGTTCCCTTTGCCTGCTCCATTTCCCCCCTCTGTTCCCTCTTAGGTTAGGCCCTGACCCCTTAACCTTTGAACCCCCCAAATGATGTGTGGTCTCTCCTTACTTCCCTGAGAGATGCCCCTTGGCAGAATCAGACTCTATGCAGGAACCAGGACCACCAGAATCACACTTTTTATTTAGCCCTGTGCAGAAGCAAGTGCCCGTTTGGCAAGGCTGGGAGCCGATCCTGAGAACTTTGAGAGAATAGAAATGGCCCCGGGACTTGGGCCCTAGTATGTTCTCAGGAGGAGCGTGTCCTCACTGATGGTGGAGGCACCCACTCTTCACGCTGCTGGTGAACCCTGTGATCATGGAGGGTCCTATCCATCAGGAATGGGCTCTGGCCACTGGTCCCAGGAGCTCCCCTCCACCAGCCCTCTGTCCCCTGGTCATTGCCTCCTTGACTCAGGCTCACATAGAGGGGAGCATACAGAGAATTGGTCCCATTTGGGAGCCAAGGTCTTAATACAGACAAGCCAGCGGTGCCCATGGGGCGGCAGCCCCTGCCACCATTCACTGAATCTTTGTGAAAATGAGTCCAATAAAGGGCCCCTGTGGAGAGAATTGTCTGGGGGGAGTGGGGGGAGTCCTCGATCGGGGAATCCGGCTTCATCTGCCTCTCGATCCTGAGCATGTGTGATAACAGCTCTCCTTTGGTGCCTGCTCTTCACTCCAAGCCTGTGAAGTGGGGCCTGGGGGGGGGGGGGCGGCTCCAGTGTCACAGAGGAGCAAGTTGAGGCCCAGGGCAGTCACTGCTTTTCAGAGGGAGACTCACAGCCTCACATGCTGTACCCCAGAGCATGTTGTAGTGGGCAGCTGGCCCCAGAGATGAGCGGACAGCTCCTCACCTGGCTGGAAGACAGGAGAGGGCGATTCTGCATCGGGAGGGACCCCCTTAGAAACAGATTTAGAGCTGATGGGCCTTGGAGATCATCTCATCCACTCCCTCTGCATTGTCTTCCAGATGAGGGGCCAGTCCCAGGGGTTTACATGGCTTACCTTAGGGCACACTGCTGTTGTATGGTGGGCCCTGGGCTCAGGCCCAGACCCTGCCTTTCTCACTCAGAGAAGAACAGTGCAGGAGCATAAGGGCTGCTTGCTAAGTGGTTATTACTATTCTTGACCCTCCCTCATCATTTCAGGGGGCCTCATCCCTTAGTTCCCAAACCCACTCCAGCCTCTGGGCCTCTGCTCTGTATGGAGGACAGTGGTGCATCTCCAGGAGGGGAAGTTCATCGAGGCCCAGGGCCCGGCTTATTTCTCTGTCACTGCACCATTCCCAGCTTCCTTCGGTGCCAGCCGCATTTGTTTGCAGGTTCTTGGCACCCAACAGGGTCTCAGAGGCCTGTTGGACAAGAGCCCCTCGCCATGGATTGAGCATTTGGAAGTTTTAATGCTCATCATCTTATTTCAGTCCCATGGCAGGCCTGGTGAGGCAGAGGATGCTGGGATGTAGAGCAGGAGGGGGCTGGCTTTTTAGAGGCACAGACAAGTGAGATGACTCAGCAGAGCAGGGACTTGGACCCAGGTGTCCTGACTCCCTGGCCACCTGGTTGTAGGGATCTGAAAAGGTGGCGCATCTCCTCTAGGTCTCCTTATTTGTCAAGTGAGGAAACTTGTGAAATGTCCTCTTTAATAAGGGATATTAAATAACTATCTCATAAGGTGTGAGGCAGCTGGGATTGGACCCGGCTTTTCTGACCCCAGATCCAGGGCTCTTTCCACCAGATCTTTCTTTCTTTCTTTTTTTTTGACAGATGGCTTGGTACAGACTGAATTTAGGTTCATTCTTTCTGTCTTTCACACATGTACACGCATATACACATGCACATGCACGCACACGTGTGTCCCTCATGTCGGCCCTCTTCACCAAGTGTGACTTGAATGATTTGCTTATAGAGGAGGCTCCAGGAACAACTTGATTCTTATTTAACTCTGTTCCCCTGATTTTTGGCAAAGTTGGATTAGTTCACCTTTTCTGGCCCCAACCCCAAGCCAGAAGAGGGTTTGCCTCCTGCACTCAGCAGCCTGTTGTCTGAGCCGGGTGGGCTGGTGGGGAGTAAGAATCACACGATCTCATTGCTGTCACGGAGTTCACAGATCAATTATTGCTGAGGAAACAGAGGCCCAGAGAGAGAAGCTTGACTGCCCAGGGTTCCCCAGCTCCTAAGTGGTAAAGCCAGAATGTGAGTCCAGCCTTCCAACTGGATCTAGTTAGCGTTCTCTCTCCTAGATTGAAGAGAACTTGCCCAGTGCTAAATGCTGAAACACTGGCCCTCAGAACGGCACCTCTAGCAAAAATGAGACATTCTGTAATGCCTCTTGGGCTTGGGCCTGTGGGTGGAGGACTAGGCCCTTGTCTGGGACACTTGGGATAACGGTGCCTGAGAGCTTGAGGTGAGGCTTGTAAGGTTGCCTCTTCTGTTGGTCCTGTCTTAATAATTTCACTTCAGACTGGGCAGGTGAAGACAGATCAAAAGCCTTATTAGCTCATCCCTCTTGTTAAGAGCAGGTGTGACGGAGGCTACAGTGGGGTGCTGGGCAAACTCATGGCTGTAACATTGGGATCTCACAGGAACCTAGAGAGGCGGGTCAAGCGACAGCAGGGTAGGGCTGGGGTAAGACAGGGAACGTCACGTTGAAGAGTCTGTGGAGTTCTGAGCAGGAGCCAGACCTCTGACACCGTATTCGGCAAAGAAATCATCCTACAGCCGGGAGTGGGGTGCGGGGAAGGGAGGGGTGGGGCCTGGTCTGGATCCCGACCTCTCGCTGTTCCCACAGAGGCAAGTCACAGGTCGCCCTGAAGATCATCCGAAATGTGGGCAAGTACCGGGAGGCAGCCAGGCTGGAGATCAACGTGCTCAAGAAAATCAAGGAGAAGGACAAAGAGAACAAGTTGTGAGTGTCAGGGCCAGGGACAGGCAGCCCCCCCCATTCCCCTGATTCATGGGTCACTAAGCAGTTGTCCTGTCCCCCAGGACCCAGCCTGTGTGCACGAGTCCCTTAGACTTCTTCACAGACATGCACGCGGGGTCCTGCTGTCCCTTCCATCTCAGTACATCTTTAACCCAGCCTGGGGAAGCCAGAGTTTTCTTCCCTTTGTTCAGATTGCTGCCAGAGGGGGCAGCTAGGTGGCACAGTGGATAAAGCACCGGCCCTGGATTCAGGAGGACCTGAGTTCAAATCCCGCCTCAGACACTTGACGCTTACTAGCTGTGTGACCCTGGGCAAGTCACTTAACTCTCCTTGCCCTGCAAAAACAAACAAACAAAAAGATGGCTGCCAGAGAATTCTCCTCTTGGGCTTGTGAGAAGGGGTAGGGTCTGGGGGCTTACTGAAGGTTTTCGCCATATCCTCGTACACACACACTAACCCAAGGGGAGGAAGCTGCTTAGGATGAGTTCTGTCTCAGAAAGGACACTCGCCTTCTAATCCAGATTTCGCCATCCCACTGTGTATTCTTGGCCAAGGCACCTTTGTGGGCCCAAGGAGACAATACTCTGCACCCCACCTTTCGTTGGACTTTAGTTGAGGCAGAGACAAAATACCAAATTTGGAAATACTGTGAAATTCTGGATATTAGGGAGACCCCTCATGGTTAGAGAATGCTCAGTGAGCGTAGCCTGCGGCCAGGGGGTTTGGTGCCCTTGGCCCACACGTTGAGGGCCCTAGCTTCCTTCTCTATTCCACTGGCTTGGAGGAAATTGGACCCTTAAGGGAAGGAGGACAGGGCAGAGGTGGGATGGGAGTGTCCCAAACAAACATTCTCTCTCCTCCGTCCTCCAGCCTTTGTGTTCTGATGTCTGACTGGTTCAACTTCCACGGCCACATGTGCATTGCCTTCGAGCTCCTGGGCAAGAACACTTTTGAGTTCCTGAAGGAGAACAACTTCCAGCCCTACCCTCTGCCTCATGTCCGGCACATGGCGTACCAGCTCTGCCATGCCTTACGATGTAAGTCAGCCGCTGCCTCAGGGCCCTGCGTCCGGCCTTGGGAATCCCAGTGGTGGGTGTTTAGCTCATGGCATGATATGCACCCACATGTCTTATTAACACTAGTGAGGAGAAGCCAACATTTTCCTGAGCATCAGTAACCCTAGAAGCTGCCCAGAAAGCAGAATCAGACCTTCTGCTCCCAGGCACAGTTTGAACATCCCTGATGTCTAAGTGGCAGAACCCCCAGGAGGACACCAGACTTTAGCCTTGGGATAACCTGACCTGATTAGTCCAGGACGTCTTTGAGGCAGAAGCATTGCCCAGGAGGGTGCAGCTTTCATTGGCTCTCCCCTACCTGGCATCGGTGGCGCTTTGAGCATCCCTGGGCTTGATGGTTGTTGGATGCGAGAGGGAGTGCCCAGTCTCAGTGGGGAACATAAGACATCCCATGAGACAGCTGGAGCATGTGTGATCAAGCGCTGCTTTTTGTGGAGCACGAGTCTTAATTCAGTGTCTTTGGAGTTTAGAGGAGAGAGCTCAGTGCTGGCTGGATTAGTCAGGGAAGCTTCTTGAAAGAGAACTTGAATGGGGTCGAGGGCTTTTCAGATGGGGAACAGGATAAGCAAAGACAGACGTGGGTCTGAGCACACAGGTAGAAGACAGTTGGAGAAGAGTAGGCAGTCTGGCCAGACATAGGCTAAGTGAGCTCAATTACAGAGGGCCTTGAATGCCGAGTGGAGTGGTTTCTGTTTGTTGTAGCAGACAGCTTTTAGGATCTCCAATAGGGGAGTAACAAGATGAAAACTGCTCGAGGAAAATGAGTGGTTCAGGCTGCACTGGAGAAGTGCGTTGTGAAAATCAGCCCACTGTGAAGTGAGGAGGGCCCAGCCTAGGGGCCCTCGGGGAAGGAGATTGGTTAGACCACTTCCTCCCCTTTGCCCTGCTTAGAAATAGTAGCGTATCCCTGACATCCTTCAGAGCACTCAGGGAGGAATGAGGAGGGAACAGTCACCGTGATTCTAACTCTGGTGGATTCAGATTTCTTTGACACGCTAGCAGCACGTGGCTCGGTGCCCACTATGGCCCTGCTTGCGTAGGGGCAAGTGAGGGTGAGTTCGTGCTTTGCCCGGTGAGGAAGACCAGAGGCAGCAGTGCGCCTCCTCTTTATCACCCCCATCTCTTCCCTTTTCTCATCATGTCACTTCCATTTCTTCTTCTCATCTCCTATTTTCTGTCCTCAGTTCTGCATGAAAACCAGCTGACCCACACTGACCTCAAGCCTGAGAACATCTTGTTTGTGAATTCTGACTTTGATACCCTGTACAATGAGAACAAGGTACAGTAGGGAACAAGACACCCTCAGGGAGCAGGGAAGGGTGGCAAGGATGGGGCTGAAGGAGGCCCCTGACAGTGGGGTCTGTGCCTCCCAGAGCTGTGAGGAGAAGTCCGTGAAGAATACCAGCATCCGCGTCGCTGACTTTGGTAGCGCCACCTTTGACCACGAACACCACACCACCATCGTGGCTACCCGCCACTATCGCCCGCCTGAGGTGATCCTGGGTGAGTGGCCCTAGGATTCCCACTTCCCTGGCCACCCTGGTGTTGTGGGAGATGGGGGTGGGGTGGAGACTGGCAGGAGGCATGTACATGCATTGGGTCACTCAGGTGCCGTGCTTAATACAGGCTACCCGGCATCAGAGTAGATGTCCCAGTAAACCCAAGTGTAGAGTGAGACATCTGGCTTAGATCTGACCCCCAAGATGCACACTTGGAGAGCTGCCCTTATCCCCAGCTCTGGAAAGCCTGGCTGTCTACATCATTCCAACGGACTGTCGTGCAAAATCCAAAACAAAGAACCAAACCAGGCTCCCAGTGGTTGGCCTGCTGCCCGTGAGCCACTCCCCTTTCAGAAAAGCAAGTACCTCTGTGGATGCATCTGTTGTTAAGAAGATGCCCAGGACGGTGGAGCGGCTTCTTTAAGCACAGAAGCATTAGCAGGGCTACAGAATACAGGCCCTTGACTCCAAGAACAACGTGTAATTAAGGAGTTAGGTCTGAGGTTCCAGCACAGCGTGGAGCTGCTGTTAAAGCCTTCTCACACAAAGGTGGCCGCCCTTGATCAGGCCCGGGCCTTTGGGGGCTTTGGACCCCCACCCAGCTGGGCAGACGGCTGTCACATGGGACATTTTTCTTGTGAATTTCCTGTTCTAGGATTTCAGAGAGCTGCCCAGGTGCTCCTGACACACTTGTGGGCCTCTTGGAGGGGCATGGGTAGGGAGAGGGTGTAGGAGCAAGGGACAAAGTCATCCCTAGCTGCTTGTTCTGCATCAACTGTGGGTAGAGCCTTGTGCTGGGCACCAAGGGAGTAACAGAAACAACATCTTTGCTCGTGGGGCTTAGAGCCTTGTGGGGAAACAGGACAGATACGCAAGTGCGGTGGAGCCAGAAGGCCTGGGTTCAAGTCTGGGCCCTCCCATGTGGGGCCCGTGGGACCTGGAGCAAGTCCTCCTGCAATCTGGGCTCACTCTCCTCATCTGTCAAATGGCAGGGTTGGACCCTGTGACTCCAGGCGAACATGTGGCATCCCTCCGGCTGCCGGGTTGGACACACGCTAGGGCTCTCGAGGGGCTGCAGGGCCTATCTTCTCATAGTGTCTCTTCCTCTGTCTTTTCAGAGCTGGGCTGGGCACAGCCGTGTGACGTCTGGAGCATTGGCTGCATTCTCTTTGAGTACTATCGGGGCTTCACACTGTTCCAGGTACCCTCCCCCCATCCTTCCTCCTTCCCCTTGACACCCCTTCCCTATCTACTGCATGTTGTCAACCACCAAGGAGCATTGAGCACCTCTTGTGAACCCAGGTCTGTTCTAGGGGTTGTGGTCCCTCCTAAGGAAATTCCCAGTCTGGCTGGGGAGATTAGACGGTGATTCAGACTATAAAGGGCTATGGGAAAGTGGAGGAGAGAGATGGCCATGGACCAGGCTAGGCAGGAGAGGGATGAGGGGGCTGGGGGACAGTGGTCCAGGGAAGACTTCCTAGAGGAAGTTACTGTAGCAGCAACTGCTGAGGCAGAGCCCCAGGCTGGATTCAGGAGACCCAAGCTCAAGCATGGTCTCAGACACTTCGTAGCTGTGTGACCCTGGGCAAGTCACTTAGCCTCTGTCTGCCTCAGTGTTTCTCTGTAAGATGGGGCTAATAGCCCCCACCTCCCAGGGTTGTTGGGAGATCAGATGAGATGACACGTGAAGTGTTTGGCATAGTTCCTGGCACATAGTGGGTGCTGTACATGCTTATTTCACCCCTCCACTCCTTATCCTCTGCCCTCCCCTGGAAATAGGAGTTGGACGAGGCCTTGAAGGAGAAGTGTTTTGTCAGGGAGGGAGGAGATTCCTGGTGGAAAATATCATGAGTAAAGGTGTAGAGGAGGGAGGAAACTCGGTACACTCAAGTCCATTCTGGCTTGTTCTCACATCTGAGGGGTCCTGGTGCTGCTTACATGGCCTAATGGGCACAGCACCCAAGTCCTCCTGGGTCTGTGAGGTTGGGTTGTTGTTTGTTTTTTTTGCAGGGCACTGAGGGTTAAGTGACTTGCCCAGGGTCACACAGCTAGTAAGTGTCAAGTGTCTGAGGCCGGATTTGAACTCAGGTCCTCCTGAATCCAGGGCCAGTGTTTTATCCACTGCACCACCTAGCTGCCCCCAGGGTCTGTGAGTTTCAAGGAAAACTAATTGGTGGAGTCAGGCAAAAGTATTCAAAATCCTCATGGGCTGAGTCAATATTTCATTATTGGTTTTACTGGGGGCAGAGAAGTGTGATAGCAACTGGCCAGGTTAGAATGCTGGAGGACAGGTTTGTAGGTGAGATGGGCTTAGATTGAATGCCATACTGGCTGAGGAGTTTGGACTTGATTTTGAGATTGGTGAAGAGCCTTTGGAGCTTTTCAAGGAAATGAATGGTCTAATGAAAGTGGTACTTAAGATTAATCTGGTAGTGAAGTGTGTGCAGGGAGAGCTTGGAGGAAGAAGAGAGAAACTGACTGCACCCAGTGCAAGTGTCCTCAGCAGGGTTCCTGATGGGTAGTTTTAAATACTCAGTCTTCCCCCTTTGCCTGTGGGAGACTCACAGAGCAGCTTGTTTTCCTTGTGGGACAGCCCTGACCAGAAAGCTTTCCTGATACTGATCCACAGCCTGTCTTTGGCTAACTCCCACCCATGTGTTCTAGTCCTACCTTTCACATATCTGTCCCCCAAGTCTCCTCTTCACACTAAACATCCCCACCTCCTTTGCCTGTTTTTCCTCTAATTTGAGCCCTCATGGCCCTGTTCACCCTCCTCTGAGAGTGCCTAGAAATATACAACAGGCCAGATGTGTCAAGAGGCTTGTGGAATAGTTCCATTGTCCTGGTACTGTACTAGTGTCAATTCAGGGTAATATGCCATTAGTTTTTTGAGCAGCTCTCACACTATTGGTTTATTTTAAAACATTTTTATATGAATGCCTATACTTCCATAATTAATTCATTTATAACATAAGTTCAGGATTTTTCTATTTAATCCTTTTTGAATCTCATCTGGTTATTTTTTTGCCCATCAGCTCAGTCTCTTGGGATCTTTCTGAATCTGGATTCTGCTATTCAGTTTAGCAGCTATGCTTTTCTGAAGCTTTAACATGTATGAGCAAAGGGAGGCAGTGTGTAGCGCAACAGGGAGAGTGCTGGGTTTGGAGTCTTGGGGACTTGGTTTCAGATCCTGGCTCTGCCATCTCTGTGACTTTGGATAAGTCACCCAACCTCCTCTAGGCCTCATTTAGGGGCTTGGACTAGATGATCTTAAAAGGCCCTTCTGTCACTTTAGTTTTCATCCAAGTTGTTGACAAAAATGTACAGGACAGGGCTTTGATTATAGCCTTAGAAGTCTTTCAGGTGTTTGATCTGTAAGGAGTAAGTCAGATGTTTGGCCGAGATTTAGGTTGAAATGTCTGGCATTTCCATGATCTGCCAGTTAAGTAACCCTATTAAAAAAAGGAAGTGAGAAGGTAGTAGGATGGGAGGGCCGTCAGGACTTACCCACAGACTGGCTGCTGAGAGGAGCAGGGAAGAGTCAGGGGCTTGGGATGTTTTGAACTTGGTTGACTGGGGTAAGAGGATGCCTGGGGCAGAAACAGGCAAGTTTGGGGAAAGGCTTTGACTTGGGTTTGATTTCTTCCCGTTGGCAACCAGTAGTGTTGGCACCGGCCTTTCTGCAGGAGCCTGCTATCCATGGAAGCCAGACGGGTTGGGAATTGGGCTGGGCTGGATGCCCTTCCTAAAAGGGAAAGGGGCTGTCGGTCATCTATTTCCTCCACTGCCTTTGGGGAAGGAAGGGAGTAAGACCTGGAACTAACCTCACACTTTTCTGTTCTGGCGCCCCCCCCTGCCCCCAGACCCATGAAAACCGGGAACACCTTGTGATGATGGAGAAGATTCTGGGGCCCATCCCCTCTCACATGATCCATCGAACCAGGTAAGAACGAGCCTGGCAGAGGCCTGGGGAATTTGTCTGAACTGAGAGAGCAGTGGACTTACAAGTCAAGAGATTGATGTTTGAATATGGCTCTGGCATGTGGCGTGTGACCAGGGCACCGCGAGACTTTGGCCTGTCTGTAACATGGGGTTGCTGCTACTTTGTACTCCTGTATCCCAGGGGACGAGGCTCAAGAGTGAGAATAGTTGTTGGGTCTGGGGCTCTCGGATTGATTTTAGGTGGAATAAGAATGTGAGAAGAGGAAGGGACTTAGCCTGGCAGCCATTTAGGCCTATCTAAAATACCCATTAGTGGTCATCCAGCCTCTCCTTGAAGACCCTCACAAAGGGGGAGCCCCTCACCTCCGAGGGCAGAAGTTCTGCCTGACAACAAACCTGCCTCTTGACCGTTGCACCCACTGCTCCTGCCCTCTGGGGCCTGGTGTCTCTTCCATGTGACAGTCCCCATGACCTCGAGTCTTCCAGGCTGGGCAGGATCAGTTTCTATATCTGATCCTCACATATGATGTGGACTCCAGGCCCTTCCCCATCTCGGTTGCCTTCCCCTGGACACTGCAGCTCATCGATGGCCTCTTTCAAGTAGAATTCAGGTTCAAAAACTGAAGAGGAAGTCGTGTGACTAGAGCAGACTAACACCTGCTCCTTCCTAGAAGTTCCACCACATCTGATGCAGCCCAGACTTAGGGCCCCCTTTTAGGGCTGCCATGGCACACAGCAGACACGGAATTTTCAGGGCTCTCTTCGGAACGCTTATCTGGCCACACCTCCCATCTTGTACTGGGATTTTATTGTAGTCACACGCAAAACTTTTCATTTATACCTGTTGACTTTCTTCTTAGACAGGAGCCTGATGTTTTAGCCTGACTATGGGACAGAGCCAAGCCCTGTTGTGGGAGGGCCACAGGATCCCTAGGTGGACGTGGGTGGCCATGTTTGGAGCCTCACGCCCGACGCCGCCTTCGGCAGTCTGCCTGTGCTCCACTCTTCTCTGGAGAGCTGGAGGTCGACTTCCCCGTTGTCTGTGTGCCCTGAGTCTCTCAGACGCTCTTCCTGCCCCAGCTCCCTTGAATTGTATTTGATGTGTAGGGTCCGACAGACCCTACACTTTTCTTCACTTCTCTTTAGTTCTGGGGTATCCCTTCACCCATCCCCTTTTTCCCTTCAATAAATACCTCCTGGGTCCATTTGTTGTGAGGTGCTGATTCAAGGGCAGCCGAGTTCCCAGCAAGCCACCTTGGATTCTCCGGGGAGCTCTCGGCCTCTTCCCTGCCTTCCCTTTCCCCAGAGAGATGGCCCGGCCTAGTTACCCACTGGTAACCATGTAGACTTGGGCTGAACCCTGCTTCTGGCATGAACGTATTTGCCTGGGGGCAAGTCACTAAGCCGAGTCAGTGTTCTCATCAGTAAAAGAAGTAATCATGATACACCAATAACATCTAACTCACAAGTTAAAGCCCTCTCTGATGTCTTTGTTACATTCCAGGAAACAGAAATACTTCTATAAGGGAGGCCTGGTTTGGGATGAAAACACCTCTGACGGCAGATACGTGAAAGAGAACTGCAAACCCCTGAGGGTGAGTGGCCTGGTGCAAGCCAGGGTGCCAGGACAAGTCGGGGCAGTGGTATAAGGTAGGCAGGGGAGATGAGTGGACTGGACTTCCAGGCCTCATCTGCGGTTTGACAAGTACTTTGTTTCTGGAAGGGCTGGCAGGGAGGAGAGGCTGGCGTGTGTCTGCGGCAGGATTAGCCCAACTTGCTGATGACAGGCTGCTCCTCCTTTGCTCCCCTCCGCAGAGTTACATGCTCCATGACTCCCTGGAGCACGTTCAGCTGTTTGACTTGATGAGGAGGATGTTAGAGTTTGATCCTGCCCAGAGGATCACATTGGCTGAAGCCCTACTCCACCCATTCTTTGCTGGCCTGACACCCGAGGAAAGGACCTTCCGATGTAGCCGAAACCTGAGCAGATGACAGGTGTCCGGCCACTCGGCCTAGGGGTGGGGGTGGGTGCAACCAAGGGGAGGGGGCCTGGGGCCCATGGGGATGTCTGTACCTCCCCTCCATCCTTTGTCATCAGGGCTTCCTCATGCTTGCAGAGCCCCAGAGGGGAGGAAGAGCAGAGCTTACCAGAAAGCACAGATTTGACCCAAGATATTTATATGTTGTAAAGTTAAATAAAGTGTTTCTTACTGTTTGATAACTGCCGTGTAAGTGTGTCTGTCTCCCGGGGCTCAGTGCCCTGTCCAGTCAC
This sequence comes from Dromiciops gliroides, assembly GCF_019393635.1. NCBI lineage: Eukaryota > Metazoa > Chordata > Mammalia > Microbiotheria > Microbiotheriidae > Dromiciops > Dromiciops gliroides. Next base: position 48,598,361 of record NC_057862.1, read on the forward strand.
AGAGCTGGAGGGGACCCATGAGGCTCTACTCCCACCTCTCCCCCGCCCTGCCTTCATTTTACAGGCTAAGCAGCTTGCCCCAAGTCACAGAGACCCAGGTTATGCCGGTAGCCAGACTCTCTGTGCTACAAAGTGCTGCCTTTCTGTCCATGTCTACATTAGGTGAAAGCTTCCAGGACAGCCGCTGGCACCAAGGGTGTCACTGCAGTCCTGTAACTTCCTAATCCAAAAACCATGGCACCTTCCACATCTTAGTCATTTCTTAGCCAACAGTATACTGGAAAGAGAGCGGGGTCTTGCTCTTTTCAGGCGCCTTCTGGCTCAGATATCTGGGCTATTTGTGGCTGTCCTGTGCAGACTTGCTTTGGCCCCAGGGGGCAGAACTAAATGGGGGGGGGGTGCGCGACTTCAGCTTGAACTTAAGGAGAAGCTTCCTTGTGGTGAGAGCTGCCCACTGTGGGAGGCGATGGAATCTCAAAGAAGGGATTCTTCTCCATGTAGGAGCTGGACTAGATCAGGGCTTCCTAAAACTTTTTCCACTCACAACCCTTTTGTCTGAGAAGTTTTTACACAACCCTGGGTGTGTAGGCATATAATATCAGATATACAACTCAAACACTTACTACCAGATTTTTTGGGACCCTTACATTCAATTATGTGACCCCATGTGGAGTCCTGCCTGGTCTTCTCTGGCAGATGACATTCCAGCAGATAAAGGCTCCTCATGTTACATGCTATACTTGACTGGAGGCTCTTGAGAATGGATCAGGCCTTTAAGAAATAGGGCATCTTTACCAGATACTCCCCAAACTTTGCCTAACTAACCACTTTTCTCAAACCCCATTAAATGTGCGACAAGGCTTGCTTTCTCACTCCTGTCTGTGTCCAGTAGGCTTGAGAAATAATGGTCAATGGTCAAGGTCAGGTGGGGTTCTTCACTTGGCCAGAGCTAATCTCTGGAGCTACAGTCAGCAGTCAGGGATTCCATGAAATCCTTTCCAGGCATGCTTACAGCAGTACACCACACACACCAACCCCCAGGCTGGGTCAAGTCAGCTTTATTTTAGTGCTGGTTTTTTTGTCATTCCCTACTCCCATCTCAACAGCTGCACTAGTAATAGTCTCCTCATCAACTGTGCTAAAGGGTCAACAACACAGCCAAGGCCAGGTGGCCAAACAGCCTTCATTCAACTGCTAGAGGGAGAGGAAGAAAGGCCTCGGAGGGGCTAGCTTTTCTTTTTAATAGTCAAATTCTCTCGGGGTAAAAGAAGAAAAATAAAGGGCTACTTTCCTTTCAACATAAATTGTGGCAGGTGACAAGACTGAGGAGGAATAAGGAAAGGACTGTATTCCTCAACCTGCCAAGGATGGAGTAAAAAATGCTAAGAAAACAAGGTTGTCCCCCCTGCCCAGGACGCCCCACTGGTCCTGCGGATGTCCGCCTCAACTTTCTGACTGAGCACCAATAGTGGGCCAGATCCCCCCTCCCTTTTCTCAGCAGGAAGAGCAGACAGGAGATGCTTCCCCATCCCCCTCAAACCCCACCTCCTCCTCCCCAGGGGAGCTCAGTTCACTGTCTAGGCCCTTCCAAGGGCTGCCCATCCTCAGATGTAAACACCATCCTAGAAAGATGTTCCGCATCTGTAAAAGAAGCCTAAGCCTTTGTTTCTCGTGCATGGAATGGCTAGAGCATTTTCTGGGAGGGGCAGCTGACTCCAGGGGGGGCTGCACCAACCTTGAGGCTTCTGCGAAGGCCCCTTCTCCACACCAGACGGGGACAGGCCACGTGGAAGTTGGGCTTGCTATTCCACAAAATTAGGAGCGCGGGCAGGGGGAGGAACTCTGGAACCCTGAGCAGGATACCCTTACCAGGAAGGGAAGGGAGAGACCAGGCTGACGGCTCACAGTCCTGTCTCCATTAGTGCTGTCTGCCAGGGAGAGGGCCTCCCTCCCTATCAGAATATTGTTACGATGTGGGTGTTACAGGAAAGAGAAAAACTCCACAATCTACACTAAGGACCCTCCTCTGCCCACAGTATGGCCTCGGGACTTACAAGAACCAGAGGGGCCCTGCCTACCCTGAATACCGAAAAATGGAGCTTGGACCAAAATGACACTTGAATCTGTCTGGCTCTGTGAAATCTTCCCCTCCAAAGGCACCAAATATCAAGCTCTTTGGGACTTTCCCCCCAGCTGCTGGGACAGGGTAGGAGGGGGCTGCAAGAGCTCATAGACTGGCATTCGAAGAGGTTAAGAGGGACCGGGCACCTCCCCAATCAGCAGCTTCAGGAGGAAGTGCAAAAGCCCGGAGCCATCTGGCTAGAATACTCCCTGGAGTCCTTGGGAGGCCCTGCAAGGCAAGAGGCCACTCGAGCAGCCTTCCTCTGGCCAGACCAATGCTTCTTTTTCTTTTTTGACACCTCTGAGACAAGGGGCAGCCCAAAAGGACCAGAGAGACCAAGGGTGCCATCTCCCGCCAAACGATGCCGGACCACCAGAGGCTGCCCCAGATACCAGGGGAGAGGCCACTCGACAAAGGTAAAAGCTGGAGTAGCTCACATGTGGCCCCCAAGTCTCCCCCGGTTGCTCGGGCTCCTTCCCTTCTCTTGGATAAAACAGCTGCTGCATTCAGCCCAAGAGAGGCCGTGGGAAGGTAAGGGCTGAAGAGCAGGCAGCCTGGCCAATGTAGGGAAGAAAAGCTCAAATACTGGGATTAGCCTCCACTGTCCTCAGCCCCTCTGGACACCCCTCCCTGCATTGGAAGCCAAATGGGAGCCTCGAGAGAGGCTCAGCACCAAGTTTCCCACAGAAGAACTCCCAATACTGAACAAGAACTCCACCCCTTCTTTGCATATGCACTAAGAGCTTGGGGGGGGGGGGAGGACGGGGACCTGGCCTCACCCATACACCATGGGGACATTGCAGCCAACATGGCTGGTGGGGAAGGACCAGCTCACTCCAGCCTTTGGTCCCAATGGGAACAATGGGGGGCAGGAGCGGGGATTGTTGGCAAGGGAGATGGGCACCATGGCTCTACAGTGATATGTCCCAAAGCTACCCGTGCTGAAAACGTCCAAGGATTAATCCAAGGGGTCAAACATCAGCCAATAGGACACACAATACCCCCTTTCCCCAAGAGCTGGCTTGGGAGGGAGAAGGTAAAAGGTTGGGCTGACCCCTTGGGAAAAAAGCGTCTACTGGGTATGCGGGTCGGGTCAAGGGCAAAATGAAAAATGAACACCAAGAGAACAACAAACCCCCCAAAGTGGTGTTCAGTTGTGGCTCTGGCAGAGCAGACAGATTAAGAGCTGGCCAGGCTCCTGCTGGACACCAGCTTTCTGCATGGGCCACGTGGCTCAGGACTGAGGAAAGGCAGGAAAGAAAACTCAACTCCAGCTACCATCATAAACATCGAAGCAACAGGAAAAGGAAACTAGCCCCCCATAAGGACAACTGCACCCCAGCACATCTGACATGATTAAAAGGAAGGGCTGCTTATTTAAAAAAAAAAGTCTGCTGGGGTCAGGGAGGGAGAGCCAGAGGAGGAGGAGGAAAGCAGAGAGTTGTTAGGGATACCCTGCTCCCCTCGGGTCTGGTGGCTAGGAACCTCAAACCTGGTCTAACAGCTGCCTGTGTCTGTAAACAAAAACCCTCCACTGAGAAAGTGGCCGAGCGGCCAGATAGGGCAGGCCCCACCCAGGGGCCCAAGGGGCAGCCTTCAAAGGGCAGTTACTCTTCAGTTTGAAATGCGGTGCTTCTTGCAGAAGAAACAAACCTTAAAGGAAACAAACAAAGCAAACACAACCACACTGTCCACGGAGCTTCACATCCTTAAGGCCTTCTCTTCAGGAAAGTGGCAGCATCTGGCTCCAGAGCCTTGGGCCGTCCACGGCCTCCCTGTGGGCCCGTGGCCTCTACGTTGAGTGCAGTGGGATGACAAATTTGCAGCCAAAGGGTGAGCGGTAGTTGATGCCCACCTCCTGGAACACCTGCTGAGGGATGCCAATGTCGCACAGGTAAACGCGTCCCGCCCGCTCACCGAGGGGCAAGGGCAGGCCCAGGGCCAGCGACCACTTGGCATCGATGCCCAGCTCGGCCTCAAACATCGGCGGGTCTATGCTGAGGACGGGTGCCCGGTTCTGATTGGCCCAGTCCACAGCTGCTTTGTACCAGGGCTGGTCTCGGAGGAAGGCATTCTCGTGACAATCCAGGCAATTGATCACCAGGTCCACAGGGCTGGAGGGGAGATCTGCAAGTGAAAACAGGCAAGTTTGACTGGCCATGAAGGCCGCCTTGTGGCAGGGCCCTGGCCTCACCTTCCCTCAGTTTCTGTAAACAATTATTCATAGGTTGGCCCACTTGCTCTCCCAAGCCAGAGGTTGTCCCAGTGCTTATCATCCCTCTTTCTATAGCTGCATTCGTATCCAGAAAAAGCCACAGCCCAGAACTCTGCTTCTGGAAGGTGACATTCAGGGGAACCCAGCTATCCAGGTGAGGCCACGAAGGCAGCATGAGACACAGGACTGTGCTTAGAGCAGCCAGGGACCTTGGGCAAGGCATTTAATCACTTGGTGCTGCAATTTCCTCCTCTGTATAATAAAGAGGTTGTAAGAGTGAGTGATCTCTAAGGTCTTTTCCAGCTACAAATCCTCAATGGGATTGATACGACATAATGGGATGTGAGCAAGCTTTCCAAGTGGAACTAAATGGGTTAGACCCAAACACGTCTCCCTAAGGCCGACTTCAATTTCTTGTTGTAAAAGCTCTGCTCGCAGTCTCAACTTCAAGATCTTTACAAAAGCGCAGACATTCCAATCCATTCTGGGGACCACGATACAGGCCTAAAGTGGGGCTTGGTCCCCCTTTAGCAGAATGGCCTCCAAGTCACCATTCTGAACACAAAGGGAGCCTGGCTTCGCCCCCTAACACTGCTGCAAGACTGAGTCTCTCCCCAGCACTGCTCAGACAGGAAGACCAAGAGAGGCAGCTTGTCTAAGGTTACATTGTTACCACCACCAGCACCCTTATCTTGTTTGAACGTTTCTATAGGGCTTCAAAGTTTCCAAAGTTCTTGCCAGGGATCATTTCGTTTTGTTCTAACAGCCTTGGCAGTAGGTGCTATTGTCCTCTCCATGTTATAGATGAGGAAGCTGAAGTGGACAGGGATGAAGTGACTTGCCCAGGGTCACACAGCTGGTCGTGTCTGAGGCCAGAGTGGAACCTCGGTTTTCCTGTCTCTGCTAGGTGCCAGGACTCCTAATGCTATCCTCAACCCACTATCTAATAGCCACCCAAACCAGACTGATGAAGCCTTACAGGTTCACAAGGCATTTCCCCCACAACCATCTTGTGAAGCAGGTGGCGTAAGGGTCATTATTCCCTTTTATGAGAAAACAGGCTCAGAAAGGCTCAGTGGCTTCTCCAAAACTACAGTTAACAAATGCTGGTGCCAGAATTTAAACACAGGTCCTAGAATCTAGAACTGGAAGGAACCTTAGAAATCCTCTAAACGGGGGCTTCTTTTCTTTTTTCTCTTTCTTTTTTTTTTTTTTTGGTGAGGCAATTGGGGTTAAGTGACTTGCCCAGGGTCACACAGCTAGTAAGTGTCAAGCGTCTGAGTCCGGATTTGAACTCAGGTCCTCCTGACTCCAGGGCCGGTGCTCTGTGCCACCTAGCTGCCCCTAAATGGGGGCCTTTTTTTCCCCCCCAGGAATTATAATTTTATTTTCAGGGTGAAGAAAAAGGCTTGCAAGCAAGGAGGAGTCATAGACATGTGTACTGGGGCCCTGCAGTGTGGGGAGAGCTCAATATTTATACTAGTGGCTGTCCAGTGAGCTGTAGCCCTGACAATGAGGGAACAACAAGCATGTGACAAGTTTGTTTCACTGAAGGACTTTCCAGGTTGGTCTGGTAATTGTCTTGGATCGGAGAACACTTTTTGAATTCTATAACTAGCCCAGAGGGTGATCATAGAGGATTTTTGTCCTGCCAAGCTCAGTTTTCTTGTTGGGCCTTAGCTCTGGAAAGCAGAGGATCTAAGTTTCATTTTGTCAACAACCAGCCGTGCCTGGTGGGCTGAAGCTCCTCTAACACTGAAATCACCCAGAACTACAAGCTTGTCCTCTTTTAGGGCATTGGTGATAAGGGTCTCCAGGTCTCCATAAACTTTTTCTTGGAGCTCATCAGAATTTGTCATGGTGGGAACACAGGCACGGATGATGGTGGCCTGATGGGGTTTTGGTTTGTTTTGAAATTAATAAAGTATTTTCTTTTTTTTCCCATTACATGTACAGATAGTTCTCAACTTTTGTTTATACAAGCTTTCCAATTTCAGATTCTTCTCCCTCCCCCAGACAGCAGGTAATCTGATATAGGAGATATAGATATACACACACACACACACACACACACACACACACACAATAACATTCATCCTATTTCTGCATTAGTCATGTTATAAGAGAAAAATCAGAGCAATGATGAAAAACCTCAAAATAGAAAAAACAACAGCACCAGAAACAAAGGAAATAGTATGGTTCATTCAGCATCCATACACCACAGTTCTTTTTTTTTTTCCTGGATTTGGAGATCCTCTTCCATCATGAGTTCCCTGGAACTCTTCTGTACCATTGCATTGGTGAGAAGAATCTAGTCCATCACAGTAGATCAACACTCAATGTTGATGATACTGTGTACAATGTTATTCTGGTTCTGCTCATCTCACTCATCATCAGCCCACGCAAGACCCTCCAGGTTTCTCTGAACTCCTCCTGCTCATTGTTTCTTACAACAGTATTCCATTGTATTCATATACCACAACTTGTGTAGCCATTCCCCAATTGATGGGCTAAAGGGGGGGGGGCTTCTTAATTATTTTTGCGTAGGGGATCCTGTTGGCAGTGTCTGACGAAGCCTATGAACCCTTGCTTATAAATGCATTAAACAAAATATGTAGGATCACAAAAGAAATCAGTTCTATTGAAATACAGTAACCAAAATGGTTTTGAAAGTTCACGGACCCCAGGTTCAGAACCTCTGATCTAGACCAACCCCCTCAGCTTACAGATGAAACTGAGGATCAGAGACAAGCATGTAGAAAGGGTTCCAGGTTACTCAGGGTGAGTAACCAAGTAGTCACTCACACCCGGGTCCCCCAACCCCAAGCTCCCCACTCTCTCCCCTGCTGCTGCTGCCTCCCATGAAGCTCCCAGAGCAGCCTGGGAGGCGGGTGCACATTCTCTGTTCTACTGTCCTAGGCCCTGGGTCTCACCGAGATACTGCCCACCATCAGGGACTTGCTGGCCTCAGGATGAAGGCCAGCTTCCGCTGGCACAGCCCTCACGCCAGGCCTAGCTGAGGCTACTGTGCCTGCCTTCCCACCTGGGCTGGATTCTGTGCTCCTTTGGATACCCTGGGTCCTGCCCGGCAGGCTCATAAAACAGTTGCTGTTGCTGATGAAGGCCCTTGTTTCGCTGTGCACCTTAAGGTAGTGGCTTCCACCTTGTGGGCCTCAGCATCCTCCTGTGTAAAAGGAAGGGACAGGAGGCTCCTTCCACCAGTAACACACTGTACGATCTGGCCAGCTTACGAATGATGCTGCTTTCTAAGGACCATCATTTCCACTGGCTGCCACCAGATGGCAGAAGCAGATTGCAAAAGTCAGGTCTGAGGAGCCCAATCAGGCCTGCCCAGCGAAGGCTCCTGGAAAGCTGTCCTGTGCTCAAGGTCACGTCACATACACCGTGAACAAAGGGCAGAGCCAGCACTTGGGCCCAGGCCTCTAGCCTCTCAATCTGCAGCAGCACCACCCAACAGGGGACGGGGAAGGGAATGGGAACCCTGCCCACCTCAGTGCTGCCCAGCCCTGGGCTCCAATACGCTCACTCACCTTTGAGGCTGGACACCTGCTGGCCCTGAGTCTTGCTGAAGAGGGACAGTTCATTGGTGATAGATTCCAACATCTTGACAAAGTTGGGCAGGAAGAGGATGACGTGGACATCATGGTTGGCAAGGTGTCGCCCGCAGCTTATGCCCTGAGCTCCCTTCACATGGGGACCACAAAGGAGGGCGACTGTAGGCCTTTGGTGGACATTCTTGGGATTCAATCTGCAAAGAAGAGATGGGGGAGGACGTAAGCTCTGGAAGAAGGAACCGTCTTCCGCCTGCATCTCATTGGCAGGCTGTTCCTCCACACTATCTGCAGAAAACACACCTGGACAAGAGGCCTGGCATTTCTGTCTGCCTCCTGCCTGGATGCCATCCCGGCGCAGCCCCCTCGGCGGCTCCCATGTCTGAAGCCTCTGCCTTGCTTCCTATTGCCTGGCCCCCCGTACTTCTCTAGCCTTCCCCCTCCTCAGCTGGGTCAGGCACTGTCCTTGCCCACGCCACATTCAGTGCCAACCTGGTCCTTGCCCTTCCAGCCCTTCAGATCCAGCTGAAGCCCTGGCTTCTTCAGGAAGTCATCCTTCCCTATCTCGGCCGCTCTCTCTCTTCTGACTCTCCATCATGTGCAGTCCCCGTCCTGCCTTTCATGCGGATTTTCTCACATCAGTAAAACGTTTAACATGGAGCCATTTCTACCCCCTGTGTACAGACTGAGGAGCAGCACAGACACTGAGGCCCAGGGCAAGGCCTCTTCCACAAGAAGAGCTTTCTTTCGGCCTTTAAGATCACCGAATGTTCACTGAGCTACAGCATCAGTCTTGGAGCTAGAAGGAAGCTGCCCGAGCCCCCTCAGAGTCAGCGCTGCCACTCACGCTGCCTGCTAGCTCCACACCCAAGGCTTTTCCTCCTGCCACCTTCTGCTTCCCATGACTAGAGCGGGCTCTATTTCCTGCCTCTTCAGCAGACTCAGTGCAGTGCTTCTCGGGAGGCTCAGGGGTGAGGACAATAAAGCTAGAGACCAAAGCAGACACTGGTTCCAGAGAGAGATGGGCAAGTATGGAAGGAAGACAGACTGGGTGGACAGAGAATGAGGGACAAAGAAGGAGCAGGGTCCAGAGATGGGGAGAGAGGCAGAGTGTGAGTCTCTAGGATGTTCTAGATAAAGAGTTCTATGTGGGTTCTAGGAAGCTCAAATCCTCTTCAGGAATGTTCTCCAGGTGGGCCTGGGAGGGGGACTTCCTGAAGTTTCTTTGACGATCCTACTGCCCTTTCTGGGAGCTCGCTGTAGAATATCCCTGCGATGGCCTGATGTGTCTGAAGCAGCACATTTAGACAGAGGAATTGCTGGGGACAGCTGTGCAGACGGGCAACGTCACAGAGAGCGGAGAGTCTCTTGTTCTCTAGGCCTCAGAATGAGGGGCTGGCTGTAATCTCTAAGGTCCCTTACTTGCCCTTCTACCTTTCATGACCTAAACTACTGTATTCAAAGAGGCCTTTTGCCATCCAGGCTTTGTTCTTGACTTCTTTTTTTGTTTTTGATTTTTGGGGGTGGGTTTTTTTTTGCAGGGCAATTGGGGTTAAGTGACTTGCCCAGGGTCACACAGCTAGTAAGTGTCAAGTGTCTGAGGCCGGATTTGAACTCAGGTCCTCCTGAATCCAGGGCCAGTGCTCTATCCACTGCGCCACCTAGCCGCCCCTGTTCTCGACTTCATGAGGACATCGATGCTTCTTTTGATTAAATAAAGTCTCACTGGGCCACGGATAATGGTGGGAGGATCTCAAGGAGGCTTCAAGGTATATGTAGAGCTTAGATTCTGTTTCTCAGTGAGATGGTATACCTGGGCGAGGCCTAGGCTTTTGAAGTGGCTCAGCAGATGCCTCTTAGACCCTCTGAGGGGAATAGAATTGTTTCTGTGTTAAGACTCTGAGCTTAGGGGCTTTCTCTGAAGACGTTGGCCTCCTTTCCCCCCAAAGTCAGCGATGTCATTCATCAATACTGAGGAAGGGTATGTTGATTGTGACAGGAAAAGGAAGAAAAGCAGCTCACAGCTCAATGCATTTTATTCCCCTCGGACTTAGCTTGCACTTAGAACAGGGAGGGTAGAGCTACCCAAGCCTGGTGGGCCTCATGCTGGGGAATCTTGGGAAAAGTGCACAAACAGAATTTCAGAATATCTTAGAGGGCAGCCTTGGGGCCATACATTTTGGTCATGAAAGGACAGAGACAAGGACTGATAACTGGGCGATGGAGAGGCAAGGTGAGAGTGGGTAGGAAGAAGGGCCTTGGCCTTATGGTAAATGAAAAGCTATTCTCATCACGGGACATAAGGAGCAACCAAACTAACTCCCTGGCTGCAGAGTGGGCAGCTATTTATTCTAATTCTGCACAGCATGAGTGTCTCTTCTGTGCGAGGCACTATATGGTGATTAAACATTTCAGATGCTGATCTCCAAACCTCAACCCCAACCCTTACCCCAGCCCCCAGGCTCAACACGGACCGACTCACCTGTTAGGTCCTCCTAACAGGGTCAGTGCCATTTGGCTGGCACATACTCCAGTCATCTCCAGCCTCCGTTCCAGTGTCAGACCATGCTTCTCTGCTACCGATAACAGCTTCTTGTGCAGCTCGTAGGAGACACTCGGGACAACCAGCCCAGAGTCTGTGACTCAGAAAGGAAGTGGAGAGGAGGGAGAAAGAAATGAGTAAGGGCAAAGGGTCCAAAATGAGCCTCGAATATCCAGGTACAATCTTCTCATCTTCTGAGCCTTGGAATAAGTGACGTTCTGATATTTTCTGAAAGCTCAAGAAGCTGAAGCAGAATGGACTTTCAGCTTTGGTTGCTAAATGAATAATTGAGAACAACAACTTAGTTCCAAATACAGACCAGTACAGATGAGATAGAAATACACACACACACACACACACACACACACAAACACACAAACAGTGGTGTCTTCTGAAAAATGATACCAAAGTGCTAAAGAAACATAAGCACATGAAAGGTCCTCCCTTTAACACTGACTCGAACTCATCATGGACCTTTTCTTTTCTTTTTTGTTTGTTGTTTTTTTTGCGGGGCAATGAGGGTTAAGTGACTTGCTCAGGGTCACACAGCTAGTAAGTGTCAAGTGTCTGAGGCCACATTTGAACTCAGGTCCTCCTGAACCCAGGGCCGGTGCTTTATCCACCGGGCCACCTAGCTGCCCCCATGGACCTTTTCTTTGTTTCAACATTTGTGTTCTTGTCATCTCATTCACTTCTGTAGTACCTTAACAACAAGTGTGACTAGGCAGATTTGAGACAAGCCTGACTTAGAAAAGAAGTTCCCTCTATTTATGTTTTTGGGGTTTTTTTAGTTTGTTTTTTGGTTGGGCAGTGAGGGTTAAGTGACTTGCCCAAGGTCACACGGCTAGTGTTAAGTGCCTGAGGCCGGATTTGAACTCAGGTCCTCCTGACTCCAGGGCTGGTGCTCTATCCACTGCACCACCTAGTTGCCCAGTTCCCTCTATTTAGACCAAAACAGTACGATGAGGAATAACAGTCCACATTTACACAGTGACTGATGGTTTTACAAGTGACCTTGTAGTAGTAGTACAAGTACAATCACCCTCACTTTACAGATGACAAGTGGAGCCACAGGGAGGTGACGAGCTTTGTCCCCAGTTATAGAGTAAGCGGCTGAAGTCAAACTCAAGTTTTCTGATTCAAAGCCTAGTACTTTTTCCACAATGCACAAACCAAAGATAAAGAATATGAGGTCATCTAGCCATACAGATCTAAAACTATATTATAAAGTGGCAACTATCAAAACTATTTGGTGGTGGATCAGTGGAATAGGTTATGCATACAAAACAGAAGTAAATGAACATAACACTCTCCTGTTTGATAAATCCCAAGACTCCAACTTCTGGGATAAGAATTCACTATTTGACAAAAACCGCTTGGGAAAACTGGAAAACAGTTTGGCAGAAACTAGGCAAAGATTAACATCATCTCACATCATATACAAAAATAACGTCAAAATGGGTACATGATTTAGACATAAAGGGTGATACCAGAGGCAAATTAGGAGAGAAAGGAATAGTTTACCTGTCAGATCTATGGAGAGGGGAATTTATGATCAAACAAGAGATGGAGAACATTATGAAATTCAAAAAACAGGATCATTTTGATTATATTAAATTAAAAAAGGTTTTGCACAAACAAAACCAATGAAACCAAGATTAAAAGGAAAGCAGAAAGCTGGAAACAATTTTTACAGCCATTATTTCTGATAATGGCCTCATTTCTCAAATATATAGAGAACTGAATCAAATTTATAATACAAGTCATTCCCCAATTGAGAAATGGTCAAAGGATATGAACAGGCAATTTTTAGATGAAGAAAATAAAGATGAAAAAAATAAGAAAAAGAAGAAAATAAAGCTATCTACAGTTGTATAAAAAAATGTTCTCAATCACTACTGAGTAGAGAAATGCAAATTAAAACTACTCTGAGGTACTCACACCTATCAAATTGGCTAATATAACAACAAAAAAAAGGGAAAATGATAAATGTTGAAGATGTGGGAAAAGTGGAACACTAACACATTGTTGGTGGAGTTGTAAATTGATCCAACCATTCTGGAAAGTAATTTGGAACAATGCCCCAGAAGCTATAAAAACTGTGCATACCCTTTGACCCACTACTAGCTCTATATTCCAAAGAAATCAAAAAAGGGGAAAGGACCCACATGTACAAAAATATTTATAGCTGCTCTTTTTAGAAATTGAGGGGATGCCCATCAATTGGGGAATGGCCGAACAAGTTAATGTAATGATGAGCAGGAGATTTCAGAAAAACCTGGACTTACATGAACTGATGCTGAGTAAAGTGAGCAGAACCAAGAGAACACTGTACACAGTAATAACAACATTGTGTGACAATCAACTATGATAGACTTAACTCTTTTCAATAATACAATGATCCAAGACAGCTCCAAAAGAGTTGTCTCTCCACATTCAGAGAAAAAGTACTATGGGGTCTGAATGCAGATTGAAGAATACTATTTTCATTTTTGTTGGGTTTTTTTGGTTTAGTCTTTTTTGTGGTTCTTCCCTTTTGTTCTGATTCTTCTTCCATAACATGACTAAAGTGGAAATATGTTTAACATGACTAATGTAGAACTATATCAGATTGCTTGCTGACTTCAGGAGGAGGGAGGGAAGGGAAGGAGGGAAAAAGATTTGAAACTAAAAAATCTTACAAAAATGAATGTTGAAGGGACAGCTAGGTGGCGCAGCAGATAGAACACCAGCCCTGGAGTCAGGAGGACCTGAGTTCAAATCTGAACTCAAGACACTTAACACTTACTAGCTGTGTATTTCCTCACACCCCCCCAAAAAGTTGAAAACGATCTTTATGTGCAATTGGAAAAAAATAAAATATTATTAAAAAGGAAAAAAACATAATATAAGACCATGAAGAATTCAAGATTTCAGTGAATGTGGGGGTCCACGTCATACTCAAATTCATTGCTGAGGTGTCTATCCTAACAATTTCTAGGGTAAAGCTGACAGGGCACATGTTTGACCACAAGAAGTTGAGTGAGACTTTTCCACTGAGAAATTAAGATAAGTCTATCTTGACAATGTTATTTTTCTGAAAGGTTCAAACACTGGTCCTTCCTCACCCTTTTCTAGGCCTCATTCCTCACAAGGCCTCTCCTAAACTGTCAAAAGATCCTTATAGGGCAGCTAGATGGCGCAGCGGATAGAGCACTGGCCCTGGAGTCAGGAGTACCTGAGTTCAAATCTGAACTCAAGACACTTAACACTTACTAGCTGTGTGACCTTGGGCAAAGCACTTAACCCCAATTGCCCCCCCCCCCAAAAAACAGATCCTTATAGAAACAGAAGTAGATGCTCCAACATCTTCTGACCCTTTGCCCCTTAATCGAAATGCCAGATCATTTGTTCATCTTTCTCTCACTCTTCTGTGTCCTGGTCCATAGTTTTTCATTTCCTAATAAGAAACTGAGCTAGGCTTTATGTTTTCAAGCAATTTTTCATCCCTGCTTTTCTGAGGTGAATGTTAGATTCAGAAGTAATTTAACAGCTATTAAAAATATTGAATATATTTTCTCTAGTAGAAATGGAAATAAATGTGCAGAGAGCAGCAGAATGGCATTCCTGTTAATCTCAAAGCAAAACATTAATTTCAATCATTTATTCAACAAACATTATTTACCTACAATGAGAAATACAGTTACATTCCAGGAAGATAAAAAGATAAACAATACATGATACAGAAGGATGGGGGGGCAGTGTTTACCCTACATACACAAATACAGAGTGGGCCATAAGTCAGGAAGGGGGTTTCAACATTTAATAACTCCTTTATTTTTTGTTTTTAATTTATAATACCATAGCATCACATACAGTATATACAGGAAATGAATTTACATCACATAGGACAAAATAAATCTCATAAATGGTGAAAGATAATAAAATAATAATTTCCCAAAAGTTATTAAAACATTGTGACTTTTGGCCCATCCTGTACATAGGTTAGAATATAGTAGATCTTTAAAACTATAAAATGATGAAACTAGATGAAGATTAAAAAAATTTCCAGCTATGGGAATTAGAAAGATCTCATGAAGGAGATGCCACTTGAATTGGCCTTTAAAGAATGAGATGCACTTCTGGACACGGCCAACTGGGGAATTTGTTTTGCTATATGTATAATGCATATTTGCTACAAATATTTTCTTTCTTTCATTGGGGAGGAGGGTTGGTGAGGAGGGAAAAAAGTATACTAGAAAAAAAATTTACTTTACAAAAATAACTGAAAAAAATCTCTCAAGTCTCACCTTCTCTAGGTCTTTCCCAGTCTGTCCCACCTCCACTGCTAGCGCCTTTCATCTCAGATTATCTTTCATTTATTCTATTATCTTATAGGTACATAGACATTTGCATGTTGTCTTCCCCACTGCAATGAGTTTCTTGAGGGCAGAATTAAGTCAGGTTCTGTAAGTAACTTTAATTGCTTGGTCATCTGAAGTCCTCCATAACCCACTAGAGGCCAATACCACTTTTAAAATATCAGAGCTAGAGGGCAGCTAGGTGGTGCAGTGGATAGAGCACCGGCCCTGGACTCAGGAGGACCTGAGTTCAAATTTGACCTCAGACACTTGACACTTACTAGCTGTGTGACCCTGGGCAAGTCACTTAACCCCAATTGCCTCACCCCCCCCCCAAAAAAAATCAGAGCTGACTGGTGGTTGGCAGAGCAACAGCCAAAGAGCCATTACAATATGGACTAATAAAACAAGAGAGACTTCTTCACTGTGACTTCATGGTTGCATGATTTCATTGGTATGACATTCACTTGTAAATGAAACTAGAAAGACAACAAACATGAAACAGAACAGATCAGCTAGTGTTTCTATGGGGATCTATTCTCAACAGTGACAATGGAACCTCCCTATTTGGGTGTCACTTATTTATCAGTAACATTAGCACTTATGATGAAGTTGGCAAAAGTAGCTGGACATAAACAGATACAGGAGAAATCCAAGCTCAAAGTAACAATTTTTAAAATTAAATTTTTTTTTTACATCATTCTCATTTTTAGATATACTTTAGCCTCCAGCCTCCATATTGAACCTCCCCTCATAACAAGGGGAAACAATCAGTATGGTGAATATGGCTAATAACATGCAATATTCTGTCCTTATAGTCCCTGACTTCTCTTAAGAGAGAGAGGTATTTCATTCTCTCTTCTCTAGGACCTTTATTGGTTGTTAATTTATTCTGTTTTAGTCACTGTATATGAATATTTGCTGTTCTTCTGATTCTATTTATCTCACAATGTTGGTTCCTAGAAATCTCCCCATGCTTCTCTGAATTCCTTGTATTCATTGATTCTTATGAGAAAATAATATTCTATTACATTTCTTGACCACAGTGGTGTTCAATCATTCCCCAAACAATCAACATTCATTTAATTTCCAATTCTTTGCTATTAACTGCATTTAATAGAACTTTGTTTCTGCCTTTGATCTCCTTAGAGAAGACACATGTGAGAAATGACAAAGGAGGTAGATTTCAGAGAAAGCTAGGAAGACTTGTGGTAACTGATGTAGAATGAAGCAAGCAGAACTAGGGGACCAATTTATATAGCAAGAACAACACTGTAAGGAAAGACAACTCTGAAATAAAAATAGCAAGGATTTATACAGCATTTTAAGGTTAGTAAAGAACTTTATATGGTTAACTCAACTGATATTCAGACCCTGGGAAGTAGATGCTATTATTATCCCCATTTTACAGGAAACTGAGGTAGAAAGCAGTTAAGTGACTTGCCCAGGGTCACATAGCTAGAAAATCCTAAGGCAGAATTCAAACTCAGGTCTTCTTTGACTACAAGTTCTATTGACCACAACACCTTGCTGCTCTAAATCTTGAAAAATTCTGATCAGTGCAACTACTGATCCCCCAATTGCGGAGGGCTGATGATGAATCTACCTCCTGACAGAAAAGTAATGGATTTGAGGTGCAGAACAAGACATTTTTTGTGCATGGCAAATGTAAGGATGTGTTTTGCCTGCCTGTTTATTTGTTACAAAGACTGTTTTTCTTTTATTCAGTGGATAAGGATATTTGGGGAGAAGTGGGAACCTAGTTATAGTGTTGCCAAAACAGGGGGTAAGAAAATAAAGGAAAAGAAGGTCATGAAATTATATATATTTGTTTGGGTTTTTTTTTGGGGGGGTGAGGCAATTGGGGTTAAGTGACTTGCCCAGGGTCACACAGCTAGTACGTGTTAAGTGTCTGAGGCCAGATTTGAACTCATGTACTCCTGAATCCAGGCCGGTGCCTGGACGAAATATATGAAATACATATTTTTTAAAATTCACTGAAGTTCAGGGGGCAGCTAGGTGGCGCAGTGGATAGAGCACTGGCCCTGGAGTAAGGAGTACCTGAATTCAAATCTGGCCTCAGACACTTAACACATACCAGCTGTGTGACCCTGGGCAAGTCACTTAACCCCAACTGCCTCACTAAAAAAAAAAAAAATTTTTTTTCACTGAAGTTCAGAAGGAATCAGACAAGCAGAACAGCTTTGGAAATAACATGTTGAATTTATTACACTTTTTAAAAAAAGCAAGCTGTATGCAGTAGGAGATTCAGAATTTCACATATATCTTCTTTTCTGTTCTACTCTGTACATGGAAATGTTTGGGTTTGGGGGGTTTAAGTTAGAAACCTGGAATAGTATAAGACATCATCAAAGACATATGTGATTGGAGAAGAAGCTGACCTAGTCATATGATAGTGCATGTGAGAGAGAACACACACAGATATTGACTAAAAACCAGAGGAATGCCTTCACTGCATTGGGTAGCTCCTCCATGGAAGGTTTGCACATACGACACAAGAGATGAGGGATAAAAAGGCAGTGGAAGGGTGACCCTTCCTCCTCTTAGAAATATCTGGGAACTAACTTGGACACGGTGCTCTTTCTGGGGTGTTCCTGGTCAGAGGGAACCAGTTCCTCAGTAGCCAGTTCCTAGCCCCATAACATTTACTGGACAGCCATGGCATTCCAAGTGATGGGGAAAATCTTCCATTTCAGCCGGCCTTGGAACAAAAAAAGACAACTCTGAGCAGACCTAGACTTTCATTTTCACCTTTAATACCACCCCCTCATGCCCCAGCTTCTCTGCTGAAGCTGCCACTAGTGGTCCAGCAGGTGTAGCCCAACCTTGCATGCTAACAGCTGATTAAAATCACCTTTTTATAGCAGGCCCTATAGATGCACACATGTAACACATTATCAGGACTAATTAGTAACTGTTGAAAGCTATGTGAAAAAGCTGAATGAATGCTCCCAGTCACAAGGCGACCTCTAAACCTGTCAGACAAGTCACGCACCTGCTGGTCTCTTCCTGGGAAGTCACGCAAGGTTCAGCTTTCCCTCTGCTCTGTTCATTTCTTCCCTCATTTATCTGATAGAAGAATGAGAAGTCGGTGGGAGTGTGGGGTCTCAGGCAGGGCAGTCCAGAGTTCCATAGCTCTGGGATTTGCATTCTTCCCACAAGAATCCTTGCCCCTTCTGGTGGCCAAAGCTTAAATTCTTTTCACTCCCAAAGACCTTCAAGAGGAAAAATGCAAGGCTAACCCTGAGATTTGCTGTCAAGTGTACTTGGCTGTGTACCCTTCCTCTGACCCAGTGAATAAGACGGCACTGCCTTCACTGGATCCGACATCGACAAGTGGCATGCCTTGTCACCAACTCATTCATCTGTGTTGACTAAAAAGGCCACTGCTACCAACCGAGAGGTGGGATGTGTGTGTGTGTGTTTGGGGGGGGGGGGTTGCACTAACACACAGGGCATGTTTTCATAGCCTAGAGAAAGATAAGGCAAACACACCTCCACAGTATCGTAGCCTGCCAACTACAGGCCCATACCGACCTTACCCTAATTGCTCTCTGACAGGAATGTACAAGCACCCAAAATGCTTCTCTTCCAATCCCACACGCAAGGTCCAACCAGTCAGACTGGCTTATCCCAATCAGGCCAAGGGAGTGAGATCCACTCCAACAGTGTCAGGAATCAAGGGCCTAGTAGGTACAACTTCCCAACCAACAATAAGGCCACCAAAACAAAAAAGGGCTTAAGACTAATAACCAAGTCTAATTATGTTTGGGTTGGAGTTCTGGTGGATCTTCATTTCACTGTTTGGAAATCAAAGTGTGTCCCATGGCTTTTGTTAATATCAACACACATTTTACAGCCACCTGAGAAACAAAGGCAATGTAATTCTAGCCATTTCATGGCTGGCGCAGTATTCCTAACACAAACATTTCCTAAATGCACTCCATTCCAAATAGTTTTCTAAGCAGTTTTACTTTCACAGAGCATTCCCGATGGATTCACGACACACCACCTTCCAGCTCTGCCACTACATGTGCCCAAACATCATGTCCTACCCCATCTCCCCACCATGTACAATCCTGCGCTCGTTTCTCCTCTATCCCCGAACAAGCCGGCCCCTTCTCACATCCTTCTATCATAGCTGTGTTCACACTCTGCAGCTGGTTCTCATGCTGCTACTGCCTTGACCATTCCACCCCACCTGGTATCATTCAGCAAGCTGCCCACTGGGAAATACCAGCTTAAATTCACAACCATCTGGATATGCATGAGAGGCAGTGTAGACCACTATCCACAACACAGTACAACAGAAGGTGGGCCAGTCCTAGGTTGCATCTGAGGGTATTGAATTCCAAAATATAACAGAAGGACATGATTGGAACGCTGAGGGTCCTGTAAACAAATTGTATCAAGGCCCTAGAGCTTTCTATTCTGCAATGGGATTCAGAGACTGTGTACCAACAATCAACCTAGCTGAAACTGGAGCTCCCTGAGGGACAAACACGAGGCAGCACGTGCCAGGCAAGTCCAACCACCACCTTGACCACCATGTCCCTCAGATGCTAATGGGGATGGCCCAGGACCCTGAGCTGTCATGCTGAGAAGCAGCCTGTATGGAGATGTAGCCTGACAGCAGGCACAGCTCCTGAAGAGCTTTCTGGAAAGGAAAGTTCTTGCCACCAAATTCCTCAGCACTGTCAAGTAATTCAACATTAGGAACAAATATGATCTTCTCAGTGGAATTAAAATCTACCTTGCTACTACATGTGTCTTAAGGGTCACCAGACCTCATCTGCTGAAAACCTTCCAGATTCCATTAGAGTGTGAGCTCCTGGGGAACACAGATGGTTTTATTTTTCTATTTGCATCCCCACTATTTTATGTTCACTTTGGACTCTACACATAATAAATAATTAATACATGTTTTACTCATTTGTTCACTCATTCAACAGTGGAATTAACATAGATGCAGTACCAAAAGCAAGTGTAACTACGCCACTGAAGTCTGAGCCTCTGTTTTACATTTATACTAACCCTCTGTCAAATTCAGAGATCTCACTCCTCTCCACTAAAGTTCCACTTAGGTTATTATTATTATTTTGCGGGGCAATGAGGGTTAAGTGACTTGCCCAGGGTCACACAGCTAGTGTCAAGTGTCTGAGGCCGGATTTGAACTCAGGCCCTCCTGAATCCAGGGCTGATGCTCTATACAGTGTACCACCCAGCTGCCTCTAAAGTTCCACTTAGACTAGTCAACAAGGAAAAGGTACATCGTATTCTGGCCCAAACTCATTTCTGCTGTTGTATAAAATCATCTTTTTGGGTTCGGGCTAGGTCCTTACAGCTGGGACAATCCAAGTATATATGATAAGTGTTCACATTTGGGTTTTTGCGGCTGTTCAATCATTCTCTGTCACATCTGATGCTTCATGACTCCATTTGGGGTTTTCTTGGCAAAGATATTGGGAGTTGTTTGCCATTTCCTTCTCCGGAGGAGGAAACCAAGGCAAATAGGGTTAAGTGACTTATCCAGGGTCACACAGCCAGTAAGTGTCTGAGGTTGGTTTTGAACTAAGGAAGGTGAATCTTCCTGACTCAAGTCCCAGTACTCTAACCACTGTGCAACCTAGCTGCCCCCGACATGTGTTATGTGCTATAAGTGGGGAAAAAAAAATAAGTATAAGACCTGGTCTATAGACTCAAGGAGTTTACAAATCTAATTAGAAAGAAATAATCAGAAAATAATGACCATACTGGTATCAACTGATCAACAAGTATTAACAAGGTAACTACTACGTGCCAAGAACTGTGCTAGGAGTTGGGGATCCAAGCATAAAGAATGAAACACTGCGGCCATTTGATGAAACCTTCCATGCACAGGGCTTACCTCCTGAAGGCCATGCTAACAGAATGACGCTGTGCCCATCTCTACCAAGCTGGAAAGATGTCAAGTGTGGGGCCAGTGAGGGACCACCCACCTGCTTCCTGAGGACCAGAGGCTGGCTCCAGGATGGTGAAGATTTCTTCATGCTGCAGCCACTCTTTTTTTTTTTTAAATAAAAGTATTTTATTATTTTCCAGTTCCATGTAGAGATAGTTTTCAACATTTGTTTTTATAAGATTTCTAGTTTCACATTTTTCTCCCTCCCTCCCTAAGACAGCAAATAATCTGATATAGGTTACATATGTACAATCACATATATGTAGTAAATGTTTAATGAATACTTGTTGATTGGTTCCTCTCTGTCCTACCTGTTTCTAGCGAAACCCAGCTTTTAAAGTCTGACTCAAATCCCATCTCCCTGATGTCCTTGTCCTAAGACACTGCATGGCACTCTGATTGTACCACTCTAATTCATGTCTATTACAATATTTGCATTTGCTTGTTCTCCACCCCCCCCCCCCATGACTATAAACTCCATAAAGGCAGGGATCACATCTTTTCTAAACATTACACCTCACCCAGTGCAGAACTCTGCTCACAATAGATGCTTAATCAATATTTGTTCAGCTCTTGCAGTGAGTGGGTGGTCTTGTTCTGCACAAGGACCTTCTGGCTTGATTTAGTAAAATCTTTCTGTTTAATCTTGCTTTTTGTGGTGATGTTGATACCCTGAAATGCACAGAAAGGCTGGGAACAGTATCAGCATTTACTAAACATTTATTACCAACACAAACACAGAAAGGATTTGGACTTGGCACAGATCAAGACAATACAAAGCAATCAGTCAGTCCTTTCTGTTACAGTTGAAACTTAGCCCGATCTATAATTCCTTTTAGAATTTCCCAATTTGCAGGGCCTCCTGGAATAGTGTACAGAGAACTGGAGATGGAGTCAGGAGACCTGGGTTTGAGTCATCATTTCAATTTTGGGGACCTCAGTTTCCTAATGTGTAAAATGAGGCGCTTGGACTGGGAGAACATTAGGGTCTTTGAAGTCCTTTCTAGCCCTGTGGTTCTGCTTAGCACTTTGTTTTCTATGTCTGAAACTAGTCTACTCAGACAGACTATAAACTCCACAAAGGCAAGAACCTTGTCTTCCCCTTTCTTTGGATCTACCACAATCTGGGATTCAGGGCTGGGTACATTGCTGAGATCAGTAGATTTTTTTTTTTTTTTAAGTAGGAAAGGTCCCAAAAGATGATCAGTCTAACCTTTTATTTTGCAGATGGAAAAACTGAGGCTCAGCTATGTCTTTGCTTTTCCTCTTAAGCTTGTCCTCTAGTAGAGAGATTTGGAGTTCCTTCAATGTCCTGCCCATCTTGTTTTGAACCTACTTATCAATGTTTCTCCTAAAACATGACTCCTAGGATGGGACACAGCACCAGATGGGGTCTACAGGTCATAGTCCCAAAAAAAAAACCCCTCTCGTTTTGGAGACCTAGTCTCTGGCCCAGACATACCCTCTCCTCCTGCCCTTCTGGAGCCCCCAATATCTGAAATCTTTGCCTGAAAAGGGGCAGTTAGGTTTCTCAGTTGATAGAATGCTGAATGCTGGCTTTGGAGTAGGGAGGACTTGAGTTCAAATCTGACCCCAGACACTTACTAGCTAAGTGACCCTAAAAAATTCAATTATCCCTGTTTGCCTCAGTTTCCTCATCTCTAAAATGATATGGAGAAGGAAATGGCAAATCACTCCAGTATTTTTTGCCAAGAAAACCTCAAATGAGGTCACAGAGAGTCGGAAACAACTAAGTGATTAAATAACAAAAAATGCCCCCAAACTTCTAGGCTGTAACAAAATATCTACTTTTCTAACTAATCTCCTACTTGTGATACCAGAGATGGGAAATCAGTGAGACCCATCTGACCCCACCTTCCCTGAAGAGATTCCAGGCATGTCATGAAGATGGATCCAGGAGTCCCATCCCCTGAACTGGCAAGAGTTTGGCATTTCTATGAGCCTCTCACAAGACCCTCCCAGAATCCCTCACCCTTCAGTGACCTAGAGGAATTTTTGTGTGATGAAAAAAACAATGGGTTTGGAGTCCAAAGACTTGTGATGGAATCCTGGGTCTGTCACTTATTTGTGTGACCTTAGGCAAGTCATTTAGGCAGGCTACTCTGGGCTTCAGGTGGCTCAGGATAGAGTGCCAGGCCTGGAGTCAGGAATACATGGTACCTTAGACACATCCTAGCCATGTGACCTTGGGGAAGTCGCTTAATTCTACCTCAGTTTCCTCATCTGTAAAATGAGCTGGAAAAGGTCCAAATAAAAGGTCTTATTATTTTCAGCAGTGACTGGTTAATAAACATTTATCCATTAAGGCATCCTATCACTTGTAGGGATATAAAGAGAAAAACTAAACAGTCCCTGCCCTCAGAGGGCAGGTTTCTTCTGAAAAAGCCTCATTAAATCCTAGCCACAGCCCTGAGTACCAGGTCAGAACCTTACTCTTCCTTGCTCTGATGGAAATCTTATGAAATCAGTGGTCTAAGATTCCTTCTGGGTGGCCTTGCTGGATGGCAAATACAATACAACAGGTGGGATTGATTCTCAGTAGGGGCTCAATGTAGATTTTTCAGACTGTGTCCCGAGACACCTCTGTGTCCTCCAACAGCCCTGTGGAGGCTCCATGAATAAAAGCTGGGGTCACAAAGGCAAGTCAAATGTACCTCAAATGGACAGGGAAGGATGACACAGAGGAAAACAGATCAGGGTACAAATTGAGACATTCTTTAGGCAAAGGAAATGTTTTGTTTTGCTTGTTTTGTTTGTTTAGCCTGGTATGTGTGTGTCATGTCTCTGTGTACCATGTCTCCATGTACTGTGTCTCTGTGTGCCATCTTCTGTGTCTCCATGTACCATGTCTCCATGTGTCATGTCTTCATGTACCGTGTTCCATGTCTCTGTGTACCGTGTCTCTGTGTGCCATCTTCTGTGTCTCCATGTACCATGTCTCCATGTGTCATGTCTTCATGTACCGTGTTCCATGTCTCCATGTGCTGTGTCTCTGTGTACCATGTACCATGTCTCCGTGTGATTCACCAGTAGAACACTCTTTATTAGGATGCCTGTACCATATAAATGCTTGATTAAGTCCCAATGGCACTGGAGGAGAATGACCTGGACACTTACAGCAAGGCCCCGGCTCCTGGAGCCCAGCCTGCTTGGGAAGGATCCTCTTCCATAGCCATTCATAGCCTCCATAGCCATCCTCTGTCTTATGGTACCATGTCTCTGTGTGGTGTGTACTGTGTCTCTGTGTGCCATGTCTCCGTGTACTGTGTTCCATGTCTCCACGTGCTGTGTCTCCATGTACTGCGTTCCATGTCTCCATGTGCTGTGTCTCTGTGTACTGTTTCCATGTGCCATGTCTCTGTGTACCATGTCTCTGTGTGCCGTGTCTCCATACCATGTTCCATGTCTCCATGTGCTGTGTCTCCGTGTACTATGTTCTGTGTCTTCATGTGCTGTCTCCACGTGCCATGTACTGTGTCTCTGTGTACCATGTGATTCACCAGGATGCTACAACGTCTGTGGGCAGGAAGGGAAGTGTAGGTGCTCTAAAAACAGAAGACTTCAATGATTCTCCCCTAGTGTTATAATGGAGGAGAATGACCTGGACACTTTTGGCAAGGCCCCAGCTCCTGGAGCCCAGCCCTGCTTGGGAAGCATCCGTAGCCTCCATAGCCATCCTCTGTCTTTTGCAGTTTCTGTTTCAGCCCCTCAGGAACATCTGTTTTGGCCGCCAGAAGGATGTTTCCTCCACCCCGTCATGTACATATTGTTCTCCACAGTCACTTCGTGAGTTATTTCTGGCTTCCACTGGAAGTGTTGGAGAAACTCTTTCCATTTAAAAACAGCGAGGATGGTGATGAGGACCGTGCATCTCTGTACTCCCCTGAATTGCTCCATCAGCCTCTGCCCAGGGAGGGAGGCAGCACGTCCTGTTAACCCTTAGTTTTGCTGCCAAGGAAAAAGAATGAGACGAATCTGCCTGAAGTCACCAGAGAGACTTTCTTCTCTCTACTGCTCAGGGAAGTTCCAAGCTCAGGCCAGCTCAGACTCTTCCTGCCAATATAACAAGAACAACAATATACTGTTTTCCTAGCTCTGCTCTGCTTTTTTATTTCCTATCAGTTCATTGTTTTTGACAATAATGTAAGTGCAAATTAAAATGACCAAGGGATAAGGAAAACCATCTCTTCTCCTCCCATCCCAGCCCTTCAAAGGTGTACGAGGGTGGGGTGGGAAGGGGGCATGGCTACAGAACACAGGATTGTTGTGAGAATCAAATGAGGTCATGTACATAAATTACTTTGCAAACCTTAGATTTCTATATAGGTATTCAGGGTAGCAACTGGACTTGTGATTTCAGGTGATGAAACTCCTTCTACTAATGCAGGTTGGCACTTTCTCTGCAACTGAAGATCTTAGTTGCCTTGAGAACTAAGGAATTCAGTGACTTGCCCAAGGTCATAGAGCCAGTATTTGTCAGGGCAGGTTTTCCCAGTGGTTTGGCTGCCTCTACTTTATAGATACTTGCTATTAGTAATTATATTGTTGTTTTTCTTTTTTGAGGTTTTTCCTTTTGGCTATTGCAGAAATAAGTTTAATGTGATTTAATTATAATTTATATATATAATAAAATAATATGTAATTAATGTGATATAAAAACTGTATTAGATTACTTGCTGTCTTGGGAAGGGTAAAGGGAGGGAAAAAATTTGAAACTAGAAATCTCATAAAAACAAATGCTGAAAACTATCCCTACATGGAACTGGAAAATAATAAAATACTTTTATGGGGGAAAAAAAGTCTATTCTGTGGAAAGAGGAATTAGGTGATTCTTTATGGCCCCCAGGGGGAAATAAGCAGCATAGAATTATTTATTAAATGCCTGGTACATGAAAGGTACTGTGCCAGGTACTGACCATACAAAGACAAGAACAAAAAAAAGCCTCTAACCTCTAGAAACTTATTTCCTCTAGAGGTAAGGGTTGTTTAAATATCTACATAAATGTGAAATTACATAGTTGGGGGATCAGGAAACTATTCTCTTAAAAGATGATGCCTGAAATGAGTCTTGACAGAAGCTAAGGATTCGTAGAGGTGGAGATGAGGAAGGAAGACATTCCAGACACAGAGAAGCCTGTGAGGAGAAACAGAAGAGAGGCCAGTTTAGCTGAAGAGGAACAAGGTGAACTCAATCAGGGCATGCAGATTGTGTCTCAGACTTGTGGGCTTTAAATGCCATGGGGATGACATGGTGATTATCTTTTATGTTAGAAACAATAGGGAGCTTGTGAAGATTCTTGAGAGGAGGGACACTATCTGACAACTGCTTTCAGAATGCTTTTTGGCAGCTGTGTGGAGGATGGATTGGAGATTAGGATGCCAGAAGCCATAAAAGCCTGAACCAGGGTGATGGAGGCTGTATGAGTAAAGAGAAGAGCCAGATGTGAGAAATGTGGCAAAGGTAGAATTGACAAGGATTGACAACTGATTGGAACATGGAGGTCAGAGGAGAGGTGGAGTGTGTAAAGAATTGTTATTTGAGGTTTTTATGATCCCATCTTTTGGCTAGAATTAAAAAAAAAAACCTCAGCACGCGCACTGGCCTCTGGGGCCCCGCAAATGGCATGGTGCTCCACCCACTGGTTGTAGCCGTCACCATGGCACTGGCACCTCACGTCATCACCACTCACCGACACCTATATGGGCCTGCCAAAATTATAATGATTGGAAGCCTTAGTGAGGGCAGTCATGTGACTGTCAGAGTGGCCAGCCAATTGGGTGGGGGCTGTCTGGGGTCTGCTGCGAAGAAGGAAGGAGATTCACCATTGTAGCTTGAAACTGAAAGGCTACAGGATGCTGCTGTGTGTTCTCAGCTGATTCCTGGGCAGTGGTGTTATTCAGGTTTCCCTTTTCCCCATTTTATTTCCTTTCCCTTGATCCTACTGATCCTGTTTGTGTTTTTTTGTTTTTAAGTTCGTTCTTGTTAAATAAATCCGGCTCTGTTTTGAGGGAGGCTGCCGGTCTCCTTCCTTGCCCTAATATTGCAGCGAGCCGCTTAGCTAGCACTCCCCAATTAAAAATTGGTCCCCACAAGTGAAAAGTCAAGGATGACTCAGATTGTGGACTTATGTTCCTGGAGGGATGGTAGTAGCCTTGGGAGAAATACGGAAGGTTGGAAGAGTTTAGGGAGGACAGTTATGAGTTCTGTTTTAGACATACTGGGTTCGATATACTGGTTATCTAACTGAAGATGTCCAGCAAGCAGCTGGCAATAGGGTATTGGAGCTCAGGTAAAAGAGACGAAGAGATTCAGCACCAATCTTCGTAGAGATGATAAATGAACTCATAGGAACGGATAAGATCACTGAGAGATGATATATAGAGAGATATGAGAAGAGGACCCAGGACAGAACACTGAGAGATACCCATAGTGGGGGGGGGGGGTGGGAGGAGATGGATGATGATCCAGCAGAGACTGAGGAGCAGTGAAATAGGTAAAAGGAGAACTAGGAAAGTTTCACAATATTCAGGAGGAGGGCCCGACCAACAATGTCAAAAGCTGCAGAGAGGTCAAGAATGACAAGAACTAAGAAAAGAGCACTAGTAGATTTAGCACACAAAGAAGTCACTGAATAACCTTGGAGAGAACCCTCTGAGTGCTGAAGTCAGCAGTCTTATTGAGAAGAGTGTGAGAAGTAGGAGTGGCAAGCCTTTTCTAAGGGTATGATTATAAAACAACAATCCTAATAGCTGACATTTATATGCAGCACTTTAAATTTTGCAAATTACTTTATGTTCATTATTTAATTTTTGCTTCCCAACAACCCTGTGAGGAAGGTGATACATGCATTATTATTATTATGCCCCTTTTCAGCTGAGAAAACTTAAACTCTTGGAGATTAAGTGACTTGCCCCTGGCCATACACTTAGAGAAATCTGAACACAATTCTTCTTGACTCCTCGTTGCTATAGACACTGAGACAGAAAATATGGGATAATTACTTGAAGAGGTAGAAGATCAAGTGATTAAAAAAAAATATGAGGAAGACCCAAACATGTTTGTAAGGCATAGGGAAAGAGCTTATAGATTTTATATATTGAATATAAAAATGTGAAGAGGAAAAACAGAGGGAGAACAACAACTTGACAGTCAGTCAAAGTTTTATTGTATGAGCCAGATATGTACAGAGGAGATAGGGGAGAATCATTTCTTGGTCTCCTCCTCCTTAGACAAAGTCTTGATGATCTCCTCCTTAGCCTGTAGATGCTCTTTCCAACGCTTTCGTGCTTCCCTAGTCTTGGCCCAGTGAGCCTCAGCCTGGTCAGCCAGGAGCTTCTCCTGGGCCTTGTCTGCCTTCAGTTTATGAATGGGCTCCATGAGGATTTGCTTCTTCTTGAACACATTGCCCTTCACCGTCAAGTACAGGCTGCAGTACATATGGCGGTCAATCTTTTTGGATTCACGGTATCTTCGGAGTAGCTGCTGTAGAATCCTCATTCACCTCATCCAGGTCACCTTCTCAGGCATACGAGCATTGGCAGTACCCTTTCTCTTACCGGTGCCCATGTGCCTGCCCTTCCATTGAGCCAGAGTATTTTTCTGGTATCTGGCACGGGAGTGCACAGTAACAGGCTTCCGGATGATCAGCTTCCAGATCTGCTGACGGGAAATGGCGTTGGCAACTTCATTGGTCTCATTGGGTTCAAGCCACACCTTCTTTTTTCCACGACGAAGGACACGAGAGGCGAGCCTCTTCTGAAGCCCGAGCATACTCATGGCTGCAGCCGCAGTGCAGGAAAAGTGTGAAAACACTTGGCTTTTCTTTTTTTGGCAGGGCAATGAGGGTTAAGTGACTTGCCCAGGGTCACACAGCCAGTGTCTGAGGCCAAATTTGAACTCAGGTCTTCCTGAATCCAGGGCCGGTGCTTTATCTATTCATTGTACCACCTAGCTGCCACACAGAAGGGACTCAACCTGGGGTCCAGGAACCTTTTTTGAAAAAAGAAAAAAAAATTTTTTGTGGGGCAATGGGGGTTAAGTGACTTGCCCAGGGTCACACAGCTAGCAAGTGTTAAGTGTCTGAGGCCGGATTTGAACTCAGGTACTCGTGAATCCAGGGCCAGCGCTTTAACCGTTGCGCCATCTAGCTGCCCCTAAAAAAAATTTTTTTTAATAAAGTATTTAATTTTTTCCTGTTACATGTAAAGATAGTTCTCAACTTTTGTTTATACAAACTTTCCAATTAAAAAATTTTTTGACAATTGTATTTCACTGTGTATTTCATTATATGCATTTAAAAGCATTATTCTGAGAAAGGGTCCATAAGCTCCTTCAGACTGCCAAAGGCCTCACAGAAATAGCTGAAGATCTAGTCTAACCACTCAAGGCTGCCTAAGTATTAAGTAGTAGAGCAAGGATTCAAACCCAGGTCCCTCTGATCCCCAATTCTATAATCTTTCCACTCTACTATGCTACAATCAGTGCTTTCGTTCTCCACTTTAAGGATGTAGCTTACATTCTGATACATATGATTATGAACATAATTTTTTCCAAAGAAGACCAATGACAGTACAAGTGATGTCTTGACTTGCATGTTCGTTAGATTTAAGTGAGGCAGAGCTGCACAAAGTTGTCAGCCTCACACTCTTCCACAGTCCACAGAGTCCAGTGGTAAGACAAAAGTCAGGATAACTGGCAAGGAGCTCAGATGCATTGAATGATCTTGTTGTCTTCGAGGTGTGACCAAACTCTAAGCGATTTACGGTGCCTGCTTCAGCCACCTTCATGGCTAAACATTCTTCACATGCTTGGGGTAAACTGTTGGTTATCCTCAATCTGGCTTACCAGGGTATGGTCACTTAACGTGCTACAGCTTCTTGGAGCCACAGGTGAGAGATAATGGGCATAATGGGAAGGAGTTCAAAGAAGAGAGACACTGCTGTGGGCTAGAGTAGTTTGAGAAGCCAGGACTTAGGCTGAGTTTTAAAAGATAAGCTAGGGTTTTAGCGAATAACACGAACAAACAGGCAAAGGTGAGAACTGTCATGTGTGCAGATGGTAAGGAGGGATCTGGGTAGGGGAGGAACAGGAAACGAGCTGTTACAGGTAGGGTGGAGATTGTAGATCATGGAGGGCTTGAAAAGAAAAGTTTGGACTTGATAAGGAAGGTAAATGGTAACTGTTTCAGGTTCCTCAGCAGAAGAATAACATAAAAGTAGCATTTTGGGGAAATCAGTCTCAAAGTGGTAAAAAGGATGGATTGTAAGGAAGAGAAACCATCCAATACAACATTGAAATAACCCAGAGGTAAAGTAATCAGGTTCTGGACTAAGGTAATAGGTATAGAGAGAGGAAAAAAGGAACCCAAGATACATTTTGAAGGAAGAAACAGAATAGGATTTGATGAACCAAATACATACAGAAGATCACTGAAAAGTGCTCAAGGTTTTAAGCCTATAAGACAGGAGCACAGTGGCGGTATCATGGCCAAGAGGTGTATCCTAGGCACAGTCACTACTACTAAACCAACAAGAGAGTAGAATGATTGGAAAGGGGAAATATTTAGGGCTAATAAGGAGAACTGAGATGATGAACTCAACTGAGTTTGAGATGAGAGATAACAAATCAAATTCCTTTCCTATTCTGGCTGGTTACCTACACTAGGCCGTTGCCAATCATCTTGACTTATGTCTTGTCACTGGAGGTGAGGCTGTTGACTTTGCCCAGTTCTGTCTCACTTAAATCCAATTCACTTGAAAGTCAAGACTTCACCCTTGTGATGTCATTGGTCCTCTCTGAGAATGTGACATGTAAAATTTAATGTGTGGTCGCCTTATTTCTATCCCAAATTTGGGGAAAATTAGCTGGGGTTTCTAATATATTTGTTACTTATAAATTAGAAGCTTTAGCACCAGTTTGGGGGCATTTATTAAAGCATACAAGGTATTAGTAAAAAGAGAACACCTGGGTAAGAAAGTTGAGAAAAAGCCTATCTAGCCTAGAGCTCCAGCCTGGCCTGCTTCTTCCTCCAAGTCTTCCACCATGAGCCTGTCCAGAGACAAGCTTCCAGTGGAAGCTCTCTCTGTGTCCAGAGGAGAGGTGGTCCTTACACACTGCTTCAAGCTAATTGGCCAACATCACCCAAATCCATTGAGAAGAATGCGGTCAGAGAACCCACCCCCTCTGAGAACCAGCTTTTCAGGTAGGTGTGGTTTCAATCAAGTTCAATTAGCAGAGTCATTCCAGTCAACACAAAGATCTTTTCAGTTAAAAATTATGGGGGCAACTAGGTGACTCAGTGGATAAAACACTGGCCTTGCATTCAGGAGGACCTTAAGTTCAAATCCAGCCTCAGACACTTGACACTAGCTGTGTGACCATGGGCAAGTCACTTAACCCTCATTGCCCCCCCCCCAAATTAAAAAAAAACAAAAACCTTTCGGGGCAGCTAGATGGTGCAGTGGATAAAGCACCAGCCCTGAATTCAGGAGGACCTGAGTTCTAATCCGGCCTCAGACACTTCACACTTACTAGCTGTGTGACCCTGGGCAACTCACTTAACCCTCATTGCCCCACCAAAAAACAAAACAAAACATGGAAAGACTTAGAAAGAATGTAATTCCCAGGACCAGAATCTAAGCGAGGATACCTACTTTAATACCTCTTACCTGATACATAATGAAATTTAATGACATGTGGTCAGGACTTTCAATTTTGTGTCAACCAAGAGGTTTAAGGTAAAAATCTACTTTTAAAAAATGCCATATTATCAAAGTGAACATCTCCATGTTCAGAACAGAATAGAACCACACGTGAAACTGCAGAGCTGCATCATGTCAAGCCTGTTTTTCTCTGAGATACAGAGCTTCAGGCTGTAGTTTTCAGAGCTGTCCTGACTGTGCTTCTTTCTGACCTTCATTCTCTTCTCTCTATTTCTTTGTGCTATCCTCCTCTGCTTAATGACCAACCCCATGAATCCATTGTTTTTTTAAAAAAAGCAAAACAAATCCTTCCCTTGACTATGTCCAAAAACAGGTCTCATCATGCATCCTGAATCCATCACTTCTCTGTTAACAAGTGGCAGCATGTGCCATTCTCCTGCCTCTATTGCTGGTCACTTCACTGATCCTTCTCAAGTCTTTTAAAGTTGTTTTTCTTTACAACTTTAATAGTTAATTATTCATTTTCCTCTTATCTGACACTGCCCTCCACTCAGCAAGACTAACACCCAGAAGACTACCTTTCTGCTGGTCAGAAGTAAAGATGATATCCCTGTGAAGCTATCTATAAAAGCAAACTTTTAAGAATTGGAGGCATTAAACTTTTCATGACACGTCATACAAGAGGTTGATGTGTATTGACACAGGTATTCTGGCCAAACTCCAATTCCTATCACATACATTCTGTTCATTGGATCCTCCTTACTTCCATGTCTCAAATAAGTTTTCCCATCTCCCCCCAAATAGTGCAACTGATAGAGAATAGCAGACTTAGTCTATTCCTTCCAGGAGCAATAAGTATTGATCACACCTTTTAGGGAGGGGGGCTCAATTCAAAAGAAAAAGTGACAAACTTCATGAAATGGTATCTTTAAAGGGATAAGAATAAAAGGTGATTATCCTGAGGTTTAAAAAATAATCACAATCCTGAAAAGTCCCACTGTAACAGCAGATAATTTTTCTTAATGACAGGAATTTAATTGAGAATCAGCTAAATAAATCCCTGTTGAGTAAAACCTTGCTGTCAAGAGTAAAATTCTTCAATGTTCATTTCCAAGTCAAAAGGTTTTATTTCTTCCAAAATGACCATGTTTTGGGGGGGGGCAGGAGGGAAGGAGGGAGGGAGAGAGAGGGAGAAAGAGGGAGGGAGGGAGGGAGGGAGAGAGAGGGAGAGAGAGAGAGGGAGGGAGGGAGGGAGGGAGGGAGGGAGAGAGAGAGAGAGAGAGAGAGAGAGAGAGAGAGAGAAGAAAAAGGTTTTAAAGGCACTACTAATTCCTTGAATACCTGTTCTTGAAATAAAGCACCTGCTGGCCTTAAATATAACTAAAGAAGGGGAAAGTGCCTACAAGTTTGGAAAATGCTTTCTTCTTAGTGAGACAAGTATGGTAAACAGATTTCCAGCCTTGAACTGAAAGGGAATTTGTCCTGAATGTCCCTTGAATGTCAGAGACAAGGCTCAGCAATTCATCTAATCGTGATAAGAAAGAGGAAGAACAGGGGCAGGTAGGTGGCACAGTAGATAGAGCATTGGCCCTGGATTCAGGAGAACCTGAATTCAAATCCAGCCTCAGACACTTGACACTTATTAGCTGTGTGACCCTGGGAAAGTCACTTAACCCCAACTGCCCTGCAAAAGAAAGAAAGAAAGAAAGAAAGAAAGAGGAAGAACAAAAGAAAGCAAATAACAAAACAAAAAAAAGTCGTATTAATCTCAGAATCTGCTAGACCAAACAAGCTTCAGCTGACCAACAGTTTCCATCCCTTTAGTAGGGGCACACAAGCAAGAGGAACTAAGAGCCCATAGTAGGCATTCAATATACATTTACTGAATGATTATTTAATTATTATTTTTTTTTAAAGGTAGCACTTCTGGACTCCTGTTATATGGCCCTTAATGCCACTACCACTTTTGATCTTTGAAGAAAATCAGTAATGACTGGTTGGTTTTGCCCCAACACAGCTGCTGCTAATCCACTAGTCTGGGCAGATTACCCCCTGCAAAGCTGGAAGGACTTCATTCAGCCAGTTTGCCCTGGATCCTTCCAGGAGACTAAAGCAGGAAGGAGAAGAGAGGGAAGAAACCATCTTGGCACAAAGAGAGAAAAGCTGTCAAAAGTCAGAGTATGGGGACACACGGATTTTATCAACTAGGCCACCTACCTCCTAAAAGACAAGTATCCTCTATTATATTGTGGAGAACAAAAGGAGGAAGTTAAAGAGAAAGCGGCCAGAAAGAGTGAAGAATAATTACATGCTCAGGAGGCAATTCACATGAAAAGCCTGGGAGGGAAATTCAAATAACTTTCAAGTACCTCCAGACGAACAGCTTTAGTGTGCTTTTTTTCCCCTTTAGAACAGCTCCCAAACCACAGCTTTCCTGCCCCACCCCACCCCCAACCCCCAGACGTACTAACATTTTATCTTCCAGGGTCCCCTCCTGGCTATCTGACCACTACAACACTTACTCCATTGAAACAAATTTCCCATGTCTTTAGAAAGGTGTCCAGGGCCTAGTCTGAATTGCCAACAAGCAAAAAATGCTCCTTATATATTTGATGTTTCAATCCTTCTTTAAGGGACAAGGAATTTAGAACCAGGACCTTAGGGAGAGATTACACAGAGTTCCCTGCCAACTTCCACCATTTTGGCTAAGAAAACTGAAGCTAAGAAAGAAGTGTTTCCTCCTAAGCTACATAGCAGCAAAACTAAGCCGAAGGTGAAACTCAACTCTTGACTTCACGGGTATCCAGGGCTCTTTCCACTCCCTCATACGTCTCCCTCTCAGAGGGTTGTTGTGGAGATATCTGCGACACCTCCCGCTGGATCAGTTACTGCAGGAAGGAATCTGCTTTACGTTATGTCCTACAAGAAAACTGATCACTAGTAGACAAAGAATCTGCTACCTCTGCTCAAGACAATGATTCGATTTTTGCCCAGTTCCACTTATTAGGCTGTCTTCTTATAAGGAGCCCAAACTGCCTCCTAACAGAGGGCTCCCAACTCTCGTCCCCACAGTCCATGCCTTTCAGCACATCTTCCCATTCCCTTTGTTCAATACAAAAGGAAATAAATTCTAGAACTTACCACACATGTGCACATATAAAGAAAACTTTATCTGGGACATATGTTTTGTTCATAAAGTTTTCTCCAACCCAAACTTTTTCACTAACGCCATTATTGTGGGAATATTTCAATAAAATAGTTATGTATCAAAAATTCCTCACATCGCTTTTTGATATGGGCCCAGTTGGCACCCAATGTTGCAGGGTATGAGAAATTCCTCTTTCCTCTAACCACACAAAACCTGGAGGTAGGAACTTCCCTTTTGGTTTTTTTGTTTTGGTTTTCTCTCTCCCACCTGACTTGATCTTTCCTTTGAGTCACAGAGAAGTAGAGGTGGTGAGCTTTTGCACTCAACAGCGACCAGCAGCCTAGGTCTCCCTCCCTTGCCAAAAGCTCGGCCAGATGTCCGAACCATGCTCAGACCCTTGGACTCCATGTTTCTGGGTAAGAACTTTTGTGTTTATGTGTCTATCCCTTGCCAGTGCTTTTCCATGAGACGGGAAGCCAACATCTCCCTTAAGAAAGCTCAACCTGGGGCAGCTAGGTGGCGCAGTGGATAGAGCACTGGCCCAGGAGTCAGGAGGACCCGAGTTCAAATCCGACCTCAGACACTTGACACTTACTAGCTGTGTGACCTGAGCAAGTCACTTAACCCCCATTGCCCTGCAAAAAAAACCCCAAAAAAACAAAACAGAAAGGGATGTAGGAATAACAGTCCTCAATATACATTTTATTAGCCAATCTGTTCCTAACATTAGGAGAAAACTCCAGAAATTAGACTGGGGTCCTCAAACCCTACCCTCCCAACTCCTTAATATTGCTTTTAAGATTTTTTATACCATAGTTAAGTAGAATTACCATAGTTAAGATTTTTTATAACAGGGACCTTGCAGTAGCCAAAGAGAGAGAAAAGAAGGATTGTGCCTGCTCCATAGAACAAGCCTCCCTCATAGCAATGGCCATAAAGTCTGCCATCGGCAAATCTCCAGGCAGCTGAGATCCTGTAGCTGCGGTAAACTGGAACACTGGGGTGGGGGATGCTCTTCAAAGGTGAGGCCACTTCCCCTAACTCCTGGTCCCCAGTGCAGCCCCCAAGAGGTCAACCAAGCAAAAACCCAGCTCGCTGCAGTCCGGTCCCCTGTAGACTCGAAATTTGGGGGGCCAGGGACCCGCTAGCCTCCTGCTACTGACATCTCTATGGCCAAGCCCAGGGTCCTGCTGGATGTAGGAGGTAAGTCTATATGGATAGACACAATAGATAATAGACACGGGGGCGACTTCTGTCTTACTCTCTCATTAAGGTCCCATTATTCTTATCAAAGCAGCAGGTTGTGGGGAGAGGGGGAAGACCCCTTAAATGTAGGCTGACAGTGCCTTTAATGTGTATGTACGAAGGTCACAAATTCCATCATTCCTTCTTGGTTTTACACTCTTCATCTTGGCCCTTATTGGTGTCAAGAAAAAGCGAGCATGGGACTACAGCTCAGTGAGAAATTCTTAGTCTATGGGCTCTTAGTTCACTGCATAGTAATCTTTTATAGTAGAATAATTTTAAATTGGGAATTATTTGTAATGTGTAAAAGGTGCAAAGAAGAATATTTTTTAAAAGTCCCTAACCACTGAACTGCACTGAACTAAGAATAGCTTTTTGGCTTTGGTTTGATTACTTAACTGTGGTAAAACAGTAAAACAGGTAAAACACCCTGTCTTGCATTAAGGCTTGCAACCCTAACCCTCCACTGAAGGAAAAAAATAAATAAATTTTAAAAAGCAGCTAACTAGTTATCTGATAAGTTTTAAGGTATGGGCTTTTGTCTCATTTTTAACATAGCAGAAAAACTCACCAGGTTATCAAATGAACTATGTGAATTTATGGATAATAGTCTTTTTATTTTAAAGTGCTAAAAGTATTAGACCTTAAAAAATTAAAATGTTCCATTTACTGTCTCAAGGCATAATGATAGGTTTTTCTGTGTAAAGTATAGAGCAAAAGCACAATGCAACTAAATTAAGAATACCTGATTGGTTTTGTTTCAAGTTTTTAAAATTCCTACTATTGTTTTAAGGTATTATGTTTCTAATTTTTTTTTAAGTGAGGCAAGTGGGGTTAAGTGACTTGCCCAGGGTCACACAGCTATTAAGTGTTAAGTGTCTGAGGCCAGATTTGAACTCAGGTACTCCTGACTCAAGGGCTGGTGCTCTATCCACTGTGCCACCTAGCTGCCCCTCTAAATTTTCTTATGCATAAATTGGTGAACAATTGTATCAACTATGGTGGAAAAACAATTTCTTTTATATCTGGATAATAGTGAGATGCAGATATAGAAATTCTAGTATAAGAATCCGGCTTTGTCATCTGTCTGCTATTAGTTAGACATTTTATAACTCAATCAGAAATACCTTAAGTACAACTTTATTTGACTTGCACTCTTGTCACCTTAAGTTCTTTTTAAATTTTTTTTGCTTGGGACTCTTAAATTTTTGTTAAAAGTCTGTTCCATCTAGGCTGAAGGCAGCTAGAGCCAGTGGACCTCACATCTCTCCGGACCAGGCCTGCCTCCCCCTCCCCCACCCAATTTCTTCGACCAGGCTCAGCTTGAAGTAGTTACAGAAGAATCTTCGTCCCTTTTCCTTATATATAGAGAAGTGGGGAATGTGATGGAGGACCACCACCCTTCATTCCAGTCTCCTCCACAAATCTCTCACCCAACTTCTTCCAGTGGGGGATGGTCCTCCCCCAATAAGGGAACTTTCCACAGTCAGACAGATGATCACCCCATCAGACCACCATCAGTCCTTTATAAAAGTATCTGCCTGTCTCCTGCTCAAGGAGAAAGGTATCTCAGAGAGCCATGCCTCCTCCCCATGAGAAGAAGTCCAAGGATTTCTCTCTTGGTTTCCTTTCCCTAGCACCTAAATAAACTATTATTTTATTCTAATTGGATTTGTGTGCAAGAGAGTGTAATTCTTTTTTTTTTTTAAGTGAGACAATTGGGGTTAAGTGACTTGCCCAAGGTCACACAGCCAGTAAGTGTCAAGTGTCTGAGGCCGGATTTGAACTCGGGTCCTCCTGACTCCAGGGCTGGTGCTCTATCCACTGCTCCAACTAGCTGCCTCTGGGTGTAATTCTTTAAAGAGGAATTCCTAAGAACTCCTACCCCAAACCCCCCACCAATTTTCCCCATAACACCTTTAATAAATTTTTCTTATACTCTGACAACTAATGGGTTTCTCTACTTCAAGTCTCTACCCTTACCATCCTCCAAAGTGCTACCAAAGCTATTTTCTTTAAGCACAAATCTGTCTCCATCACTCTCCTAGTCAAATTTCCATGGCTCAATATTGCCTTTAGGAGAACATCAGCTCTTCATTGGGCTTTTAAAGCCTGGTCAACTTGTCTTTCCAGGTTCACTGGTCATTCCTTCCCACACTGCAATCCAGCTCTACCATCCACCCAGTTTCTCCACACTCCATTACCACACCTTTGCACTGGCTATCCATTATGCCCTCCCTCCTCACCTCTCTCACAGAACTCCTCTCTTCCTTTCTATTGCAGCTCAACCATCACCTTTCACAGGAATCCTTTCCTGATCCCTCCAATTGCTATGCCCCCCCCCTCCCAAACTACCTTTTATCTAACTAGTTGATATTTATTTGTATCTATTTTAAAAATATATTTATTCTTACATTTCTCTCTCTCTCCAATTTGAACATAAGCTCCTCAACAGTCTTATTTCATTCTTGGATCCCTAGAACAGTGACTGGTACATAGTAGGTGCTTAATAAATGCATGTAGAATGATTTGATTGATCCTCAACTTTCCATTCACACTGCACCTATCCCAACAGTTACCAAATGTTATTGTTTTTTCTCTTCATATCTCTCAGATCTATTTCCTTTCTACTCACAAAGCTACCACTCTAGGTCCGTCCCTTATCACCTTTCACCTGGACTACTGGAAGAATCTCTTGATTATTCTCCCTGCCTCAAGCCCTCCCCAGCTGCCAAAACGATTTTCTTACAGTATAATATACCTACATTCTGCTCCACAAACTTCAGTGGCTCCCTCTGAACTGCCAGGATCAACCACCTCTACCTGGCATTTAAGGCTCTTCACAACCTGGCCTCTTCCTGTATTTCCAATATTTTACACAGTATTTCCTTCCAAGTACTGGCCCTCTACATGCCACATCTCCCTTCTTGGTACCCTGGCACTGACAGCTCCCACTGCCTAGAATGATGTCCCTTTTCATCTCTAGCCCTTGGTGTCCCTGGCTTCCTTCTGCAGGAGGACCTTTCTGGTGTCTTCCTCTCTTGGGTTTCCTTCCATCTACTCAGTATGTGTCTTGTATAATTTTTTATGTACATGTCATCTTCCTCATTTGAATAACAGTTCCTGCCCTCAAGGAACTCACATTCTAATGGAAGACAACACGTAATAATAGCTAGCATAACATGGAAGGAAACTAAGCCCCCCACCACCAACTTCTGTGAATTTGCACAAGTTATCCCCAAGCCTCCTCTTCCTCCACTCCACCCATCTCAGGATCAGGAAGTTAATTTTGCTTCTAACTATTCCCTCTCCAGTTGCCCTCCTTCTTACACCATTTCCCCCTCTCCATCCCCACTTACTTCTCTTTTGAATTTGATGAATCTGTATACCAAACTCTGTGTATTGATGTGAATGTACTCAACCTTCCTCTGTACATTTCAGATAAGAACTGAAATTCATCCGATGCCCCATCTCCCATCTCTTCCTACAAGTCCCACCCTGCTCCTTCTCCCTCCTTTCAACCCTAGCACATTCCAGCCTTTATCTTCCCTTCAGAACCAATCCAGGACCTCCACTCTCTGATTTTCTTATTTAATTCCCTGAATACCCTTTGAAGGCGTCAGGGTTCTGAAAGGTCACTTGTTTCAACAACTCATCTATTATAACATCACTACATAATCATCCAGATCCTTCTAAGTGTCTCTGGATTCCTGTGTCTATTTCAAAATTTCTTCTCACTCAAAATACACGAAAGTTTCTGCCCCTCGTAAAGGTCAATTTCCTCCCTGTGAGATTACACTCAATTTTTCAGGGCAAGTTATTCTTGGTTTTAAGGATGTAACTTTTACCTTTTGGAATACATGCCAGGATTTGCTCTCATTTTTAGCAGAACCTGCCAGGTCTTGTGTGAGCCTAGTTGTAGTTCCTTGGTACCTAAATTGTTTCCTTCTGGTTGTCTGCATTTTTTCTTTGATGTGAAAGCTCTGAATTTTGGCCTTGATATTCCTGGGATCTCTTTTTCTGGTTCCTTTTAGGAGGTGAATGGTGGATTCTTTCTGTCTTTGCCCTCTGCCTCTAATGGTTCTGGACAGTTTACATTTATGATCCAGGATTTTTTTTTCCTTGCCAATCAGATGAGCTTGTGATTATTATTTGGGGTGGGGGAGGGGATTATCCTTATTTAATTTTTTACAAGTTTTTTTCCCTCCCTCTCACTTCCCCTTCTCCCAGCTGAATAATAAACAAGTAAAAAACATTCACAACAAGCAAAATAAATTTGGCCATCTCCAAAGATGTATGTCTCATTTTAAGTTGATCCCCTCTTGGAGGAAGGGGATAGCATGCTTCACCTTCAGTCCTATGCAATCTCGGTTTGACACTGCACTGTTCAAAGTTCTAAAGGCTAAGTGATTTTCTTTATAATGTTATCATATACCTTGTTCTGGTTCTGTTCCCTATCAGCTCACAAATGTCTTCCCAGTTTCCTTGGAAGCCATCTTTTTTTTTTCATTTCTTAGGGTGCAATAACAGGCCTTGTAGGTGACCTGTCTTTGGTTATGTGGACTCCCTTTGCTTGACTTCCTTGGCCCCTCCTTCCCCTATGGCTCTGGGTAGAAGATGTTACCACAGTTTCTCACTGGATTTTTTGTCTTATCTGGTGCAAACTTCCGGCTTTTGCTGGAGTCAGTAAAGGGGAGCTGGGCACACTATTTCCTGTTTGGTTTGTCATCTTGGTAGCAAGTCAGTCTCCCTCCCCTCTTTTGGAAAAAAAAAAAAAATCTTCACTTGAACCTGTTGTCTCTTCTCATGAGTCACTGGTTTCTCCCTTTCCTTTCTTTCACTGCCAACTTGCCCCCCACCCCCATCAACTGGTCTACATCAATTGCCTCTATTTCTTGATTTCTTTAACCAGTGGAAAGAGCATTGGCTCCAAAGTCAGAGGACCTGGGTTCAAATCTCATCTCTGATGCTCACTCCTATGCAGTATTGTGTTCCTCCCTGGGCCTCAGTTTCCTTTGTATATAAAACGAGGGAATTGGATTAGATGCCACCTGAGATCCCTTTCAGCTCTAGAGTTAGGATCCAATGACCTCCTGCAACTTGGTGTCTACCTCTTCCACTTTCATGAAACTGACCTCTTGAGGATCACTGATGACTTCTTGACCACCACATCCAATGGCACCATAGAATGCTAGCAATGGAAGGGGCCTAAGGTCATTTAGTCTATCACCCCTTATTTTACAGATGAAGAAATTGAGGTCCAAAGAGGCTAACAGTGACTCATCTAAAGTCACACAGTAAATTAGTGGTAGAACTAGACCTTCTGCCAGTCCAATTTCCTTTCCACTGTACTATGACTTCTCGGCAACATGTGACAATACTGACTGCCTTCTTAAAAACTCTCTTCTCTTGGATGCTCTGATAGCCCTGGTTTCCTACTACACCATGGCCCATTCCCTAACCCCTCTTCTGCCCATCTTCTTGATTCTCCTGTGTTCAGTCCTTTGTTCTTCTATCTCTGCAATCTCTTCTAGGAGATACTGTCCACTGCTGCAGCATGAGGGACTAGCTGACAGGCATTCCCACTGGAGTTCCCACCGTCACTTCAAACCCAACATATTCTCTCCTCCCAAGCCAGCTTTCCCTCCTGACCTTTCTATTTCTGTCAGAAACTACCAGCTTTCTTATAACTCTCTCTATATATAAAAATCTGGGGGCAATCTTTGTCCTTTTCTTCCTCTTGGTTACAAGAATATCTGATCACTAAAACTCATCTTTCAAATCTATCTTTCCTTCCCACTCTGACAATAATCACTACCAAAACTATGCTCTTAATACCTCGACCAACACTAGTAGAAATATTAGCCCCTGGTTTTCCTGCTTCCAGTTTCTTTCTACCTACAATTCTATCCTTCATACCCCTGCCAGATTAACACTGGTTCCTAAAATACTCTGATCAGGTTGGAAACCTCCAACAGTTCCTCATCACTGCCTAATGAATCAAGTCTGAGTTCCTTACCCTGGGCTGCTATGGTTTTCTACAATCTGGTTTTAATATCATTTTTCAGCTATCCTGCTACTCTCTGACAAGAACCTTTTGCTCCAGTCAAACTAATCTATTGTCTATTGAAGACAATTTTGTATATTCACATCTATCTCCCTGCTTTTGTTCATGTCCCCTGCCCCCCTTCTCCTAATTCTTCCCTATGCCTAGAAATTCTAACTCTTTGACTACTGAAATCCTGCAAAGCCCAACTCACATCCTACCTGCCCCATAAGCTGCCTGCCCCAACTAGAAGCAATTCCTTTCTCTTACAGCCCTTTGTGCCACTCATATGGCACTTGTCCTTCATTGACTTCTATTTTGTTGCTGAAGCAGTCTGAAATAGGGGGAAAGTACTGGACTCACAGTCAGAGGATCTGGGTTCAAATCCTGATTCCAAGGCTCACTAGCTATGTGGCCTTAGGCAAGCCATTTAACTTTGGGGAGCTTCAGTTAACTCATTTATAAAATGGGAACAATAGTATTTGTACTACCTAGCTCAGAAAGCTGTTGTGAGGTAAGTCCTAAATAAAGGTGGGTCATCATTACAATTATTTTTTGTTTGTCTCATCACCCGTCTGGATGAGAATCAGTTGGTGTGGGGCAGCTAGGTGTTGAAGTGGACAAAGCACCAGCCCTGGATTCAGGAGTACCTGAGTTCAAATCCAGCCTCAGACACTTGACACTTACTAGCTGTGTGACCCTGGGCAAGTCACTTAACCCCCATTGCCCTGGAAAAAAAAGGGGGTGGGGGAGAATCAGTGGGTGTGCTTTTTCACTCACTCACTCACTCACCCATTCATAAAGAAGGACTTTTTTTAAAGAAGGAATTTTAAAAAGTAGTTAGAGGGGGCAGCTAGGTGGCGCAGTGGATAAAGCACTGGCCTTGGATTCAGGAGGACCTGAGTTCAAATCCAGTCTCAGACACTTGACACTTACTAGCTGTGTGACCTTGGGCAAGTCACTTAACCCTCATTGCCCCACAAAAAAAAAAATTAAAAAAAAATTAAAAAAAAAAAAGTAGTTAGAGTTTAATTACTTTTAAATGTAAACATTTCCATGTGCATATAACCCATTAATGTTTAACATTTACAAGATCTGGAACTGAATTCATTCCGAACTAGGGAATTCAAAGTTCATTCAGTCCAATTCCTCTTTTTACAGAGAAGCTAATTCACAATCAATTAGAGAAAAGGTACAAGAGAACAGTAGTGAGGTAGACACCATCTTTCTTCCTTAAAAACTGAGGCAGGTCTGGCCCAGCATAAAGAGCGGCATCTGGAGTTAGAAGACTAGCACCTAAGGCTTCCCTGCACCACCACCTTCTGGGGAGGAACTCAAGACAATCTTCACTTTTCTGGGCCTTTTTAAAAGGAAGGGGTACTCTCCAATTTAGACATTTTCTTACTCTTGTACTGGTTCTTTAACCGTTTCATTCGACATGCTGACTTACAATCATCCCAACATCTAACAATCAAGTTGGATATTAAATTCCATCAGGAAGTTTTTATTCTCAGGCTCTAACCTTTGCTCAATTTCCTCTCAGAGAGGCCAGGGATTCACTGTGCCATCAGGTGACTCAACAACAAAAACCAAATATGTCTTTGGGCTTTGGGCAGATATCATTCCTATAAGCAGCATGTAAGCAAGGTGCTTGTTTACTGACATCAAACATGGCTACCAGAGGCTCTGCCTGTCACAGTATTTCCTTTCTACTCTGCTCAGCTGATGATCAAACAAAACCTCAGTGGCCAAGTAAGTGAATCTGTTATTTGCATCGCCTTGTGCATACTGGGCCAAGCTAAGTATTTATGTGAAGCTAATTCAGGCCTATGGATGCTGTTCTCGTGACGCACTTTCAGTCTGCTCAGTGTAAACACCAAGGCCCTTACTCTTCATAAAGGCCTGGATCTAATTCCTGGATGATGTCCAACATATCTGCATTTTAATATGTTTGTTGATAGCAACTCTAGCTAATGAGCTTCTTGGGGGATGAAAGGAAAACCCTGTCAACAGATTTATTTTTTTTTAATTAGGCAAATGAAAAGAGGAAGAAAATATGGAGGAAGAAGACTAGAACTTACCCACCTCTCCACTTGTCTACTTCAGGAGGGAAACACATGTTATTTGATGGTAGAAGGCCTCTCCCACCTCCTTACAACAGTTCTCACCCCCCAAACCACTTTGTTCCATAGCAAGGCTGTCTTCTTCCCATGCATAAAAAACACTCCTGCCACTTTCCTGAAAAATCACATCCTGTACCATCCCACAGACAGAGGGGAGAAGAAAAACTAAACACACTTGTACTTTTAAAATCAACCTCAGAGCACCGGCCCTGGAGTCAGGAGTACCTGAGTTCAAATCCTGCCTCAGACACTTAACACTTACTAGCTGTGTGACCCTGGGCAAGTCACTTAACCCCAATTACCTCACTAAAAACCAAAACCAAACAAACAAAAAGTACAGTATTGGAGAAAAACAGCAAATAGCAGTTTGTGCAGAGAAAGGTAGGGGTATTTTAGTGGGCCACAAGTTCAAGGAGTGAAAAAGGACAAAGTTACCCCACCAGACAGTGGGATCTCCAGCTGCACAAAGGAAGCACAAAGTTGAGAACCAGGGAAGGTGACACTCCTATGGACTTTGCCATGGC
The DNA here is from genome assembly GCF_019393635.1 of Dromiciops gliroides. Lineage (NCBI taxonomy): Eukaryota > Metazoa > Chordata > Mammalia > Microbiotheria > Microbiotheriidae > Dromiciops > Dromiciops gliroides. The sequence goes on from NC_057862.1 coordinate 48,642,883, forward strand.
TCCTAAAGATCTCTGGGATTCTCTGAAGAGAGGACAGAGGACTTCTAAGTCGTTCAAACTAAGGTAACATACTAGAGCTCTAAGGAAAACAAACTCCAGCAGCTGCAGTTACAGCTGGTGGCCCAGTGCACAGAGAGTTGGGCCCAGAGTCAGGAAGTCCTAAGTTCAAGACACTGACTAGCTATATGACTCTGGACAAGTCACTTAACCTCTGTCTGCTTGAGGTTCTGCAACTGTAAATGGGGATAAGAATAGCAACTACCTTACAGGATTGTTATGAGGATCAAATGAAAAAATCTTTGTAAAGCACTACATAGTAGGGGTACAGAAATGCCTGCTCCTCTCCCTGCTTCTCCCACTTAACTTTGAGCTGTGGTAGATGATTTTATTCAGAAACAAAGACTGCAGGGGGACATACAGCAAGCCACACTTTGAGCCCCATAAAGAAATAATTATGTCCTTCCTTCTTCCAACCCAAATAACCCAGGCTATTTCTGTAGATGACAACAATGAATCAGCTCTTAGCATATAATTGATCATGAATCCGTCTACTGTGTTCATTTGTATTCTATTTTCTAGCACTAGTAAAATGCACACCAACAAAAACAAAACGAAACACAATGTATTAGCGATCCCAAACATAATCCCAGGCAGGGACCTCAGTTGTGCTAACAAAATATCTTTGCCTGAGCTACTGAATATCTAACAAAACAGAGTGATGAGTCTGATATCCTAGTTCCCTCTTTTGATAAAATAAGCCAAGGTCAGGCAATCATTCATTCATTGCAACAAGTATTTCTAAGTGACAACTCTGCTAGATGCTGCACTTTTCATCCTGACAATCGCACAGGCATCTCCCATTCGAAAGAACCCATGATCCTTCCCCCAAACCCAGCTCTCCGGCCCAGCTTCCAAATTTCAGTTACGGGCCCCACCACCCTTCCAGTCCCTCAGGTCTGCAACCTCAAAGCCTCAACTCTACCACTTTCACACAGTACCCTATTCAACGAGCTATTAAGTCTTAGTGACCCATCACCTTTTCCAAACTTGCCTCCTTCTTCCTCCTCACAAGACCACCTCCCTAGGTCAGGCCCTCCCCTCTTTTCCTCCAGATAACCATGGTCTCCCTTCATCCAGTCTCCGCCCCCCCTGCCCCCACCCCACCTTCCTCAAAGCTGCCAAATTGATATTCAGAAAGCACAAGTAGAACCACATCAGCTCCCTGCTCAAGAAGCTTCTGTGGCTTCCTCTTGTCTCCAGGATAAAACACAAACCCCTCTGTTTGCATTTAAAGCCCTTCACACTTTAGTTCTAGCCTGGCTTTCCAGCTTTATTTACTCATGACACTTGTTCCACATTCCAACCAGACAGGCCCACTTGCTGTTCCCCATTTTCTAGGTTCCATTTCCCACTTCCACTCCTTTGCCCAGGCTGATCCCTCTGCCTGGAATGCACTGCCTTCCTCTCTGCCTCATAAAAAGCCTGGATTCCTTCAAAGCTCAACTCCAGTGGGCTCCAAAAGGAAACCCTAGCAGATCCCTCCCTCCCATTATTAGGTAATTGTATACTTTGTATACTTTGATTTTACTTATCCTGGGGACACTCCCCTAATCAGAGCACAAGCCCTTAAATGTCGACTGCTTAAATGTTGTCTTTGAATCTCTAGGGCACAGCATAGAGTCTAGCCCAGAAGACGGTAAATAAATGAAAACAAAATCCAGGCCTTGTATGGGGAGATAAGAAGCACACCCAGAATATAAAGTAAAGCAGAACACAAGCATGCTCTGTGAAGACACAGGACAGGCCAAGTCACAATGTTTTAATAACTTTTTGAAAATTATTTTTTCTTTCTTTCTTTTTTGGTTGGGACAATGAGGGTTAAGTGACTTGCCCTGGGTCACACAGGTAGTAAGTGTCAAGTGTCTATGGCCTGATTTGAACTCAGGTCCTCCTGAATCCAGGGCCGGTGTTCTATCCACTGTGGCACCTAAATGCCCCCCTTTTCTTTATTTTTTGCTATTTACAAGATTTGATTTTCACATGTAATGTGAATTCATTTCCTATATATACTGTAGATCATGCTATGGTATTGTCAATTAAAAACAAAACATAAAGGAGTTATTAAATACTGAACCCCCTTTGTGAGTTTTGGTCCCCCCTGTACAATGGTAATCTTACATCAGAAAAGGGAGAAACAAAGAAAACATTGCTAAACTGGCTCCACTTCCCTATGTGACTCTCTCTTAAATTCAGAGACAGCTGGGTAACATGGTGGATAGAACGCTGGGCCTGGAGTCAGGAAGACCTGATGTCAAATCCAGCCTCACAGACACTTAACTAGTTATGTGACCCTGGGCAAATGTCTTAACTTGTTTGCCTCAGTTTCTTCCACTGTAAAATGCAGATAATAACATCCCCTGCCTCCCAAAATTATTGTAACGATTAATGAGGAAATATCTGTCAAGTGCTTAGCACAGTGCCTAGCACATCACAGGTGTTTCATAAATGCTTGTTTCCTTCCTTCCTGAATACTCCAGGGCTGATTCTAAACTTAAATTACTCAATTCTTCAAGGATGGGATCTCGCCATTGTAGGTTCTCCCTCCACTAGACTGGTGACACAAGGGTCCAGAGTTGCCAAGGCCTAAGAACTCCTGTATGTGCAAGCAGTTTGAGGACTGAGCCAAGCCTAGAGCCAGAGAGCTAGTGTGCCCAGGGCCCTTAACACAAGTCTTCCCAGGACCAGGCACAGTCAGAGCAGCCGAGCTGTCACTCACCTGGCATCCCCTTCAGCAGCCCAGACTATGACACGGCAGGGTATTTATAATGGCTATAGTAAAGAGGAGGGTAAATTCTGCCAGGAAAGCTACCTCAGGAAGATAAGTAGCCAAGTAGAGGAACTGGCTCCTTGAAAGCAGCTCAAGGCAACCCCGGGATAGTGGAAAGAGCAAAGACCCAGATTAGAGTCCCAGTGCTGCTATTATTACTTATGTGATCGTGAGTACCCCAATGAACCTCCCTGAGGCTCGGCATCCTCAGCTACAAAAGAAAATGGAGAGAATATCTGTACCACATACCTCAGAGGGCTGTAGGGAGGGCTCCATTTCCTCATATGCAACATGAGAATAATATCATTTACACAAAATATTACACGGGGCTGTTGTGATGATCAGATGAAATTATAAAGGATTAATTTCCTCAAATGAAGAGATTAAGTGACCTCTCAGGCCCTTTTTCTGGTTCTCAGTGCTAAGAGCCCACGTACGAAAAGTGTGTGTAAACCACAAATGTCAGTCATTTTTATTTTCATGAGGATGTCACAGTACCCTGATTACTTGGAAGTAATAAATGGATGTGCCACAAAATCCCTTCCTAAATAAATTACCTGGCAGGATAAGTTACTCTGAAGGACCTGGTCCTTCTTAAAGTTTTAACATAGAGGATTCCAAATAAACAGTTTACTATTTCATATACACCAAGGAAGGAAAGTTACTCAACAAAATCCAGGAAATCAGGGAATTAGAATTGAATAGTAGAGGAAGTGACTGACTCACCAGTACAGAATTCTTTGCTTGTATTCTGGGGCACCATAATCCGCCGGTAGACAATAGGTTCAGATTCTAATATGTTTTCATCATGACGGTATCGAGAGGGTCTTTCATTTGGGGTACCCCGGGAGCGGGTACCACTCCTCCGCTCGTAAGTGTCAATCTCTTCAAAAACAGCTGCTTTGTCAAAAAGGGCCAGGTTCCCTTCAAAGTCAAAATCTGTGTCTGGGATCTCTTCGATGTCATCCCCAAAACATTCATCATCTTTATTTTTCATCTGGCCATTCTTTATGCCACTTTTCTTTGGAGTTGCTTGGTTTGGATGGCGACTGCTAGATGACCCTAGAGGAAAAAGCAAATACCATCAAATCCACGTGACTAATTAGCCAAATAGTCTTCCAGCCCATGCCTTAAATTTTGGCACCCTTTGCACAAATGGAATCCAAGAAAAAACTAATCAGGAATAGTGGCTACAGACAGTTATCACTTTACATAAATTTGCATTATGCAAATTTGACATTGCTTAAGGAATTCTGAAAGAAATCCACATTCCAAAAACTGTTAACTTTACTTCCTGCTACTTGACTTGGCAGATTCATGGCCTCCCACCCAATAGAACCCCTCCAAGTAAAAGCAAAAGAATGGAAATGCAAGAGACTGCCATTGCTGATGGTGGGTTGGGGGGAAAAGGGGGATTTTTCACTCGGCTTGACACCTCTGCCTTGTGTCTAGGCTTGGGTCCGCACGTCTGCCCCATCCTACCACATCACCTGTCCTCTCCTGTCTGTGCCAGGCCCCCACGTGTCTACCTCCCCTTTCTGCTCTAGCTTCTTTGTCCACACCTCATCAATCCCCTCTCCACCTCCCTCCCTTCTCCACATCTGTGGGTAATTTCACATTACATAAAAATCATTTGATGTGAAGGGCTGAAGGGTCCACTTCCATAAATCTCCCTCTCTCTCACTCTTTTTTTTTTTTTTGGTGAAGCAATTGGGGTTAAGTGACTTACCCAGGGTCACACAGCTAGTAAGTGTCTGAGGCTGGATTTGAACTCAGGTCCTCCTGACTCCAGGGCTGGTGCTCTATCCACTGCGCCCCCTAGCTGCCCCCACTTCCATAAACCAAGAACTACCTGTATATAGCCAAGTACTGAGTCAACTTTCCAACAGGGTCTCTATTTAGCAGATCTAGAATGTTTTGTTTTGGGTTTTTTATGCCCAAAGAGAATTTGTACAAAGCAGATGTAGCTTTCAGAAGAGGAGGCCGTAGCAGCAGGAACTGAGTAACAGAATGTGAAATAAGAGCAACCTTCTTTCACCGTTCCTGCTTCTAGTCCTGCCCTCTGGAGCCGAGTACCTCAACGACTTCGAAAACTAAAAGGCAACGACAGACCCCACCCCACTCTTCTTCCCAAGGGTTCTCTTTTTCTGGGCATGATCTTGAGGCCCCATCAGGAGGCTTCCCTGGAATACCTTCCAGTTTATGCACATCTGCCCACATGCCTAGAGCCTAGAACAGACCACAGGCCTCCCTGGCTGGGCTCTGCAAGCTATCCTGCCCCCCCCCCCTCCCCATGCTACCTCCCTCAGCCTCTTCTATTGAAGCTGCAGGGCAAGGGGGATCTTCAAGCTGCCTGACCACAGAGAGGAATTCCTCACATACCAGCTCCTGCTCAGAGGAGGACTCTCCAGCCACCCCTTCCCGTTTGGTCCTTGGAAAGCTGACTTTTTGAACTCCACTGTCAGACTGTAAGAGTCATTCCCATTACACATTCTCTTTATTTGGTCATTCATTCAACAAGCATTAATTAAGTGCTGATTAAATGCCAGGTCTTGTGCTAGGCACTGGAGATACAAGGACAAAACAAAATAGTTCCTGCCCTCAAGGAGTTGACATTCTATTGGGGAACCCCCCTCCAAGTACAAAGATATAGTAAATATTTACAAAACACAAGCAAAGTAGATTCAAATCAATCCCAGGGGGCCCTAATAAAAGAGGGTTGGGTGGTGATGGGGAGAACTTGGCTTGGCTTCTTGTAGGAGGTGGCACTCGGGCTGAGCTTTGAAGGAATCCAGGCTTTTTATGAGGCAGAGGAGAGGAAGGCAGCGCATTCCAGGCAGAGGGATCAGCCTGGGGAAAGGAGTGAAGGTGGGAGATGGAACCTAGAAAATGGGGAACAACAAGTGTGCCCGTCTGGTTGGAATGCGGAACAAGGGAATGTCATGAGTAAATAAAGCTGGAAAGCCAGGCTAGAACCAAAGTGTGACTGGCTTTAAATGGCAAACAGAGGGGTTTGTGTTTTATCCTGGAGGCAAGAGGAAGCCACAGAAGCTTCTTGAGCAGGGAGCTGATGTGGTTCTACTTGTGCTTTCTGAATATCAATTTGGCAGCTTTGAGGAAGGTGGTGTGGGGACTGGATGCAGGGAGACCAGGTTCTCATGGTCATCTGGAGGAAAAGAAGGGAGCACCTGACCTGGGTCACAGGGTGGAGGAGGGTGGAAGAGCTCAAGGACTACTCTGAGGTGCTTAGAGGGATAACGGTGATGGCATCCCAGATGGTCTCTGCTCAATAGAAACTAAGATCCTTTTAACAGGATAGTGGCCTTTCCATCATAAAGAATAGTCTGGTCTAAACAAGGAGAGCAGAGGACCACCTGTCCAAGGGACTTAAAACTCTGGGTCTTGAACTACCCCCCGACTGTCCTGTGACCCACCTGAGGGTGACATCTGCTCTGGGGTTCCTATTTGTTTGGCTTTCCCACTTATGTTTTACCATCTGGCTGCGGCAACCCCGAAGCAGCGAAGCTCAGGGAGAACACTGAAATGGGGCCTAGAAGGAACTCTCATCCAACACGAATCTGGGAGCTGGAAGGGTTCTTACAGGTCACGGAGTTCAACATGCTTTTCCTCTCCAAGGTCTTCGGATACAGAGAGGAAGAAGATCTGAACCAAGAGAAGACTAGCTGTATGATCCTGACAAGTCTGAGCAACCCAGATTTCAGACGCACTGCTGCGAAACGCCATATGCTTAACCGCCAACACATTCAGTGGCAGCAGTCTCCCGACTCCACGTTAAAGATGAATTTCAAGGCTTTTCCTGGCTCTCTTGATGCCATCAAGCTGCCAGCTTCCTGCCAGATGACTAAGTATCCTTTTCAGCTACTTGAGAGTCTATGTGATTTGCTCTTTGTACTTCCAAGGAAAGGATCCCAAATGTTTATATACATGACAGCTGTGCTTTGGAAAGGATACTACAGAGGTCACGGGAGTTGAAACTAGAGGATCTGAATTCAGTTCTCACCTCTGCTATTTACTACCTGTTTGGCCCTGGGCCATTCCCCTAACTACAGTGAGCCTCAGTTTCCTCATGTGTAAAATAAGAAGCTTGGACCAGATAACTACTAAGGTTGCTATAAAAGTTTAATGCACCACATACACATAGATGGTGGTCACAAATACAATGGTTTAAAAATCATTCTAATGATTACCTATGTAATGTTTGAGGTACATCAAAAATTGTAAAATACAATCACGCGTAAGGTTCCCAACTTCCTAATACCCAACATCCCAACACCAGTTAGGCACAAATGGAGCCAAAGTCCACGCATTCCTGAACTCGATACACTTGGCAAGTGACTGACATACAGCAGTGTACACGCTCAGCACAGTAAGTAAATGTGCCACAGCTGGAGTGCGAGGGCCTGGGTTCCGAGGCCAGCCTAGCTATTTGCCACCCCAGTGACTTTGGACAAGTCTCTTCTCTCTGGGTCTCAGTTTCTTCTCTGTAAAATGAGACGGTTGCACGAGGAGATCTCTGAGGTCTCTTCCACCTCTAAATAGAAGATCTAAGTGTCTACTTGTTTCTGCCAAAACGCTTTCCTGCGACTCAGAAGACCCACTTCCCCTAACCTGCTACTGCAAAGGTAGGGGAAGAGGAAGAGAAAAGACCCATGCTGCTGGATTTCCTGGATATAACCGAGGAAGCATTTTCTATAGCAAATGTAGTATGAATGTGACTATTTGTGTTTTGTTAATTAGAACTAGTACTATGCTGCTGACACCCAGTGGGTTAAGGGGGTTTTGGTACATGGTCTGAGTCCCTAAGCACTATTTGTAACATAGTTTCTATGGAAAAACATATTAGGGGCAGCTAGGTGGCGCGGTGGATAGAGCACCAGCCCTGGCTTCAGACACTTGACACTTACTAGCTGTGTGGCCCTGGGCAAGTCACTTAACCCCAACTGCCTCACCAAAAACAAACAAATAAATAAAATAGAGCATCTAGAAACATCAAGGTAATAATAATTTCACTGTATTGTGCTCGCTACACATGTTCAGAACCACAGCATTCAGCCATGAAGAAGGGTTTTATCAAAATTATATGTCCAGAGGAGAATGAATGAGGCTGCTGAAGGGGGACCAACCTATGTTCTATGAGGAAAGGTTGGAAAAAATGGGAATGTTTAACCAGAAGAGAAGATCTAAGGGAGCAATGACCTGAAGAGCTACTATGTGCAAGAGAAATTAGAGCTATTCTATATAATAACAAACTCTTCTCCCTCCTCCCAAAACCAACAACATCCAAATAGGACTAGAAATAGCAGAGAGTCTGATTTTAGCCTACCATAAGAAACCCCCAGTGGGATCATGGAGAGTCAGACACAACAGAAACAACTGAACAACAACAACAGTGTTAAAAGTTTATTTCTGGTAAACTCTGAGAAGTAAAATACACAGCTCCCAAAGTATCCAGTCTGTTACAAAGATAATCGGATCTGTCCATAGAGGGGGTATCTAAGGCTTCCCATTACTAACAGGAAACCGGCTGCCTGACAAATCTAACTGCCTGCAATCGGTCCCTGTCTGACTTACCTAACACAGTGACTAGAAAGGATAAAGTCACTCAAAGTAGCGTCCTTATCTTCTCACTGAAATTCCTCAATGTTGCCGGATAAATAGGTTTCACAATAATCTGAGGGAACCATAGCAATGCTTCCCAAGCCTGGTCACTCCATCACCTGCTTACAGAGTCCAGTCCTGAACTGGCCATGCCTCTCTCTGCATGGTGAGAGCTGAGACAACACCCCACAATTACTGCAGCATGGAACAGCGACAAGAGCACAGTCCCAGAAAGTTATTAGTGCTTATCCAAGTTGCACAAGACTCTGAACTTGCTTACCTGTTATACAAGCAACACTAGAGGGAGTAGGGAATTTCTGAGAGAATAAGAGGGTCAGAAAACCACAATGAGTCATTTCACCTTTTTTCCTCAAGCAGGTGAAGGCAAAAATCCATCAGTAAAAGGACATAATCATGTCTGCCTACCTACCTACCTTAGGGTTGTAAGAAAGAGCAAATTTTAAAATACAAGTGAAAGGGATTTGCAAATCACAAAGCAGTATGAAAAAAGTGGATAAATTAACAACATACATTTACACGTCTATCTGCTGCAGAAGCTGACAGAAGAGACAAAGCAATGACTGCTGGACTCCACTAAGAGCCCAGACCATTTGTGGCAAGCCCCAACATGGGGCGCATTGCCTGATGCCAAGAAGATAAGCAGAGGAAGCAGTGGTGGAAGAGAAGGCCGAGGGGCCAGGAAACCAAGGCTGCTACAGAGCAGTCCAGGCCAGAGTGGATCCAGAGCTGAAGGGAAAGCAGCAGATCTCACTGAACACTCCCAGAGAGTCAGGAGCATGTGCTAATTATCCATGTCAACTGAAGCACAGGGTTCCCTCTGGCAAGTGCTTAATAAACAACTACAGAAGGGACGGGACACTATAGGACCACATGTAATTCTACCAGCAGAGCCCCCTAAAGCAGTTTGACCTAAAAGAAACAAACACTGAAGCCCTTGGCTCTGCAGGTCGAAGCACTGGCAAGCCCATCTGAAGTGGCCAGCCATTGCCGCTGTGGCCAACACAAACCCAATGTAGGCTTCAACAGTGAGCCAATAACAATCCCGTGGCACACAGGGGCGTATTCTTGCAAGAGAGGAAAACCTGCAGCAGACACCTGCTGCCAAGACTTCAGGCCAGTCATTCAATGAGGGCTCCATCCTGGCCTGCCGAAGCCCAAGAATGCCCTCGACACAAAAGTGATCAACAATGCGGGCTTTGTTTTGTTTCTAAAGCCCAATACTCTGAAAAGGGTTAGGGGCAGTTACATAACAGTAACAATGGTTCAAAAATCCAGAAAACAAATGGAACATTACATTATGGTTCTTTCCAACCATAAAAGGCTGAGACTACCTGGAACTCTGTACACAGCACCAAACCACAGCACAGGAGAGTGGAAAGAAGAAAACAGACTCAAGTCAGGAAACCCCTGTTCTAATTCTAGCTCTGCCAAATCCAGCGGGGTAACCCTGCAGAAGTCATTCCCCTTCTAGGCCTCAGTCTCCCCAAATAGCTGTAGACATTTATGTTGATATTACTTAGTTTTTATTGATTATTTACACTATTTATATTATGTAAAGGTAGACTGATTCTTGTTTTTTCTTTTTTTTTTAAATCACCATCTTAAACAGCTTTAAAAATATTGTCCGTCTAATATGGAAATATGTTTTAAATGATTGTACATGTATAACCTACATCAGATTGCTTGCTGTCTTAGGGAGGGAGAAAAATTTGGAGCTCAAAATCTTACAAAAATGAATGTTGAGGGGCAGCTAAGTGGCGCAGTGGATAGACCACCGACCCTGGAATCAGGAGTACCTGAGTTCAAATCCAGCCTCAGACACCTAACACTTCCTAGCTGTGTGACCCTGGGCAAGTCACTTAACCCCAATTACCTCACTAAAAATACTAATAATAAGAAATTTAAAAAAAAAATGAATGTTGAAAACTATCTTTAAATGTAATTGAAAAAAAATTAAAATATTGCCTGTGGGAGTCCTAAGAACTGAGTATGTCACGACTACAAGAAACCTAATATTTTGTCTGCACCACAAGCCAAATATTCCATTTTTATTAAGATGCTTCTTGGTGCAGAGCCTAGGAGCTTTTTGGCCTGCTTTAGCATCTGTAAACTATGGTGATCTGAAAGACTCCTTTAATTCCAGCCAGGTACATTGTGCACTGAATTCAAAATGCTGTTTCACTCAAGACAATAAATATATTTATGAGTATAGGTGTCTGCATTTGTCCTACCATTACACTCGCACCAGCCTTCGTTCTAGATTCAACTCCATTACAGAAACAGAGAACAAGCTATATAATATATATGCCTATAAATGTATTTAATAAAACTTTCCACAGTTCCTTAAATTGAGTTGAGTCCTTCAGGAACCCTGTCTCATCTAAATTCCATATAACCCCTAGTTCCCAGCACAGTCCGTAGTAAATGCTTAATTAAGTGTTTGTGAAATCAAATGGTTTCTCCTGAAATTATGTGCTCCCAGATCCTGCCCTGAGTAGAGGAAGGAAACAAGCATTTATTAATTGCCTACCATGTGCCAGGCACTGTGATAAGCACTTTGCAAATATGATCTTGGGGCAGCTAGGTGGTGCAGTAGATAGAGTACTGGCTCTGGAGTCAGGAGGACCTGAGTTCAAATCCAGCCTCAGACACATGACACTGACTAGCTGTGTGACCCTGGGCAAGTCACTTAACCCCGATTGCCTTACCCCCCCCAAAATCAATTACTCAAATATGATTAATCTCACTTGAGCCTCACAAAAACACTGTGAATAGTATTAGTGATCCTAGACAGCATTGAAAATGAAGGCTTCCTGCAAACCTGAAGGGGAAAGCATAGAAGGCTCCTGCCATTTATAACACTCATCTGCCACTAATGTATTGTCTCATAGTGTAGTTATTCACATATAAGTTTTATCTTCCCTATTGGGTTGTAAGCTGAGTAAGAACTATATGTCCACCTTTAGAGCTGCCCACACCACCTTGAATACTATACACATTCAATAAACATTTGTGGAATGAATGAATTAAAATAGATAGGAAAGGGGGCACAGTGGATAAAGCACCGACCCAGGAGAACCTGAGTTAAAATCTGGCCTCAGACGCTTGACACTTACTAGCTGTGTGACCCTGGGCAAGTCACTTAACCCTCAGTGCCCCCCCCCCAAATAGATAGGGAAAAGAAAGGAAATGATGTAGCCTAAAAAGTTGTAAGAGAAGAAAGAGTAAATAAATAGCCTTATTTCCTCACTGGGACACGTCGAAAGTTTTGCTTAAGAAATGACACAGGAGCTAAGAGCTATCAACATTAACTGAAGAGATGATATAAAGGCCTGAGAAATGATGAAATGTAGCCACATTATGAACTAGAAACAAGGACATTTTGAGAAAATAATGGAGATGAATGAAGAGAGGAGAGTAAGTACTTATGCCCGACACATAGCAAGGGTTTCATAAATACTGAATTGGACTAAACTGAAAGAGAGGGACATAAGTGGGAGAGTAATCTGGGAAGCTGCCACCATAATAATGAAAGTTGAAACTCTGAAATCATGAGAACAGGCAATCACCCTACTAAGGTGACAGTTTGGAGGAAAATCATGAATAACTTTTTTTTTGGGGGGGGGGGAGGGGTTGAGGCAATTGGGGTTAAGTGACTTGCCCAGGGTCACACAGCCAGTAAGTGTCAAGTGTCTGAGGCCAGGTTTGAACTCAGGTCCTCCTGAATCCAGGACCGGTGCTCTATCCACTGTGCCACCTAGCTGCCCCAATCATGAACAACTTTAAGTAAATCAAATACATGATGAGATAAGAATGAACAACCACCTAAATTCTTTGTAGACAACTGGTGCTCCTCACACCTATGAGAAAACGCCAAGTGATAAACTGGAAATCCTGGTCCCACTGGGACCAAAAGTTATCTGTAATCAACGAATTCAACAAATATTACTTTTTTAATATAAGCTATTATTAGCTATTCCTCCAAATGAGACAAAGGCTTCCAATACCAGGGGGAGCTGGTGAATTGGTTCAGAAAAACAAACCCTGGGCAGTTTAGCCAGGTGCCTTGCCTGCTTCACCGTATAGCTTTACAGGACAGAACGGTTGTGAAAACAATCGCTGGCAGGATAGAAAAAACACTAAAAGAGCAAAGTAACCATAGCTAGAAAGCTTTCCGCCCAGAGCCAAGTCTTTGTCCCTGCAATGGTGACAAACAAAAAAACGGGTTTGAAAGAGAGGCCTGTCATAGGCCCCCAGAGATAATCAGGTCAAAAGCGGCTTTGGTTTAGGGATCAGCAAACAAAACTTGCTTATATTGTGGTCACCCCAGAATGGATCCAGTTCCTTAGCGGTTCTCAGCCATCCCAGCCTACCTCAGAAGACAGGCTCTACACTGTTAGAGAAGACAGAAATTCTGGTGATGTTGGTGGAGGGGTAGAGAGGCGCAAGGTGTCAGAGACCACTAAGAGAAGGATAAGTGGAATAAAAAAATGGTGGAAAATGTTTTCATCTCATTCTTCACCTCCTAACAACTCAACCAAACACTGGACAGTCCTGGCTCGGCTAAAGTCCCCACGTTTAGCTAATGAAGCAGGATGGTGTCTGGCTCTGGACCAGTTTGGCTGGGTGCCACAGGATAAGAAAAGCACCTTGCTTGGAAAAGGTACACAATGCTTTCCGGTGCACCTTTCAATTACAGGAGTAGGGCATGTGTAAATCTGTGGAGGACTAGCCTTCCTGTGCCCATCCCTTACTGGACTCTCCTTGCCAACCACTGGCACCAAAGGCCCCTCTGCCAGGGGCCCATTGTGTTGTGTCACCCTGGTTGTTAGCTGTTGTTTATTGATTTCTGTCACACCAGGATTGTAAAGGGGAACTTTGTCCTAGGCTTAATCACGCTAAAGGGCATCTGAAGGTCAAGTGGCCACTGTTGTCACCCCAGCCTCGATGGTTTTCGTGAGAAAATGTCTGATAACATCTGGAATATTAGTCACTAGGTTCCCTCACTCCCATCTCCTATAATTAGCCAGCTTCTTACATCCCTGCTGAGATTCCTGCTTTGTTTAACATGAAGCAAATACAAGGGAGGTAAGAAGTTCCCAAGATTGGGGAACCCCTGAAAAAAATCAACCTCAGCCCCAGGAAGGCCAAAAGAGTCACCCATTTGTCCCAACATCCAAGGCAATGAGATCACTGGAGTCCCCACTGCTACACAGAAAGTCAAATCATACTGAAATGAGAAAGTGGCTAGACCCCTCAATTCAACTTTCTTTAGCTCTCTCCAAATTTATAAATTAGGACACTTGCTCATAAATCAGTCTAAGGCCAGGCTTCCCTTTTTTCAAACTCTACAGATAAAAGGACCATATATTTCAGCCCCTCAAATCTTTATTCATTTAAATCCATGAGGTAATTGTCTTCAGTGAGATAAGCAATAATAGATGAGACTGGTTCAACACCTAGGTTCTTAGTACCTCCAGTTCCATCACTTCAGCACTCCAGCAAAGAGGCCTTCCCTTAGTAGGCAGCACGACAGAGGGGGAACGGCACCTGACAAGGAAGTCAAGCTACTTCGGTTCAAGTCCCAACTGGCCGAGTTAACAATGGGCAACTTGCTTCATTTCCTGGGGGCTGTTTCCTCTCTGTAAAATGAAGGGGTTGGAAAGAAATGATCTCCAAGGGCTATTCCAGCTCTACAGTCCTAGGCTTCTATGGAGGGTCACTATCAATGCAGTAACTCGACTCCATTCTTCCTGGCTTCACATCTTCCTCTAGGCACTGGGCTAAGCTGCTGATGGGCAGGGCCATGGAAAGTTTTACACTTACCCATGGACATCTTATACAGACATCTATACTTTTGTATACAGACATAAGTACTGATATGTAAAATAAACATTCGTATAATATATTATATATATGTTATATATATACATATACACACACATATGTATATAAAATTGTGTATCTATACACATAGAAAACTGTCCATTATGAAAACAACAACATATATTACTCTGTGTGTGTGTGTGTGTGTGTGTGTGTGGCAATAAGGGTTAAGTGACTTGCCCAGGTTCACAGAGCTAGTAAGTGTCAAGTGTCTGAGGCCGGATTTGAACTCAGGTCCTCCTGAATCCTGGGCCAGTGCTTTATCCACTGCACCACCTAGCTGCCCCAACAACATATATTACCACTGAAATAAGGAAAAAAGAACCTTGTGGAACACCTCTAAGATGCTACAGAATGTGCAAGTAATTAACACACTTATCACTTCCAACACAAGGACACCCTGCCTGGGTTTGCTACTCTCCAGGTCATTAAACAGGGAACTACTAATGCAGCTTGGGTCAAGTGCTTAGAAATTGCAGAATTTATATCCCTTTACGACCAATGCATCAGACACCAAATACTTTCCACCAACATATACATTCACAGTAGAAAAGAAATATAGCTTCCTGAAGGGATGGACATTTTACTTCACAAACTCTGTCTCCATTGTATCTGCCATCATCGAGAGCAAAGGTATCAAACATGTGGCTCGCAACACCCACGAGGGTGGCCTGAACCAGATTAAAATGTCATTGGAAATATTTAAGAAAATAAATGGAAGATGGCAGAGGAAAGACAGTGAGCTCCATAACTCATGACACGATTGCTCCAAAAAACACCCAAATAACGTCATAGGAAAATACCCGGAGCAGCAAAACTCACAGAAGAATGTGCTGAAACCATCTTCTAACCAAGAACAGCTTGGAAGGTCAGAAGGAGGGAGCTGCTGTGCTGATACAGGAGTTGAGCCCAACCCCACAGTCACCCTGACACAGATCCAGTCCCAGGAAGGCCTCACCAGAGAAGCAGACTCCCAGAGCCTCTGAATCAGCTGAAGCACCAGTGTCGCCTGGAACTAAGCTCACAGTCTGGTGAGTGGGCTGATCCCTGGGGAGGGGAGAGACTACAGGGGTCTATGCTGGTGCTAAGGCAGAACTTGGATTTTCCAGGAGGTAGGCTTGAGTAGCAGTGGCCCAGGTTGGGGAGAGGCACAGGCTCATCAGAGCTAACAACCACAACACACAAAGCTGGTTGATTAGCAAGTTGGTTTGGGGTCATCTAGTTCCAGGAAACAGGCTGGTGAGTGAAGAACCTGATCCTCTTTAAATCATACCACCTGGGACTTCTTAAGCTGGGGATACTGCAGCCTGGAAACAGTGCCCCACTTTCAGGAGCTAAAAGTCTAGTAAAAGAAAGGCAAGATGAGCTGACAGAGAAAAGTGAGGACCATAGAAAGTTTCTTCAGTAACAAGGAAGACCAAGGGGCACCCTCAGAGGAAGATGTCAACATCAGGGCCCCTGTATCTAAAGCTTCCAAGAAAAATACGAATTGGTCTCAGGCCATAGAGGTGCTCAAAAAGGACTTTGAAGATAAAGTTAGAGAGGTAGAGGAAAAAATGGAAAGAGAAATGAGGGGGATGCAGGAAAGACAAGAGAAAAAAGTCAACAGCTTGAAAAGTCAAATGGAAAAGGAGGTACAAAAGCTCTCTGATGAAAATAATTGCCTAAGAATGAGGATTGAACAAATGGAAGCCAGTGACTTTATGAGAAACCAACACACAATAAAGCAAATCCAAATGAATAAAAAAATAGAGGGCAATGTGAAATACCTTCTGGGGAAAACTGCTGACCTGGAAAATAGGTCCAGGAGAGATAATTTGAAAATTATTGGTCTACCTGAAAACCATGATCAAGGAAAGAGCTTAGACACCATCTTCCAAGATATTCTCAGGGAAAATTGCCCTGAAATTCTAGAAGAAGAAGATAAAATAGAAATTGAAAGAATCCACCGATCACCTCCAGAAAGAAATCCCAAATTCATAGGAATATTATACCCAAATTCCAGAGCTTTCAGGTCAAGGAGAAAATATTGCAAGCTGACAAAAAGAAAGAATTCAAGTACTGTGGAGCCCCAGTCAGGATAGCACAAGATCTAGCAGCTTCTACATCAAAGCACCAGAGGGCATGGAATATGATATTCCAAATAGCAAAGGAAATGGGATTACAACCAAGAATCACCTACCTAGCAAAAACTCAGCATAATCTTTCAGCGGAAAAAATGGGACTTTAATGAAAAAGAAGACTTTCAGATATTTGTGATGAAAAGACCTGAACTGAATGGCAAATTTGACTTTCAAATACAAGACCCTAGAGAACCATAAAAAATTAGAGCTGGGGGACATACCTGGGGTCGTACAGTGGGCGACTGTCTTTATGTCTGAGGCCAGGTTTTGGCTGGGATCCCCCTGGGTCCAGGGATGATGCTTTGTCCACTGTGTCACTTAGCTAGGTGATGACATCTTTAGGGTTAAATTGAGGGGTGAAGGGAATTCACTGGGGGAGGGGGAAGGGAAGAGGTGAAATCCCACATGAAAGAAACAGGAAAAGGCTTATGAAGTGGGGGAAGAGATGGGGGAGGAGCAGGGCAGTAAATGAATTTTACACTCATCAGAAAAGGCTCAAAGACCTTAAACTCATCAGAGCTGCCTCAAGGAGGGACTAACACACACACCCAACTGGGTGGGTAATCTATTTAGTCTGGGCAGTAAATGAGCCTAACACTCATCAGAATTGGCTGAAAGACCTCAATCTCATTAGAATTGGCTCAAGGAGGGAATAATGTACACACTCGATTGGGTGGAGTAATCTCTCTAACCCTGCAGGAAAATAGGAGGGGAAGGGGATAAAGAGAGAGGGGCAAAAGAAGGAAGGGCAGAGTGGGGGAAGGGACAGACAGAAGCAAATCCCTTTTGAAGAGTGATAGGATGAAAGAAGATGGATAATAGAATATCATGGGGAAGGGAATAGGATAGAAGGGAAACAGTTAACAATCATGAAAAAGAGAAAAGGGGGAAAAATTGTACAAAAAATATTTATAGCAACTCTTGGTGGAGGCTAAGAACTGAGAATCAAGGGAATGTCCATCAATTGAGGAATGATGGAAAAAGCTATGCTATATGATTGTAGTGGAATGGTCTTGTGTTACAGGAAATGACAAACAGGATGATCCCCGAAAAAACCTGGAAAGACTAATGAACATCGACGTACAGTGAAGTGAGCAGAGCTGGGAGGACACTGTGCGTAGTGACAGCAGTATTGTTCAATGAGCAATTGTGAATGACTTAACTACTCTCAGCAATGCAATGATCCAAGACAATCCCAAGGAACTAATGAGGAAGCTTACTATGCACCCCCATAGAAAGAACTGATAAAAAATTGCGATCTTGTGGAGGGGGGAGGAAAGGGAGGAGGGAGAACAATTTGGAACTCTAAATCTTATGAAAATGATGTTGAAAACTACCCTCACATGTAACTGGAAAATAAAATAAATGTTTGTTGCTAAAAAAAAAAAAAAGGACGACAAAAGAAGCCCCCACCATGAAGGGCAGTCACACTTAGAAATTCTTGCTTACAGTATTTGGGAAAATATGGCTTATGTTAAGAACCAAAGTACCAATTAAAAGAAAATATTGCTGTCTGAAAATAAATGAGTTAATTTTCAAAAAGAATTCTATAAACCTGTATGGTTTTCTAAGTCAATATGCAGCCTGTATGGATCCTGTTTCTATCTGAGTTTGACACTGCTGATCTAGAGTACTGGCTCAACCAACTTCTGTGATCTCTCCCTCATCAGATCTCTTAGCACTAGATGCTCTTTTCCTGTATTTCCATTAGTCAATATGGAAAAGCTGGTAGGGCCCTTCTCCATGTAATGGTAATCTAGCAGCCCTGGCTGGGGCTTTCTTGGCAAAGATACTGGAGTGGTTTGCCATTTCCTTTTTCTGTGGATTACAGCAAACAGCCTTGCCCAGTGACTTGCCCAGGATCACACAGCTAATGAGTGTCTGAGGCCAGATCTGAACTCAGGTCTTCCAGAATCTAGGCCCAGCACTCTATCCAGTGAGTCACCTAGCTGTCTGTATTTGTAGTTATAGCTTGAAAAGTTAGAAATTAATCATTACTCTGACAACAATAACATGTCTGATCTCATAATTCTTAGAACTACCCTTAGGCACTTATGTTTCAAAATTCAAGTAGGATAGAAGACAGAGAACTGGACTCAGGAGTCAGGATCCTGCATTCAACTCTCAGCTCTAACACTTCCCGGATATGAGGGTATGGGTTAACAATTGAACTCCTCTGAACCCCCATGGCCTTCTCTGTAAAATGAGGGTACAGCAGGGAGTCAAGCAAGTATGCTTCCACTAGTTACTAAACAGCGTTCTTGCTGGGAAAACCCTTTGTAAAACTTGAAAAGAGCTGTATAAAGTTGAGTTTCTTCTTATATTGGTGCATTATTCCGGCGTGGGCATTCCCTTTGCCAACCCAGATTACAAGTACTTTATGCTTCTGTATATTGTTTTATGAGTTGCTTCACTCTCCCTCCCCGCTAGCCCCACAACATCATCCCCTAGTGGCTAAGCTGCTGGGGCCATGTGTTTCTCTCATCTTGGCAGGTCCTCAGGTGATAGGAATCTACTGACAGGCCTGTCCTGGAAGGCTTTCTACCTAGCTAAGACCTGCAAGAAACTGAATTTGGCTGGCACAGGGTTCAAAAATATCCCAAGCTAGACCCACACTAATGAAATCATGAACTTTCTGAAGTACTGACAGCTAAAGACCCTGCCAAGCCCTACTCTATGATACTAGTTTATATGGACACACACATCTTCTCTTTCCTAAGGCCTTGTCTTCTTTATTGCTGAATTCCCACCAAATCCTACAGAGCAGGCTTGAAATAAGTCTCTAATAACTGAATGAATGAAGGAAATCATTTTGTCCTCATAACAAGCCAAAGAAGATATAAATGAGTTATGCTATTTGTCTATGTTATGATATAGATAAGCTATTTTATGTGTGTATGTTATAAATGAGTCTCAGAGAAGTGATTTGCCCTTAGTTATATTATAGTAGTATTAATATACTATATTAAGTGACAAAGTCAGAACTTCCAACCTTTAAGTTAAGAGTTCTTAGAGTTAGAACTTAAGCATCTCTTGTAATTTTTAAAATTACCTAATACTCAATAGTCAATAGGAACCTCTAGAGGGAAGAAAATTGGTTATCTTCCCAACCCTCCTGCTGTAGGCTACAATAAAGAATAGTTACACTGCCCAAGGGCAGATGCACCAGTTTTATTAATGCTCTGGATCCTAACCCATATAGACACTGGAGTCAAGAGGAATGAAGGTATTGACTCCGGTGTAAACCAATTCCCAATACAGGTTACATTGAGGTTCGTACAAATGAGATTTAGAAAGGAGTATGGCCTACATGACAACTTGCAGTGGCAGAGAGGTAGTTCAATGGATAGAGCACTGGGTCTGGAATCAGGAAAACTCATCTTCCCGAGTTCAAATTTAGCCTCAGATGCTTACCAGATGGGTGACCCTGGGCTCACTTAACTCCTATCTGCCTTAACCCACTAGAGAAAGAAACGGCCAACCACTCCAGTTATCTGTACCAACACAACATGATAACTGAAAGCTCTTGACAGCTTTCCTGAGGTCACATTATTCACAACCAGCTTGTTGACCAGTATGAATGATAGCTGTGAGATGACTAACACAGCAGCATTGATGTCCACCACTCTCTTGGCTCTCTCTCAGCACCAAATGTGAGCTGCCTTGCAGAGGTAAACACTAATAGCCAAGGGTGCTGCCTCAGCTCCAAGCCGAATCCTCACCCCAGTCTGTTGCCTGAGGGTTGGATAAGGCTGTAGGTGCAACGGAGCCAATGCAGCCAACTGCAGATGGCTCTAAGAACGGCTGCCACCAACAGGCCCTTTTTATAACAATTTGGGAAGAAAGGACAACAGGAAACGTCTGCTCAAAGAGCTAAGTGACATGCCCTAAGCCCATAAAGCAGGCTTCCGAGAGGCTGCATCTAAGTTCAAGTCTCTCCAGGATAAATTTTGGTTTTTTTGTACTTTACTCCGTTTTAACAAATCATGTAATTATAAGATTAAAAACTGTAACAATTCTCTGGGACCAGTGATTTATTATGACAGTGTCCAGTGGAGGCCCAACTTAGATGAACTTCTTTGTTTTAGCAGAGAATGCCTTAATTTGGCTCATTTATAATGTTGCAGTGTTGCTTAAAATGAGTAGAAAATTCTATATCATGGTCTCTGAGTATAAAACATCTATATTCAAAGACCAAAATAAAATTACCTGTCCTGTGAGAAAAATTCCAGGATGCTCATGAGAAATAAAAAATGTCTTTAAACATGTTTTCACAACCAGCAGAATAAAAGCAATATGTCAATGTATTAGCCAAACCAGATTAACGGGGCACCTTTGTGCAGTGGATAGAGCACTGGGCTTGGAATCAGGAAGACTCATCTTCCTGAGTTCAAACCCTACCTCAGACACTTCCTAGCTGCGACCATGGCAAGTCACTTAGCCCTTTTTGTCTCAGTTTCCTCATCTGTAAAATGAGCTGGAAAAGGAAATGGCAAACCGTGGCGGTATCTTTGCCAAGAAAACCCTAAATGGGGTCACAAAGAGTCTAACACAACTGAAAAGACTAAACAACAAACTGGATACCTAAACTATGCCACTAGCAACATATTCAGTGCTATTCTTTCAGGGATACAGAAAATGGGAAGTCTGCCGACACAGTGAATAGGCATTTGCCAGCACCTACCACTGACTCCCATCTTAGAAGTGCTTTATAGCTCACATTTATGGAGCTTTTAAAAGTGTACACAATGCTTTACATAAATTACTTCATTTGAACCTCACAACCCTGTGACATAGGTTCTATTATTATCTTCATTTTCCAGTTGAGCAAACTGAGTCTCAGAGAGGTTAAGTGCCTGACTTATCCCGGGTTACACAGAGAATATCAAAGGAGAGATTCAAAACCAGGTCTTCCTGACACCAGGCAAGCACTCTAGCCACTGAACCACACCACCTTACCCAGTGCGTTTACACTTTTTTCACAACAGGTATTATGAGTATCACTATTTCCATTCCTACTCCATAGTATGTCCCTTCTCTACTGTGTTGTCGTAGGTCAATATAGGATGGCCTTTGACCCTAGCCATGCTACTTGGGGCCCAAGGGTCCTCGTCCTCATCCTTGTCTATAAAACAAGGGGGTCACACTAGACAGTCACTAAGGTATCTTCCAGCTCTTACCATTGGACAAAATCCAGGGAGGGCAGAAGGCAGAAAGGTGGGGTGAAGCAGGGCTGGGGATATGTATGTAACAGCTAACTCCTTTTACCTTAGAACCTGGAAAGGAGGTAAGGAAAGAGGAAAGAGGGCTGACACAGAAGAATCCTTCCGAGTTGTTTGAAGTACCTTTTGTACTGCTGTGATAAAAGTCTTCTTTTAGGGGAAGGGGAGGCTAAGACTTCTCAGCCTAGGGTCTGAGATCAGGTGAAAAAGAAAATGCCAATAGGATGATACTTACAAGAGTTGTGTCGACGACGGAAACTTCTGGACTGACTCAATGATTCCATGTGCCTGTCCACATAGCTCTTTGAGCACGGCTGCTGTGGTGAAATGGCAACATCCTGGGTCCTCATCTCTGCTCTCTTGGGGATATTCTGGGGGGCACTGGAGGACATGGACTTCTTGAGCAGTTTGCCTGTGCCGTTCTGATTAATTCCCACCTGACAGCCAACACCAGGGAGGCCTAATTCTGTCTGCTGTGGGTCTCCACATTGCTGGCTGTCACCAGAACTTGGTATCTCCAGGATTTTCAACTCTGTAATGTCACCCGCCCTGAAACAGACAAAATGAGTCCCAATCTCAGAACCCAAATCCTGGTAAATAGCAATGAAAAGCAATGCTGCCAATCAGTCAGAAGCACCCACTTATCTCACTGAGGCTTGGGAGCAAAAGAACTAGGGAAGGTTGTCAGGGCCCTCAGAAACAGGGCTCATCCTGCAGTATAATATTCAGCAGGAATACTGTACCCTTTTGGAAGGAGAAAGGTCATTTGCTGATTTATGGCTACTTTAAAAGCAGAATAGAAAAAATAAACCCAAGTAAAATGTTATTGGCCACATTAAAAATTCTCAAATTCATCCACCAAATACTTCCTCGGTTCCTGCTATGTGCACAGCCCCATGCTAGGCCCAGGGGAGTGCATGCAGGAGGGCAGGGTGTGTTACCAATTGAGCACTGAGGAACTCGTGATCTAGCTTAGCTGCTCTGGCTTTTCATTTCCTCCACATGGCCATGTGTGCTAGCCGTGGAGCAAAGGGATCGTGTCCTGAGCCAGAAGGGACAAGCTGACAGCACAGGGCAGCAAGCAGCTCAGAGCAGGTAGGAAGAAGGTGTATTGGAAGTCTGCCCATTCAGAACATTGGAAAAGGCTCTGGAGAGAGATAGCACTGGACAAACAGGAAAGGCAGGCGTCATAATGACCAAAGAAAAAAATCATTTTCAAATTCGGAGGCTATACACTGCCCGCACTCTTCCTTCAGAGTGCCATTTTCGAATACTCCTGTCCACACAAACCCTGGGAGTAGGAGAAGCACAGCTGTTGTGCTATAGCTCTGTAATGGTATCATCAGTAGACCCACTGTGTGTTCTAGCATACTACTAACCATACGGAGAAATATCATACATTGACACCCCCCAGAGGGGGTGGTTGATGGAAGGTGAGGCTGGTGTGATGAAACAATGGGATTTCACAGATACTCAAAGACCCACCTGGAGATTAATCTAGACTGGCTGAATCAAGTGAGAGCGACTGACTGCTGATTAGCCTACTTCAAGTTAACTGGACTGTAATCACACCTGGCTATCTCTTAAGAAGGTATTGTTCTCAGAAGCTAGACTGTGAACTCAATTTGAGAACACCTTCAAAACCAATGGATTTGGATGATGCCAACCAATCAGCTTGAAGCAGTGTGTAAGGACCCCTCTGTTCCAGAGCTATAAAAAGCTTCCACAATCAGCTTACTAGGGAGTTCCTGATTAAAACAGGCTCCTGGAGGAGGACTTGAGGAAGAACCTAACCAGGCTGGAACTCTAGGCTAGGTAGGACTTCTTTTTCTTAACTTTCTGAACTCCTTGTGAATATCTGTATGCTTTAATAAATGTTTAATGCCCAAAGACTGGTGCTGAATCTTCTAATTTAAGGGATTTTATATATAGATTTTAAATATCACACTGGTTATGCCACTGGAGATGAAAACAATTCCAACTTTCCAAAACCTAGTACATTTTGTTTTAACGATGTCTACATAAAAAGAAAATTCATTTGTGTATTGATCATAACATAATACAAATTACTAAGAACAAAGAATTAAATGTATCTTTTTTTAAAGGTTATATCATATCCACAGACTGAAATAAATATAAAAACTGTATTGTGAGTTCCGAAGGGGAGGGGCGTTCCCGACCATAAAAATGCATACAAAATATTAAAAACAAAACAAATTTAAAAAACTAGTGCATAGGGACACTGCATTACTTGTAAAAAGGAACTCAGTAACATAACTGAATAGCAGAGCTCTGTAATGCTTTCTCCTGCATTCTGGTTCAAATTCCTTTTCTTGTTAAGATAAATACATGGAATTGAAATGTTTATGAAACTTGCCTGCAAGTTAGTTCCAATAAATCCAAACTGAAAAACCCCAAAACCAAAAACCACCTTGAGATCAATCATCAGAGGAAAGAGAAGAGGCCCAGGGATGCCAACGTTCATGGGCCAGCCATGCTCCAGCAAAGGGCAAAGAGGGGCATGGGGTGGTAACATCTAGTTTAGAGATTACTGGAAGACAGATGCCAATCGACCAAATGGGAATTTCTGATCCATTTAGAAAGTTCAAAAAATAAAAAATTACAACAAACTTTATGTAAGTGGCTACACTGCAATTTAGAAGCCTCTCTTCTCCTTTGAAGCCCACAGCATCAAACCTGTGTACTCAATCAAGATGATGGTGGCAACTCTCCCTCCTTTCTCAGGGACTCCCTCGCCTGGCTCACCACCTTCCTTTCCTCCTCAGTTTCTGTCCTTTTACCAAAATGTACAGCATCTATGCAGATGCTCCCTCGGTCTCCAATCTCAAAATCCCACAGGCTCTTTAAATGCCATCACTTACTCCTTCCTTTACTACACATGAAGATGGTCTTTTACTTCCCTGATGAACCATTTCTATACCTGACCAAAATCCCCTAACATTCCATCTCTCTCTCTATGCCTTGCCCTCACCGAGCCCTCCAACACATCTATCCTTTGGTACTTTTTCAGAAAAGTACAGGTGCAGAGATGGGAACGAGCAAGGGAAAAATGTTAGACTAATAATAACACCTCACATGTATATAGAGCATGTGTGTGTGTGTCTGTGTGTGTCTGTCTGTCTCTGTCTCTTTCTTGATTAGCTCTCCAAGGCCCTGAGATGTCATTGTACTTAGGCAGGACAGTGGACCAAGTGCTAGACTTGGTGTCAGGAAGGACTTAGTTCAAATCCAGCATCAGATGCTAACAGTCTGGGTCAGCCACAGTTTCTTTATCAGTGAAAAGGGGACAGTAACAGCGTTGGTGTGAAGATCAAGGGAGGTAACAGACTTTTACACGTACAGCGCTTTGCCAGTCTTCAAGTGCTACTGGATTATCCTGCTTTTTTCCTGTTGCTGCTCCCAGAACCTGGCATCGTAAGACTCGGTAACTTCCCTGGAGCTCGGCCCATCCTTCGGCAGCTCTCTCCTAATCCGTGTCCCAGCATCTTCAGCCCTCTGGGCCTCTGCTCACTTTCTTCAGTGATTCCAGCACTGCTTGACAGCATTCCTTCTCCCACCACCATCTCTGGTGACTTCAATGTGAGGATGGCCCTTCACGTGCCTGGCTTCTCATGGAAGGGAGGGAGCTTCTTTACTCTCCTGCCACCCACCATGACCACCACAAACTAGACTTCACCATCATCTAAACTGCTTAACCACCCAAACTGGAAGCTCTAAGCTTTCTCTCCAAAGCCTGCCTCCTGCCTCCTACCTCCCACTTCCTGCCTCCTGCCTCCTGCCTTCTGCTCCATCCCTTCCCATTCTCCTGGTTCAGTTGCTACAGCAATAGTCCTGACCTTCGGGCAGCCTTACAACAATACACACTCCGTGACACTAGAAATGCTCAGCCCCTTGATCTTTGTTGTTCCTCCTGTAGCCATGCCCAGCCCCAAATAACAACCACCACTGACCTTTCCCCTTTTCCTCCTGAGAAGAACTCTGCTTTCAGTCACAACCAAGTCCACTAGAAATGGGCGGTAACCAGCACTAAGGCCAGGCAGGTCAGTGGCTCTTTATCTCACTGTCTCCTATCACACTCTCCACAGCAGCCACTAAAACCTTCTCCCTTCTCTACTCTGCACTTTCTTCCCTGTCTCTTTTGTGGGTCTCTGTTCCTCTTTCTACCCTGGAAATATGGGCAACTCCCAAGGTTCTGTCCTCAGGCCCCTTCACTGGTTCTGTTCTTTCCCTTGGCAATCGCATCTCCTCCCATGATTTCTATTATTCTCTCTGGTTAGATGACTTCCAAGCCTCTATCTCCAACCCTGAACTCTCCCTTGAACTCCAGAGTCCAACACTGGCTGCAGGCATTTCTATCTGGATGTCCTCAGAGCACCTGCATAGAACATGCCGCTCCTCACTTCTGTGGTCTCCCAAGCTATCCAGGGTCAAGACCTTGATTCTTCTTTCTCCCCCACAGCAGCCAAGTCCAACTGATCCACCTGCAAAATAGCTGTTGTCCATTTCTTCCTCTCCCTTTCCCACTGAAACTATTTGAGTTCAGGGCCTGTTAAGTGCTCACCTGGACTCCTACAATAACTTCCTAGGCGACAGCCTTGCTTCCAGTCTTTCCTTCCCATAGCTGCCAGAGTAATCTTCCTCATGCGCAGGTTTCCCCATGTCACTTCCCTGCTTAAAATCCTTAGTGGCTCCCTACTGCCAAACAAATAAAATACAGATTCCTTAGCCTAACATTAAAAACCCTCTATGATCTGACTCTCACCTACCTCTCCAGACCCATTTCACATTGAAATTCTCCATACCCTAGATACTTTAGTCAAACTGGTTTCCCAAGTTCATCAATGCCCTTTATACACCCCAGCCCCTATCCTTGAAAAAGAGGTCTTTTCATGTACACATTTCAGGCCTCTTCAAGACTCTAAGGTCTGTCCTTGAGGTTAGGGACCGTGTTACCATTCAGCTTTGGACCCCCAACACCTAGCACAAAAGTATGGCAAAGTAGAAAAAAGATGAACTGAGAGGCAGGGGACGTGTGTTTGCCACTGACAATCAGGCCACCTTTAGGAAATTCAGTCCCCTCATCTCCAGCCCCCATCATTCCTCTTAGCTCTACATCTATCTGGACCCCTATTTATTCCAATTATTTATTCAGTACTAACCAGTTTGTATGGCAGCGAAACATGGACTACGTATACCAGACAAGAGAAGAAGCTTAACAGCGTCCACATGTGCTGCCTTGGCACATCCTTGGCATATCTTGGTCAGATAGCATCACCAACACAGAAGTGCTCCAACGCGCACAACTTCCAAGCATCTACACGCTACTGAAACAAAGACGGCTGTGCTGGCTTGGTCATGTGCACCGCATGCAAGATGGGTGCATTCCTAAAGACCTACTCTATGGTGAATTAGCCTCAGGTCAAAGACCTGCTGGATGCCCCCAGCTTCGCTACAGAGATGTATGCCAGCGAGACTTGAGGGCTCTGGGAATAGACATTGGCAGCTGGGAGGAGATGGCCAAGGACCTCACCGGATGGAGTTTAGTATTCAGGAGCAGCTTGCGCTCAGCTGAGATGGGCCTTCAAGCTCGGGAGGAAGAAAAACGAATGAGATGCAGGAACCCACGGGCAACAGAGAACACAGTTTTCCGATGTCCTCATTGTGGCAGGAGCTGTGGCTCCCATATCGGACTGCACAGCCACACTGTGGCCTGTGGCTCTTCAGGGCGCTGATCCATGGTCGTCCTCGACTGGTGGAAGCCTACTACTATTACTAACCAGTTTGATGTGATTCCACAGGAGTTCTGACAGTAGGCCTCAGAGCTGTGAACTGTAGATTGTAAGTTCACTTGCTCAATGGTAGGAAGCTAAGTAGAGAGGACCTCCACCCTTGTTTTTCCTTGTTATAATGACCAAGCCCAGCATGATAGAGGTGACTCAATTACATGGAAAGTCCCCCCAATCCCAGCTATTTTTGTTGCCCCTCTGTCCCTTCTAATCCTTCTATTGCCCAACATGGGTAGATGACCATGAGCACTTGGCCAGTGAGTGACCCTGGTTGCTGGCCTGCAGGGCCTCTCTTTCTACCAGGCCATGGGTGTGCTCATCAACTTTGGTAGGACCTCCTAAAAGATGTCGGTTAGTTTGCTCACTATTCTGTATTTTGTGTAAACCCTCCTGAAAGGTAATAGATAAGGTCTATCCTTCAATCAGACTGTATTTTTGGCTTGCTTCACCTGCACTGTCGGGGTATCAAGAACTATCAAGCAAATGGTGAAGCCAGAGACCAAGTCAAATAATCTTTTGTCTATACTTGATTCAACTACAAAAAGTTGAAAATAAAGAAAAAATGATAGAATGCAAATGGGAAAGAAAATTTTTGAAATATACTCACTTTAAAAATACCAATCAAAATAGTCTACTGGATATGCTTTAACTAAATTACCTGTCTTTTACTAATATGATGTTAAAGGAAAATAAGCAGCAGTGTTGTTCTTAATACAAGATATGTAATTCTCAAGTAGAATGACAGTTCTTGGCTTTAACACACTGGCTTCTGGGGATAAACTGTAGCAAAAGCACACGTATTTAAAATATGGTGAACTGTGCAAGTAGAAGAAGAAATCTCACCAAAAAACCAACAAGAACCCTATAGGTAAAGAAAAGAAAAAAGGTGGCCCACATAACACGTACAAGAGATGGAAAGAAAAATCCTAAAGACAAAAAGAAAAAATGATTATTTTGAAACAAACATATTGGAATAACCTCTTATTCCATTTGCACAACTGAAAGTCAAACAACACACTGCCAGTAAACATTTCCGTATCACATACATGGAAACCAATTAATAGGCAAACCCTGAGCACTACACTTGAATGGAGTATGAGAAGAAAGCACACTGAAAGCTCTAGGCCCCAGGAGACCCTTAACAAAAATGTCTGTCGAATTGAATGGACTTTGGCACAGAGGCAATTCAAGGGCACTAGTCATGCTAGGAAACACCGAACAAAAATAAGCTCTAGGGTCAAGTCCTATGGTGCACTGTGGTGACCAAGAAAGGGGAGCAGAAGAGGAGACTTGTAAAGATACTCACCTGAAGGTGACTTCTGGCACTAAACACTTCACTCCATTGTGGAAAGGCCGGGTCAAAGAGATGGTCTGGCTGACCTGGTCCACTGCTGATACTCTTCCCTGATAGACTCCCAGGCTGTCCCCACAGTTGATGGATACGATGCTGCCCAGCCAATCTGAAGCCATGTTTCTGATATGGGATTACTATAACAAAGAAGGGAAAGAGCAATGGGTCAAGCCCAAGCCATATTCTGGAAAGCTGGACACTGGGCAAATACTAGGTTTAATAAATGGGCCCCTCCATACTTTTAAGGGAGCTAATTGAACATAAGTCAGCATTAAAACATCTGGTGTTTTGTTGTTTTTCAGGTAGCTCATGAATTAATCCAAAGAACCTTGAACTTAAAAATCAGGAGGAAAGCTTGGTTCTCACCAGCTCCACAACTAACTTGATATAACCACAGGCAAAGGATTTTTATCTTTCTAGGACTCAGTTTCCTCATCTGAAAAATGAAGGGGGTGGGCTAGATCAGAAGTCTCAAACACATGGCCTACAGGCTGCAAGCAGCCTACTACACTGCCAAGTGAGGCTCAAACCTGATTACAATGTAACTGGGAAACATGCATCCAAATAAAAATACATCCAAACAGAGATAATACTCTATTTTAAAAATAAGTCTGTGTGCAGCTGCAGAGACCCTCAGCAGCCCCTACGTCTATCTAGTTTGACACCACTGGACCAGATCATCACTCAAGTACCTTCTGCTCAGCAATAGGACCTTCCTCTAAAATCTTAAATCAAATCAACAACAGGATAGGAAACAAAATTTTAATTCATTATTTCACAGCAAATTCATCAGATAAAATTTACTTGTGCACCAATTTATAACCAAACAATTGTAATTACACATTTTAACATATAGGTCACCAAGCCGCTCAAAGATAATTCATAAAGAATAGTACACCTATTCTATAACTCCATGACAATGATCAACTTGAACTCAACCTTTTCTTAAGAAAAGATTACAATCTCCAAAAAAAAAAGTTTTTCTTTTTTCTTTCTTTTTTTGCAGGGCAATGAGGGCTAAATGACTTTCCCAGGATCACACAGCTAGTAAGTGTCAAGTGTCTGAGGCCGTATTTGAACTTAGGTCCTCCTGAATCCAGGGCCAGTGCTTTCTTTATCTACTGCACCACCTAGCTCCCCCCCCCCCCCCCCCCCCCCCCCCCCGCCAAAGTTTTTCAACAGGGAAAATAAACACACATCCTTTGACAGGACATAATAAATTTTCCACAAGATCCAGAAGTAATGTCTTTTGTGGGAAGTTTTTAAACTTCTGTTTAACACAATCGCTTATGTTTTTACATAAGACATTAAACAGAAGAACAGTACATTTGATAAATACTCAATAAATGTTTGTTAAATGGATAATAACAAGAGAAATATCAGGAACTCAATTAAAGCTGTGTTGGCATTTCCCAACAGGAACAGAAATGGGGTAAATGGGGTTTAAATCATTATTTTAGAGAAGTCTGTATAAAGAAAATATAGAAAAAGGGGTAAGAAAATGAGTCTAAGAACCCTAAAAACCTATAGTGACACAACTACCATAAAGCAGGTGAAAAGGCCTTTAGTCCATGCCAGTAATCTGTTGGCTTGTTCTGGTCAGCCACACTAAGTAATGATAATGTCCAATCTTGGCCTTTCCTTCAGTTGAGATGGGAAACTAGTGGAAGATGTCGCCAAAGGTGGTCACTCTGTCAGCTGATTTTGTTTAACTACTTTTATTCCAAGTGAAGGCATATCAGGAAATGACCATGTTAAGGAAAATAAGAGGCTTAAGTAAAACTTTCTGAAAATTCAAACGTTAACAATACTGCCATAGGGCTGCTCGATCTTTGCTGAGTGAGGGCATAAGGGATTTTCCCTCGAAGGATGAAGAGAACAGTGCCCTTCAGCAGCCTCTCTAAGTAGGTGGCAAGAGCTAAAAAGGAAGAGCTAAAAAGTTCGAGAAATGGCAGCACATAATTCTTTGTGCTGAAAGGGACCTTAAAAAGAACCTGATCCATGCCTCTTGTTTGAAGGTGAGGAAATGGAGCCCTTGCAGGAAGGGTAGTAACCAGCCTCTACTAGAGTCCAAACTCTCTAAGGCCAATACTCCTGAGCAGTGTGGATCAGCTCCTAGACAGGCAGGTAAATGCTACAAAAGGAGTTGCCAAAAGAATACTGATGGTCTGAGATACATTGGTAGAAAGTGGAAGGAATACTTATCAGACTTATCTCATTTCCTATTCAGTATTTTTTTGTTTTGGTATTTTTTGTGTGTGTGTTTTGTTTTTGGTGAGGCAATTGGGATTAAGTGAGTTGCCCAGGGTCACACAGCTAGTAAGTGTCAAGTGTCTGAGGCCGGATTTGAACTCAGATCCTCCTGAATCCAGGGCCAGTGCTCTATCCACTGCGCCACCTAGCTGCCCCTTGGTATTTTTTTTTAGCCACAAAAGCTAAGATTTCCTGTTTTTATTTGTGGTTTATCATACCCCACCCCCCACTTTCTTGACAAGTTTATTTTGACATTTCCATAGGCAAAATCATTGCACAACGAAAAAAGAAGAAACAAGTACTTAATGAATTCTAGTGTAGTCAAATATAAAGAGGAAAAACACTCAGAAATTCAAAAATGGAAGAAAAAGACAAGGTTTCCATTTCTCTTTTTCAATAGAAACTATTTTTATAACCTTTTAAAGTATTAAATGTTTTTTCATTTGCACAATGAAAATTGTTTTTTATGTGGAGTGATAGTAAAAAGCTCTAATACTGACGTACTCTTACTTCATGGGCAGGAAAAAGCTTTTCCTCCCTCCCTATATGAAGACAAATACCCTGTTATTTGGCTTCTTTTTCTTGTCCCTAATTCTCTAATCTCTTTAAGAAAAAGCCACCTCTATTTACCTTCAAAGAGAGAACTGAAGAACTCTGAGTGTAGACTGAAGTGTACTTTTCCACTTTCATTTTCTTGCTTTTTGGTGTTTTCTTTTGCAACGTGGCTAATATCAAAATGTGTTCTACGTGACTTCACATGTATCACTTGCCTTCTCAAGTGGTGGGAGAAGGGAATGGTGGAATGGTGGGAGAAGGGTAGGAGGGAGAGAATTCAGAAGTCACATTTTAAAAATATGAATGTGTAAAACCTTTAAAAAATATAACTGGAAAATGTTTAATGAAATAAGCTGCGTATAAACAACACATGTTGAGAAATCCTACCCTGAATCTTGCAGTACTGTATCCACTGATGAAACAAAACAAACCACATGGAATACTTTGTTTATTTTAAAGGAGTCACATTCCTTTCCAATCTAAAACACAACTTCAAAGACTACAGAGTACTCAGAGTGCTAACCCTACTTTTAGCTGAAGTTATTTCAGAAATGATGCATGTTATAAACAGTTAACAGAACCTGCAAACTGGGGAGAGGAAGGCAGGACCTGTGGGTGCAAGCCCACGGTATCTGCATAGTCTACATAGAAGGAACATACAAGTCACTAATTCATTTCTTCTTCATCACAACTAGGACAAGTGTCTGACCATGTGACTTTCCTGTTCAAAGACCTTCAGGGGCACCCACTGCCCAAAGGGAAAAGAACAAACTCCTCACCAGGCATTTATGCCCTCCCCAGTCTTGCCCCCAGCTTTATTTTGTACAATCTCTTTCAAGGACTCTACATTCTAGGGGGCAGCTAGGTGGCGCAGTGGATAGAGCACTGGCCCTGGATTCAGGAGGACCTGAGTTCAAATTTGCCCTCAGATACTTGACATTTACTAGCTGTGTGACCCTGGGCAAGTCACTTAACCCTCATTGCCCTGCAAAAACAAAACAAAAAAAGAACTCTACATTCTAGCCAAACCAGTGCAGCTCCCTTCACTTGGCCCTCCCTCTCCTTTTCTGTGCATTCAATGCCTCAGAATCTGGCTTTCTCCAAGACTCAGTTAATGTGCTACTTCCTCATGAAGCCTTTCATGATGCCTCAGCTCCCAGGATTCCCTTGCCCCCTCAATTTCCCACTATACTTCTTTGTGTACAACATCATAAGGTGGAATGTAAGTTTGTTGAGGGCAGGGATTGTTTTATTGTCTTGAACATACAAGGCACTTCGGCAACACAAATGAGCTGCACCATCCTGAATTATCAAGGACTATATGGAGACCAGAGACCAGAGACTTTCCTCTGCATATATAGAATATATAGCACAGAATGATGTTCTTTGGAAAACTCAGACATTCCCCCTTCATCTGGGAAAGTGTTTCTCTAGCTAATAAGAAAAAGATGACATAGTGAACTTCCTGACTTCAGGCCTCACGGCTTCTTGAATTGTAAAAACTCTATCATAATCCACTGTTGGACAAGCTGATTGTTAGGAAATCCTTCCTTACAACGAATAGGCCCAGATGCGCTTTAGAAATGGAAGGAACTTTAGAAATCATAGGTTAGCCCCCTGATTTTTGCAGATCAAAGGTTCGGAGAGTTTAAGTGACCTATCTACTTTAAGTCCCACACTCCTCCCCAAACTCTAAGGGCCACAGCAACAACTTTCCCCCAAAAAGGAAACCTCATTCTCACTTCAAACTGAGAAAATATCTTTTAAGGAACTTTAACAATGCCTAAAGCAACACTTCATAAAACAAGAATGACTACCATCCCACATCTTTTAAGTAGGCTTTAAATTTCATAATAGTGACAACAGGCTACTGAGATATCTACACTATTCTGATTTCCTTTCTGGTTAATGGGCATGTAAGAGACAGCTGGCCAGTCAGTGGTGCGGTATGTGCCGTGAACAAAGCAAAGCAAAATGGAAAATTCACTGGTCCCTGCCAACTCCAAACTCTGGTCTGATTAAAATCAGTCGCCCCCATGATCGAATAAAGTGGCCACAGGGTAGTCCTAACCGTAATACTAGAATGATTCCTAAAGAAAGCTGGGACCACGTCTTTCATAATTTACGAGTAAACTATTTCACAGCTGAGGAGCCGAACAAGAATCTTCGATCTTAACAAAACTTTGGAGAGGCTTAATCAGTACAAGGTCAGGAAGGAAGGGGCGGCCCCAGCCCTTTCCCCCACCCATCCACAGGTGTTACTAATTTCACC
Source organism: Dromiciops gliroides (assembly GCF_019393635.1). Taxonomy (NCBI): domain Eukaryota; kingdom Metazoa; phylum Chordata; class Mammalia; order Microbiotheria; family Microbiotheriidae; genus Dromiciops; species Dromiciops gliroides. Next base: position 48,676,819 of record NC_057862.1, read on the forward strand.
AGCAACTCCTGCCCTCCTAAGCCCTTCTCAAGATGTTGCGCCTGGGTACAAGAGCCTATCACCTCCTCGGTAGCAGGGACGACCTTTATGAATGGGGGAGGGGAGCGGGACTTGGAAAAGTCCACGTGGCTCCGGGTCAGAGACCCCGGAGCCTTCGAGGGTTTCTGATTCTCGTTCCAGTCTCCAAGCCCGCCACAAGCATCCCTGCTCGGCCCACGGGAGCACGGGCTGTTCGGGTTGGGAGGTGGCGAGACAGAGAAACTTCGCAGCCCAAGCCCTTCCCTCACTTGGGAGAAGAGGACACTGACGGTCCGAGAGAGGCAGCCGCCGGCCCAGGTCTCGCAGCAAGACCCAACTCGAAGCCCAGGTCTCGGGTGCTGCGTCCCTCCCCTACCCCCCCCCAACCCCCAGGCCCGCGGGCGGGAGGCAGGTTTGGGTCAGTACGGTCGGTCGCTACCGTGCGGCCCGCCCACGCCTCAGGTCCGGCCGCCCGGCCGGGCCGGGCCGGGCCTGGGGCCAGAGAGGGGGGAGCCCGCAGGGCAGGGAAGGAGAGAAGGCGAAAGGGAGAGCGAGCGGAGGGGGCCGCTGCCTCCGTACCGCCCCACACACTTACAGACCCCAGGGCCGCCGCCGCCCGCCGCCCGCCGCCGGCCGGAAGTGCCCGGGCGTCCCCACGCCGACGTCATGCCGTCACATCCGCCGCCGTCGCCGGGGCAACCGAGGCCTACGCCTGCCGGAGAGCTGGCGAGGTGATCGGCGCCGCCGCCCGGCGGCCGACGTGGGCGGGGCGGGTTTCAAACCCGACCTCGGCTCCTTAGCCGCTTGGTGACACCAGGCAGGTCAGTCTCCTCATCTATCAAATGGGCACGGTAACCTCCCAGCGTAGTTGTGTTTGTGAAGGGCGCAGCAGCCCTGAAAGTGTCCGATGAGGGGCTTCATCGCCGTCGGGGCGGAGGAGGTAGGACATCAGGCCTGGGAGGGAGAGATCTAAAGGGTCATGGGTTATAGGGGTCCTGAGTTCAGATGCAGCCTCGCGTCGGGGGGAGGGGGAGAAGGACTCGTTGGCTTCCCGCGGAGGCAACTGATGGCACTTTGTAACGGCTCTAACGGGTAGGAGGTTTTTGCTTGCACCAACTAGAAATCATAGATAGACTGATGACACGGACACGCTCCTTGGCCCACTTGTGCCCTCTGGAGCCGAGCAGACCGAATCCTACCAATCCTCCCGCCTGGCAGCCCCGAAGACCTTCAAAGATTGCTCCTCTGCAGTCTACCAGGCTATGCCTTCCCTGCCTCAGACGCAATTCTAAAGAACCAAGATGAACAAGGGGAGGGGAGGTGGATGACGGACTTCTCTAAGTGAATTCAGTTCCTGCCTAGAACACTTCCTAGCTGGGTGACCCTGGGCAAGTCACTGAACTCTGTTTGCCTCAGTTTCCTCATTTGTCAAATGATCTGGAGAAAGAAATGACAAACCACTCCAGTATTCTTGCCAATTAATTTACCTCTTTGCAATTTCTACCCACTCCTCCCAGTTCTGCCTTTTAGGGAAAAGAAAGGTCAAGTCCTTATTCCCTGAGCCAGCCCCTTCCAGTACTTTAAGATAGCCATCATGCCCCCCCACCCCCATCTTCTGTAGCCTAAACACCCCTAATTCCTTCCATATATCCTCATATGGCATTATCCTTTTAAAAATTATTTTATTATTATTTTTTTGTAAGGCAGTTGGGGTTAAGTGACTTGCCCAGGGTCACACAGCTAGTAAGTGTCAAGTGTCTGAGGCCAGATTTGAACTCAAGTACTCCTGAATCCAGGACTGGTGCTTTATCCACTGTGCCACCTAGCTTCCCCCATGATCCTTTTTAAAAGAAAACATTTTTTGATTTATTATTTTAAACATTTTTTTAAATTTTGAGTTCCAAATTGTCTCCTTCCCACCCACCCCCACCTCCCAGTGAAAGAGCAGTCCCTATGATATCAATTATATGTGTGAAATCATGTAAACCTTTCTACATTAGCCTTATCACAAAAAAGAGAAAAAAAAAAGAAAGCAAGAAAATTCTATTTCAATTTGCCTCAGAGTTCATCCTTTTTTTTTTTTTCTGGTGGTAGATAGTATTTTTTATCATGAGTCTTTTGGAACTGTCTTGGATCATTGTAAAATAAGAGTAGCCAAGTCTTTCACAGCTGATCAGCATTATAACATATAACATGACCTTTGTGAGAAATGAATTTGTCTTTTATATTTAATAACATTCTTTTACTAAGGCCAACGTTTTTCCCCTTTCCTACTTCCTCATAGAGAAACCAACCAGTGTGGGAAATCCCTCTTAGAGATTTACCCAGGCCAAGATCTAATCAGACAGTAAAAGAAATTCTAGGTTTGGGCTAATAGGTATATTTTTGCTCATTGTGTTTGATCAGGTCTGGGAAAAGGCTGATTCTCCCTATTATCAGGACAGATGATATGGAAATTGATGTCTCTGACCAAGATTTGGTCACCTTACCCCAAGACCTTCATTTTGATATAGCCCACAGTTCCCATTGTGTTAACCAATCAGAGCTGATCAGGTACCCCTTGGTGCCTTCAAAGGGCATAGAAACTGACCCCACCACCATGAGGGGTCTGTGGTCTGAGAGATGGCCAAATGTCCATCTTTTTATTAATAACCTGCTGGCCTTATTAATAAAATAATTAAATTACCCAGAAACTATGTCTCAAACCTTTTTATTTGTCACACCTTAGAGGTACCTTACTCTCCTAGAAGCCCTCATCTGGACACTGGCTCATCATTCATCCTATGATGTGCTGTTGCAGACACTGGCTGACCAGGCTCTCATCTCCATGTGCCTTCAGTAATTCAGGGTGCTAGCCCACTGATCACTGACAGTAAGCTTACAGTCTACCAGAGCCCTAGATCTTTTTCAGACAGACTCTGTCTAGTCATATCTTTCCCCATCTTACATTTATGAAATTGATTTTTGAACCCAAATGAATTTAAATTTGTCCCTATTACATTTTGATCCACTCATTCTTTAGAATGAAATTATTTAGTTTCCAATTGATTTTCAGTCTACCTTTCCATAGCTCTTTATTACATGTAATTTTTATCGCATCATGATCTGAGAAGGATGCATTTACTATTTCTGCCTTTCTACATTTGACTATGATGTTTTTGTGCCCTAATACATGGCCAATTTTTGAAAATGTGCCATGTACTGCTGAGAAAAGGGTATATTCTTTTCTATTCCCATTCAGTTTTCTCCAGACATCTATCATGTCTAACTTTTCTAGTATTCTATTCACCTCTTTCACTTCTGTCTTATTTATTTTGTGGCTGGATTTATCTAATTCTGAGAGGGGAAGATTCAGATCCCCCACTAGCATGGTATTACTGTCTATTTCCTCTTGTAACTCATTTAACTTCTCTCAGAATTTGGATGCTATACCACTTGGCGCATACATGTTTAATATTGATGTTACTTCATTATCTATAGTACCTTTTAGCAAGATGTAGTTTCCTTCCTTATCTCTTTTAATTAGATATATTTTTGCCTTTGCTTTGTCTGAGATAAGGATTGCTACCCCTGCTTTTTTGACTTTAGCTGAAGCATAATATATTCTGCTCCAACCTTTTACCTTTACTCTGTGTGTATCTCTCTGCTTCAAATGTGTTTCTTGTAAACAGCATATTGTAGGATTCTGGTTTTTAATCCACTCTGTAATTCGCTTCTGTTTTATGGAAGAGTTCATCCCATTCACATTCACAGTTATTATTACTGACTGTCTATTCCCCTCCATTCTATTTACCCCCTTTGTACTTTCCCCCCTTCTTTCACACTGTTCCTCCTCACCAACGTTTTGCTTCTTACCCCTGCCTCCCCCAATCTGCCCTCCCTTTTTATCACCCCCTCCCTTTTCTTTATCCTTTTCTCCCTTGCTTTTGCCCTCCCTTCTATCAGTCCCCCCTTTCCTCTTACCCTTTTACTTCCCTAAAGAATAAACTAAGTTTCTTTGTCCAAATGACTGTATATGTTATTCCCTCTTTGAATAAAATCTAGTGAGAGTAGGGTTGAAACAATGTTCACCCCTCCCTTCTTTCCCTCTATTGTAATAAGTTTTTTTCACCTCTTCATATGATGTAATTCACCCCATTCCACCTCCGCTTTCCTTTTCTCCCCATAAACTCCACTGGCTTTCTACACTGAGGCCCCTATGGCTTGTGGATTTCTCACCACCCTGGGCTTGCTGGCTGCATGCTGGGATTGGTAGGCCTGGTCACGCCTGTCCTGTGGTTGGCCCTCCAGCTGGCACCCTGCCCTCTTGGCTGGTGCAGGTGGGTTTCGACACTGTCCTGCTGACTTGCCCTGATCCCCTAAGCTCTGTGTGCTGTGCCTCCCTTTTGCCCCAGTGAGACTAACCTTTCCTGAAGTCTTCTAAATTATCTCTGGTTGGAAGATTGTGTCTTTCTGTCTCTTTGCAGGTTCTGTAGTTTCAGGATCTGTCCAGAGGCTTGATTAAATGTTCTTTTTGAGGGAACAGAAGGAGAGCTCAAGCAACTCGCTGGCTTCTCTCTGCCATCTTGGCTCCGCCCCCTCGTCCCTATTACATTTTAAGAATTTTTGGAATCCTGACTCTGTCATTCATTGTTAGCTATCCCTCCTAGCTCTGTGCCCTCTGTAAATTTCCTAAGCAAGTCATCTATTCCGTTATCAAAGTCACCTGCAAAAAATATAGGAATCAGTGGAAAGAACTCTGACTCTGAAAGCAGAAGCCCTGGGTTCAGGTTTTATTTTTGACACTTCCTTTGTGACCATAGGCAAACCATTTCTGTTTTCAGGACTTGGATTTTTTCATCTGTAAAAATAAAGAGTTGTGTTAAATTAGACAGCCTCTGTGGTCCCTTTCAACTCCATGTTCCTATGGATAGCTGTCCCCCAAACCCTTCCCTGATTAGTCCCTTCAAAGACTGGGCACCCCGCCCCCATCCTTTTTGCCTTATGCAAGTGGTATTCTCCTGCAATGTTTGTATACAAATGTCCCTCTGGCTGAAATTTCATATAATTTAAAACTTGCAATTCAATTCAGCTAGCATTTAGTGAGTGTCTGTGCCAGGCACTATTAGATGCTGGGATAACAAAACTCAGGGAGTTTACAGTCGGCTTCAGAGATACTAGTGAAACAAATGAATGCAAGATGCAGACCAGTGCACGTGGAAGGGAGCTGCTAACAACACCGGAAGTCAGGAAAATCCTCCTTCAAGAGGCTGTATTGAGCTGAGCCCTGAAGGGAGGGAGGCATTCTAAGAGGAAGGAGTGAGCAGGACTTCCACTGAGATGGAATGTTGTGGCCCAGGAATAGCAGATAGGTTGCTTTGGCTTAGACTATAAGGTTCATGAGTGGGATACAGAATAATCAACTTGGGAAGACCTACAGGTAGGCCAATATAGCTGGATCATAGAAAATGTGAAATCTGTAAAGACAGAAAATAGCTAGGTTAGAAGGAGCTTTAAAGAGCAAAGAGGTAACAGGGAGCAACTGGAGCTCACTGAACAAGAGGATGATGTGGCTTCACCTCCAGGTTAGAAAAAAATCCTATAAGCAGCCAAGTGGAGGCTAGATAGGAGTGGGGAGAGACTTGAATCAGTGGGACCAGTTAGCAAGCTATCGAAGTAGTCCAAGCTAGAGGGGATGATGCCCACACTAGGAGTGTGACTGTCTCAGTAGAGAGAAGAGGGGAGAAAGGATAGCTGTTGAAGAGCTAAGAGGATGAGATCTGTTTTGGACATATTGAATTTGGGATGTCTACAAGATGTGTGACTCAAGATGTTCAAGAAACAATTGATTAGTATGAAAAATAAGCTTTTTCTTATCTCTCTCCTGAGGTTCTAAGGGAAGAAACTCCACTTGATCCTAAATCTAGAGTCTTTGCTCTGGCTAAAAGAGTTCTGTAGCCCTCCAGTGGAAGAGGAGACCACTCCAAATCAGTAGCTGAAAATATAAAAAGACTGCAGCCACCCTGTGAGGGAAAAATTCATCCTCTTCTCAATAATTCTCAGGAACTCAGCAGCGAGGTGACAAAGGCTTTATTTTCTTCTCATGAGAAGGAGGTACCCTAGTGTGCAGCTAGTGGGTGCCCAGAAAGGGGGCTCGCAGGCCGTTTTATACCCTAGTCCCTAATGCAAATGGACCTTCCCCTTTTTCATCACTGGTCGGGGTTATAATCTATGCACAAAAACTAGCTAATCGGAACATAGTATTCCCACCCCTCTTCCTTGTATGGGCATAACTCAGGAGTGGACCTTATGCTTCCTTATATGGACAGAACTCTGGAGAGGACCTAATTGAGACCAGGGCTCCTTGAACCATGTGACCTTGCTAACCTGAGGGGGAGGAGGGGATCTGAGACCTTTGCCCTACAAACAGGTCAGGGAAGTATGACTGACTGTTATATCCTCATTGAGAGGAGACAACTACCCATTTCTCACACACCCCTTGAAGGGCAGAAGTGAGGAAAGGCAACTGAGAAATCATCGGTATCGTTGGAGCCAGGTGATAATTGAGATTGCAAAGGGAAGGCAGCTGTTGTTGACTGAGAAGGAAGTGGATTGATATAAGGCATAGCTAGCAGGGATGACTGGATCAAGTGAGGGTTTGGGGGGAGTTTTTTGTTGTTGTTTTTTAAGGATGTGGGAGACATGGAGGGTATCCTGCTGTAGGCATCAGGGAAGGAGTTGGTAGAAAGGGAGAGATTGAAGATCAGAGAATGGGGATGGTAGTGGAGGTGATTTTTTAGAGAATTCAGGAAGGAATGGGGTCAAGGCTGCATTTGAAGGGTTTGCTGTGGCAAGGGAAAGGATTACCCCTTCATCTGAAACAAGGATGAAGGAGGACACAGTGGAGGAAAATGTTTGAGTGACGTGAAAGAAAGAAGGAGAAAAGGGGGAGCTTTCAGCAAAGGGCTCAGATTTTTCATTGAATTATGAAGCCAGAGATTTAGCTGAGAGTGTGGGAGGAAGGAGGATTGTGGGAGGGTGGGAAAGAGGCCAGAAGGTATGGAGCAACCATTGTGGAGAGTGGCCTATCAAGTTAGTCACAAAGGAATGGAATATCTGCCTTACTGCAGCCAACTGAAATTGTATTAGACCCCATCAAGAGGATCCAGTGATTTCCTTCAGCCCTTTCAGCAGAAAGTGAATGGAGCCAAGGAGGCAGATAATGGGAGTAATCCAGGGTGGAGGCATGGCATGATCAGCACTAGAATAAGGTAGTCAAGGAATAGAAAGTAGAGATGATTAGTAGAACCAGTTGATTCACCAAGGAATTGACATAGGGAAGAGAGGAGAGTATAACCAGCCCAAGCCGATTATCTGGAAACAACTGGAGAGTGGAAGGAATGGAAGTCATGATGAGAACGATGTAGGAGGTTAAAGGCTGCAAAGCCTGAGGAAAGACAGAATGACACAATATTATAACCAGATAAGGAATTTCAGTGTTTGTGAACACAACACTGGCGGGGGATGGCAGCATCGAGGCTATGACTATGTCTGTGTATAGCTGACGTGGAGGAGTAGAGGAGGAAGTCATGGGGATAGAGAAGACTGAGGAACAGGAAAGTTAGGAAATTAGAGGGAGAATCAAAATGCATGTTGAAATCCCTTAATTTGAGAGTAGCCGATGAGGAGCAGAGAAAGATTCTAAGGCAGGCACTGAATTTACTGAGAAACTAAGGAAAATGTCCCATTATTCTGTTGTTAACAGCCACCAGAAACTGGTTTGGGTAATAATTGAATATTATGAACTTGCAAGGAGAAGAGGTTGCTTAGTGAATGTTTGCAAGGGAAGGTCCAGTAGTGGTAAAGGGGAGCAAGAAGTATCCGACAAAGCCCCTCAGCCAGGGCCACTGAGCTGAGGGGTATGAGAGTGCAGCCAGGATGGGAAGAGTGGCAAAGAAAGTGGTGTCATCAGCAGAGCATGTTGTTTCAGCGAGGTAAAAGGAATGACAGACTAAGGGCTTAGAATAAAAGGAAGCCCAGTAGTTATGGAGGCAAGATTTCAGGAAAGCTCTGAGGAAGGGGCAGCAGATCCTGAGTAGAACACTGGGAAGCAGGGTTGGGATGAATAAGTAGAAAGGAGCCATGAGCAAAGGGTGGGGAATTGGGTCTGTCCGTTTGGCCGGGACGGGTCAGAATCCCTGGGATGGCGTGAGTGTGCTCAGTAGAAATGTGCTAACCACTGAGCATGAGATTGGCCAGCTAGCAGCAGCAGTGCCTTTGATGTTGGACAGCTTTGTTTGGAAAGAGGCAAGCGAATTCAAGAGGTGAGAAAAGAGAAGGGAGGGGGAGGTGTATGCAGAACAAAGTCAGCAGAACCAGAATAATTTTCTTTGAGATCAAAATCATATAAAACAATAAAGACTTTGGAACTGATGAAAATGCAGTGATAAGTTTTGATTGGTGCAGCCTATCTCCCTATGCTTCATAAGGAGCTGGTGAACAACAGGTGCAGAATGAGGCAAACATTTTCCTTTTTTTTTTTCTTTTTTTGCAGGGCCATGAGGGTTAAGTGACTTGCCCAGGGTCACACGGCTAGTAAGTGTCAAGTGTCTGAGGCCGGATTTGAACTCTGGTACTCCAGACTCCAGGGCTGATACTTTATCCACTGCACCACCTAGCTGCCCCCTAAGGTATACATTTTCAATTGCAGTCAGTGTGTTGATTCATTGTGCTTGGTTATTCACTCGTGTCAGACTCTTCATGACCCCATGGACCATAGCATGACAATGCTGCCCATAGGGTTTTCTTGGAAAAGATACTGGAGTGGTTTGTCATTTCCTTCTCCGTTCCATTTTACAGAGGAAACTGAGACAAATAGGGTGAAGTGACTTGCCTAGGATCACACAGCTAGTAAGTGTCTGAGACCAGATTTGAACTCAGGTCTTCCTGATTCCAGGCCTAGTGCCCTATCCACTGAGCCACCAAGCTGCCTTTGCTTGGTTGTACTTACTTGTTATTGGTTGGATAAACAGGAAGTCATTGGGAAGAGGCAATAACATTTTTAAAGAGGAAAAGAGAATCAATAAAACTTTTAAAAAGAAAAGTAGAGGGAAAGAGAGACAAGAATTACCCAGAACTCCTAGATTCCTCCCAGGTGTTTTGTAATGGTCCCACAATACTGTATACTCTCCCTCTTTCTCCCATCACATCCTGAACACAACATTCATTCATTCTATCTTTATCAAGTGGGTAAAAGCACCTCGGTCAGGAACTGGGAGGAATACAAAGTTTAGAAAACAGCTGGTCCCTGCTTTTATAGAACTTAAAGTTTAGTACAGTGATAAGATACAAACATAATTCATCATATTACACAATAAGTGCTTTGGAGAATTACAAAACAAAGTATTCCCCGAGGTCTTATACTCTTTCAACCACAACCCAAGGCTCCTGTACCTTTTACCTATAGCAAAGAAGATAATGTATGTAAATTACTTTACAATACTTAAAGTGGTACGTTTGAGTGAACAGTCCTTGGCTTTTCCATGACTCCCTCTTAGCCACATCTCTTCCTGGCCACAACCTGTCTCTGGCCTACCTCGTCACTCATGTTTCATCCTTACAAATTCTGTAGTCCAACAACAACAAAACCTTCTTGCTGTGCCTTCACAGGATATCCTATCTCCTGTCTCCAAGCCATTCCCCACCAATATATTCATGCCTAGCCCCTCTCCCTTTTATAATCTCTAAGTTCCATTGAAACTCTGCCCATTCACCATGTTCTACATGTAGCATTTTGTGCTCCCTTTCCCCAAATACGATTAGATTAATTGTGTGGGGGGAGGGAGGGAGAGTTTGAGTATAGTATGTGTATGTATATATCTACATACATATACATGTACATGTGTATGTGTATGTATATATGCATATACAGAAAGAAAGGCAGCTAGATGGTACAGTGGATAGAGTGTCAGGCCTGCAGTCAGGCAGACTCATCTTCCTGAACTGAAAGCTGGCCTCAGACACTTAAAAGCCGTGTGACCCTGGACAAGTCACTTAACCCTGTTTGACTCTGTTTTCTCATCTGTCCAATGAGCTAGAGAAGAAATTGACAATCCCCTCCAGTATCTTTGCCAAGAAAACTCCAAAATGGGGTCACAAAGAGTTGGACACAACTGAAAATGGCTGAACAGCAACAAACAAACAAATCTGTAGTGTTTGAGTATTTGTGTGCATGCACATGTGGACATATTATTTCCTCTGAGAGAAAGTAACTTTCTGAAGGTCAGGGACTGTGTGATCTTTGTCTTTCTATCCCCTGTCACCTAACAGCACCTGTTGCTTAGGAATGGGAATGGAAGGAGGGGAGGGGAAGGGGGAAGGGGAAGACTAAACATTTCTCTAGCAGCAGCTGCCATGTGCCAGGCCCTGTGCTAAGACCAATATTGTCTCATTGAACCTCACGATGATCCAGAGAGGTTAGTGCTGTTATTCCCATCTTATAGCTGACAAAAAAGGAGGCAAACAGAGGTTGGGTGACTTGCCTGAAGTCAAAATGTTTCTGGTTGGATTTGAACTCAGGTCCTCCTGACTCCAGTCCCACTACTCTCTCCACTGAGGAAGCTCCCTCTGGTGGTGCAGATATGCACTCTGTCTGCACCTTAAAGCTGCCTAGATCAAAGGTATCAAGCACATGGAGCCCACCATACTCTTGAATGGGTCTGAACCAAATTAAAATGTAATTAGAAATATTTAACAAAACAAATAGAAATGCTCTAAAATATAGATGATATAACATTTAAAATTTAAGTTAACAGGGACTGCTAGGTACAGTTTAGTATTCTCCTGCTTTGATTTGAGTTTGCCTAGAGCACTGAGAGATTAAGTTACTTGACCAGGGTCACACAGGCAGACAGTGTATATCAGAGGCAGAATTTGGACCCAGTTGTTCCTGGCTCTGAGGGCGGTTCTCTATCCACTATACCATGCTGCCTCTCATGGCACACAGTAGGAGTTAATAAAGACTTTTTGGTTGGTCAATGATGCTTTCAGGAGCCCGTGGTTGTCTCTTTGTTTACATAGAAGCCTGAACAAGAGAAAACTGTCTTCAAACTGGAGGAGGTTTGATTGTCTTCACCATAAGAGAGAGTGAACAAATAATGGAAAGGTGTGGGGTTTCTATCCCTGAAAACATTCAAGAAGAGGCTGGTCAACAACCATGTGTCATCGAGACCCACATTCACTTCCCAGGAGAGTCGGAGCACGGCTGAGCTGGCTGATCTCCTGAGGCTTCCCAGCTCCAAGGATTCTGTATGATACCTGCCCCGCAGTGATGATGTACTCCTGCTTCCGTGAGCTTCCCACTCCCCTTTCCCACCTGGCATTTCCACTCCGCGCCCACCCGACCCCCCCACCCCGCCCGACAGATCAAACTGCTAGGCAACAATAGGCCTTTTTAGATGATACCCCCAGATTTATACTTTCCCCCTGTCCTGGGGCTTAAACAGTTCCATGAATTCTGAAGAATCCAAGTCCCTAGTTCTCAGGCAGGCCTGAGTCCCCCATGCTGATAATTTACATGCCTCTGACCTGCAAACTAGCAATTAAAACCTGCAGGAGCAGTGAGCTCACCCTAACCCGCACCTTAGCTGGACAAAGTGTCAGCCTGGTTGTCTGTAATCTAAGCATTCCAGATAACTTGACCTCTGACCAGCTTTACACAGATGTCTCGTGGATTAGTTTACTGTTCAAAAGACCAACAAAATGGGTGACGCCATAAACAAATTAGGAGAGCAAGGACTAGTTTACCTGTTAAACTCTGTGGAGAAGGGAAGCATTTATGACCAAACAAGAAATAGATGTAAAATAGATCATTTTGATTATATTAAATCAAAAAGGTTTTACACAAACAAGACCAGTGCAAACCAGATTCGAAGGAAAGCAGAAATCTGGGAAACAATTTTTACAGCAAGTGTCTCTGATAAAAGCCTCATTTCTTAAATATATAGAAAACTAAGTCAAGTTTATGGAAATATTTATGGAAACATTCCCCAATTGATAAATGATGAAAGGATATCAGACAGTTTTCAGATGAAGAAATCAAAGCTATCTAGTCACAGGAAAAAATCATTGTTAGAGAAATGCAAATTAAAATAACTCTGAGGTACCACCTCTTACCTATGAGATTGGTTAATACGGCAGAAAAGGAAAATGATAAATGTTGGAGATGATAGGAAAATTGGGGCACTAATAACACACTGTTGGTGGAATTGTGAACTGATCCAACAATTCTGGAGAGCACTTTAGAACTATGTCCAATGGCAATTAAACTGTGTATGCCCTTTGACCCAGCAATACCACTACTGGGTCTGTATCCTAAAGAGATACAAAGAGAAAAGGACCCACATATAGCAGCCCTTTTTTGTGGTGGTAAAACTTTGGAAATTTAAGGGATGGCCATCAATTGGGGAATGGCTGAACAAGTTGTGGTGTATGAATGTAATGGAATACTATTGTGCTGTAAAAAATGATGACCAGTCAGATAAACCTGGAAAGACATGAACTGACACAAAGTGAAATGAGCAGAACCAAGAGAACATTGTACACAGTAACAGTAACATTGTGCGATGATCAACTATGATTGACTTAACTCTTCTCGGTAATATAATGATCCAAGACAATTTCAAAAGACTTATGATGGAAAATGTTCTCCACATCCAAGAGAAAAAACTGATGGAGTCTGCATTCAGGTAGATTGAAGTATACTAATTTCATTTTATATTTTGTGTGTGGTTTTTTCTTTTTTCAAACTATAATTGTTTTGCAAATGGTTTCTTCTTTCATAATATTACTAATATGGAAATAGGTTTTACATGATTGCACATATATAACCTATATCCAATTGCTTACCACCTTAGGGAGGAGGGAGGGTAGGGAAATAGGGAGAAAACTTGGAACTCAAAATTTTATTTTAAAAATGAATGTTAAAATTTGTCTTTATGGGGCAGCTAGGTGGTGCAATGGTTAGAGCACTGGCCCTGGAGTCAGGAGGACCTGAGTTCAAATCCAGCCTCAGACCCTTGACTAGCTGTGTGACCCTGGGCAAGTCACTTAACCCCAATTGCCTCACCAACGAAAACAAAAACAAAAATTGTTTTTATGTGTAATTGGAAAAAATAAAATACTATTAAACAAACAAAAAACAGGGTTAAAGCAAAGGGAATGGGAATAAGGTTTCATTCCCATTTCATTCCTTCCATGAGATACCTCCTCCTTTCACCATACCCACCTGAGAAGAGAGACAGTGCAAGGGATCTAGTGCACAGTCAAGATGGACCATGTCATTCCCAAACTTTTGACCTGTAAGTGGTTCCCTACTACCTCTGGGATAAAATACAGTTTCTGGCCAGGATGGACATTGAAAGGTCATCTGCCTGTCTAGATTTGCTTGATATGACTTCCCTTCATATGCTCTATCTAAGCCAAACTGGCCTATTTAGGTCCCTGAACTAAAAGTTCCACCTCCAGCAACTCTTGCCTTTGCACAGACTGCCCTGCATGGCTGGAATCCACTTCGTCCTCACCTCTACCCCTTAAAATCAATAGCTTCCTTCAAGGGCCACCTTGGATCATTTGAATTACTCCCACAGCTCTGAGATCAAGCCTCACTGGCCTTCTGTCTATTGTTCACACCTGACATTTCAAGGTTCCTTTGTACAAGTTCTACCTGCCTACCTACCTGCACAAACACAAACACATGCACACACGCACACATGCACAGAGACACTCACTTAGTAGAAAGTAAGCTTTTTGAGAACAAAACCTGTTTCATTTAGTACCTTACATAGTTGTTTTCTGTGTGCATGCATGTGTGTGTGTAACTAGACCTTTAGTTTCATTAGTGTAGGAAATTACTCCTACCAATGCATACCAGCAACTGGTCAGCAAGTTACAGTCTTTGAGAGGAGCCTGAACCAATGAACATATAAGTGGCTTGCCCAGGATCAGCCAGCCAGTGTCAGAGATGGTGCTGCTTCTTGTTGTTTGTCTTTCATTTTGAATATAGCCAGTAATATCAAGGGTAATATGTTGACTTACATGTGAATTGGATTTAAGTGAGGAAGGGTTGCACAAAGCATCCAGAAAGCCTCATTCTCTCTTCCTGAGTCATTGACATCCAGTGACGTGACAGAAGTTAAGAAGACTGGCAATGGCCAGGGATGCAGTGGATGACCCTGGTGTCTTCCATGGCTGACCAAGCTATAAGCACGCCACAGCACCTGCTTCAGCTGCTTTCATGGCTGTTAGAAAAAATTTTCATCTGTCCATCCTTCTAGAGGGTGCTTGGGGTAGACATCCCCAAGGTTTGAGGCCTGTCAGGTGCCCATCCACCAAGACAGTTCACTGGGCTGTGGCCACTGCTCATGCTACAAATTTTTGAAGCCATAGGTAAGAATTGGGTGAATTAGGTGGACACTAAAGATGCATGAGCAGCCCTCTTGCCAGAAGCGCTAGTCCTCTCTGAATACCCCATACACCCCAGAGCCAGAGATAGGACTTGAATCTAGCTATAACTGGCTGGCTCTCTACCCACTGCACAGCACTGCTTCTCCTAGTAAGTGCTTAATAAATGTTCATTAAATGGAACTGAATCATCAGGACAACCGACAAATATATTTCTATATATTCTCAATAACCACAGTGGTAGAACTACCATGTTTGACTTCTTCCTTCTGCAGGTCCATATTTCTGTAGCTCATGAGCCCTCACCAGAGCATTCACTTTTTTTTTTTCAGGGCAATGGGAGTTAAGTGACTTGCCCAGGGTCACACAGCTAGTGTCAAGTGTTTGAGGCCAGATTTGAACTCGGGTCCTCCTGAATCCAGGGTCAGTGCTTTATCTACTGCTCCACCTAGCTGCCCCTCAGAGCATTCACTTTTTTTTTTTTTTAGTGAGGCAGTTAGGGTTAAGTGACTTGCCCAGGGTCACACAGCTAGTAAGTGTCAAGTGTCTGAAGCCAGATTTGAACTCAGGTCCTCCTGAATCCAGGGCCGGTGCTCTATCCACTGCATCTCCTAGCTACCCCGCATTCACTTTTTTTTTTTTTTTTGGTGAGGCAATTGGGGTTAAGTGACTTGCCCAGGGTCACACAGCTAGCAAGTGTTAAGTGTCTGAGGCCGTATTTGAACTCAGGTCCTCCTGACTTCATGGCCGGTGCTCTATCCACTGCGCTACCTAGCTGCCCCCCCCCCCATTCACTTTTAATAGTTAACAATTGGAAAACAAAGTTGAAGCCTATGATTAGGAAATGGCTAAAGAAGTTGTGGTACAGGAACTTACTGTGCTGTGAGAAGCAACATAATGAATATGGAGAAGGTAGTGGAAGAGACTAAGCATTTATGTGGTGCCTACTATGTTGCTGGGCACTGTACTAAACACCTTTTACAAATATCTCATTGAGTCCTCAACAACAACCCTTAGAGATAGACATCATTATTATCACCATTGTACAGATGAGGAAAGTGAGGCAGAGGTTAAGTGACTTGCCCAGGGTCCGATAACTAGTTCAGCATCTGAGGTCAGATTTGAACTTGGGTTTTCCTGACTCCAGGCCTAGCAGTAGCTGGCCCTGAGAAGCATGGGAAGCCTTATGTGAACTGACACAAAGTAAGCAGAACCAATAGAACGGTATGCACAATGGCTACAACAAGGTAAGTAAGGACAACAAAACCAAACCGAGCGCTACTTAATAAGCCAGTGTGGCCACAAGAGATGTCAAAAGCTACCTCCCTCTGCTTCTTTCAGACTCTTTAGATATTGGTTAGTTTTATTGAATGTTTTTCTCCCTCTTATTCTTTGAGAACAAGAAAGCACTAAGCATTTGTGTAGTGCCTCCTCTGTGCTATGCTAAAAGCTTTAAAAACGTTATCTCATGGGTGAAATGATGTATTGTGAAGGGAGCAGAGCCAAGAGAACATTACACAGAGACAGCAATATTGTGTCATGGAGAACTGACCTATTCTCAACAATACAGTGATCCAAGACGATCCCAAAGGACTATTGAGGGAATGTACTCTCCACCTCCAAAGAAACAACTGGCATTGATGGAACAGACCGAAGCACGCTATTTTTCACTTTCATTTTTTTCCCTTTTAATCAAGTTTTCTCATACAAAATGACAAATCTGGTCATGTTTTACATAATCATACATGCATAATGCATATCTGATTGTTTGCCGCCTCAGGGAGGGGGCAGGGGAGGGAGGGAAAGGGGGATAAAAATTGGAACCCAAAACTATTAAAAAATGTTTATTATTTTAAAAAATAGAATAGAATATGTTGAATAATATACTCAACAATCTTTCACTGACAAAAAATGTTATTTCACTTGATATTCACAACAATCCTTCAAGATAGGTCCTGTTGTTATTTCTATTTTATAGCTAAGAAAAAAAAAGGCAAATAGAGATTAAGTGATTTGCCCAGGGCCTAACTTGCTAGTAAGTATATGAGACTAGATTCAAACCCAGGTCCTCCTGACTCTAGGTCCAGTACTCTACCACTGTGCCACCAACTACCTCTAATAAGAGATTGTTCTCTAGGAAGTGAAAGGGGAAAGCATACTTTGGGAGATGAAAGTGACATAAAAGTTGAAGATATAAATAAAATATATTTTTTTTCAAGTCCTCAGTTGACAGAATATGCTCAAAGAAAAAGAATTTTCTGAAGGTGCATGTTTTTTTTGTTGTTGTTGGGTTTTTTTTGTTGTTGTTTTTGTGTGCGTTTTGTGGGGTTAAGTGACTTGCCCAAGGTCACACAGCTAGTAAGTGTCAAGTGTCTAAGGCTGGATTTGAACTCAGGTCCTCCTGACTCCAAGGTCGGTGCTCTATGCACTGTGTCACCTAGCTGCCCCAGGGGCATGCTCTTTTATAAACACAAATGGTGTCAATGGGAGGAGTGGGCATATATATAGGTGACACTAGTAGAGAGGCACACATATGGGACACAAATGTGGCCTAGGAAATTCACCTGTGGCTCTGCAGGGCCCTGATGTCTTTCTTGTGGTACCCTCATACTTTCCTACCTGGGTGAGGTGTCTCTGCCGGACATGGCACTCCATTGGACATTTGGAGCGTACATTCCACTGAGCATGTAGTTTTCCCATTGCCGGTGGGAGGGTAGGGAAAGAGAGAGGACTCTCCTATCCCCTTACTCTACCATACAATGCAAAAGGCATGAGGGAAAATACAAGCAGTGATTCCCTTTTGGGAACTGGGGTCTGCTCCATGCCCAGCTTTCTTCTCAGCTGTGATACATGACTTTCCTTTCAACTGCCTCCTGTAACGATTGGAATAACGCCACCTGCTGGAGACTTACTGTAGAAGAGTTCCACCCATGAAGCGAAGGTCTTTGAGGGCAAGACCAGGAGTCTTTTCTTTGGCGTCAGGAAGTGACGCAGCTAGTGGGAGGAGGAAGGAAGAGACTGACTCTCGCTCTGGGGCTCTTTCCTTTGGACTCTGGTGGAGAGCGGAGCTAGAAATGTGCTCTCCCTTTAATAGATAGGAATCTAGGCCTTTCTCTCTCTCTTTACCAAATTCTTATTCTCCTTAATAAATGCTTAAAAGTCTAACTCTTGCTAAAGCTTATAATTTATTGGCGACCACTCATTAGATATTTTAGACAGTTTAGCTAGAATTTTAACCCTTAACACTCCTTAGAGAGGATGTCTTGCTTTTTAAAAGTCACCATGGGCATGGCTCATCCTTTAGTTAGCCACTCCATAACTCCATCAAGAGATTGACCAAAAGATGTCTTCATTTCTCCTAAAGGAGCAAAGAAGTGCAAACCCTTCACATCGCCTCCTAACAAGATATGATTGGGCCACTTCCAGCACCCTTTCAATCTGCATATATACAGAAGTCTGAAAGGGGAAGAATTTTAACAATTTGTGGAGTCTATTCTAGTCTAACTCGGGTCAGTTCCGGGATTCAGATTCAGGATTAGAATGTAATGTACTCTTGGATCATAAAGTGCAATAAAACCCCGTTTTATTTGTGATACCATTAGAAAGAATACCATCAGGGGCAGCTAGGTGGCGCAGCCCTGGAGTCAGGAGTACCTGGGTTCAAATCCGGCCTCAGACACTTAATACTTACTAGCTGTGTGGCCCTGGGCAAGTCACTTAACCCCAATTGCCTCACTAAAAAAAAAAAGAAAGAAAGAAAAAAGAAATAATACCATCCCTAATTAATTCAAATAGAAAATCACTCCCCTACAACTACTTGTTCACCACAACCATTGGCAAGCAGTCCCTGAAGGACAATCGGAATTCTACCAGGACTGCTGCAAGATCCCCCATACACTGGGCATTTTATGCCTCAGAGGGTAAGAAAGATAAATGAATAAATCAATCCCAACACCACTGGGCCAACCAACCCCCCAGGATGGCCTCCTTGACCCCCTAAATGAAAACTAGCCCAGTCTACATAGAGTAGACACTGCTCCTACCATTGTGTCTGTTACCTTCCCTTTACATCCTATAATCACATCAGATGTGATAGAGGGACTCAAGGGATCATGGATCTTCTGATAAAGCTATACATTTATTTCTGTAATGAATGCTATATAGATGTATTTTAATATAAATCCTATATGTTATATAGTTTAATAATTTATATAGGTTAACTCTCACATAGTTTATGAAAATTTTAGTTGTTTGGAATGAAATTTCTCTTTCTGGGTTCAGTCAGTAAAATATAGAAATATCAATTTATTTTGTATGTAGCTACTGTACTGAAGATAGCAATTCTCTCACTTTGTTTCTTTGCTGATTTCTCTGGGATTTTTAAGTATACTATCATGTCATCTGCTAAAAGGGGATAACTTTATTTCCTTTTTTATGATATTTATACCTCTAGTTACGCCCTTCTGTCTTATTGCTAGAGCTAATCTTTCTCTAATTATGTTAAATATTAGCAAGAAGAGGGGAACATCCTTGTTTTATCCCTGCTTTGCTGGAAAGCATCTGAGATTGGTCCATTCTAAATGATGACATCTCTTGGTTTTAAATATGCGCTTTTGATTATTTTTTTTAATTGTTAAATTTAATTTGGAATTTGGAATTTAACAAACTCTAAGTGAAATTGTGTTTCCCTTTACATAGAACAACAACAACAACAAAAAGATTGCACATGAAACTATGGGCCTCCATTATGGACATATTGCTTTTCTTTTTAGATATAATATATTTAAGATCTATAATCCTACTTGAGAGAAAAGACTATATTTGGACTCTTCTCAGAGCCCTAAAGGCAGAGAGTGAGTCTGGTTTCAGGCCCAACAGCTTTGTAGCTGCCCCCCCCCCCAACCTCCCAGCAGGGGGCCACTCGGCACACAAGGCTTCCAGCCAAGGTTCTGAGCTTGAGGCTCCTGGGTCTTAGGCCCAAGAAGGGCCTGAAAAAGGGCCTGGGTTTTGTGGGAGTTGGGCTGGGCTGGGAGTTCACCTTGAGGCACCCAAGGTGATCCCCACGTGACTCGGAGCTCAAGCCCTGACTTGAGTTTTGTTTTGAAAAGTTATATTTGCACAAGCACTGTTTAGTGGGGAATGGGGACATTCTTACTCTAGCATAGGGTTGGGGCCTAAAGTCACAATCTGATTGGTCAGTAAATGGAGCAATCTAATTGGTCAAACCCCAAGTCAGGTTTTCTTTCTTGAAGAGTTATGAACATTAACACAGTATTGTTCTGGGGGGGAGCCAACACTCTTGCCCAGAATAGGTTAAGGCCTGGTATCGTAGTTTGTAAAATCTGATTGGTCAAGGGGCAGCTAGGTGGCACAGTTGTTAGAGCACCGGCCCTGGAGTCAGGAGTACCTGAGTTCAAATCCGGCCTCAGACACTTACTAGCTGTGTGACCCTGGGCAAGTCCCCAATTGCCCCGCAAAAAAAAAAATCTGATTGGTCAGCTGGTACCTCCTGACTAGTTTCTAGCACTGTGATTGGTCTATTTGGTACAATCTGATTGGTTGTTATTGTTATGTTGTATGTTGATGGAGGGCAGTATGTAAATGAGGGGTATCAAAATGCCTTAATGTGATTGGTCAGAGGAGACCCCTTGAGGGGTATAAATAGAGGTGAGGCACCTCACTTCAGTGCACTCTCCAGCACATTCAGAAGAGTGCCCATCTTCGAGAAGGTGAATAAGGCCTTCACTCACCAACTGCTGCCTGCTTGGAGTTTTTGAACAGCAACCTGCTTAGCAACACTAGGGCTGCCAACACTTGAGCAGCTGACACTCAAGCTGCCAACACTAGAGCTGCTAACACTTGAGCTGTGCAACACGAAGAGTGGTTAGCTGTGTTTCTAACATACTGGAGAAATATCCAATAGAATTTTCTTTTAGAAATTGCATTTAAATATATTATTACACATAATACAATATATAATATAGCTATAAGTAAAGTATGTAACTTACAAAGTTATAAGGCTTTCTCTATATCTTTAAAATCTATGCTTCAGTGGCTATATTTTCTTCATCCCTTCCTTCTCTTCTT
Organism: Dromiciops gliroides; assembly: GCF_019393635.1. NCBI lineage: Eukaryota > Metazoa > Chordata > Mammalia > Microbiotheria > Microbiotheriidae > Dromiciops > Dromiciops gliroides. The sequence continues at coordinate 48,697,363 of NC_057862.1, forward strand.
CCCTTCCTTTTTTCTTTCTTCCTTTTTTCTCTCTTTCCCCCCCAACCTTAGCTCCCCTCTCACACATATCTTCAAATTTAATAAGAAAAAACAAACCCTTGTAAGAATATTCCTAGTCATGCAAAAAAAAAGTCTCCCATTGGCCATATTTAAAAATATATGTCTCATTTTGCACCTTGAGTCCATTCCCTCTGACAGGAGATGGACAGCATGTTTCATCATCAGTGCTCCAGTATTGTGATTGCTCACTGCATTGCTTTTGACTCTTAAAGAAAAGCCCTTGCATAGTGATGTTTCTGAGAATTTTTGTCTTCTCAGCTGCAAGGATGACTGACCTTTCTCTCAACTGTCTCCTTAGAGGGTGTGTCTTGCTTTTTAAAGACCACCATGAGCTTGGTTGATCCTTTAGCTTGACACCCTGCAACTCCACCAAGAAGTAGATGCAAAAATGTCTTCCTCCGTTTTAATTACTTTTTCTTGTTTATATGATTAAGTTAATTGTTTTCCTGATGTTAAACCATCCTTGCATCCTTGATATTAATCCAATTTGGTCATAGTGAATTATTTTTGGATATATTGATGTTTTTAGGGTATTTTATTTAAAATGAGAGGATCAGTATTCATTATTAAGACTAGATTGGGGGGGGCGGAGCCAAGATGGCGGAGAGGAAGCAGCAAGCTGCCTGAGCTCTCCTTCTGTTCCCTCAAAAAGAATATTAAATCAAGCCTCTGGATGGATTCTGAAACTACAGAACCTGCAAAGGGACAGAGAGACACAGTCCTCCAACCAGAGATAATTTAGAAGACTTCAGGAAAAGGTCGGTCTGACTCGGGCAAAAGGGAGGCCCAGCACAGGGCAGCAACCCAGCGCCAAGGGGGTCAAGGCAAGTCAGCAGGAGCTGTGGGTCACAGCCGAACAACTGAGGCCCCTGGAACCTGGTTCAAAAATCTGGTGGCCAAGAAGGACAGTGGAAAAACCTACCTGCACCGGCCAGGAGGGCCACGAACGGGTCAGGCAGGAACGGACGCCGGGAGCGGGCACCTGGCTGGCCAAGTGCACCCAGACAGGAAGTGCAGGGCGGGGGATCTCCACACACCATAAAGGCCTCAAAGTAAAAAGCCAGTCACACAGCACCTATACCCCTGCACAAGAAGCCCAAAACAGGGACCCTGGTGCCCCCAGAGCAGACCTCAACTTAAAAAATAAATAAATAAGCTGCAATAATGAGTAAGAAGCAAAAAAGAGCCCTCTCCATTGAGATCTTCTGTATCAATAGGGAAGAAGCCAACGCAAACTCAGATGAGGACAATACCCTCACATTGCCTACATGTGAAGCCTCACGAGGGAAGGTGAATTGGTCTCAAGAACAAAAAGCCTTCCTGGAAGAGCTCAAAAAGGATTTTAAAAATCAATTGAGAGAGGTAGAAGAAAAAATGGAGAGAGAAATGAAAGCAAAACAAGAAAACTATGAAAAAAGAATCAGCAGCTTGGAAAAGGAAGCACAAAGACTGACTGCAGAAAACAATTCCTTAAAAAATTCATCTGGCTAAATGGAAAAAAAAGTGCATAATTTCACTGAAGAAAACAATGCCTTAAAAAATTCAGTTGGCCAAATGGAAAAAAAGGTGCATAATCTCATTGAAAAAAACAATGCCTAAAAAAACTCATCTGGCCAAATGGAAAAAAAGGTGCATAATCTTACTGAAGAAAACAATGCCTTAAAAATTAAAATTGGACAGTTGGAAGATAAGGAATCCATGAGACACCAGGAATCAGTCAAGCAGAATCAAAAGAATGAAAAAAATAGAAGAAAATGTGAAATACCTTATTGGAAAGACAACTGATCTGGAAAACAGATCGAGGAGAGACAATTTGAGAATCATTGGTCTGCCTGAAACCCATGACCAGAAAAAGAATCTAGACACCATATTCCATATTAAGGAGAACTGCCCTGATATCATAGAATCAGAGGATAAAATCATCATTGAAAGAATCCACCGATCACCTCCTGAAAGAGACCCCAAAAGGAAAACTCCAAGGAATATTGTAGCCAAATTCCAGAATTATCAGGTGAAGGAGAAAATACTCCAAGCAGCCAGAAAGAAGCAATTTAAATATCATGGAGCCACAGTCAGGATTGCTCAGGACCTGGCAGCTTCAACATTAAAGGACCGCAAGGCTTGGAATATGATATTCCGGAAGGCAAAGGAGCTTGGATTGCAGCCAAGAATCTATTACCCAGCAAAAATGTGCATTTTCTTTCAAGGGAAAAGATGGACATTTAATGACATTGGGTACTTTCAATCTTTCCAGGTAAAAAGACCAGAACTGAATAGAAAATTTGATCTCAAGACTAGATTATGAATTAATTCCTTTGCTTTATTTCTTCTTGGCTTGAGGACAAGGAGCATATTTATTTGTTTACTGATTTTTTTTTAAAAGCATTTGACTTAATAGCGTTAAAAATGCCCTTGAAATCTATCTTCAAGCAAGGTATTTCTCACACATGTAACAAAATTATATAAGACTCCATCATAGATGCGACTGTGGAGACCTGCTGGTTACTGACATTAAGTGAGTTGTTAAACAGAGACATAGAACTTAAAGCATTTGCCTATTTCCTGGAGGAAGGTTCTGCAAAATTCCAAATGAAGGAAAAATTCCCCTTAATGGCAAACTTTTCCAAATGCTCCACAAAGACAGCATATTTCTTTCCTTTTTAGAATAGGAACTGTCTTTACTTTTGTACTTATATCCTCAGCACTTAGCAATATGCTCAGCATGTAATAAATGGTTAATAAATACATGTTCATTCATTTTCATTTATTTACTCAGTTGATTGCACTGAATCACTGAATACTATAAACCCTTTTCATAGTAAAGAGAAAGAGGTTGGTCTAATCATCCATATGTTAAAAACAAAGTTGATGAAAAACACATATTGAGCAAATGATGACATTCCCTGTCAATAATTTTTTTTGGCTAGGGCAATGAGGGTTAAGTGACTTGCCCAAGGTCACACAGCTAGTGTCAAGTGTCTGAGGCTGGATTTGGACTCAGGTTCTCTTGAATCCAGGGCCAGTGCTCTATCTCCTGGGCCACCTAGCTGCCCCAGACACCTCTCCACATCAAAATCACCTGTGGATTAGTTCTTCCCTTTAGCAGATACACAAACCAGTTCAGGCCCCTGGGTACATGACAGTCAGATTCTTAGTTTTATCTACATGGAGTTTACTCTTTTTGTAGACTTTTTGTGACAGTGTGTTTAATTTGAGACTGACTTCCCTTTATGCCCTCAGAGTTCTTAGGGGCATTTTCACCCTTGCCTCGCAGGTGTGTGCTTAAGACATATAGACTCGTTTTACTATTGCAGTATTTATTGAATAGAATAAATAGCATATTAGGTGATTTGAAAGTAAAGGTGGGCAAAAGGATGGCATCAAAAATTGTTGGAAAATAGGGCTCAGGATTAAGAAATTTTTGGTGGGGGAGGCAATCAGAGTTAAATGACTTGCCCAGGGGGCGGCTAGGTGGCGCAGTGGATAAGCACCGGCCCTGGATTCAGGAGTACCTGAGTTCAAATCCGGCCTCAGACACTTGACAATTACTAGCTGTGTGACCCTGGGCAAGTCACTTAACCCCCATTGCCCCGACAAAAAAAAAAAAATGACTTGCCCAGGGTAACATATCTACTTAGTGTTTGAGTCCAGATTTTAATTCACATGCTCAGGATTTCAGGACTGGTGCTCTATCTACTGCAATACCTAGCAGCCTCCAGGATCAGGAAATTCAAAAGGCCAGAGGTTTGTAGGTTATTCAGAAGCCTCACACATATATTGTGGAAGTACCTGCTGAGAGACACAGGCAAGAATTAACACAGGATCAAAAAGTCTGAATGGGTTTCTGATGGAGGGAAGAACCATATCCATGGGATTTAATTAGGAAAGCAAGTCCCTTGCCAGCCTTTCCAAGTCAAGAAACATACAAAAAAAGAGAAACATACAAAAGGCAAGTAGAAGTGACTTTTGGACTCGTTTTGGGGGTTTAGGGTTTGTTTTGTTTTGTATTGTATTGTATTCTCTCAGGTTTGAATGATCTCTGGTTTGGGGATTTTTTTCAAGCCATTGATAATCTCCTTTAGTGTAGAACTAATTACATTTAGTATGTTTTAATTAAAAGCTAGTTGGCCTTATTCATATTATTCTTTGATGCAATAAAGAGTAGGGCTAAGTTGAGATGGATGACCAAGTTATAGGTTCTTGGGCTATGTATGGCCTTGTAATTAGAGCTTGCTGTCTTTCCTCTATATTCTGTAATGGATGGGTAGGAATGAAAAAGAGGAAAATCAAGCCATGGAAAGATATAAGAAAATGGAATCTTATATGTAAAAGAACAATAAGTTGTACATTTCCAGGGTATAGCCAGTGTAGCTGTTGTTGGTACATTCAAATTGTGGAAATTTATTTTGATTTGGGAACCCTACCTTTGGGCTGAGATTAGAAAGCCTTAGGCCCTCAGGGTCTTTTCTGTGTGGGAGGTGCTGGTGCCCCTCCCCCTCAGCTTCAGCTGAGCCAAAAAGCCCCGTGGGCTGTACAAGATGCCAGGTCAGACAACTTGGGGGAAAAAGCCCCCAGCTCTCTCTGCCCTGAGTGGATCTATTCCAGAGATCCCGGGCTTGTCCAGGCCAGGCTCTGGCATAGCTTGTGCCAAGGTCCTAGGTGTGCAGCAAGGGCACAGGCCCCTGGAGCCCTGGGTATGGTATGCACTGGAGGCTCGAGCGTATCGCTGCAGCCCTGGCTGGCGGATTGGCTTGGTATGGGGGGGGGGTGCAAAAAGCCCCGAGATTTGAGTGGAGAAAAGAAAGATATATATAGACCTGGGAGTTAGACAGAGAGGGGGCAGAGGACTAGGAGACTGAGGGGGGCTGATGAGATTAAGAGAGCAGAAAGACTGGAGACTAGAGACACTGGAAGGAGGCTGGAAGATTGAGAGGGGGGAGAAGACAGACAGGGAGGCTGCTACAAGAATGCTAGAGAAAGTGAGAAAGGGCTTTCCAGTTAGAAGAAGGTCCGTTGGTACACAGGAGGGGGCTGGCGGACAAGATTAAAGGAGGCTGACAAGATTAGAAGAACTGAGAAGGAGAGGGGCGGCAAAGGCGGCAGAGGGCAGACTGACGGAGCAGACAGACAGACTTAAGGTCGGTGAGAGAGAAACACAGGGGTTCAGAGGTGGCAGTAAGGAGAGGAAAGTTAGAAGCAGCGGGATTTACAAAGTAAAAGGGGCATGGAGTTAGAAAGTAGCTGAGCGGGGGCAGCTAGGTGGCGCAGTGGATAGAGCACCGGCCCTGGAGTCAGGAGGACCTGAGTTCAAATCCGGCCTCAGACATTTAACATTTACTAGCTGTGTGACCCTGGGCAAGTCACTTAACCCCAATTGCCTCACAAAAACAAACAAACAAAAAAACCAAACAGAAAGTAGGGAAAGTGGAACAGGGAGCAGGGAAAGTGGAACATACCCTAAGGCAAGAGGCGGCTAAGGCCCTTATTGTATTAAAAAGGTTCCAGGCTCAGCAGGTGGAAGGAAGCACCGGGAATGCAGTCAGGTTGTACATTTTATTTCCCTGTATTCATAATTTTAAATTGTATCTCATAAATAAACTCTGCTTTGATTATTTAGTTAAGAGACTTTCTTAATCCTTTGCTTATCAATTTTGGGAGTGGAGCAGTGTGGTGGAATTTTTAAATGGCCCATACTAAGTTAATAGCAGTCAGATAGCCAGTGAGTCAAAAGTCCCCAGATTAGTTCTCCAGTCAGCTTTAGCCCCCAAATTAGGCTAGTCATTCAAAATATTTTCACATTTGAATGGCGACCGCAGCAGGACTTACGGCCCAATTATAATTTCTCTAAGCTTACAATTTTTCATATAATCATAATTTTTCGTAAGTCCAATTATATAAATTTTCAAGATTAGATTAGCTAGTGAATAATTATATTTTTTTTTACAATATTTGATGGCAAGCCAGCTAGGAGTTTCTAACCTACTAACCTGGTAAATTTTTTTTTTTTAAGGGCCACTTAATTTTTTTTTAAGCCCGTAGCAGAGAAAAGCCTTCGCGTTTAAACCGAACCATGACTGAATTTTTTTTTTTATCTCTTACCTTTTTTCATTGGGTGGTTCTGGGACCGCATAATATCTGTTTTATCCACTGAGTCCCTGCTTAATATTACTGGGGACATTTTGACTGAATTTGGGCCCTACTGTGGTAGCATAATAGCTCTAGCAATTGTAATTTTTTTTTCTCTCCATTACTAATATTATAGCATGGTATTTTCTTATACAACTCTGGAGAGAAAAAAAGAATTGTACCCATAGTGAGCCATGTATTAAGAGGGATGCCAGAGCTAACTCTACTAAAAATGACCTGAAGTTAGAAAAAGATGTTGACCAGTCTTTAAAATCAGGTCAGCAGAAGCCTCCTATGCAGGATACTGCAAAGACTAAAAGCAGAAACATCCTAGCACCTGCACTTTCAGGTCAAACATTTAAAAATCAGTATAAGACCCCTAAAGTGTGTCAATATTATGAGAAGCAAGGACACTTGTTGAGAGAGTGTAGAACCAGAAGGTGTGAATTGAGACAGGTAATGACTGAAACCCTTAAAGATTTTTTTAGGGGAAATAGGAATAATCAGAGGAATTTTTACCAGAGAGGAAACAACCAAGACAATTACAGGCCTTATTTCAAGCAAAATCAGAATAACTTTAGAAGACCCTATCAGGAAGGTACAGAAGGAAAGAATCAGGGCAATTATAGGCCTTATTACAAGCAAAATCAAAATTGATATAGAACTTATCAGGGAAATACAGAGAAGCAGAGTCAAACCAGTTATAGGCCTTTTCAAAGAGATATAAAGGAGCAACATGAGAACAGTCACAGACCCTCTCAAAAGGGTAAAGATCAGGAAAATACAGATAAATGACAGTGTATAGGGGAGGAATGGACAACATTAAATATTGAAAATTTTATTTTACTAGACTTTAAATACATTAACCCTTTTATTCCATTCCATTCTCCTCCCCAGAATAACAAACCTCATGTGATCCTCAAAGTTGGGGACACTTATTATTATTGTTTATTAGAAGACCAAAGAGTGGCAAAAATAACTAAGAAGCAGCTAAGGGCCATTCTAGGAGCAGCTGGGTATTGCAGGCAATGGATACCCTGTTTTGGTAAAATTGCTAAACCACTTGTGGCTCTAACAAAAAATTCTTTCCAAGTATCTTTACAGCTGAATTCCCAGTATCTTTCAGCTGTGGCAGAATTGAAGCAGGCACCTTGGCCTGCTGATGTTTCTGTTCCTGTTCCTGCTTGGACCCAGTTTGGTCCTCATCATTTCATTCCACCTGCACTATCTGTAGGCAGAGAACTTCTTCACCAAGAGCATATGGCTCTAACTTCTAAAAAAGGTTATTGAACCCTATTATTTGGTTCGTAAGACAATTCATGGACATTGAGTCTTGCTAATGTTTAAGTTCTTTTGATAAATTGTTTATCACTTCAAGTATGCTGATGTTTAAGCTTTTTTTTTGATAAATTGTTTATCAATTTAAGTATCTATTATTGTCATAGTACTAGATAGAAAATTCATGAACCCGATGATGTGGTTTATTTGTCTAATGAAGAGTTTGTAATAATGTTTAATATTAGCCATTTATATTCATTTATCATTTAAATGTCATTGTGACTATGTATATAGCTTTTATTATCCTTAGTGAAAAAGTAGTAATTTTGTTGTATTGGTCATTATACCACTTTCCCAAATGACTCTGGATATGGTTTGGAATTATTGTATATATTGCAATTGTGTATTTAGTTATGCAGCATAACATGCATTTTTACCATCATATTGTCTTTGGTGAGATTAATATGAGATTTATGAATTATGGAAACTTACCATTTCAGAGACAAATTACTCTTACACTGGGCTTGATGGAGATGACTCCACTCCACGATGCAGGCCTTGGAGACAATATATGTACAACAGGAGGAGAGACAAGTACACGTAAGATGCCCTGAGGAGGCTGAGAGAACAGCCATTCAGCAAAACCTGGAGGCAGGATTCCCTTGTTCCAAATACATTCAGTAAGTTCATAGTTTGCTAATAATAGCAGCTATATAGGGCACATCTCTCACTCCAAAAATAGTCTGGTGTCATGGAAGCACCAGCCCATGAACCTAGTTTAACTTAATTTGTTTTTTTTTTTTTATTCAGTCTGATGGCATGGTTAGAATCCATCCACCTGAGGCCTAGCACAATTATTGGATGTCTATGCACCACATGATGTGGTGTGGTAACCTTTCTATAACATTTTGAAGTGTCATCACAGACACATTACTAAATTTGGCCTTGATCCAGACATATAATGGTTAAAAGTGTTATTGATGTATTGTCTCAATTTTCTATTGTTTACGGATATAAACATCCTCCAAAAGGGGGGACTCCAATATGTTGTATATGTATAAAGTTCAGATTTATTTTATACATTTTGAAGAACTTTCACTGCTTTTTGAAGAACTTTCATTATTCAATTTGAACAATTTTGGACAATGCTATACTAAAGACTAGTGAAAGCTCAGCAGTTCCAGAGACAGCCAGAATCCAGACCAGAGTCCAGTTCCCCAGATGACATCTCAATACCTCCTTCAAAGACAAGATTTAAAAGGACTTTAAAAATGGTCACTTTTGTTCCTACATACACCATCTGTAATGTGTATTTTCTGCAGAGGCCTTCCCTCTGTGGACATTGTCAAAGCGCTAGTCCATGAGGGATTGCCCTTCTGGATAATTTTCTTTTCCTGTGTTGTTATTGACATTATGTCCTAGCATAGGTTATGGTATTTGGTTTTGCTGCTTCATCAAGGAAACAATACATGTTTCTTGTCGAAGCAAAGGGGGGACTATGGAAATTTATTTTGATTCGGGGACCCTACCTTTGGGCTGAGATTAGAAAGCCTTAGGCCCTCAGGGTCTTTTCTGTGTGGGAAGTGCTGGTGCCCGTCCCCCTCAGCTTCAGCTGAGCCAAAAAGCCCCGTGGGCTATACAAGACACCAAGTCAGACAGCTGGGGGGAAAAAAGCCCCCAGCTCCCACTGCCCTGAGTGGATCTATCCCAGAGATCCTGGGTTCATCCAGGCTGGGCTCTGGGGTAGCCCATGCTGAGGTCCTAGGCGTGCAGCAGGGGCATGGGCCCCTGGAGCCCTGGGTGTGGTATGCACGGGAGGCTCAAGCACATCCCCCCAGCCCCAGCCGCAGCCCTGGCTGGCGGATTAGCTTGGTGGGTGTGGGGGCACAAAAAGCCCCAAGATTTGAGTGGAGAGAAGAAATTATATAGAGAGACCTGGGAGTTAGGAGGCTGGAGGACAAGATTAATGGGGATTGACAAGATTAGGAGAACGGAGGGGAGCTGACAAGAGGACTGGAGGCCGGAGGACAAGGAAGGAGGCCAGTGGATAGCAGGGGGGTTTACAAAGTGAAAGGGGCTCGGAGTTAGAAAGTAGCTGAGCAGGGAAAAGTGGAACGTACCCTAAGGCAAGAGGCGGCTATGGCCCTTCTTGTATTAAAAAAGTTCCAGGCCCAGCAGGTGGAAAGAGACTCCCGGAATGCAGTCAGGTTGTACATTTTATTTCCCTGTATTTTTATGTTTTAATAGTATCTCGTAAATAAACTCTGCTTTGATCATTTAGTTAAGAGGCTTCTTAATATTTTGCTTATCAATTTGGGAGCAGTGTGGTGGAATTTTATAAACAGCCCATATTAAATTAATAGCAGTCAGATAGCCAAACAGTCAAGAGTCCCAGATTAAGTACCCCAGTCCAATTAGGCCCCCCGAATTAGGCCTGGTCATTCAAAATATTTCAACATTTGAATGGCAACCACGAAGGGACTTACGACCAAATTATAATTTTTCTAAACTTATAATTTTTCATAAGTCCAATTATATATTTTTTCCAGGCTAGATTAATTAGTTATAATTAATTTTTTTAACAAAATGAATAACAATTACAACAAAGCCTCTTATAGGGTCAGTTAACCTCTTTCGCACAAGTTGTACTGAATCTCACCCCATAACGCTATGTCATTGGTTAGTGTCTGAAGCCCAAGACCCTGTGCTTCCTATCCCTTTGTTGCTGTTGAGCCATTTTCATTCTTGCCCCACTCTTGATGACTCCAATTGCCATTTTCTTGGCGAGGATACTGGAGTGGTTGACCATTTCCTCTCCAGGTGTGAGAAAATGGGTAGTTGTCTCCTCTCAATGAGGAAATAACAGTCAGTCATACTCCTCCTGACCTGTTTGTAGAACAAAGGTCTCAGATCCCCTCCTCCAGAAGGTTAACAAAATCACATGGTCTCAATAAGGTCCGCTCCAGAGTTGTGTCCATATAAGGAAGTATAAGGTCCACTCCTGAGTTATGCCCATACCAGGAAGAGGGGTGGGAATACTACGTTCCGATTAGCTAGTTTTTGCGCGTAGATTGTAACCCTTGAGTAATCGGACCAGTGATGAAAAAGGGGAGGGTCCATACTAGGGTATAAAACAGGACCTGCGACCCCCCCCTTTTGGGGCACCCACTAGCTGCACACTAGGGTGCCTCCTCATGAGAAGGAAATAAAGAGTCTTTGTCACATCCCTGTTGAGTTCCTGAGAATTATTGAGAAGAGGATTTTTTTTTCCTCACACCAGGTCTTTTTACAGATGAGAAAATTGAGGCAAACAGGGTTAAGCAATATAACCAGGGTTCACACAGCTAGTAAGTGTCTGAGATTGGATTTGAACTCAGGTTTTCCTGACTCCAGTCCAAGCACTCTGTGTACTGTATCACCTATCTGCCCTTCCTATACCTTCTTTCCTAAGAAAAGTGGGAAAAGGGCAAATTCCAATCATGTGCTCCCCATCTTTAACTTCAACACACACATACACAGAGCCTATTTAATCTTTGTTTTTTGTTTTTGTTTTTGGTGGGGCAATGAGGGTTAAGTGACTTGCCCAGGGTCACACAGCTAGTAAGTGTCAAGTGTCTGAGACCGGATTTGAACTCAGGTCCTCCTGAATCCAGGGCTTTATCCACTGCACCATCTAGCTGTCCCTTCAGCCTATTTAATCTTCAAAGGAATTTATATTCCATCTACCTCTCCTCCAAACCTCCTGATTATTTAGTGAACCAACCCCTCACAAAAACCATAATAAACCATTGAGAAAATCAGAAAACCATAACAAACCAATGAGAAAAGCAGATATGTGAGTGCATGAGATCTACCTTACTCCACAGTGAGAAATCTCTACCCTTATTCGCTTTTGGGCAGCTAAGGGGCACCATAGTGCACAAAGCACTGGACTTGGAATCAGGAAGAACTCATCTTCCTGAGTTCAAATATAGCCTCTGAAAAAAAAACAAAAACCAGATATAGCCTTGGACACTTACTAGTAGTGTGATCCTGGGCAAGTCACTTCACCTTGTTTGCCTCAGTCCCTCACCTATAAAATGTACTGAAGGAGTAAATGGCAAACCACGCCAATCTCTTTGCCAGGAAAACCTCAAATGGGGCCATGAGGAATCAGATATGACTGAAATGAGTGAACAGCACTAGATCTGGTCCTGGCTCCACCGCCAACTGCAAGTGCAGCCAAGACAGGATTAGTGCAAATGATGAATCCTATAAAGTGGTCACATTATTGGATTCACACTGCCTCTTTCTATCAGGCTGGAATCGATCACCACATTTTATAGAATTATAACTTAGAATAATGTGGATTAGTGTATGGTCTTTAGACAACCATCTTTCGGGGGGCCTCTGGCTCCTAATTTATAAAGCAGAGGGATTAGACTAACTGATCTCTAAGATCCTTCCCGCCCTTGATCTCCTAAGCATCTTTAATTCTTGTCACTTCTATAGTCTTGCTGATGCACTTGCCTAATCCTGTCTGCTTATCCTGGAATGTCTAAATTATACTTCATGCCTCTGTAACCAGCCTTCCAACACAGTGTGGGGTTTTTAGCCTTTGTCTTCATGGTGGACTCTTGATTGACTAAGAGGAGCTCAGATCAACAATGTACACCAATGAGAGAGTCACTTGTGGGACTGCCACTCTTGGGACAGAGGGCACTCCAGGGAGATAGGGAGTCTCTGAGGAACCCAAATCTTGGCGTTGTTAAGGGCTAAAATTCTAGCTAGTCTGTCTAAAATATCTAATGAGTGGTCGCCAATAAATTATAAACCTTAGCAAGAGTTAGGCTTTTAAGCATTTATTAAGGAGAATAAGAATTTGGTAGAGAGAGAAAGACCTAGATTCCTATCTATTAAAGGGAGAGCACATTTGTAGCTCCCTTCTCCGCCAAAGTCCCCAGGAAAGAGCCTCAGAGCGAGCGCCAGTCTCTTCCTTCCTCCTCCCACTAGCCCGCGTCACTTCCTGACGCCAAAGAAAAGACTCCTGGTCTTGCCCTCAAAGACCTTCGCTTCATGGGTGGAACTCTTCTACAGTAAGTCTCCAGCAGGTGGCGTCATTCCAATCATTACAGCATGATGCATTGTATGATATAAATAAATGTATGATGATATATGTATGATATAAATCAATATTGACTGGTGGTTAATTAGAAATAGGTGGGAGACACATAGATGCTTCATTTCTCATTTCATCCTTAGAAGAGAGGTAGGCTTGGAATCAGAAGACCTGGATTCAAATCTTGCTTCAAACACTTAATAGCCATGGGCTGTTGAGCAAATCAATGGGCCTCATCTCCCACTTGTAACACAAGGAAGTTGGGTTTAATAAGTATTATCATCCTTTCAACATTCTTTGATGAAAAAACTGAAAAAATGTTACATTAATAATACACACATAGTTCACTGCAAATAAAATATCTTTCCTCCAAGCTTCTAGGAAACATATTACCCTTTCCCACCCAACATCCTATTTCAGCTTGAAAAGCCATGATTCAGGAAGGCAGGGGGCAGGGAGGAATCAGAGATATAAAAGCTAGATCAGTCCCTTAGAAGCAATGTAGCCCAAAACATTCATTTTATACATAAGGAATTTGAGGCCTCGAGAAAGCTGCCAAAGTCACAAAGCAGAAGTGAAAGAGCAGGAAGGCAAACCCACGTCTTTGAACTCCAGATCCAACGTTCTTTACGCTCCCCTCCTCTGTCCCATAACTTCAGTCTCCAACTACCCACAACCAAAATCTTTGGACTGCTTTTCATTGAAAATACTGTTATTAAGGATAGGCCAGGGGGCAGCTAGCTGGCACAGTGGATAAAGCACCGGCCTTGGATTCAGGAGAACCTGAGTTCAAATCCGACCTCAGACACTTGACACTAGCGGTGTGACCCTGGGCAGGTCACTTAGCCCTCACTGCCTCACCAAAAAAAAAAAGGACAGGCCAGTTGGGTCCCTTGGTCAGGGCTGACCTGCCTGGCCCACCGCCCAATCCCGCCCCGCTGGCGTAACACATACTGCTGGGTCTCACGGGATGTTTGCCAGACTCTACTTGCTGACTTTTTGGTACCCCTGAAAGCTTATATGGTTCTGCATTCCTGCTATACCTAGGCCACCTCTTCCTCTCTCCTGATTCTCCTTGGGCTTCTTTAAAGACTTAGTTTAAGTCTCTCCTTCTACAGGATGTACATAAATATATGTATATTGTGTGTACATAGTTATTTGAATATTGTCTTCCCCAGTAGTGCTCCTAGGGGACAAAGACCATGTTTTTGCCTTTTAAAATATTCCCAGTGCTTAGCACAATACCCAGCACATAGTAAATGCTTAATAAATGCTTGTTGATTGACTGATGAACCAGCACCAAGGCCCTGTTCAAACCGAGAAATCTTAGCAAATCCAGTTCAAGCCCTTCCTTTTACTAGTGAGGAAAATGACTTCAAAGATTCTAGATTTTAAGCTCTGAGAGGCCTCAGAGGTCATGAAGCACAACTCCATTTTACAGATGACAGAATTGAGGCTAGGTAATTGACTAAGGTCACACAACTCCTGTTCATCAAATGCAGAATTTGCACTCAGGAAGTAACTAGTAGAAGGGGGTTTGAACCAAGGTTTTCTGACTTCAAATCCAGTATTTTTTCCTAGACAATATAGTACAGAGGGCATTTAATATGGCATCAGAAGAGTTGGGTTTAAATTAATAGGACCATAGAATACAGTTATCCCTTCCACATTGAGACTTTCTCCATTGAGATTTCAACATATCATGGATTGGCATAAGAAATTAAATGGGAATTTGGGGGGGAGTTTTGCAAAAGCTGCAGATGACATGCGAAGGCCAGCAGATCACATAGAAAAAGTTTAGAAACTCAGAAATCTGTAAAATATATGTGTACTATTATATATTATCAACCTATTTTATCTTTTAATATAATAGTAATTCAAACTTCTTTCCTGGTATGAAGGAATAGCCAAAAAATCTCACATGGATTTTTCATATCAAAGGGGCCTGTACTCTTGATGTGAAAGGGATAACTATATTATCATTTAGAGGGATCTTAGAGGTCATTTAATCATACCCTTTCACTTTAGAAGTAGAGAAATTGAGGCCTCAAGAGGAGATGCTAATAAGCCAAGCGATGGTAGCCAATTCTTCTCTGAGTTTCAGTTTTTTAATCTGTAAAATGGAAATGATAATCCTGCAATACCTACCTTACAGTGTTGTTGTAAGGATTCAATGGCATAATATGTATAAAGTTCTTCATGCCCATATAAACACGAGCTAGTATGTATTCCTGGCCTGGGGGCAGAGAGTGAGCTCACCCCCAGCACTTCCACCTGGGTCATGAAGGCAAAATTTCAAATCAGTAGTCCCAGGGTCCTGACACCCAACCTTCCCTCTCCAACCAAGGCCCTACAGATGGTGTCTGTTCATTTCATGTTGTTGGATAGCTTGGTCTGTGGGAGGGAGCTTTGGCCTAGGCTTCATGGGAAGGGACAATTGCTTTTTGGGGGCAGTGATGAGAAGAGGTAGTGAATGAATGAATGGAAAAGCCTTTATTAAGCACTCAATATGGCAAAGCACTGACTAAATGCTGGGGATATAAAAAAGAACTGCAAGATGATCTCTATTGTTTTGTTTTTGGTTTTTTTTTGCGGGGCAATGGGGGTTAAGTGACTTGCCCAGGGTCACACAGCTAGTAACTATCAAGTGTCTGAGGCCGGATTTGAACTTAGGTCCTCCTGAATCCAGGGCCGGTGCTTTATCCACTGCGCCACCTAGCTGCCCCCTGATGATCTCTATTCTTAAAGAGCTTAGTGTTGATGGGGGGGGACCCCAATAGATCTCAGCTACAAGTCAGATAGAAAAACCCCAAAGCCCTTAGGGTTCTATAGCAAAGCAGATGGTGATGTAGCTTCTTTGGCATCCTTTTCATGGGTAAAAATCACATCTTTTCCTGATTTTGAACCCCCTGAGCATATCAAGGACGTTTGGTGGGGAGCGCTTTGTTTTTTGGGTCCTTCGGTAGCTGTGGTGGCTGCAGAGATGAGGGCTGCAGCCACCAAGTTGTGTCTCCACAGAAGCTGCTGCCCGGCTTTGGGGGCTGGGCTGGAAGTAAGACCAGTGGTCTGGGAGGCTTATGGGACTACCAGTGGAAGTTGATCAGTGGTTAATGTCAGTGGTGGCAGAAAACACTAGGCTCAGAGTCAAAACACATCGAGTGCTGCCTCCAATAGCTACCTGTGGCTAAGTCAGGGAGTCTCTCTGATCTTGTTTCCCTTTTTGTAAAGCAAGGATCACACTTGTGCTGCCCATTTCATGGGCTTGTTAGGGGGAAACCATTTTGTAAAAAAGTCCTATATGTTTGAGCTCCTAGTTTATCCTTTCTTGGCTTGTTAGCCATATGATGAGGAATATTATTAAGATGCCCTAGGTAGGATCATGGAAAACAGGTAGGGAATGGGGGGACTTGCACCTGTAGTCATGGCTAATGTCTGAAGTAAAACCCTCTTCGACCAACCCAGCTCCTACGTGTGATGCTCCTTAGCCTCTGGCTGTGTAGGCAGTCATTATTCCCACCTATGAGGCAATCCAGGTGTTGATGGGAAGGGTGGCTTGCTCCAGATTGGTTCCTAGGGCAGGGCCAACATCAAAGTCATGTTTTGTGGTTCCTGCTCTACAACTGCAGCAACAGTTCACCAACTTGAAGCTTCCTAGATGTGGGAAACACCAAAGTGAATGGGTCCCAGGACTTTTCCAAGTTCAGACAGAGGAGGCCATAGCTCCAATTACGTTGGGTCCCTTTGATCTTTCCAGTGGGTTGGGACTGAGACTTAACCTAGAGCCAGAGCCAAAGAGGCTGGAAGGGACCTGGAGAAGTCATCTCACCCAACTTCCTGCCTCCACATTGCAAACCACCGCAGAGATACAAGTCTTTGTTTGTTTGGGGTTTTTTTTTAGTGGGGCAATTGGGGTTAAGTGACTTGCCCAGGGTCACACAGCTAGTAAGTGTTAAGTGTCTGAGGCCAGATTTGAACTCAGGTCCTCCTGACTCCAGGGCTGGTGCTCTATCCACTGTGCCACCTAGCTGCTCCAATACCAGTCTTAATCTTATAATTATAGGGCTCCAGAAAAGGCTCAGAGAGCTGGAATTAGAAGTCATCAAATCAGGGGCAGCTAGATGGCGCAGTGGATAGAGCACCGGCCCTGGAGTCAGGAGTACCTGAGTTCAAATCCGGCCTCAGACACTTAACTCTTACTAGCTGTGTGACCCTGGGCAAGTCACTTAACCCCAATTGCCTCACCAAAAAAAAAGAAGTCATCAAATCTAATCTCATTTTACAGATGATGAAACAGAGAAGTTATATGACTGGCCAGAGTCAAAAAGCTTTGTTGTTCATTTGTTTCAGTCATGCCTGACACTTTGGGTTTTCTTTGCAAAGATACTGAAGTAGTTTGCCATTTCCCTCTCCAGCTCATCTTACAGATGAGGAAATTGAGGCAAACAGGGTTAAATGACTTAGCTAAAGTCACACAGCTAATAAGTATCTGAGGTCCAATTTGAATCAGGTCCTCCCAACTCCAGGCCTAACACTATCCACTGAGTCACCTAACTACCCCCAAACTGCTGGTAAGTAGCTAATATGAGAGTGGAACCCAGGCTTTTCTGAGACCAAGTACAGCACACTACCCACTACTCCACTTATCCAAGGTTACAAAGGGATCACTCACATAATAAGCCCGCTTGCTCCTGTACTCTTTCTTACACGAATATAGGTATGTTTGGTTGTTGTTGTTGTTCAGTCACTTAGCTATGTCTGATTCTTTATGACCCCGTGGGCTTTTTTCCATGGTTTTTTTTTTTTTTTTGCCAGAGATAATGAAGGGACTTGCAATTTTCTTCTCCAGTGTCTCCATTTTACAGACTAGGAGCTGAGACAAATAGGGGTTAAGTGACTTGCCCAAGGTCAGACAGCTACTAAGTGTCTGAATCTGGATTTGAACTCAGGTCTTCCTGACTCCAGGTCTGGTGCTCTAGGCCAGGGCTTCTTAAACTTTTTCCACTCATGACCCCTTTTTTAATGAGAAATTTTTACATGACCCCAGGTATGTAGGTATAGAAAATAGGTATACATAACCTTATACTGTTGCCAAATTTTTCACAATTCCCACATTCAGTTCCCTCATATGGGGTTAAGACCCACAGTTTAAGAAGCTTTGCTTTAGTCACTGTACCACCTAACTGCTGAGGGCAGGGGCAGGGACTATACATACTCTATAAGTGCTTGGTCAGTTGTTCTCCAACTCTATTAGAGGGATGGCAGACGTAGGGTGAGAAGGCCAGGATTTGAGTTAAGTTGGAATCCTTTCTATTTCACTTATTAACTGGGTGACTCTAAGCAAGTCCCTTAAGCCTCTGGGCCTTGGTTTCCTCAGTTATGCCATGGTGCCCATGAGAAGTTGTTCTAGATAATATGTAGGCTCCCTTTTGGTTAAAAAAAAATCCCAGGTAATGCTGGTAAGCCACACACTATCCTACTCAGCTGAATCCCCAGAGGAAGGTGAGTAGGATGAAGGATGTATGTCATCCCCTGGCGTTGGATTCAGGAAGGCCAATTTACTACTGGGTTATCTTGGGAAATTGTCTTAACCTCTCTGGGCCTCATCTATAAACAAAGAGATTGGACTTGATAACCTTGTTTCTAAATCTCTGAATCTGGGGTCCTAAGAATATTTTGGCTCCCAACCATACAAGCTGGCCCTTAACTATAGAAACCCAACCAAAGAAGATAACCAGACGGTCTCAAAGTTGCAAGCATTTCTTACCAAGAGTCTCTTCTTAGAATGGCCATTCAATACAACTGACCAGATGACCGGAGAGACTTCTACCCTCTTCTCCTGCTTCGTCTAGCTCTTGATCAAGGTAGGATCCTCAGCCTTCAACTCAACCAGTTTCTCACCTTATCCCAGAATGGGGCCTAGTAATAATAAGAAAAGGAAGGAAAGGAAATTCCACTGTTGGTAGAAAGAGGATTAGATTTGGTTCCCAAAAATCTCAGTTCAAATCCTGGCTCTGTTAGTTACTAGCTGGGTGAAATTAGGCAAGCCACTTTATTTATTTCAGCATCGGTTTCTCCATCTGTAAAATGAAGAAATTAGACTGGATGTCCCCTCTCTCTCCAGATCTGTGATACTTGAATCTGTAAAATGAAGGAAATGACTGGATCAGGGATGCTTGACCTGGGGCCCCTCTGGCGTGTGTGGATAGATTTCAGTAAATGTGGGAATGTCGATAACTATATTTCAACATAGCTAATAACTTCTTTGTAATCCTATGTGTTTTATGTCACACACTTACAAGCATTATTCTGAGGAGTCTGTGCATGTCATCAGATTGCCCAAGCGGGCCATGAACCCAGCTGTTCAAAGCCCCTGGAATAAATGATGCCCAGGATTCCTTCCATCTTTAAACCTCATGAACAGCAGCTCCTCCTTCTGTCTCCACCCTCTCCCCTCCCCCCTCCAATGGCCCTGGTTCTCCAACCAATGTTGCTTTCATTAGCAGTATCCCCAAGCCCATCCCATCACTTATTCTGTTCTTAACCCCAGAGCACCCTATCCACTTCCAAGATGAAATGCTGGGTCTGATTTTATTCTCCAAAAAAAGAATTTTACTTCAGCCATTTGGAAATGTGTGGATTAATTCTGTTTTGTGGTAGGACAGAGGAGGGAAATTGTGTTTGTTTTTGTTTTGTGGGGGCAATGAGGGTTAAGTGACTTGTCCAGGGTCACACAACTAGTAAGTGTCAAACGTCTGAATCCGGATTTGAACTCAGGTCCTCCTGAATCCAGGGCCAGTGCTTTATCCACTGCACCACCTAGCTGCCCCAGGAAATTGTGTTTGAAAACCACTAGTGGTACGAGCGAAAAGGAAAACAGGTGCTCCACTTGTATGGTTTATTTGGCCAGTTCCAATGATGATGATTATTTTACTAATCCTTTGTTGCATTGAAGTGTCCTCACCCTCAAACCCCATCCCCACTTGTCTCCTGGAAGAAGTCCCACAGCCCATTGGAGGTTCCCTAAGTGTATTCAGCACTGGTAGCAACGGAAGGAACAGGCTAGGAAGTTAAAAGGTTTTCTCCTATGCTCCCTTTCCTTTCACTTAAGCACTCAAGGGAAAGGGAAAGGGGAAGTTATAAATAGGGGCCAGTGCTGACTCTTGGAGTAGACAAAGAACGGAAATATTATTTACCAGCATTCAAGAGGCAAAATACACTGAGGCTAGTATGAGCCTTCCATTCTAGGAGCTGCAGTTATGGGTGGAGGGCCAGACAATGGGCAGATGGGATAGCATGGGGTTGGGGATGGTGCCAGTGAGACCAGCATCAAGGCTGGGGAAGAGAATGAAGATCAGCCTGAAGTGTTTAAGGTTAGTTTCTCTCTGCCCCTTCCCCCAAGTCCCTTCTCCCTTCCTATTCATCCCTTCCCTCCAGAGTTCCCATTCCTTGCCCTCTCCCTTTACCCCCTCCTCTGGCCTTTTTTACTTCCCTGAACTACAGGGTCACCATCAGAGACCAAGTTGAGAGGTCCCCAGTTCTATTGCAGTGAAAGTTGGAATGGCTCTGGGAGCCCGTGTTTGAATCCCGTATGACTTTTCCTCTTATAAAAATATGTTATTGATACTTTTTTAAATGTTACTTTCACTTTCAGTGACTCCCTTTCCCAAATAGAGCCCTTCCTTGTAACAAATAAAGCACGGGCAGGTTAATATATTTCCTCCAAAGACGTGGGAATACTTGGTTACGTGTGGTGCAAATGACACTAGTGGGGGAGTTGGCTTCTGCTACTAACTTTCTGTCTGGCTGTGAACAAGTGACCTCCCCAGCCTGGGCCTGTTTCCTCATTTGCAGCATGACAGAATGGGACTGAATGCCCTTTCTCTGTCAGATTACTATTATGGGCTAGCTGGGTTTGTGAGGGCTGGGCACCATGCCACCATATTTCAGATTGTTTCTATGGAGCAGTGTCTTCCATGAAGCAGTACTGTAGAATGGGATAGAACACTGGATTAGGCATCAGAAGATCTGGGTTTGAATCCTGCCTGAGAGACTTATTAGCTCCAGGATCACAGGCAAGAGACAGCTTTTGTTTCTTCATCAATTAAATGGAGATAATTACTTGTATTACCTTCCTTAGAGAATTGTGGGGAAAGTACTTTGCACACCACAAAATGCTGGTTATTGTTGTTATCGTTTGGAACTTCAGGAGCATAGCTTGTTTACAAGACAGTAACGTACTTTGTTGTCTGGCATTGCTCTCTCTTTCAGACTGTGTGCAGCCCAGAACTACATATAGACTGTTCTCTTAACTGTTTCATGTGCATGTGTCTTGTGTCCACTGTAAAGATTATAAACTCCCTGAGGTGTTTATAATTCCCTCCTTCTTCAAACCCTACCAGTGTACTGAATGAGCCACAATGATTGGCACAAAGGACTACATGTTCAAGGTCAGAGTTGACAAACATCTGCCTCAGGGTTTCTGGGATATATCTTTATTATTTCCTGGATAGATTACATAAATGTTTCAGATGCTTAGGTTACTCTTTTCTACACCACACTTTTAGTCTCGGTGCCAGAAGAGCCTCAGAGGTCATCCAGTCCAATCCATACCTGAACAGGAATCCCCACTTCAGTATTTCTGACAGTCAGTCATCTAAACTCTGCTCAAAGACCCTCAATGATGGGGTGCTTCCTACTGCCTGAGGTAGAACATTCTACTTTGGGATGTTCCTGATCATTAGGAAGTTCTTCCTTATATTAAACTGACATTCACCTCCCTGTAACTCCCATTCATTGGTCCTTATTCTGGGACCAAGCAGAAAAAGTCAAGTCCTTCCTTTGCACCAAAGGTCATTTTCCAAACAATACACAATACACAAAATACTAATATGCTGAGGTCTTGAGTATAGCAGATGAGCAGGAAGGCTTAAGTGATGGGGGGGCAACATCTCAAGTGATTTTCTCCACTTCCTTTCACATGGCCACAGGCCTCTTCCTTGGAGCCTCTATTCCCACTCCTCCAAGCTCACATTAGGCACCACTCAGTCACTCGCTCTTCAGAAAAATGTATAAAAAGAGGTATCAGAAAACAAGTGTTCTTGGTGAAAGGGGAAGGAAGTTGGTCCTCGCTGTGGAGCTCACTGGACCAATAAGACTTCTGTTGGGCTTGGAGAAGCTTACTAGACCCATGTTTCTCTATGAAAGGTCCATGACTTGCTCATCCTCGCAATAATGTGGAGCATTTTTCTGAAGCTGGGATTGGCCCAACGTCAACCATGCAGGCGTGCTCTGTCCACTGAATTCCCAGCTGGTAGATCTTTTCCTTGAACCCACCTTGATTTGCCTGGAAAGTGGCTCAAAGTTTCCTTCCTTTCTACAGAGTAGAACAAATATGCTCATAGCCTGATGGAATGGGCCAGTTCTGATGAATGGTCCCATGTTTTCTCTTTTCTCTGAGTTCCCAAAGACCTTGCTTGAAGTTTTCAGAGGCCCAGGGACTCTCTTGTCCCCAGCCAGGCCTCTTAAACCAAAGAACAGCCCCAAAGCATTCTTTTAGTAGGGAGCCTCATACTAAGAGGAAGTAGGCTTCTGGGAGCCAGGAGGAAAGATCAGGGATTGGAGGGTTAAGCAGCTCCTCTCTAGTGGATAATGCCAGGATGTCAGAAGTCAGAGCAGCTGCCGAGCTGGGCAGGTGTTCATCAGCTTCAGCCTGAAGCTTCCTACCAGTCCACTGAGGCAGGCCAGGGAAAACGACAGCATCCTATCCCGGAGCCCTTAGTCCTCCTAAGAGCGTAGCTGAGCCTGGAAGTGCTCACAGCGGGCATGCTTCATAGTCAACCCATAGATTGGGGTCAGGTCCAGCTCCACTCCAGAGGGGACGCTGAACTCCATCTGATGCAGCAGCATGGCCAGGAAGAGGAAGACTTCCCCCCGGGCAATCATCTCCCCAATGCATTTCCTCTTCCCCAGGCCAAACATGATCACCTTCTCACTCAGGGCCTTGTTGATGGTCCCATCTGCACTGAGGAATCGCTCTGGCCGGAACACGGACGGGTCCCCCCATAGTTTCCTGTCACAGGAAGAATGACAGATGAGATGGGAGTTTGGGAGATAGGGTGGGGCCTCCAAACAGCTGTCAGAGCCCTAGATCCAGACTGAGAGTTGGGTGTCAGGGAGCATGTGAGTGGTCACCCTGCCCTAGAAGCCCTTTCCCCAGGGGGCTGGCCCAGTCCAGACCTCAGGCCCAAGGCTTAGCCTCTTAAGGATGACTCAGAAGGCTTTGCAGTGAGGAAGTCCCTTGCCTTCCACCTGGCTGACAATCACCATCAGACACACCAAAGGCCCTCCACCAAGGCCAGGGTAGATGACTTACTGGTCATGGTTAATCTGCCATTGGTTCACAAAGACGCAGCGTCCCTTGGGAATGTAGAAGTTGTTCAAGGTCGTGGCTCTGGTTGTGCTGAGTGGGGCAAGAAACCTCTGTCAGACTCAGGAGGAAGTGGGGGGATTGGTGTGTCCCCCATGGCTCCCTGCTTCCTCTCTTCCCAGATGCCCCTGGCTGCCACCACCTCCGTTCTGTCCCTCAGCAATGACCAGGGGAATAGAATTCACGAGAGACTGACACCCACTTCCCTGCCCTCCCTCATTCTGTCCCGGGGACCTCTGCACTGGTGGATGAGGAATGTCTTGTGGCTGGTGACTTCTGGGCACCAAGAAGAATGAGGCCAGGTGTGGAAGTGCCATCCTCCTTCGTGCAAGGTCTCACCTGTGGGGGATGGTGAAGGGGAGGAAGGAAGAGTGCCTGAAGGTCTCCAGGATGAAGGCCTCCGTGTAGGGGAGCTGAGGCCTGTCTGAGAGCTTGGGCCAGCGCTCCCTGCCGATCACCAGGTCTGCAGGACAAAGAGGAGTCAAAGGGAGCCGGCTCCAAGCCAGCCCTGCCTTTGGGTCCTAAGGGCTCCCCTCCCTTCCCCAGCCCTGGACAGAGTCAAGGGAGGTCCTGCCTCTCCTTCCACCTACCCAGCTCCTCCTGGATCTTCTTCTGGACCTCAGGCCTTGCCACAAGGTACATGAGACTCCAGGAAATGGCTGTGGTGACCGTGTCAAAGCCTGGAAAGAGCGGAAGGAGAATATTAATGATCATCCTAGCCCCCGTCCATACAGCTTTAAGAATCTACATGGATTGTGCCTTCCTACAACCTCATGAGGAAGGGGCTAGTATTATTCCTATTTTATAGATAAGGAGACTGAGGCTGAGAGAGATGAAATGATTAAGTGGCTAAGACAAGGTTTGAGCTCAGGCATCTCCTGACCCCAAGTCCGGTGCCCAGACACCTGGCTCTGTGCATTTGGGTGACATGATAGAGTCTTTCTGAATGCTTTTACCAATGCCAGGCCCCACTCCTGCGACATAAGGAGAGTAATGGTGATTATGCCCATTTTATAGATGAGAGGCCGAGGGACTTGCCTTGGGTCACTCCACTATGTCACTGCTAGAGGGGGAGTGGAGCCCAAGTAGTCTATTCCTTGTACCTCATGAAAGGGCCTCCCAGATAGGGGCCAAGAGGGGCCAACCATTTTCAGATCCTCGTCACTTCCTTGGGGTTGGATGCCATACGTCTCTTAATGTGCCCATGGCAGCATCTCAAAAAGACAGTGGGGAAGACTGTGCTCCATGATCCCTGAGGCCCAAAAGTATGGACAAAACTCCCCCAGGACTTTCCCTAAATAAGGATGCCTTGATGGCTCTATGGATCTTCTGAAAGCCACAGCTGAATCCGAAATTAAGATGGTTAGTTCTCCCCTGAATGAACACAGGGCAGCCTGAAATATCCTATTGTTGGTGTTTGTTAGGAAGATCCTATGGGCCCTGGGAAAGACCAGCCTTATCCACAGACAGAGTGGGCTACCAATGCAGTATGCTTTGAAGGACACCAGAAAGACCTCTTTACCCACCCCCAACCCCCAAATATTTCCATCCCTGATCTGCCATAGTGCCTGGAATTCCACCATTAGGGCTTTGTTCCTCTGGTTAAATACCTCTAGGAGGGGGGTGGGTAACAAGTGAAGCATTCATGAGACATGAGCACCCTACAATGACTGAGTCTACCAGATCTTTTCCAGTTAGGGATCAATAGTAGGTCAGGAAAGATGCAAAGCCTAATAAGTAAGTTCTGATAGAAAAGAGGGTAGAGGGGACAGCTAGGTGGTGCAGTGGATAAAGCACTGGCCCTGGATTCAGGAGGATCTGAGTTCAAATCCAGCCTCAGACACTTGACACTTACTAGCTGTGTGACTCTGGGCAAGTCATTTAACCCTCATTGCCCTGTGCGAAAAAAAAAAAGGGTAGAAAAATGTATGGGGGGAGAAAGGAAACATGGGTGACCGTGGAGGGCTGTGCCCATCCCTGAAGTGCTGGGAGAACACCTTGGGAGAGATGAGGGACCAAGGGAAATCCTGGTCAACCTCACAGTCGTGCCCAGGGGTGGCATGGGCCTGGGCATTTGGAAGGCAACTCTTACCAGCTCCAAAGAGGTCAAGGACAATGTTCACAATCTTCTTTTCTGACAGCAGGACGTTAGCATTCTCATCCAACTTTTTTTCCCGGCCATGTTCAATTAGGCTGTCTGTGATGTCCCGGATGCAGCCCTGGTGGGGCAAGGCTAGAGGGTTAGGGCAGGCAGGATGCCAAGCACCAAACTGCTGCTCTGGCTAGACCCCCTCCAAACCCCATTCCTTCCCAGCTCTGCACCTCTTCTCAAGCTATCCTTCCTCCCTGGAATGGCTGGTCCTTTCCTAGCCAAATCCTATCCATTTTTCCTACTTCTAGGAAACTTTCTCTGACCTCTCTGAGCCTCCGATGAGTTTGTCCTTTTCTAAATTCTTCTAGGGCCCACTCGTGTGGCTCTTCCTATGTAAGCATATCTGATTTTTTTTTAAGAGGAAATCAGGGTTAAGTGACTGTCCCAGGGTCACACAGCTAGTAAGTGAGGCCAGATTTGAATGTTAGAGGAAAGAAGCATCACTGTCAAAATACGTGCACACTACAGCTTCCATGGGGATAGTCTGCACCCTGGAATTTCTTTGATGTTCTATCCTCAAAAAAGTCAGGAAGGATGAGTGAGATTAGGAGAATGAGGTAAAATCACAACCCTTTGGTGAATGAATTGTTAGCTTGTAGAGTGTAGGGACCAAACCTATTCTAGGGTCACATCCTGCTAGAGGGCTAAGAAACAAGATTCCTGCACAAGATGCGTGGGCATCTCTCTCTCTCTCTCTCTCTCTCTCTCTCTCTCTCTCTCTCTCTCTCTCTCTCTCTCACACACACACACACACACACACACACACACACACACCCCACTACAAGACCCCTAGAAATACCTCCCAGAAGAACGAATCTTCCCTGGAGGCCACGGGTCTGGCCTTGTGTCTGAAGCTCAGCTCTGGGGGCCCCTACCTACATGCAGCAGGAGCAGCATTAAAGATGAAAACAGACAGAGAACAAAACAAGCTCTGCCCTATGATCAGCTCTCATCTCCTAGATTTCTGGCACATGGGGTGCTACCATAGCTAACTCGGACTTTCTAGAATTCTTCAGACTGGGTCGTGTCATGGGTAGACCTGGATTTAGAAAGACGAGTTCAAATCCTCTCCAGACACTTCTCAGCTCTGTGACCCCAAGCAAACCATATAACTTCTCTCAACTAAAGTTTTCTCATCTGTTAAATGGGAATAATTATAGTATCTATCTCCCAGGGATGTTGTGAGGACCAAGTAAGATATTACACGTGGGGTACTTTGCCAACCCTAAAAGTGCTATCTATCTATTATAGACTCTGGAGCCTTCTTGCTCAGACCTGTGGTACCTTATTGACCCTTTTCTGCCCAACTTCTTTCTGGCCTGTCCCTCTTCTATACACTTAGTTTTCCTAGCCCAGCCTGCCTCTCAGGCACCCTGATGCTTCCTTATTGCCTCCCCCCCCACACACACACACCCAGTAAGCCACCCTATTCCTGGTTCCTCCCAGCTTGGTTAGATGCCAACACAGTCCCTTTTGTTACCTTTTCGAACCTCTTGTAATGTTCTTTCACCAGCTTCTGAACAAAGTCAGTGACTTTCTCATTCAGGTCCCGGAAGACTGTCATCTTGCTGCTGGGCAGGTATCTGAGCACAGGGATGAAATCGGCTGGGTTCCCAGAGGCAGCGACCTCAACAAACTGAGCACTCAGGGTCACGATGCTCAGCAGTTCTTGATCTTCGTGCTCGTAGCGCTTTCCGAAGCAGATGGCGCAGATGACGTTGGCCACGGACACCACCACGTACTTGAAGGGGTCAAAGTGCCCCTTCTGCTCCTGGAATTTCTGGATCAGGAACTCGGCTTCCTTCTTCACGTGCTCCTCCAGGTAGCAGGAGGAAGAGGATGGGGAGGAGGACACGGAGAAGGTCTTGAGAGCACTCTGGGCCAGCTTCCTTCGCGCTGCCCAGACCTCCCCTGAGTCAGCCCCAAAAGTCAAGGACTCACCATCCTCGATTAAAGAGAAGCTGTAGAGGTCGGGTCGGCCCTTGAAGTCCTCCCCCTGCCTCACCAGGGCCTGCCGAATGGTTTCCAGGCCACTCAGCACCAGCACAGGGGTGGAGCCGATATGAATCTGCATCACATCCCCGTACTTCTCTCTTAGTCGGGCCAGGGCCAAGTGGGGATTCTTCCCCAGGGTCAGTATGTTGCCAATCAGAGGCCAAGCCCAGGGTCCAGGTGGGCTTTTGAGTCCCTTGGGCACCCTTTGAGGGTAAGACTCAATGATCCAGAAGACCAGGCAGAAGACAGTGGAGGCCATAAGAAGCTCTGTTACAGTGAAGGATCCGGGCAATGCCAACAGGGAAAGTGCACTCGTCAACATCTTTGGTATTTAGCAAAAACTGTAGCTGTCAAGACAGTCAGGAGGAAAAACCTGTCACACCATGGGAATGGGGGACTGGAGAAGGGCACAGCAGTCCTATGAGCCCAAGGATGTGCCATGATGGGGGGATGGGGCTGAGTCACAGGGAAGGGGTAATACCAACTTGCCATCCCTTCAGGAGAAGAATGCCCGCCAACATGGAGCAGGGGAGGTTGGGGGCTCTCCCTCAACAAAGGGCAACAAAGGGAGGCAATGGTGACCCTGGGTAGTTTTCTGATGTCTGTGGCCCCCTGAATCCTTCCTGCATCTGTCCCCTTCACTCCCTTCTACTGCTGAGCTTTTCCCACACAAGAATGGAAGCGGAGATTACACCAGAAGCAGTAAGGGAGCCGTGAGCAAGGAGCATGTGCCTCTGCATTCTAGGGAGATCCATGGGCTTGACCTCCTGGGTACCTTGTCTTTAGGGTGCTCCTTCCACCACCACTGCACCTTCTCAGGAGTCTTGGAATATAGAGATTTACAGCTAGACAGAAAGTCAGAGCCCGTCTGGCCCAATCTCATCAATTACAGATGGAGAAACAGAGGCCAGAAAGGCTCATGGTCACACATTAAGTCGGTGGCAGAGCTGGGACTTAAGCCCGGGTCTTCTGATTAGGTCTGTGCTCTTTCCACTGGCCTACACTGCCTTCTTTTGCTCATGCCCCTTCCTGCAGAATCCACATTGAACCCATTTTAAATTCCTCAGTCTCCCTGATGACACCAAACTGAGTCTCTTCCTGAGTATAGAATCATTTATGTTGGCATTTAGAGTCACAGAATGACAGAAATGGTCGGGACCTTGGGGATCATCTGATCCCCCCTCCCTACAACTTCCCTAAGCCCAAGGGAGGGGAGGTGACTTGTCTTAAGTCCCATAAGCAAATTAGGAGCAGAAACAAGTTTAGAACCCAAAGTTCCTGAAGTAGCTGACCCCTGGCCAGGGACTGTCTCCTAGCTTTCCCTCCCCCATTTTCCCACGTGTGTGCCTTGTCTCTCTCTAACCAGGCCCAGAAACTGTGTTCTCTCCTTGTCTTTCTCCCTCTCCCCTTCCCCTCCTCCTCTCTTCTTCCCCCTCCTCCTCTTTTCCCTGTCCTTCCTCCTCCTCCCTTCCTCCTGCAGTCTGGCTATATAGTCAGACACAGAGCTGGGCCCACAAAGCTTCCTGGACTCAGGGGCCCTGAGGCTTTTGCATTCAGGGACCCAGAATTTAAATCAACCAGCACTGGCTGCTCAGATTCAGTTGAGAGATAGCAACAGGGTAGATGCTATAGTCTGGGAGAATAACAGGGAGGAGGGAACATGCAGGAGATCCTTCCCTTCCAACTTTGCCCCAGGGTGAGGTCATGCCCAAGGCCTCACCTCAGGCCTTGGATATCTGCCCCAGTGGCCTGCCCTCTTGGGAATAGCCTAAGGGGTTACAGGGGAAGCAGTTTCCCTCTCCCTTCACAGTGTGAGTCAGGAAAGACATGGGCACCCCCCTCCTCTCTGCTCCAATCGAAAACACAGACACAATAACGTCCTCCTGGTATGTTGAGACTGCCGGAACTTTGGGATCCGGGTGGTGGGAACACAAAATGTCCTACCTTATCCATCCTGGGGGACAGCTAGATTGGTGAGGTAGATAGAGTGCCAGGCCTGGAGTCAGGAAGACTCATCTTCCTGAGTTCAAATCCAGCCTCAGACACTTGCTAGCTGTATGACCCTAGCCAAGTCACTTAACCCTGTTTGCCTCAGTTTCCTCATCTGTAAAATGAGCTGGCAAACCCCTCCAGTAGTTTTGCCAAATGGGGTCATGAAGAGTCAGACACGACTGAGACATCTCAACAACAACAATCTATCCTGGAGATACAGAATAAGAGTCTGGGGACCCCTGATCCCTTGGGGAAAGTCCGATGGGATCCAACTCAGAGGTATATGCACTTCTGTGTAAAGTCCAGTCTGCAGAAGGGAAAGCACCTAGTATGTACTGGGGACCACCCTGGTCAGAGCGGAGAGGGGCAGAAGGAAGGTGTGCCCACGGAAGTGAATGCAGAGCTTAACCAGCCAACTTTCTTCCACTCTGCTACAAGCCCTGGATGGCGGCCATCGTGTCTACCAGAGCCTGGAGTCAGCTCCAAGATCACTCAGCATGGAAAGCGCAGCAGACAGTCTGTGTAGCTCACTCCCAGTCAGTGGGGTTGGGGTTGGAGTATGGGGAAAAGATGGAGGGGGAGGGGGGCGATGGTCGGATGTGCTCATTAGAAAAAGGCGAGAGTCGATCCCTGGGGTGGCGAAATCCAGTCCACATTTTCCTTCTCACATCATTCTCCATGAATGAAAGATACATTACTACTCCATCGGCCTGTCACCCAGGAAAAGGGAATACTCTGAAAGGTTTTTTGCTGATTGAGGCTGCAAAGAAACTCCAGCCTGGCATTCTGGACTAGATCCTACCGCAAAGGGCTCTACTTTTGGTCCAGATTCTCTCTAGGAATTAAAACGCGCGGTAGTGAATGCAAATACAGCCAGAGAGAGCCGGCTCAGCACACAGCCCTGGGGCACACGGCTCAGCACACAGCCCTGGGGCACGCGGCTCAGCATCTAGTCTATTGCCCTACTATAAGAAGGCTCTCAAGGGATCACCGGATAAAATGAACGTAAGTGTAGTTGAAATAACACCACTGAAGAAGTTGGGAAGCCTCCTATCCTCTCCAGGCCCAGTTCTGGCTCACTGGCCCTTCTAGACCATGGGTATGCCATCCCTTACAGCTTTCCCACCATGATGAGAGAAAAAGGGAAGGCATAGTCAAAGGATTCTCAGGGACACAGTATTTCTCTGGCTTTAAGACACTAATTGTCTTGAGTCACAGGACTAAGCCAGGCAAAACCCAAGGAGTAGAGTAACCAGTAGAAAACCCCCAACTCCTTCCCAGAAGTTAAGATGCTAGCTGGGAATAAGGTGAGTATGGAGCAAGTGGAACAAGCCTCCAGGGGCCTACTCAGACTAGACATGGCAGATAACAGCTAACTTTTTGCTGAAAGGGATTTCTGAGCTCAGATCATGCCACTAAAGGTCACACTTGGACCCAGTACATGGGAATAGGACTAGACACTGGGGAGTTCTATAAACCATCAAGCCTGCATCACCCTCGTTTTATTCTCTGAAGTGTGAGATTTCTTTTTTGAAGTTCTGATTTGTCCCTGTAAGGTCCCCAAGAGCAGGAATTGTTTCATTTTTTTATCTTTGGATTTCAGTATCTAGCAAAGGCAAGAGATGCTTAATAAATGCTTGTTGAATTAAATGTAAATCGCCTGCCTGATTCACTTCACTTATGGGATTATGTGTACTTCAACCTTCCCAGTTTGATTCTTTTATTCAAAGGTTCCACAGAGGCACAAGCTGGTTGCCTTCAGAGGAGAGGGGTAGATATTAGAAGAATAAATGCTAGTAAGGGAAGGAAGGAAAGAGGAAAAAAAGTAACTCTACAACTAGCTCTGGGGTAAGACCCACCTCACCCCACCCCCACACATTTTTGTCCTGGCATGTTGTTAAAATTCAATGGAGTTGCATGTCAGATTAATTTTTACTGGTGAGGGAAACTGAGGCCCAGAGAGGCAGGGATTCTCCAAGAGCTCACAGTTAATTTGTGGCCAAGATGAGACTAGAGTCCAGGTTTGATGACTCCTAGTCCAGAGATTTTGTGACACTACAAAGACTCACAAAATTTCAGAGTTCAAAGGAAGCTCAGATGTCGGCTAGTCCCATAGATACCTAACAAGAATCCCCCTCTCTTTCCCTGATGGTGGTCATGTAGCTTCTATTTTAAAACCCATAATTATGAGGTGGGGTGGGGTAGGGGACTCATTCCTTTCTAGAGGAGCTTGTTCTGCATTTGGACAGCTCAAATGTTAAAAAAGGTATTTTTTTTCTTAAATCAAGCTTATGTTTCTTTCTTTTTTTGCAGGGCAATGGGGGTTAAATGACTTGCCCAGGGTCACACAGCTAGTGTCAAGTGTCTGAGGCCAAATTTGAACTCAGGTCCTCCTGAATCCAGGGCCAGTGCTTTATCCACTGTGCCACCTAGCTGCCCCTTACATTAAGCTTAAATCTGCCTCTGCAACTTCCATCCATCATCATTCCTACTTGTTTTCTTTGACCAAGCACAAGAAGAGTAATCTCTCTTCCACATGATATCCCTCCAACTTTCTGAAGATACTGGTCAATACCCTTTCTCCCCCTCACCTCCATTAAGTCATCTCCTCTTTGGGCTAGAAATTCCTAGTTTTTTCACTTGATCCTTATATAATACAGTCCTGAGGTGCCTCACTGCACCAGGCACATGCCATTGAATGTATTCCAGCTAGCTTAGCTAAGGTTTCCTTTCAAAACAGTGTCCATAACTCCCACAGATGCAACCTAGTATTTGTATTATATTATATAACCAGCCTAGAACAGAAAAATGAGGTTTATCTTAAAATATAAAGAGCCTGGATAAGAAAGTATATGCCCTCTGGCATATTTGATTCTTCGACCCCCTATACCCCCTTTCAAGGTAAGAATTAGAAAGGGCTGCTACAATTTCTGCAGCAGAGGTGCCAGTGCATTCTTATATCCCTGGCCAGTTAGAGAAAGGACAGGGGGACTAGAGAAAATCCCCAAGTTTATCCCTATAATGAGAGATCCTTGGAAGCTGTGGCACAGGTGAAATGGGCACCCTGGAGCCCTGAGAAGTAATGCCTGGCACAGTTCCTGGCAGAGTATGTATTTAATCCATGTTGATTGATAATAGTGGTGTAACAATACCACATGTATATGGAGCTCTAAGGTTTATGAAAATCCATTTCTCATGACAACCCTGTGAGATGAGTAATGCAAGTATTATTGTCCCCATTTTACAGGTAATGAAAATGAGGCTAAGAGAAATGAAGTGATGCCCCTGCCCAGGATCACACAAGTTGGCAAAGGGCAGAGCCAGGATTCAATCCCTAACCCCCTAGATTAAAATCGATTGTTCTTTCCGCTGAATTAGCTGGAGAGTTGACTGCAGAATCCTGTTTTTTTAGGGTTGTCGAAGGAGAATGGGACTGGGAGTCAGGACACCCGGGTTTCAACCCTGGCACAATTGGACTAACTGAATGACCTTGGATAAGTCACTTGACCTGTGTGAAGACCTGCCTTTCTTCCCTGATTTTCATCTCTTAGGGCTCTCCCTATTCTAAAATCTGGTGGCTCCCAGGCTTGTATGCCTGCAAAGATCAGGAGTCAGAGAGCTGTTTTCCTTAATTATTGAGGGGAAAGTGGGGAGGACCCCAGCACTTACCTGTGCCTGTGGGGTCAGCTTGGAATGAGACCGAGGGCTCGCCCAATCTTGGCCGAAAGATGCCAAGAACTAATCACCTCTTTAGAAGATGTGGGGAAGAGAGCTTTCAGCAAATCTTTATATGCAACCCGCCTCATCCTTATTGGCTAAGGTGATTGGCAACGTCTTGGATACGCCCTCTGGTGGGGCGGGGCGAGTTGGTGGGGGTCGGCTGGGGCAGAGAGGAGACTGTACCCCGAGTCGGAGAACCGGGATGTGGGTGCCTATCCAGAATTATTGGCTAGGGCGCAGGGGAGCAGGAGGGATGGAACTCGACCTCACTAGGGGGCCCCCTGGACCCAGGGTATATTATTGGAGGGGGCAGGAGTCGGGCACTTTTGGGAAACTCCTTTCTTGGACCCCTTTACAAAAAGTAAACCCTCAAGTATAGGCAGACTTCCAAATCTAGGGTCATCCTGAATTTTCAGAGGGCGCAGGTAGTCAGTCTAACCTGGGCTACGGTGGAGGGAACATCACCTCACACTTCTTGAGAGTTTTAGGGCGACTACAGCCTGCAAAGTTGAGGGGGATGCTGGTTTGGGGGGATCCTTTCCGCAGTGTTGCATGCCAAACATCTCGGTTCCTATCCACCGCCACACCCAACACCTCGCATACACACACAAGGACACCTCGGACTACCAATCAAGTGAGATATTTGTAAAAGCGCTTAGCGCAGAGCCCGGCACATAGTAGGAGTTTAATAACAAGTGTTTATTCCCACTTTGGGTTCAGGGTAAGGGCGTCCAGGGGGAGGGGGGCGTTGCCGATCCATCTGGGTCCCGCCCCCAGGCACGATCGGTGGCTTGGCTCAGGTTACACAGTGTCCAGGTTCGCGTGAGAGATTTAACTCGACCCCCGGCCCTCGACCCGGGGTCATATATCACCGGATCACCAGGAAGAAGAGAGGGGCCAGCCAGGAGGGAGGGCAACTGGCGGGGCTAGCGAGAGGGTGGGAGAGAAGGGAGAGGAGGAGAGAAGAAGGAGAGAAAGGAGGGCAAATGAGTCCTCTCCTTCTGACCCAACTACAGGCCGCCCTCGCGGGCAGAGTCCCTAGGTAGCTCTGCAGCTTAGCTTGTACGTTGGGCACTCAACGCCAATTTATTAAGAGCTGTCAGGGCGTCGAGTACCCATCCTTCTAGAACGGTGCGACCCCGACCCGTTTTTCAACAACCTTCCGATTATACACAAGGAGGACCTGTCATTTTCCAAATAGAAAATGTTCAAAACTCATTTTTTAAAAAATGCTTTGATTTACACGTGTTTACGGGCCAAACAACTTTAAGAAGGGAGCTCGGGAGAAGCACTAAACTTGCTTAGATAGTGGTGAATGAGCTCAAGGCGCCGGTGGGAATAGAGGGGGAGCCCACGAAGGACCAAAGACCCCTCTGCCTCCCTAACCTCCCCTTCCCCCCACTCCCTGGTCCTTCCTACCTAATCCTTAAAGCCCACCCACAACACCTCGTCCTTCGAGGCCATACCGACCCCAGGCATCAGTCAGCCAGCCAGAATCGGGGAGGGGTCTCCGACCGTTCAGCAAAATGCGTGCGACCCGCTACCCACCCCGTGTCACAGAGGCTGTGGACTTAAAATGCACCATGAGACTTAGACTTTCGGACCCGACCACAGAGGGAATTGGAGATGCTTAACTATGCACATTGCTCAGGGGAGGGTCTTTTCTTTTGATTGTTCAATTGAGGAGAGCGGTAGGAGGGTTAGAGTTGATAAAGGCTTGAATTATGTCTATACTTTAGACATAGGCACAGACATACACACATACATATACATATATACTTTATATTTATGTATGCATCTATGCATATTTGCTTATATACTTTTTCAGAGGAAACATTACAAAATAAGTGCGACCCCTCCGCGGCAGCGCGGACTGCGGGCGGAGGGAGCGGGCTTCTGCGCGATCGCCGGCTTCCAATCGAGCTCCAAGCCCAGATCGGCGCTCCGGGGCTCCCGGCTTTCCCAGGCGAGCGGCCGCAGCGGCGTGTCTGCTGCCGATATGATTTCCTTGGCTCCCCTGACCCTGCTCCCCACCCCGCGCCAGGTCGTCGGGGCTCGACCTCTGGCAAGTTCGAGGCAGAGTTGCGTGAGAAGTGACCGCGAGGGCGGGCGCAGAGTCCCCCAGCAGGCTGGCCGCCCGGTGCCGGTCACCTAGTCACGCAAGGGGAGGGGGGAGGAGAACGAAGAGGAGTGGAGGAGGAGAAGGAGGAGGGGAGGGGAGGGGAGGGAAGGCTGCTCTTAAAGGGCCAGGTCAGCAACCACGCGAAGGAATTCCAGGAATTACCGGGCGGGCCTCCGGGAGCGGCAAGGGCCGGGGGCTGCTTGGGAGGCCCGTGTAGTCGCCCTAGCTGCGGCCCAGAGGCCCGGGGTGCGTGCCTGGCCCAGCCCTGGCCTGGAAGGACCAGCACCGTAGGCACGCGCCTCGGACACATGGCACGCACTTTCCGGAAAGCATCCTGCCTTTCCCCCATTCCTCGCCTGGCAGTTGGCAGCTGCCACAGCTGGCAGCCTGGGGGGGAGGAACCCTGGAGCCCTGTGGCCCCCCGGGACAGGAAATCCAGCATCTTGAAGAGTTAGGACAAAAGCACCCTACTCCGGCCCTTCGGGATTTCCCGAAAGAGAACTAGCCAGTGGTACCCCTGGTTACCAAAGACAGAGAGACTAGAGCCCAAATCAAGTTCCTCAGCCGAGGATGGTTTTACATTCATTAGGCATTTGGGGTTGGGGGCTCTCATGCAGCACCACACACTCGCATAAGCATCAAACCCGATGCAACAGGTCAGAATTAGGAGAATTCAGAAAGTAGATCCCCCAACCCCACTTGGCATGGGGTCGAAATCCAAATACATGCTTACCCAATATACTTAATAGCCCAGAAGTGTCCTGTCACCCATTCTTGAAAGGCAGAGACTTTAATAACTCTTTGTACCAAAGCCCTCTTCCCCCGGAATTGCCCACTACAAGACTAAATTCAATGAATATCTGTTGACTCATTGATTGAGTTCGTTAAGACCACGTCTTGGGGCAGCTAGGTGGCGCAGTGGATAGAGCACCGGCCCTGGAGTCAGGAGGACCTGAGTTCAGATCCAGCCTCAGACCACTTGACACTTACTAGCTGTGTGACCCTGGGTAAGTCACTTAACCCCAATTGCCTCACCCCAAAACAAAAACAAACAAACAAAAAAAAGACCACGTCTTGACTTTAGGCTCCCACTGTGTACCAGAAACATAATGGAGAGAGAAGAGTAACTGGTGGGCCTTAGAACTGGCCTCAGAAGGAGCCAGGAACACCTGCATTCCCGACTCTTCCACCTCCCCACCTCCCACATAAAGGCTGTGTGACCCTGGGCCAATCTTTCAATCCCTCTGTGCTCTCGGCAGGTCTCTAGTAATTCCCTATCTCATTGAAATCAGAGGTCCACTTACTATTCCTACTATGTGCTAAGCCCAGAGGATACAAAGAAATGAAAAATCCTTCCCTCCCTAGAGGAGTTAACATGAAATGAGACTATGTACACACATTGACAAAGAGCCTGACATACATACAGTAAGTGCTTAATAAATACTTGTTGACATATATACTATATGTGTGTATGCATACCTATACATGCAATACATATATATCTCTATATATTTTGTTTGTTTGGTTTTTTAGTGAGGCAATTGGGGTTAAATGACTTGCCCAGGGTCACACAGCTAGTAAGTGTTAAGTGTCTGAGGCCGGATTTGAACTCAAGTACTCCTGACTCCAGGGCCAGTGCTCTATCTACTGACCCACCTAACTGCCCCTATATCCATATATCCATCTATATCTCCAAGATTTCATTGACATTGGGAACTCCCAGTGAGTGAGGAAGTTCCTCTGTCAATGCTGATCAGCATCTTAAAACTTAGCATCTACAACTCAAAGTCACTGAGAGGTTATAGCTTACTCAGGCTCACATGGCCAATATATGAACCCAGGTTTTTCTGACTCCCAGGCCATCTGCCAAATAAACATAAGGATGTTTATTAGTGGGAAGGAATTAGCAGTTGAGGGATAAGCCTGTGTATCCCCAGATCTTAGCACAGTACCTGGTATACAGTTAGTATTTAATAAATGCTCCATTTAGCTATCTGATGAGGCCTCTTGTAGAAGATAGTACACGAACTGTGCTTTGAGGGAAACTAGGGACTGTAACAGGTGAAGGTGAGTGCAATCCAGACATGTACATGCAAAGTCACACAGACAGATGGACTATAGTGTGGGAGGAAGAACAAAAAAGTCAGTTTGGTTGGTCCTGAGAACATGTGGATGGGAATAATTTGATGTGGAGTCAGGCCATGAAGGGTTTTAAATGTCAACTTTTTATTGATATCTTTTGTTTTGTCCATCACCTACATTTCCCAATGTATCTTTCTCTCCTTCCTCTCCCAAAGAGTCATCTCTTATAACAAAGAATAAAAAAGAAAAACACAATTTAGAAGAACGAATACACTATTTAAAAAAATCTGACATTATCTGCTAGGTTGGACACTCGTAGTCCCATACTTCTGTAAAGAAGGGAGGGAGGTTCCTCCTTATATCTCTTCTTTGGGGTCAAGCTTAGTCATTTTAATTTAACAGAATTTCAGTTATTTTTGTCATTATTGCTTTTTCTATTTACAATCCTTCCCATTTATGGTCATTACGTAGATGATTTCCTTGATTATTTCAGTTACATCAATTCATGTAAATGTCCTATGCTTCTCTGTATTCATCATATTCATTGGGGAGTTTTTTATAGCACAGTAATATTATATTACATTACCTACAACTTGTTTATCCATTCCCTGAATGGATGGAAATCTATTTTTATTCTAGTTCTTTGATAATAAAAAGGTGCTACTACAAATATTTTGATGTTTGGGGGCTTTTTAAAAAATAGTTGACCTCAGCCTATATGCTAAGCATTGAAATCTCTGGGTCAAAGAACCTGGACATTTTAGTCACTTTCTTCACATAATTCCAAATCGATTTCCAGAAAGTTGGACCAGCTCTTACCTAGAGCAATCTGAATTTGATCTTAGTGAAGTAGGGAATTTATTGAGCATGATGAAACCCTTGCTTTAGAAGGATAACTTTACTGTTGCCTGAGTATTGCAAAGAAAACATTTAAAAGGCAGACATAAAAGGCTCCCTTCCTATTCAAAAATCACCCTTTCGACCTCCTGTCACTAGGACGATTGTTCTGAGTTTTGTCTTTAAAGGTAGGGCTTGGATACATTGTCATTCACAAGCTCTCATCCACTCTACTTGGGACTAATCCCATTTTTGAAACTGCAACCCCGAGTCAGGTTTAATCTGTGGGCATTACAGTTTAGGATGTGCTGAAGTTTAGGATCAACTTATAGCTAAATTAGGAGTTGGTTTATGACAGGAATGAGGACTCAGACTGTGATTAACCATTGGGATAATCTGCTAAAATATAAGCACCAAGAGAATTTAGCAAGTCCAAAAATGCAGTTACTTATATGTTCAAAGAGAAGTCTGAGGCTCACACTTTGACACCAATGAGGAGAATGGATTTCCTGCCTTGAACAGTTGCCAGGACCTGCACCGTGATGCAGGGAAAATTCAGCTCATCGGATGAGAAGTAAGAAGACTTGGGTTTGAGTCTCAATAGGTAACATTTATGTAGTGTTCTAAATTTGATTTCAAAAAATTCTTCCATTTATTAACTTGAGTCACAGCACCCTGTGAAGTAATTTAGTTAATGTTATCTCCATTTTACTTTTTTTTAATCCCCATTTTACAAAAGAGAAAACAGAGACAAAGGGAGATTAAGTGAATTGTCCCTGTTCACCAAGCTAGTGTCAGAGGAAGGATTTGATTCCTAGTCCCATATCACATTATGGTCAATTCTCACTTCTTCATACTATATTGCCTTTTATGGACTGTGGGATTTAAGACAAACATTTTACTTCTCTAGGTCTCAGTCTCCTCATCTGTGAGATAGGGGGATGTCTACCCCAAGCATATGAAGACTTCCCCTAGCAGAATGGGCAGAGGACACTTTGTCCCAACAACCATGCTGGCAGCTGAAGCAGGCACTCTGCTATGGAGTACTGAGAAGTTGGTCAGACATCGAATATGCTAAGGTCATCTGCTGCATCCCTGGACATCACCAGTCATCTTGACTTTTGTCCTGCGGCTGGATTTCAATGACCTTGAGAGAGAGGGAGGCTGATGATTTTGTGTAACTCTGCCTCACTTAAATCTGATTCATGAGCATGTCAAGACTACCCATGATGTCATTGGTCCTCTTCAAAAATAGAGGAGGAACAGCAACAAAAGGGATTGGATAATGCGAACTCTAGGGACCATTCTCATGATTCCCTAACCTCAAGACCCTACACCATGACTTGTACCTGAGCCTGCCTTCTCTGTCCAGTTTCCCATACTCCCTGATTCCTCATCCTGCATAGAATTGTGGTACACTTGAGGGTGATGGTAGAACTTTAAAGAAACCTAATTCTTCCTGCCTCCAGCCCAGCTTTGCAAGCTAACCCTTTCTTGGTCCCATCCACAGCCTCCTAAAGACATAGTCCTTGTTGCACGGACATGGCCCCCAATCAAGGCCATTCTTTACAGTTCTCAGTGGGACAACTTCCTGTAAGCCTACCTATCTGAAGGCAAGACCACAGGACTGGGAGGCTAAGGTCTTAGGCCACTGATATTCCCTATCTCCTAGTCATAACTCCTGGTCTTTTGAATGTCAGAAGCCAACAATTCTCTGTCCAGAGAGTTCAAAGTATGGGGAGGTGTGTGGATAGGGAAAAGAAAGGGAGGAAGGATGTTTGAGTGCCCATGACCTGGACAGGAGATTAAAGGGCCTTTGGCTTGGAGCAGAATGTCCAATCCTGGGTCAAAGGTTGTCCAGGTTTGCGTGAGAAGCAATTTGGCTAGGATTCCCCAGCATGAGCTCAGATCAATGAAGAGAACCTGCTGGGGGAGGAAATCAGGGAGTGATTGGGCGTGGAGGGACAGTGAGGGGGAGAGAAATGGCAGGGAGCCTTGAGTCTGAGCTGAAGTGGAGGGAAGGATGAATTTTTGCCACATTTAACCAACTGGTCTCTGCCCACTGTACCCCCAACTCCTCCATATTTTCAATCTTCAATGAAGAAATTGACATCAATATACTTAGCCTTCACCATGTGGGGATAAGAGAAAATAGTTCCTTGTTCATTGAAATAGGATGAGATTTTATCAAGTGCTCTGCTAAAATCTGGGGAAGCTATATCCTTAGAATTCCTGTGATTTAGCAGTTCAGTAGTGACTTTGTAAAAAAGGAAGTAAGATGAATCTGGTATGCACTGCTCTTGATGAAGCCATAGGGGTTCTTTGTGGTTACTGCTTCCCTTTTGGGATTCTCGCTAATCATCTCGGTGACAGAACTTTCTAGGATTTTTCCAGGAATTGAAGTCAAGCTGATAGTTTGTAGATTTCATTCTCTTCCATTGAAAAAATTGAGATAGCACTGTCCTTCATTTGTGCAGTTCCTATTCAGTTCTTCACAGTCTTTCAAAGATCACAGAGGATGATTCAGTAATCATCTCTACCAGTTCTTTCAGTACTCTGGGATGTTATGCATCTGTCCCAGGTGACTTGGACTTTTCAAGGTTGGCTAAATGACCCTTTACTATCTTTCTACTTATCTTAGGGAACAGCTCTCTATTAGCAATTTTTGTCTCTTCTTTCTAATTGAAGCAAATAAAAGCTAAGCATTTCTACCTTATCTTTGTTGCTGGCTATCATTGACCCAATTGACCGGGATCGGTAGTCCTAACTCTTGGGTTCTCTATCCCTTTCCCATAATATGCTGTTTGTTTAAAACCTTTCTTGTTCTTGATTTTCCTCATCAGTTTAAACTTATGCTGAGGTAAAATTTGTTCCTAATATTATTCTTTTTTAGATTAAATTTTATTTTTAATTGTTAAGCATGTATTCCCCTACCTCCCTCCAAGAAAAACAAGTCATAATAAATATGCATAGTCAGGGCAGCTAGGTGGCGCAGGAGGACCTGAGTTCAAATTTGGCCTCAGACACTTGAGACTTACTAGCTGTGTGACCCTGGGCAAGTCACTTAACCCCAATTGCCTCACCAAAAAACAAACAAACAAACAAACAAACAAACAAACAAATAAATATCCATAGTCAAGCAAAGCAAATTCCCATATTGGTCATGTACAAAAATATGTGTCTCATTTTGCATTTTAGTTCGTCACCTCTCTGTCAGGAAGTAGACGGAATTCTTCTTTATCATCACCGTCCTCATCACAACAATAGCTAGCATTTCTATAGTGCTTTGAGGTTTGCATGTATAGCATGTGCAGCAGCCGCACATTAGTAAAACCATCTTGACCGATGGGTTAAACTAGGTTAAGGGTAACTGATGGGGGGATGTCTACTCCAAGCATGTGGAGATGTCCCCCTCCCAGATGGCCAGAGGAGAACAATTTGTTCCATTGGCCATGAAGGTAGCTGACGCGGGCAGGCCCTGGGAAGAGCTTAGAGCCTGGTCAGACACGGAAGTTACCAAGGTCATCCGCTGTACCCTGGGCCATCACTGGTGGTCTCAACTTTTTGTGTTGTCACTGGACTTCAAGAATGAACAACTATCCTCTTCAGGAAAAGCCTCATATCTGTTACTTAGATTCAAGAGTTTAATGTGAAAAACAAAAAACAAAAGAGTTTAATGTCCCTTCTTCCCTTTCATCTTTATCTGATCCTCCCTCCTTCTCCCCTTCCCAGCCCCAGGCTCACTCTCCCAACTCCTATTTGAAATTAGTAAGAGGGGGTCAGGGGGTACTCCTTCAGCATTCTAAGGGTACAGTCATGAAGATTTGGGATTTCTAGTACTGTCAGTCATGAACCAGTCACCAGTGTGATTCCCACTGGTTACCAACCAGAAGCATCAATTAGTTTTTTTTTTTCTCCCATGGATTCAGTTGGGTTTTTTTGTTTGTTTGTTTTTGTTTTTGTTTTTGTGGGGCAGTGAGGGTTAAGTGACTTGCCCAGGGTCACACAGCTAGTAAATGTCAAGTGTCTGAGGCCAGATTTGAACTCAGGTCCTCCTGAATCCAGGGCTGGTGCTCTATCCACTGTGCCACCTAGCTGCCCTTCTCCCTCATCTCTTGCACAATGAGGTACGGAACACATGGGGAAAAGGCATTTCTCAAGTCCTGGCACTGAGGCTTTTTCTCTCTTTGTCTAGTCCTCATAAAGTCCCCCTTAGGTGTGGCTCTCTGTTGAATTCTGGGGTTTGGTCCATTTTTAGAATCCACAGCCAGAATTTTCTCCATTATGGGGGTGGTGGCAAGTCACACTCCTTGAAGCTGCCTTCTCCCTTGGGTGGTTAACTTCCTATATGCTTCTGTATCTGTGCTTGTCCATGTTTGTCCTCAGTAGGTCTCTCTCTGTTTTGGGTTGGATGTATTATTTCCTGTTGGTCCCTTTTATCTAAATGCTATGGTAGATGGAAGGTGGGAGGAGAGAAGAAACTCTTCCTCTTCTCAAGAGCAGTTCCCTCAAAGGAGTTTGACTTGATCTGGAATCTTTAACTCAAAAAATGAAAATTCATATCCTTGTTACCCCTCTGAATTGAGCTCATCAAAGTAGCAATGACTGCTACTTGATACATAAGTTCAATAGATGTGACTGAACCTCTCAACCAATCACATTTTTTCTTATTTAAAAAATTAATCTTATAAAGAGATCACAGCATTAACTATATGTATATACATACACATAATTTTGTGTATATATATATATATATACATATATAAATTATGTATATGTGTGTGCATCTCATCAAATCCATTTGGTTGATTGACTGGGGTGAGGGAAGAACCCCAATTTTGCATTTCTGTGACTTTCTTCCATATTCCAATTTCCTGAAATTAGTCAGGATTCTGCCAAGCCTCATAAATCCCTTTTCTTCTTTGTTTTCACACTGAAGCCCTCCTACTTTTAAACACAATGGGAACCCTATTCCTAAAGTATATGCAACATCCTCTGCCTGCTGCCAATCCCTGTAGGAAAGTCTGGGGAACCTGCTTCTGGAAAAGTGTAGTGACATGTAATGTAAAAGAAAGGCCCTCCTCCTCGATCCAGAGTATGGACAGATATACTTACTGTTTCCATTCCCCTTAACTTGGAAGAGTGGTCTTTTTGATTGTTTGCTGAACTAGAACTGAGAGGCAAAGGACTCCCATGAGAGTGTCACACTTTCTTTATTGGCTGGAATTGAGGGAAGACATAAGCCTTTGAGTGGGAAGAGAGGTCTTTTTCATTTTGAAGAATTTTGAATGACTTCTCTTTCTGTTGTCCCTTCTAGTTTTCTTTATTGTAATATGAAAATGCTAATGATTTTTGCAAATTTACCCTGTAAAGATATTAATTTTCTCAATTAGTTTGCTTATTTTCTGGGATTGTTAAGTAAACCATCTTGTAATTTGCAAAAAGAATGAAGAAAGAAAAAAGGAAAAAGAAAGAAACAAAGAAAGAGAAATGTCATCTCTCCTCCAACATTTATACTTTTAATTTCTTTCTCTTGTCTTATTGCTATTGCTAGCATTTCTAAAACTATGTTAAATAATCCTAGGAAAAAATAATGCTGGGAAGAGGAAGCATCCTTGTAGTTATTGTAAAAGTTTCTTGAATTTCTCTATTGCAAATAATGGCAACTTTTGGTTTAAGATATACCTTTTATTATATTAAAAATGACCCTCCTCTGAATATCCTTTTTAGGGCTTTTAGGAGGAATGATTGCAATGTTTTATCAGTGGCTTTTTTTTCTGTATCTATCTATCTAGAGTTTTGGTTGTTTTTGTTTCCTACGTGATTTTGTTAGTTGTTTTCCTCATGTTGAATTATCTTCACATCCTTGGTATGGATCCAATTCTGTCATGGTGAACATTATATATATGTGTGTGTGTGTGTGTGTGTGTGTGTGTGTGTGTGTATAGCTATAGTTGTTTTGCTAGGGCTTTATTGAAAACTTTTGTATCAGTATTCAATAGAAATCTTAATCTATGGTCCTCTTTCTCTACCTTATCCCTCCCTGGTTTAAATATTAAAATCCTATTTGTCTCCA
Source organism: Dromiciops gliroides (assembly GCF_019393635.1). Classification (NCBI taxonomy): domain Eukaryota; kingdom Metazoa; phylum Chordata; class Mammalia; order Microbiotheria; family Microbiotheriidae; genus Dromiciops; species Dromiciops gliroides. Next base: position 48,741,327 of record NC_057862.1, read on the forward strand.
AAAAAAGAACATAATATAGTGCTTTCTTTCTCAATTATTAAGAATAATTTATGCAGTTTAGGTATTAATTTTTCTTAAAAAATTTGATATAGTTAACCTATATATAAAAATAGTGATGATGATGGTGGTGGTGACGATACATTTATAAAGTGCTTTAAGGTTTTCAAAGAACTGTATAAGTATTAACTCATTTTATCCTTACACCAATTCTGGGAGATAGGTGCTATTATTACCCCCATTCTATAACTGAGAAAACAGACAGGCAGAAATTAACTGACTTGCCCAAGGTTATACATTTATTTATTTATTTGTTTGTTTGTTTATTGTGGAGCAATGAGGGTTAAGTGGCTTGCCCAGGCTCACACAGCTAGTAAGTGTCAAGTGTCTGAGGTCTGATTTGAACTCAGGTCCTCCTGAATCCAGGGCCTGTGCTTTATCCACTGAGCCACCTAGCTGCACACCCCCTCCCCCCCAAGGGTTATTCATTTAGTAAGTATCTGAAACTGGATTTGAACTTTCTTACTCTAAGAAGAACATTCTATCCATTATGCCACCTAGCTGTCTGAATTAGTTTTCTCTTTAGTTGTGATTTTGTTGTTAATTTTTTGGAATTTTTTTTCTCTTTTAAGTTTAAAATTGATAAATTTTGTTATTGTTTCTACAGAACTAGCTTTTAGGGTTTAAAAAAATCATTTCTATAGTCTTTTTTTTGTTTTCCATTTTATCTATTTCTTTTCTACTTTTTGGGGGCAGGGGAGCCATGAGGATTAAGTGACTTGCCCAGGGTCACACAACTAGTAAGTGTCAAGTGTCTGAGGCCAGATTTGAACTCAGGTCTTCCTGAATCCAGGGTTGGTGCTTTATCCACTGTGCCACCTAGCTGCCTCCTCTTTTCTACTTTTGAGAATTTTTCTTATTGTGCTTATATTGGGTTTGTTAATTTGCTGTTTTTTTAGTTTTTCAAATTATACATTCGGTTAATACATTCTCCCCTTTCTGTTTTATTAATGTATGTTTTCAAATGTATACTGTTCTCTTTGAGGATCCTTGTGTCTTATCTGAATTCTTTTCTCCCATTAATGGTTATAATCAATCAATCAACAAGCATTTATGAAGCACCTACTAGGTGATAGTTATTGGAGTTACAAAGACCCCAAAAAAGTTATCTCAAAAAATCTACTTGCTATCAGGGAAAACAATATGTATATATGTAACTATATTGAGAATAAATGCAAGGTAGTTAAATACAAGGTATCTAACAAGGGAGAGAATAAATAGTTGGGGAGTTCAGATAGAAAAAATGAGGGATTTTACGGGGTGAGAGGGTTTATTCCAGACATGAGAATAAGTGCAAAGGCATAGAGTTAGAAGATAGATTGTTATGTGTAGAAACAGAGAGAAGCCTGGTTTGACCATCTGAGTTTGGGAAGGGGAGGTATATATAACAATCCTGGAAAGATTTACTGAGGACATCTTGTAAAGTACTTTAAAAGACAAACAGAGGAGTATATGTTTTCTCCTCAAGGCAACAGGAAACTGCTGGAGCTTGTTGAGAAGGGGAATGACATGGTAAGATCTTCACTTAAGTAAAATCACTTTGGCAGCTGTGTGGAGGATGGATCATTGAGGAAAGAGACTCAAGGCAGTAGACCACTGCAGTAATCCAAGCAAGAGGCACTGAAGGCCTGAGCTAAAGTCATGTCTGTGTGAATAGTCAGAAAAGGTCAATTCAAGACATGTATAAGAGCTAGAAATGATAAATTTGGCAAATGACTGGCTATGTGCAGAGAGAATGATGAGCAAGGGGTTGAAGGTAATGCTGAGATTATGAGCATAGGAGACAGGAAAAATGATAGATGGGGTCCTTGACAAGAATAGGGGAATTTTGTAAGGGAGAGGGCTTGAGGAGAAAGATAAAAAGTTCTATTTTGAGTACATTGTGGGGCAGCTAGGTGATGCAGTGAATAAAGCACCGGCCCTGGATTCAGGAGGACCTGAGTTCAAATCTGACCTCAGACATTTGACATTAGCTGTGTGACCCTGGGCAAGTCACTTAACCCTCATTGCCCTGAGGGGAAAAAAAGTCACTTGAATATATTGTGTTTGAGATGACATTTGTTGAAAATGTCCACTAAACAATTCCTGACTGATTCAAGCCTGGAGCTCATAAGAAAGGCAAAAGAACACAGGACTTGATATATAAATCCATGAGTCATCTGCATTGAGTTGATAATAATAAAAGTAAGAGTTAGAAATTATATAGCCCTTTAAGGTTTGCAAAGAACTTTACATGTTATCTTATTTGATTTTCCAACCAACACTGTGATATAGGTGCTATTATTATCCTAATATTACAATGGTGCTCTTGAGGTCAATAAGAGAAGCAGAAAGTAGAGAAAAGGGCCCAGGAGAGAATTTTGGGATGCCCTCACAGTTAAGAGGTATTATATCGATGAACCAGCAAAAAGAGACTGGGAAACTGCCATCAGAGGAGATATAGAAGAAAAACCAGGAATGAGGAGTGTCACAAAAACCCAGGCAATATTCAAGAGAGGGTAGGTGGTCTCAGATGTTAGAATGGTTGAGAAAGGTTGTCAGATTTGGCAATAAAAAACTCATCAGAGACAGCAATTTCATTTGAGTGATGAGTTCAGAAGCCACATTGGAAAGGAGGAGAGAAATGGAGACAACAGATATAAAAAGCTTTTTCTATGATTTCAGCGATGAAAGAGAAGAGAATGGAATCTTCAGGAGATGTTATAGTCTTTTGTCATTTTCAATCATGTCCAACTCTTTGAGACCCTACTTGGGGTTTTCTTGGCAAAGATATTGGCGTGGTTTGCTATTTCTATCTCCAGCTCATTTTACAGATGAGGAAACTGGGGTAAATAGGGTTAAGTGACTTGCCCAGGGTCACACAGGTAGTGTCTGAGGCCACATGCAGGCATAGTACTCTATCCACTGTGCTACCTAGCTGTCCACTGTTAGAGTCTAGTGAGGTTTTTTTCACAATAGAGGAGACTTGGGTGTGTTTCAAGACAGCAGGAAAGAAACCAGTTGATAGGGAGAAATTGAAGATTAGTAAGAGAAAATGATTGTGAGCATCTTCTGGAGGACGGGATCAAGGCTAGATGGAGAGGGTCACCCTTTTATCAGGGATTTCAGTAAAGGAGGAGAGAATGAGGGATAACGTTAAGGGGTTCTGAAATGCGCAGAAGGAAAGAGGAGGGAACTTGAACTTATCAAAGACCTCTCTTAGAGTCTTGTTCCATCCTTTCCAGTACTAAAATCATCCTTCTTAACCAAGAAAGTAGAAGAAAAATAAGAAATTGATACCTTTGCCTTGTCATTCCTGTTGTTTATTAATATTCCATTTATCCTAAGAAATGGTCCCATCCCATCTTTGCCCCCACTATAACTTAAACCGCCCCCCAAACTCTCTTGTAGTTGTCATTAGCTTTGCGTGTTAGCCTCAGTTTATTCAAGTTTTAGCACTCCTGAAATTGCTCTGAGGGACTGAGCTGTGATTTTATATCCATCTTCAGTTACCTGTCCTGGCTTCTGGCTTCTGTATGTTACTTTTAAAAAAGCACACAGGGGGCAGCTAGGTGGAGCAGTGGATAAAGCACTGGCCCTGGATTCGGGAGTACCTGAGTTCAAATCCAGCCTCAGATGCTTGACACTTACTAGCTGTGTGACCCTGGGCAAGTCACTTAACCCCCATACCCCCCCCAAATAATAATAATTTAAAAAGCACACACACACAATAGCCCACATTGTTTGGCCAAGAAACTTCTTAGAAGCTCTACCATTCCTACTCTCCCACCGCCACCATTTTAGGATTGAGAGATTCCTGGGATTAGGTTGAGGCTGGAGAGAACTCTGCATGGATATTTTGGTTTCCTCTGCTTCAGGGATCAAAATGTCCACTCTCTATACTTAGGCCAAGTCCCAGGGTATTGCTCAAGTGTTTACCTCATTTAAGTACCTGAACTTCTATATCAAGATGGGGTTAACTTTAGTGATACCCAGGACAAGGCGAATTTACACTCTGTCAAAGAACAAGGAAATTTCTTGCCTTATTATGTATCAATGCCAGGACAAAGTAATCATCGGTGGGTAACAAGGATTTTCACATCGAATAGAAAATTTCATACCTGGACCAAGGGCAATGACTGGGCCTACCCTCTACACCAGTATTTTCCCTTCCCCTAGCCACCACACTTGATTTTGGTCTTTAGTACTTCTGACCCAGAGAGGCAAGGAGTCACCCAGAGCAGAACTGGAACTTAGGAGAGAACAAGAGTAGATCTGGAAAAATAGATATGGTAGTCATCTGGAGAGATAACACAATTGAACCCATGAAAGTTGACATCACCCTGAGACAGACTCATTGGGTTGAGTTCTTATGCACATGTTGCCAGGTTAGCTCTCCAAATGTACCACTATGATCAAGGCAGTCTTCTCAAAAACAACTTACACCTGGCAATTATGATAGTAGGAGCATCTCTTTCCCATTCCATTTCAGTGGATCTTCATTATCTTCAGAATTCATTCATTCATTCAACATGAAATCATCAATTTAGAGGTTGAAGGGATCAACTGAGTCCAATGTCTTCATTTCTCAGGTTGTATGACAAAAATGAAGATCTGTGGAAGTTAGTTCAGTTAGAATCTCTCCACTGATCCTGAAGTGAGAGATTGTATGCATGTATATATGTATGTATGTATATGTGCCCATACCATACTATGCCTGTTCTTTTCCCCTTCAGGAACAGCAAGATGATCCTGTTTCTATAGTGAGGAAGTCTGACTCTCAGTCACCCTAATGTTCCCCTTCCCCTCTTTTAACTGCTGTATACAAATAAAATTCTCTGACTCACCCCATGAGACAGTCTTTCAATGATAGTTTCCAAACCATCCAGTTGTCTAATAAAAAATTTGAGCAATCTGTCCTGCCAACCAGACAATGGTCTTTATTCCACAGCAGTCCCCATGGTCTTAGATTTATGGAAAGATTAAGTAGGCTCCAGTGGCCTAAAATTCTCTGGAGGAAGTTGTCTGAAGAAGGATGGGAAGTGCCTGGGAATGAAATTCAAATGACACATGCACAAACAACACCCATGAGGAGGAAAAGGAGGAGTGGTCTAAAGAGGCTGATGTTGGCATATGGGGAACTTACTAACTTAAATTTGTTTTTTGGCGGGGTAATGGAGGTTAAGTGACTTGCCCAGGGTCACACAGCTAGTAAGTGTTAAGTGTCTGAAGCCGGATTTGAACTCAGGTCCTCCTGAATCCAGGGCCGGTGCTCTATCCACTGCACCACCTAGCTGCCTCCCTAACTTAAATTTTTAAAAGACACATATGTAGGCAGGAAACTCCTAAAACTCCTTCTAGAAATTCAATTTTAAATAACTACAAAATACAGAAAATATCTGAGAGCTCGGCTATTAAGACACACCCAGGGTGTGTATCATGTCCTAGATTTGGCTTCTTCATTATACAGAGGAGGAAACTGAAGCCCACAGGGGTTAAGTGACTAGCTCTAGGTCAGACAGGAGTAGTCATAAGAACCAAGTGTTAGATGCTTGGGTTTTTTGGTTCCAGATCCAGCAGTCTTTCCACCGTATCACATGGTCTCTATATAAAATGATTTTTAATTTTATCAGTGAGGAATTCCAGAGCCAGAAAGTTCTCTCTACCAATTTTGATCTCCAGATCTTATAGTCTCAGAGAGTTGCCTAAGTCTCTGAAACGTTAAATGACTTGAGACATTAAGCCAGTACAGAAGTGGGATTTAGAGGTCACCCTGACTTCAAGGCCTTCTATCCCCGTGTAGATGCTGTCTCTCCCCATAAAAATATGTTTGTGCTTACATACATGTTTTTTAATAAAGTATTTTATTTCCTTCCAGTTACATATAAAGATAGTTCTCAACTCTTGTTTATACAAGCTTTCCAATTTCAGATTTTTCTCCCTCCTTGCCCTCCCTCCCCACCCAAACAGCAGGTAATCTGTTATAGGTTATATATATAAAACATTAAACATATTTCTGCATTAGTCATGTTATAAGAGAAAAATCAGAGCAATGAGGAAAAACCTCAAAATAGAAAAACAACAGCATTAAAAACAAAAGAAATAGTATGGTTCAATCAGTATCTATACTCCACAGTTCTTTTTTTTTTTTTCTGGATTTGGAGATCCTCTTCCATCATGAGTCCCCTGGAACTCTTCTGTACCATTGCATTGGTGAGAAGAATCTAGTCCATCACAGTAGATCAACACACAATGTTGATGATACTGTGTACAATGTTCTTCTGGTTCTGCTTATCTCACTCATCATCAGCCCACGCAAGACCCTCCAGGTTTCTCTGCTTACATACATGTTGTATAATTTAAAATTCTAAATGTGGGTTCTAATCTGTCCCCCCAGTTTTGGGGGGAAACTGACTAAAATCACTGATAAACGAGTTTAGGTTTTTTTATGGGTTTATTGAAAAATAGTAAAAGAAAGACAAAGATTGAGAACAGATTTCCTATAACCTGGCAATCCTAGCCTTCCTAATCTCCCACTTCTGAAGTTCTCTGCCACTACGTCGATGTCTGGCAACCAGAGGAAGAACCCTCCCCCAGCATCTGCTTCCTGCTTCATGCTCCCCTCCCAGAAATAGGAGGTTCCTCAAGCTGATTGGCTAGTGTCATTCAAATTAATTAAGTACCAGCCAGATGTGCTTACAATCTAGTACGCCAGTCGCTCTTCCCCAACTCAATCAGCCCAGATCAATCTCCAGGTGAACCCCTGAGTTCCATTATCTTGACACAATGTATAACTACAAAATACCTTTTACAGAAATAAAGGAAGATAAATAACTGGAGAGATATGCACTGTTCATGGTTGGGCTGGGCTAATATAATAATAAAAAATGATGATACTACCAAAATAAATTTGTAGATTTGGGACTTTACTGATATTAAATCATCAAGTACCAAATTGCTATCAATTAATTGGCATTTATTAAGTACTTGCTATTTTACAGCTAAATTGTGCTAAAACAAAGCCAAAATCAATGTGCAATAGTTCCTACTTTCAAGTAGCTTATTGTCTATGGGGGAAATGTGTGTATTTTATACATATAATAGAAACAAGTTAAATAAATACAAGATAACTAACATCTGGAAGGTTGGAAGGCACTTGCAGCTAGAGGGATCAGGAAAAGTCTCAGGTAGGAAGTATCACTTGAGCTGAGCTCTGAAAGAATCTAGTAATTCTCAAGAGTAGAGATGAGGAGAGAGTGCATTCCAGACATGTGATACAGCCTGTATAAAGGCATGGAATTGGGAGATTAAACACACTGTATGAAGGACAGTGAATAGGTCGGTTTGACTGAATTATAGAGAGTTTGAAGTAGAGTCATATAATAAGTCTGGAAAGGCAAGTTGGAACAAGATTGTGAAGGATTTTAAATACCAACTTTGATCCTAGAGGCAATAGGGAACCACAAGAGCTTCTTGACCACTTTAGGAATATTATTCTGGAAATCAGGAGAGGACAGACTAGTGGTAGGGATCTTAAATAGAAGACTACTGCAAGAATCCAGGGGAGAGGTGATGAAGGCCTGACCTTTATGTGGCCATGTGGGCAGAGACAAGGGCACAGATTGGAGAGATGTGGTAGAGATGTAAGTGATAAGGCTTGAAAACTGAATGGATCTCTGGGGCAAGAGAGAGGAAAGAGTTGAGCTGAATTAGTGAATCTGATGATTATACCCTCAATAGAAATAAGGAGGTTAGGAGTAGGAATGGATTTAGGGGGAAAGATGATGAGTTCTTGTTTGGTCATGTTGGGTTTGAGATGGCTGGAGAACAGCCAACTGGGAGTGTCTGGTAGAGAAGTAGTTCCTCAAGCAGCACTGAAGCTCTAGAAAGCTCAGGGATAGATTTATAGATGTGTTAGTTATCTGCATCGAGATGACAAGTGAACCCATCAGAGCAGATGAGATCACCAAGAGAGTGGAAAGAGAGAAGGCAAGAATAGAATAGAATTTGGGGATACCCTAACAGTTAAGGGGAAGCAAAAGAGACCAAGAAAGAGCAGTCAAACAGAACTTTTAAAAATGATAACAACATTCATTCTAATGAATCAAAAAGGCATTTATTAAACCCTTGTTGTTGTCATTGTGTTGTTTCAGTCATGTCTGATTCTCTGTGATGCCATTTAGGGTTTTCTTGGCAAAGACACTGCAGTGGTTGGTCATTTCCTTCTCCTGCTCATTTTATATGTGAGGAAACTGAGGCAAATTGGGTTAAGTGACTTACCCAGGGTCACAAACAGCTTATAAGTGTTTAAGGCTTGGATTTGAACTCATGAAGATGAGTCTCATGAGACTCATAAGTCTTCCTAATTTTAAGTCCATTGCTCTATCCTCTGTACCAATGATGCCAAACATTATGCTACATACTGGAATACAAATACAAAAGTGGTATAGTCCTTGCTATCAAGGAGTTTACATTCTATTAGGGAGAGACATTATATAGAGAGAAGTAGAGGCTATGAAGGCTAGTAGAGGCTAGGTTTTGATTTGGGAAATCAAAGAGTTGGTGAGTGGGGCCGGTGATTAGGGAATTGATTGACATGCCCTTCACAATAACATCGGCAGTATTGATTACCCTTCCTTGCTAGGTGGCACAGTGGATGGGGTGCTGGGCCTGGAGTCAGGATGACCTGAGCTCAAATCCAGCCTCAGTCCCTTAATCTCTGTCTGCTCAGGTTCCTCATCTGTAAAATGGAGTAATAACAGTACCTACTCCCCAAAGGTCACTTAAAGATCAAATGAGATATTTGTGAAGTGATTAGCACAGTAACCAGCACATAGTAGGTATGTCACAGTAGGCACCTAGTAGGTGTGTCATAGTAGGCACATAGTAGAATAAGTGTTTATTCCCTTCCCCACCCCTAAATTTTTCCAGGAGAAAAGGATCTTTTCCTTCCCACAATTGATTTGACTAGTATTCCAGAGTTGTAAAACTTGAGCAGGAGTGGAGGGTAGGCAGAGCAAAATGGAATGGGAAACATGGTTGGAGATGGTTGGATACGACAGGCAACAGAACCTAGATCCCCAATAAAGACAGGGCCCCAGGGCAGTATTTCCAGAGCTGGAAGTGTCGGGTCCTTCAGGGTAGTCTCTCATTTAGAGGGCAAATGAAAACATGATGGTAGGAAAGACTAAAAGGTATAGAATCTAAAGGAGAAATAATGAGAAAAAGTGAAATTGAAAGGTACATGGCATTGGCAAATCTCAACCTGCATGATAAAGCAGAAATAAGTAAAAACTGTATGATAGGGGGCGGCTAGGTGGCGCAGTGGATAAAGCACCAGCCCTGGATTCAGGAGGACCTGAGTTCAAATCCGGACTCAGACATTTGATACTTACTAGCTGTGTGACCCTGGGCAAGTCACTTAACCCCCATTGCCCTGCAAACCCCCCCCCAAAAAAAAAACCTGTATGATAAAACAACGAAAAGGGGGATTGGGATTAGTCAATGAGCCCTTGTGACCATACTCTGTGGGTGGCAATCCCCACACAGACTTCAGAGCATGGGTAGCCATTGTTTCCAGTTCTCTTATTATGTAAAGAAGCCTTTTGATTGGCTGAGGAGTCAAAACTGAGCATGTTTTCAAAGGGCACTAATAGTCCAGTGTTTTCTCTTTCCTGCAGGGCTGTATCTGAGTGAGGAAGTAGGCATCTCTGTAATCACTGGTGGGGAGAGAAGCCGCAGGTATTTCTCTCTTCACCTGGGCCACCACAGCCTCTTATTTATTACTTCTGTCTTCATTGTTTCTATCCTTTCTTACTTTTAGGTGAAGGAGTTTCATGGACTTTCCTTCCATCTTGTGGGCTTTGGAAAGTTGGGAGAATGAGCTGACAGAGTTCCAAGAGCCAGTGTCCAGGCCAGAGTTTGCATTCTACTAGAAGAGTCTGGAAAAATAATTGAATGAAGGATCCCCACCACACCCCAGTCAAGATGCTGGGTCATGTTAATGAGAGGAACACATCCTTTGGCTGTGCCACTTTTGGAAGTGATCTTGGTTGGCAGAAAATGCTTTAAATTTGAACCCATGCTCTCTAGGGACAGAAGTGGTATAGGGAGAGTGTGCCACCCAGGTGTTGGTGGGGTGGTGCTCTCACTTCTGTTCTTTCTGTATCTTCTCAGTAAACGTCCTTTTAGAAAAACTAATTGATGTTAATTGGTTAAATGAAACAGAGGCACTAATAATTGTTGATTGATGTTGAGAACACACCAGAATGAAGACTTGAACTGATATCATTAGAAAAAGACAACCCTGAACCCCTCAGGGGTAGCCTTAGAAACCTGAGCAGGAAATGGAGCTTTGTCCAGCGATACTTGGAAGGCCTCCAAAGTCTTTACTGGCTACAATAGAAAAGTGGATCACTGGAACAGAATAATTGAGCAAGATCTAGAAGCATAATAGCCAAGCCCAAGAACACAAATCAAATGATGGAAGGACTCCATATTGTAAAAGAAATCCTGTGGAAACTGAAAAGCATTGTGTAAAAAAAAAAAGATTGCCATCACTATCTTTTAGTTTGTATCCCAATAACCTTCAGGTGGATACATGATCTAGCTATACAAAGTTGTATCATGCAAAACTGATTAGAGGGGGCAACTGGGTGGCGCAGTGGATGGAGCACCGGCCCTGGAGTCAGGAGTACCTCAGTTCAAATCCGGCCTCAGACACTTGACACTTACTAGCTGTGTGACCCTGGGCAAGTCACTTAACCCCAATTGCCTCACTAAAAAAAAATATAAATTAAAAAAAAAACTGATTAGAGGAGAATGAGAGGAAGTACATTTTATAGCAATGGTTGGAGGGGAATTCATATTAATAACCTAGCAAAGAATAGCAGTGATTCATGCAAGTGAAGAGCTTTTTGTCAAACAAAAATGATTTGACTAGAGTATGAAGAAATGTTAATTGGGAAAACATTTTTGTATCAAATATCTGATAAAAATCTGATATCTAAGATAAATAAATATCACCAATAGATAAGACCAAAAACTATTCTACAATAGATAAGCAGTCAAAAATATGAGCAAACAATTCTCCAAAGAAGAAATGCAACCTATCAACAACCGTCTGAAAGAATATTCCAAATTACTCATAATTCGAGTTAAAACAACTATGGGATTTTTTTTTACCTCCTATCCATTGTTAACGGCTAAAATTCTAGCTAAACTGTCTAAAATATCTAATGAGTGGTCGCCAATAAATTATAAGCTTTAGCAAGAGTTAGACTTTTAAGCATTTATTAAGGAGAATAAGAATTTGGTAAAGAGAGAGAGGCCTAGATTCCTATCTATTAAAGGGAGAGCACATTTCTAGCTCCCTTCTCCGCCAGCGTCCTCAGGAAAGAGCAGGGAGACTGAGCGCCAGTCTCTTCCTTCCTCCTCCCACTAGCTTGCGTCACTTCCTGACTCCTGGTCTTGCCCTCAAAGACCTTCCCTTCATGGGCAGAACTCTTCTACAGTAAGTATCCAGCAGGTGGCGTTATTCCAATCGTTACACCATCAAATTGGCAAAGATGATCAATAACAGTAAAAATAATTAATCCATTATGGAAAACAATTTGGAATTATGCAGAGTCACTAAACTGTTTATATCCTTTGACCCATCCATGCCACTACTGGATCGATACAGATCTCAAGGAGGCAAAAAGAAAGGTAGCAGAAAACTAGAGTCAAAGTGAATGCCCATTGATTGGGAAATGGCTCAACATATCGTGGTAAATTAATGTAAAGTCAATTATTGTGCTGTAAGAAACAATGAAAATGAGGAACTCAGAGGAAAATTGGAAGATTTATGTAAACTCATAGAGTAAAGAGACCAGAATCAAGAGAAAACTATGTGCTGTGACAACAATAGCATAAACGAATACAACATCAAAGTGTCCATAGTTTAGATTAGTTCAATGACCAACTTTAGTCCCAGAAAAAAAAGAGGAGTAAAGTGCCTCCCTCTTTTCAGTGGAAGTGGGGGGATTACAAGCATAGGTAGTTGCATGTACTGACATATGTTGGTTTTGTCTTTGGGGTTTTATTCAAATCGCTCTTTGTTTCAAGGGAAGATTCAGTGAGCGGTGGTTGAGAAGGTGTAATGGGAAATGATGCTGATGCATTCCTCACTCAGATGCATCGAGAAACAATAAAATAAAGGAAATAAATGTATAGAGAAAGGAAACAAAGGCAGATAACACAGGATGGAAATGAAACATGGTATGGTCCTTTAAGAACAGTATACACACCTAAGACTGGTGATGAATACCATGGCCAACAAAAAGGGCTTATTTTCAGTTATGCTGAGAATGGAAGATCCAAGAAGGACTTTGATCCTTGGAATATGGATGGGATGAATACGGGAAAGCAGAACTGGTCAACCATGATTCAGGAGAATGATCTTTAGATTGGAAAGGACAGAACAAATGGTCAACAGACAGCTGGAACCCAAGATAAGTGAGGAGATAGAAAGTTATTACCAAGCTGCCCTCGATGAGTTCAAGTCATAAGGCCCAGATGAATTACCAAGAGAAGAGGCAGATGGAATGGCTGGACTTGGTGAGCTCTTCAAAATAATGAAGAAAGAGAGAGACGTTGTAGGATTGGAGATGGACAAATATTTTCCTCATTTAAAAAAATGAAGAGAGTAGTTTTAAGTCTAGACCAGTGAATTTAGGTTTGATTCTTTGTAAACATTCTAGAGCATGTTATTTCTTTTGTGTGTGTGTATGAGGCAATGAGGGTTAAGTGACTTGCCCAGGGTCACACAGCTAGCAAGTGTTAAGTGTCTGAGGCCGAATTTGAGTTCAGGTCCTCCTGAATCCAGGGCCAGTGCTCTATCCATTGTGCCACCTAGCTGCCCCAACCACGTCATTTAAAGAATGGCTAATGGGCATCCAGAAACTGATTTTGATTAGCAGGAGGAGATTCTACACTGGAAATCTCCTATACTGAAGAAATCACAAGTTAGAAGCAAAGAAAATAAAGTTCACAAGGAGGGGGAGAAATGGTTGCTGGCACTCTATTTGCCCCTATTACATAATAAAATGTTTTATGAACACTGAAGTCCTCTCACACGCAAGGATTAATCATTAGAAGGTTAAAGAGATGAAAGGTCTATCAGATGAGTCCTTTCCTTACTGGGTTGTTGACATCTGGAATGACTATGAAGGCCTTTGTTGTTCAGTCGTTCAGTTGTGTCTGACTTTTTGTGACCCCGTGGACCAACTGTCCATGAGGTTTTCTTTGCAAAGAGAATGGAGTGGTTTGTCATTTCCTCCCCCACTGGATCACTTTTTGTCAGAACCCTACTATGACCTGTTTGTTTTGGGTAACCCAGTATTGCACAGTCCATAGTTTCATTAAGCTACATAAACCCCATTGCCACAACAAGGCAGTGATCCAGGAGGGGCGATGGGCTAGTATCACGATAATAATAACAGTAGAGATAACCATAACTGACATTTATATAGCATTTTAAGGAGTGCAAAGTACTTTCCGAACATCTCATTTGTCCCTCATGTACCAAATCCCCCTTTTACACTCAAAACAACCCTGTAAGGTAAGTAGTACATCCATTAATGCACCCATTTTATAGATGAGAAAACAGAGGCTTCATTTGAAAGGTAAAGTGACTTGTCTGTGTCAGGATCTGAACCCAGGTCTCTCCTATAAGTACTATAAGTACAGAACTCTTTGGGGCACACCAACTGACAAGGAAAAACTTCACTATTACTTAATGAGAGGAGTATTATGTTTATGTGTAAATGGGGGGACAGAAAGGGATTCTTCCCTTTAATTATTCGGGACTAGGAAAGAAAATCAAGGGGGACCAATTTTATAAGGAGGAAGACACCACCAAAGAGAAATCATTTAAGGAAATTAAGTACCAGGCATGCTAATAAGGAAATATTCTGTGGGAAGGAGGAATGAGGAGGTCATATTTAGGGACAATGGGGTTAGGCTGGCCTCAGAAAAGGGGAGAAGCAGTGATCAAAAAATTAAACACTATGTAACAGGCAAATATATATGACTGACCTCAAGGAGCCCACAGTCTAATGGGGGAGACAACCCACAAACAACCATGGACATCTACATTTTATTAGAAATACCCAGGCAAGGGCAGCTAGGTGGCACAGTGGATAGAGCACCAGCCCTGGAATCAGGAGGACCTGAGTTCAAATCCGACCTCAGACACTTAACACTTACTAGCCGTGTGACCCTGGGCAAGTCACTTAACCCCAATTGCCTCACCAAAAAAAAAAAAAAGAAAGAAAGAAAGAAAAGAAAAGAAATCACAGGCAAGGGAACCTCAGAAGGAAATTACCATTAGTTGGGGCAGAGATGAAACCAGGAAGAGCCTCTGGCAGGAGCTGAATCTTGAAGGGATCCAGGGAAGCCAGGAGGTAGGGGTGACAAGGGAGAAGATCCCAGGCAGGGAAAAGACAAGAGAGTTCAGAGGTGGAGTATTATGTATAAGGAAGCCCAAGCCAGCTATTGTGGTTAGATCACAGAGCAGGTGGAGGGAGTAAAGTGTAAGAATTCTGGAAAGGTAAGAAGGGGCCGAGTGATGAAGAGGTGGGTTTTTTTTAATTCTTTCATTTTACATTTTTTTTAGTCTTAATAGTATTTTATTCTTTTCCAGTTACATGTAAAGATAGTTTTCAACTTTTTTTTTGGTGAGGCAATTGGGGTTAAGTGACTTGCCCAGGGTCACATAGCTACTAAATGTTAAGTGTCTGAGGCCGGATTTGAACTCAGGTCCTTCTGAGTCCAGGGCTGGTGCTCTATCCACGGCGCCACCTAGCTGCCCCTTCAACATTTGTTTTTATAAGATTTTGAGTTCCAAATTCTTCTCCCTCCCTGTCCCAAGCCAGAAAGCAATCTGATATAGGTTATATATGTACAATCGCATTAAACATATTTCCACATTAGTCATGTTGTGAAAGAAGAATCAGAACAAAAGGGAAAACCCTCAAAAAAGAAAAAAACAAACAAACAAAAAGTAGAAACAGCATGGTTCAATCTACATTCCAATTCCACAGTTCTTTTTTCTGAATATGGAGAACATTTTCCATCATGAGTCCTTTGGAATTGTCTTGGAACATTGTATTGCTGAGAAGAGCTAAGTCTATCCCAGTTGATCATTGCACAATGTTGAAGTTACTGTGTACAATATTCTCCTGGTTGTGCTCACTAATGAGGAGCTTTAAAAGTCAAGAAGGGGGGGCAGCTAGGTGGTGCAGTGGATAAAGCGCTGGCCCTGGATTCAGGAGGACCTGAGTTCAAATCTGATTTCAGATGCTTGACACTAGCTGTGTGACCCTGGGCAAGTCACTTAACCCCCATTGCCCTGCCCCCCCAAATGCAAAAAAAAACCCCAAAAAACAAAAAAAGTCAAGAAGGATTTTCTATTTGATTCCAAAGGTAATGGGGAGCCACTGGAGTTTATTGAGCAGAGATGACAGGGTCAAACCTATGCTACAGGAAAATCATTTTGGCAGCTGTGGGACAGTTGGAGTGAGGCTGGGAGACCAACTTCCAGGTTATTGCAATAATCCATATGTGAAGAGGTGAGGGACTATACCAGGATGGTGGCTATAAGTGGACAGAAGGAGACATTTATGAAAAATGTTGTAAAGGTAGAGACAACAAGATTTGGCAATGACAGATTAGATATGTGGGGTGAGTGAGAGTGAGGGATCAAGGATGACACTAGGGCTGTGAGTCTTTTGTGATTATTATGGTGTTTTCCACAGTAATAGGGAAATTTGGAAGAGGAAGGGTTTTAGAGGAAAGATAATGCATTCTCTTTTGGACATGTTGAGTTTTGGATTTCCATGGGACATCCAATTTGAGATCTCAGATGTTGTTGATGTTTAAAGGAGGTTAGGGCAGAATAACTAGATTTTTAGAATCTTTTGAATAGACATGATCATTGAATCTATGGGAAGTGATGAGATCACCAAGGGAATTAATATAAAGGGAGAAATGAAGAGCTCCAAGAATAATCTTAAAGGACACCCATGATGAGTCAGTGTCACCTGAATGAAGATCCAGCCAAGAAGACTGAGAAGGAGCAGTCAGATAGGCTCAGAGCCACTCCAGTGGCTTCCTATTCCCTCTGGAATCAAATAGAAAATCCTCTGTTTAGCTCTTAAAGTTCTCCATAATGTGGCCTTCCTACCTTCCCAGTCTTCTTAGACTTTACTCCTTCTACCTATTCTGTGATGCAGTAGAGAGCAGTATTACTAAAATCGAGATAGGAGAGCATAGCAAGGTGGAGAATGTAATCAACATCAAAGGCTGCAGAGAAGTAAAGAATGATAAGGATTTGGAAAAAGCCAGTAGAGCAGGCAATTAAGAGATCATTGGGAACTTTGGTCATTTTCATTTGAATGATGAAGTCAGAAACCAGACTACAGAGGGTTTAGAAGAGAGTGAGAAAAGAGAACATGTAGGCACCAAATTATAGACAACTTTCTCAAGGAATTTTGTCCTTAAAGAGAGGAAAGAGACAGGACGATAGTGGGACTAGTTGGATCTACTGAAAGATGTTTTTGGTTTTCTCTTTAAGGAGGGGGGAGACACAAGCATATTTAGAGGCAGCAGGAAAGCAGCCAGTAGACAGGTCGAAGATCATCGAGAGAATGGGCACGAGGGAGGGAGCAATCTTCTGGAGAATTCGGGATGGAATAGGATCACTTGTGCCTGTAGAGGGGTTTCCCTTGGCCAAGGAGGACTGCTTCTTTGAGTGAGACAGGGAGGAGGGAGGAGAGAGTGGGAGAAGGCGTCTGAGTGCTGTGAGATGAGGAAAGAGAAGAGAAGCTGTTGGCACATGGCCTCACCTTTTTCTATGAATTATCAGGCAAGGTTCCCAAATGAGTGGGGAGGGGAGGGATGCCAAGGGCAACTCGAATTCTTCTTTTCTTGTCAGACATTTTGCTCCAAATTCTGCCCTTTAGGGCCAACCAGAACAAGACTTCTTCCATGTAAGAGGTCTTCTAGTATTTAAAGTCAACTCTGATGTCCCTCTTGTCTTTCCTTCCTTAAGCCAGTTTTTGTGCAGCATGGTCTTGAGGTCCCTCATCATCTTGGTCACCCTTCACTGGCTTTGCTTCAGTTGGTCAATGTTCTTCAGGGCAGAGCCCAGCCAATGAGATGGGGAACCTCCTTGAGGCAGCCACACACTTACCTGCTAGATGTTACCTGTTTTGTGTCCAGGTAAGGCCTTTCCTGCTCAAAGAAAAGAGAAGCTAATGATGACTCAAGAAGCCAGGAGGCAGAACACTAAGGCAAGGCTACAGGATCATAGTATTGAGAGTTGGATCAAGGCTTGAGATCCTCTGCTAAAATTTTTGGAAACATCCAATGTGGAAATCTGCTTTGAATCCACATATTTCTTACAGAGGATTTGTTTTCCTTTTTGGAGGGGGTAGAGATGAAAGGGAGGGAAAGTAAATGCTTGTCATTTGAAACAAAATAAAGAAGAAGTTCAAAAAATAGTTTTCTGCTAGGAAGTAGCTATAGTATAGTGGATAGGATACTAAGCTCGGAATCTGGAAGACCTGACTTCAACTCCCATTTGAAATTTAATAGCTGTGGGATCCTGGGCAAGACAATCAACTACCCTGAGCCTTGGTTTCCTCATCCTTAAAGTGAAGGGACTGGTCTGCATTACTTGTAAGGTCTCTTTTAGTTCCAAAGAGAGGAGCTGGCAGGGAGAGCTTGTCCTCTTTGGACAAGAGGTCCTCAATTGTCTTGCTAAACATCTTAATCTTCCATGAAGAAGCTAAGGTTGAGAGAGAAGAACTAAATTTCCCAAGATGACAGAGCTGGGATTAGAATTATGGTCTTTAGAGTCTAAAGCCATGATATAGATAGATAGATAGATAGATAGATATGGCACATTAGTGATTCCTCTAGCCAGTCCATTCCTCTCTTTCATTGAAAATAAAGGTCTGGGGGCAGCTAGGTGGCACAGTGGATAGAGCACCAGCCCTGGAGTCAGGAGGACCTGAGTTCAAATCCAGCCTCAGACATTTGACACTTAACTAGCTGTGTGACCCTGGGCAAGTCACTTAACTCCAATTGCCTCACCAAAAAAACAAAACAAAACAAAACAAACAACAACAAAAAGAAAATAAAGGTCTGGTAAGTGGGTCAGGGTAGAGGTCAAGGGGACTGACCAGTCTGGGACTGGCCCTCCCTAGGCTTGGCCATCACTTATCTTTGGTTTGCCAAAGTTGGGGAGTGAGAGGATTTTCTTTGAAAAAATCAAGAATGGACACTCGTCACTTACTGTGTGACCCTGAGCAAGTCACTTAACCTTCATTGCCCTGCACCCCCCCCCAAAAAAAATCAAGAATGGCAGAGCTGGAAGGGATCTTAGAGGTATCTAGGCCATCACCCTCATAGTACACCAGATGTTCAGAGAAAATAAGGGACTAGCCAAAGATCAGTGTGTTACTGAAAGAGCTAGAATGAGAATCCAAATCTCCTGACATCCAAGCCGGGACTTGCTCAGCTCCATCACATAAATCTTTTCCATTGGATTTCTCCCTTCCCATGTCCCATTCCTTTGCTTTCAGTCTTTGCCTTTTGTAATCCTAGTCATCCTTCAAGACCTAATATAAATGCCTCGAGAAACTCTTGTGTGATTTTCCTCCTTTCTCTTAAGGCTCATAGCACCTTATTCCCACTTTTATTACATTCTGTCTTTTATGAGAGCATGGACTCTTCTTTTTATCATAAAAGTATTTTTATTATTTTACAGTTACATGTAAAGATAGTTTTTAACATTTGTTTTTATAAGATTTTGAGTTCCAAATTTTTCTTCCTCCCTCACTTCCCTCCCCCCTCCTCGAGACAGAAAGCAATATAATATAGATTATACATGTACAATCACATTAAACATATTTCTGCATTAGTCATGTTGTGAAAGAAAAATCAGAGCAAAAGGGGAAGAAATGCAAAACAAACAAACAAACAAAACACCCAACCAAATAAAAAACCCCCAAACCAAAAAATGGAAACAGTATGGTTCAATCTGCATCCAGATTCCACTGTTCTATTTTCTGGATGTGGAGAGCATTTTCTATCATGAGTCTTTTGGCATTGTCTTGGATCATTGTATTGTAGAGAAGAGCCAAGTCTATCACAGTTGATCATCACACAATGTTGCTGTTACTGTGTACAATGTTCTCCTGGTTCTACTCACTTCATTCAGCATTAGTCCACTTAAGTCATTCCAGGGCTTTCTGAAATCTGCTTGTTCATCATTTCTTATAGCACAATAATATTCCATTACATTCATATACCATAACTTGTTTAGCCATTCCCCAACTGATGGGCATTCCCTCAATTTTCAATGTTTTGCCACCACAAAGAGAGCTGCTATAAATATATTTTTTTACATGTGGGTCCTTTTCCCCTTTTTATTATCTCTTTGGGATACAGACCTAGTAGTGGTAATACCAGGGTATGCATTGTTCCATAGCCCTTTGGGCATAGTTCCAAATTGCTCTCCAGAATGGCTGGATCAGTTCACAACTCCCCCAAAATACATTAGTGTTCCAATTTTTCCACAGCTTCTCCAACATTAATTATTTTCCTTTTTTGTCATATTAGCCAATCTGATAGGTGTGAGATTGTACCTCAGAGTTGTTTTAATTTGTATTTCTCTGATCAATAGTGATTAAGAGCATTTTTTCATATGGAAATAGATAGCTTTTATTTCTTCATCAGAAAACTGCCTGTTTATATCCTTTGACCATTTCTCAATTGGGAAATTACTTGAATTCTTATAAATTTGATTTAGTTCCCAATATATTTTAGAAATGAGGCCTTTATCAGAAAATTGTCTCCCAGCTTTCTGCTTCCCTTCTAACTTTGACTGCATTGTTTCTGTATATATAAAACCTTTTTACTTTAATGTAATCAAAATCATCCATTTTGCATTTCATAATATTCTCTACCTCTTGTTTGGTCATAAACTCTTCTCCATAGATCTGAGAGGTAAACTATTTCTTCCTCTCCTAATTTGCTTTTGGTATCACCCTTTATGTCTAAATCATGTACCCCCTTTTTTGCAGGGCAATGAGGGTTAAGTGACTTGTCCAGGGTCACACAGCTAGTAAGTTTAAAGTGTCTGAGGCCAGATTTGAACTCAGGTCCTCCTGACTCCAGGGCCTGTTCTCTATCCACTGTGCCACCCAGCTGCCCCCCCTGTAGCCTTTTTTTTTTTTTTTTAGTGAGGCAATTGGGGTTAAGTGACTTGCCTAAGGTCACACAGCTAGTAAGTGTTAAGTGTCTGAGGTCAGATTTGAACTCAGATCCTCCTGAATCCAGGGCCGGTGCTCTATCCACTGCGCCACCTAGCTGCCCCCCATGTAGCCTTTTTTACCTTATTTTGGTATATGGCATAAGATGTTGGAGACCAGGGACTCTTAACCTAGGGTTCATAGACTCTCAAGGGATCCATAGATAGATAGATAGATGTCAGAGTGTCCATGAACTTGGTAGGAAGAAAATTGCATTTTTTTCAATATAACTGGTTTCCTTGGTAATCCTATGCATTTTATTTTATGTATTTAAAAGCATTATTCTGAGGGCAGAGCCAAGATGGCAGAGTAAAGGCAAGGACTCATCTGAGCTCTCCTAAATTCCCCAACAAGCAATTTTAAAATAAGACCTCAAATCAAATTCTGGAGCTGCAGAACCAGCAAAAGGTTGGGGTAGAAGTTTTCCAGCCCAAGATACCTTAAGGGGTGGGTAAAAAAGATCTGTCTCAGCAGGATGGTGGTCAGACCTGGTCAAAGACTGACCAGTACAGACCACACTGGGATGCCAGCAACAGGCCTGGAGGCAGTTCCTAAATTCCATATCCCAGTCTCCTACCCTTGCTGTGTTAGGACAAAATGAACCTTCTTGTGTTAAATGTTCATTGAATTGGAAGTGGAGAAGAATGTGGTCATTCATAGAACTCACATAGGTGAGGTGAGCAGTGACCACACTTCTGTAATAATTGGAATGATGCCACCTGTTGGAGAGCTACTGTAGGAAAGCTCCACCATGAGGAGAAGGTGTCTGAGGGCAAGCTACGTGGTCAGCTCCTCGGCATCAGGAAGTGACGTTTGCTTGTGGGTACTGTCTATCAAAGCTACCAGCCAATCAACTTGAGGAGCCTCCCATTTCTGGGAGGAGGACACGAAGTAGGAAGCGGATGCTGGTGGAGGGGTTCTTCCTCTTTTGGTTCCTGACCTCACCAAGGTGGGTCAGATGATGGGGTCTCTTAGAAATAATTAGATTTTTACCTTTCTCTCTGATCCTAATGCTCTTTAATAAATACTTAAACACTTAAATACTCTTGCTAAAGCTTATAATTTATTGGCGACCACTCATTAGATTTTAGATAGTATAGCTAGAATTTTAGCCCCTTACACTTAGATCATACAACCTTGGAAGAACCAAAAACCTATAGACTCCCAGAATTAGTTCTGAAAACAGTAACAAGAAAGATCTGAAGCTTGAAACAGTGTCCCCCTTTAGCCCAGGAACAGAGCCTAACTTTAACAAAAAAGTTATGTCAAGAAATAGGGTGGAAATGAGCAAGCAACAAAAGAATTTGACCATACAAAGTTACTATGGTGACAGGGAAGAGCAAGACACAAAATGTAGAAAGACAATGTTAAAATAGTTTCATCCAAAACTTAAAGAAAATTGTGAAAAGAATTCCTAGAAGAACTCAAAAATGATTTTAAAAATCAAATAAGAGTGGTGGAAGAAAAATTGGGAAAAGAAATGAAAGTGGTGCAAGAAAATATGAAAAAAGGGTCAACAGCTCAGTAAAAGGGGAACAAAAAATACTGAAGAAAATAAGACCTTAAAAACAGAATTGCCCAGGGGCAGCTAGGTGGTGCAGTGGATAGAGCACTGGCCCTGGATTCAGGAGGACCTAAGTTCAAATCCAGCCCCAGACACTTAACACCTACTAGCTGTGTGACCCTGGGCAAGTCACTTAACCCCAATTGCCTCCCTAAAACAAAAATACAAAAAAACCAGAATTGCCCAAATGGTAAAAGAGGCACAAAAATCCACTGAAAAGAAGAACCCCTTAAAAAGCAGAATTGCCCAAATGGAAAAAGAGGTACAAAAATCCATTGGAGAGAAGCATTCCCTAAAAAGTAGAATGAGCCAAATGGAAAAGGAGGTACAAAAGGTCACTGAAGAAAATAATTCCTTAAAAATGACAATTGGGCAAGTGAAAGCTAATAATTCTATAAGGCATCAAAAAACCGTCAAAACGATGGAAAAAAATAGAAGAAAATGTGACCTATCTCATCGGAAAAAAAAACTGACCTAGAAAATAGATCAAGGAGAGATAATTTAAGAATTATTAGACTACCTGA